>NC_141419.1:86657192-87257192 GCF_034619465.1 Leptosomus discolor
TCATCAAGCCTTGCTGATTTGACAATGTTGAGGTTATTCCAATATTCTTCAACATAGTCTATCCTAATTCTGCCTTGTGACCTCTTTCTTCCCCTGTTAACTATCACTGCCTTACGCACCTTGTTACTATCAGCCTTTTCAGTGAAAGCTAAAGCAAAACACCCATTAAGCATTTCAGCCTTCCCTTACTGTCAATTATCTGCTTCTTCCCCCTCTGCTAAGTAACAGACTTAAGATTTTCTTTTGTCCACCCTTCATTTCTTAGACTCTTTGAAAACTTTTTCTTGAACCATTTTACATCTTTTGCTAACAGTACCTCATTTTGTGCCTTCGACTTTCTGACTTCTGCTCTTACATGTCCTTACTTTTCTCCTATAAGGGACCCTGTGTCAGAGACTATGAACCAATTTCCAGTGCTGTTTCACGTTTGAATGGAATGTTAAATATTTAAACAGCAAAGTTCTTCTTGTGGTTGTTAAATCCGTATTAAGCGATAGCCAGAGTGAGTATTCAGGGAATAGAAGAGTCCTCTGACTTACAGTCTCAGGTAAATTGCAATGGGACATAACAGCTTTTCAAAATGAAGATATCGTACTTAATTGAAGATTTTCTTACTTTTCTTTTACTCTTTCCTTTTCAGTACAGACAGCTTTATTGCCAGCTTTTCTTCTCTTTAATAAATAAAAAAAAATGTCATTTTGGTTTATTTTTCTATTAAAATAATGTGGTTGAAAACAACATACAAATAAATACATTTATTTTTTTCATTTTCACCATTTTTAATCGGATTTTTACAGCTTCTGTTGAGATACTGAAAACTTCAAAAATTGATAAGAAATATAATTTGGAGAGGCTTTAGCTGCCAAAAAAGTTGTGATTTCCACTTCAGGGAGAGAGATAAAATGTTGTGTGCTTTTTCAGGGCTAGACTGTCATTTAAAAATCCCAATATTTTCTGCAGCACATTATTTAAATAAAAGTATAATTTTCTACTTAAAAAAAGAAAAGAGAAAACAGAAACAAACAGTTCCCCACAGTTCTACAGGGAAATAAGTAATTTTCTCTTCAAAGACTTGGTTTACAGGCCTTTGAAAATCAAGAGCAGCGAGTGCCACAACCTTTCCCTTTCACGCTATGAGCTACATTACGTTTTCATTAGTAATGACTCAACCCGAGCCAATGATATCAGCTTCTGCTTGCTATATTTCCACACCTCTACAATCAAGCATAGAGGTGTAGATGCTTGGGAGCAGTGGATCATTACCATCTGTTGTAGTGATCAGCGCCAATTCATTTGCACCAATCCTTTGTGGTCTGACATATCTCTACTAGTGACAGTCTGTGTTTTCTGATGGTCACTGAGATGGGAGGAGTAAAAGGCACTCCATTTAGCAGTATACACTGCTGACCATCACATCTATCCTCTCAAAACCCTAACTGACAGAGATGGACAACGTAGTGGAAACCTTTGAGTACAAGGCATTATGGCTGCACATCCAGGAATGTAATTTGGTTTGCATATGTGCTGAGATAACATAAAGCAAATAATTTCCTTCTAGATCCAGAAGTTTTTAGAGAAGTTTCTGATGCAAGACCAACAGATGAAACATGTGGTTGACACTGCGTCAACGCCTCCCCTAAGGGGACCGTTGTCACATCTGGTTTGGTGTGCACTTTCTACCAGATTTGTAATGATATTTAAATGCCTAAGGCTATAAATAGATGACTAGCAATGTCTAAAAGTGCTTGAGCAGGTTAAGTATCTAATTTATTTTAAAATAAGTTAATCTAAAAAATTTCACAAAGTTTCTAATGGATTTTTTATCAATATGGTACCAATTATGTTTATATTATCATATGCAGTAAAACGGGGTAATTTACCTCTTGGGAATTCTGAGTAAAGAACATAGCATCCTAAAAGGTATTTACAACAGAGTATGGTGGATAATAGCCTTTATTCACACATCTACAAATCAGAAATTCACTGTCTTTTCTCAAATAACTTCCAATTTTTAAGTTAACTACCCACACAACTATCCTATATCTTAGGTATCAAATGGTCTTTGTTATGTCCATCTCTGGATGTGACGTCTCCATTTCATAAGCTAAGTTGGTTTTGCTTGAATGTTCAGAGCAGGGCCGAGTTGCAGGTCGAAAGGGAGAAGAAAACATCTTTCAAGGAAAGAGTTATAATATTCCAGGTGCCACAGCTGTCTTTTACATTGTGTTCTCTCTTTTTTGCCCTCAGTTTTCCTCTTCTAGCTCTATTTTTACTTCTCTTTTCTTTCTCTTCCAGCCAGTAAAAGAATTGATGGGACTAAGAATTTCCCTTCAGCAATGGCTACAGATTTGCTGTGCTTGTCAAATTTTGTATGACCACTGATTATTGCTGAAGGGTTTTTAGGGGTTTTTTTGTGCAATTTATTGGTGAGCTGACTGTGTCAAGTGAAAGCTCATATCCTACTTTACAGTTGAAACAGCGTATTTTGAACAAAACATCCACAACATTTTGCTTTTCTGCATTAAAGATGAGCAAGAGATGGAGGAGCGAAATAGACGACTTGAATGTCATTAAAAAAAATAAAAAATAATGAAAAAAATCACTGCTACCAGGAAAAATAATCATTCTGTTCAACTTTATGTCTTGTTCCTTACAGCTGCTCTTCCTGATTCCTTCAGATGGAAGTAAAATGAGGCAGATCCGTAACATAAATATACCACTATGTAATATAAAAAAAATCTGTATGGAGTTCATGGATTAAACTAGCAATAAATCTATGGAAATTTTTGGGCCTGACACTTCAGATCATTCTTTAAAGGAGAGAGCACATAGGTGGAACTCAGAAGATTCAAAGTGTTGTCTGCCCTATTTAGGTTTTATCCCTTCTGTATCCTATAAAATGCAATAGTCATACTGGCATGTTCTCTAAGGTGATTTGAGATAATGCCGATTTAGAAGACAAAGAAAAGCAGGAAATGTGTAACAAATATATATGTGTGATATGCTTCAGGCTCAGTAAAAGAAAATTTTGATTCAATATTAACACACTTTTATTCTTCAAAATATTTAAGAACTTCTGACTGAC
Organism: Leptosomus discolor; assembly: GCF_034619465.1. Taxonomy (NCBI): domain Eukaryota; kingdom Metazoa; phylum Chordata; class Aves; order Leptosomiformes; family Leptosomidae; genus Leptosomus; species Leptosomus discolor. Next base: position 86,660,278 of record NC_141419.1, read on the forward strand.
AGAATCAATTATTCTTTCTATACATAAATAAACTCAATTTATGCTACAAAATTTACCTGTATTTTTGCAGTTTGCCTTTCTTTTTGTGTGGGTATGGGTGAGAAGGTGGGTATGTTTACCCATTACACTTTTGTATGCAAAGTGGAGACACATCCTACTCCAGTCTTCCAAGAGGAGAAAGTTGGTGCAGTTTTTTTTAAATGAAAAAATTACTTACTACTATTTTCAGATCAATTACAAAATACTTTACAAAGCCCGCATCTTCTTATTATTGTACACATTTTTAGATGTGCAAATATATGCACTATCCCCCAAAAGAAACAACAGAGAAATAAGAAGGCAGACAATCTCTTTTAAAAAAGTTGTGATTAAAAAAAGACAAGAAAAAGGTGAGAGAGAAACCAGAGAATTTTTCTGCAGAAACATATAGATCTGATTTTTGTGGTTAAAGCTCAGTAATTTTTTTTCTTTTTCTAGATTTGCTTTGAATTTCAGTTTTGAGTGAGAGTGAATAAGAAACAGTCAGATCAAAATTGCTATCTAGCAGATCACTTGAGTTGAAGTCTTAAGTCAGCCCAGGCTTGGAAATTGTTAGTCAACCTTGATGCTTGTCACAGAGTGGACTCAGAAGAACATTTACAGACATTTCTCCCAGCTTTTTAATATCTTTATGTTTTTATTTCTTGTGGTTTCTACTGTGGTTTAGCAACTGCTATGAATGCTTTCAAGTTATATTCCCTGTCTCCAATGAAGCTTTCCCTTACTTATGATATTAGCAGTCTGGTAGCTAGTGGAGTTATTTTCCCTTTTCATACTCCCTTTGTCCCACCTAGTTTCATTATCTACTCCTCCACCCCCCTCCATATTAAATCGCATAAACCACATGCTCACATCTGTGTGTTTGTTCTTTTAGAGTTATATTGTTGTCCTTTTTTTTTTTTTTTTTGATTGACTGTTTTTCTTTCCTCAGTTATGTATCATCAGCAAATTTCAGCTCCTTTGTGCGTTTTTTTTTCCCTACCTTCGAGTTGCTGGTACATAAACCAAACACAATTGGTTCTTGTACTGATCCTGTTATCACAAGGGACACTTGAAAACCTCAGTTGCCCCAAAATTGTGGATACTGCAATTTTAGCATCTTTCTAAAGAATAAAAAAGCTTATTTTTGCAGGTTACCAAGTTTTCATTAAAAAATATATAACCTCTTTTTTTTTTTTTCCTTTCCCCTGTATTGCTAAGGTGGCCCTAGACTATATAAGATAATACCCTGTTTCCTTTTTAAAGGTGAGCTGAAAAAATGAAGTGGAAATTGAGTTAAGTTTGATTTATGTGTTGAGTGTGCCCCACCACCCAGTCTGTGGGGAAATTCATCATGTGGAAAAGATGTAGATAGCCTTTTCTGAACTGAAGTTTACTCTTTGTTGAACTCTTGTGGCTCCTCGTATGCTGACACCAACTCAGAATACATCAGAGTTGCATTGCAGATATTTCTATATCAACCGCTCAAACTACTAGACAATGTTGAATTGGATCAATTTTGCTTTCTAACTAGTGTCATCATATGTCCCTAAAGAAGTTGCATATCAACATTTAAGCTCAGGATTGCCTGTGTCGCACAGGACTTGCAAAGATGGCAAAGGACTTGGTTTGGTGATTATGTTTGTTTGAGAAAGTCAAGATGTGTTGTGGATGTGTAAATATGTATGTGTATGAGAAGACATTATATCTAGCTTTTTTGATGTCTATTTCTATAATCTTTCTAAGCTTCCAACTGAGGGAAACTTAATGATGTCCAACACGAAGCAGCTAAATAAGTGTCGTAAAGAAGGGTGTAAATGCCAGCATTTCCTAATTTTGCACTGCTTAACTTCACAAGCTCAATGGTCTTCTAATTTGCTGTTGTATGAAATTTACTGAACAAAAATAAAAATATTACAAAACAAACAAAAAAGCCAACCTTGCTCACTAAATTAAATGAGACTGTACCACATTGGCACCTGTGTCATTCTGCCAATTTTAGCCATTAAAGTACATCCAGCCTTCGTACGGACTAGTACAGTAACTACTCATGAAGCAAGGGGTTGTTTTCATTTCTGAAAGAAGTCATACTCACAGTTTCCTTATTTCTTCCCCACAAAGAATAAATGAACACCTATCAGTCAGTTCTCGAAGGCAACCACCCTGCCTAAAACAAGTTCCCTATTGCCCCCATCCTTATGGTTTCAGCTTGTCTGCTTTTACATTTGTCCACCAGTCTTATTTTCATCTTCCCCACCACTGTTCGTGGCAGTTTTGTCCAGAAAGTTGTCATCATCTTCATCAGGATTTTACTGCTGTATTTTCTGGTAACTGTGCCTCTCTGCTTTACGTGCTTATTTTCCTCCCTCTAGTCTCAGCATCACCTTCAGAGTTGAAATTCTTGCTGCTCTATCCAAATGTGGGTAGGAGAGAGAAGAATGGAATCGCTTCTAAGTCCCTATGCATGAGATCCCTTTTTTTACCCCTGAGTCCAGATGGTGTTAGTTTGTTTCCGTGCTCTCAGTTCTCAAACCAACACCTTAATAATTTTATATTACCTTTCCCATTTCTCACTGATCTCTATTCCACTACATCTCATTGCCCTTGAGTTAGCCCAAGCCCCATAGAAGCACAGATACTAGCCCTTTTTCTGACTCATCTGACCCATGAAAAGCGTTTTCAGGCAATCAGGAGGAAAGGCTGGAGCAAGGGATAGCTTAAGTGTGATCCACCACTTTATAAATCTAATACATGCAAACTCCATTTACATGGAGATCCCATGCTGGGGAGGAAACATGCCCAGTTCACAGAGAATTATCCGAGAATGTAGCTGATAAACTGGCAAGTGTCACCAAAATATTTTTCTTTGTCTGTTGACTTGCTTTTTGCACACAGAAATTATTTTATGTTTTGGAAAAGAGCTAAGCCTGATGCAGATGAACAGAAGAAAAAATGGAGGTTGAAAGTAAAACTTAGAAGAAAAATGAAAACCTTGAGTATATGCACTGTTAGCAGCTTTGTCTACAATACATACAGTGAATACCAGCCAGTGCAACTTATCTGAATTAGTGATTCTGGACATTTTTTTTTGCAAGACTGAACATCTTAAGCATCTGTATGAGCTGACATTTTTAATGTACTTGTACTTTCCTGCACAAACAATGGATAAAAAATGAACTGAAATCTTCAATCCCTCATGTCTTTTTCTCCACTCTGTGCCTTAAAAATATCCACTTGATATTTAAATAAAATAAAATTAGTTAAATAAGTTCAGTTGTAATGACAATGTGATGTAGATTGTTTGTGCCAAATTCAAGCTTGGTTGGAAATTATTTTCCTCTTGCTGGAAGAATTATACACTAATTAACCCTCTGGAAGTAAGTGTTCAAAATAGAGAATGTGTTAGAAATGTAAAGAAACATTTTTACATAGCTTATCTTAGTTATTTTTTTAAATGTGTAAAAGTGTTTGAGGATTACTTAATTTTTCTTTCTTTCTTCATCTCTTCTCCCTCCTCCTGTCCAATGTAGGCCAAATCCTGCCAGGCAGATTAACACAAACTCAATAGGCCAAATTCCAGTGTGATTTAAATAGGAGGCAAATTGGCAATATAAACAAGTGTAATTTACATACTGAGTGTTAAGAGCTGGTTGAAAGAATTGCGTGGATGAAGTCATTCACAGTGCATATCAGGGTTTTATTAGTCCAGCAGAACCTGGAAACTATGCCATATAGTACTGAATGCCACCTAATAGTATTGTATATATTAATATTAATAAGGTCATAGCTTATAAAGTAATCCAATAAGAGTAGAAAGATAAAAGTAAACTCCAGAGTTTTTCTTAATTTTCTTATCATCAGATTGCAGAGAAATGTATCTATTTTCCTATTTATGTGTGTCTAGAACTATTCAATATTTTTCTTAATGATCTGGATGAGTATGTTTATTAAATTTGTAGATGACATCGGACTGGAGGGACAGCAACTGTTTTGCAGCACGTGATTACAGTTCAAAGTGAACTTGAATTTGAGATAAGAGCTCAGAAAAGGGACTCTGCTCAATAGGGGCAAATACAATTTTTAACACATAAAGCTAACGATTGTGAAAGTACAGGACAGAAATCTCTTGCTCAGCCAGCAGATCACAGAATAAAAAACGTCATGACTTTTTCATGGATCATTAGATGAATATAGCCAGTGACATGACACTGCCGTAATAGAGGTAAACATTACGCTGAGATGCATAATTGAAGGTCGTCCCTACCAAACTTGTTCAGCTTTGGGCCTCAACTATAACATTGTCCAGTTTAGATGTTGCCTTTCAGGATAAATAGGGGGGAATTAGTGAGTATGGAGGGAAGGCCAGCAAGCAGAGGTCTAAAACCCATTACCTAGGAGAAAAGATTGAATGGGTGCTGCTCGGCCTAGGAGCGTCATGAGGGAGGACATGATCACTGTCTTCAGAGAAAGTAATAACCTCTATTTTTCATCATCCTGATATACTGGAAAAGCCAGAAAGGTTTTAAAATCCAACAGGGAAAATTTACTTTACATATTAGGAAAAGATCTTGACAGTGAGGCTAGAGAAGCAATAGAAAAGGTTGTCTGCGGAAGCTGTGCAGTGTCTACCTTTGACAGCCCTTGAGATGAGATTAGAGAAACATCTGTAAGGAGTGACAGTGACAGCCAGCCAGGCGTGGGAACAGAAGGTGGACTTCCATTCTCGGGAGGCCCGAGAGGCCTCCTCCTGCCAGGGGGAAATGTCTCAAATTCCAGGAGATTCTGTGATGTTACGGGCAATGACAAGAAGTCAGTGGTGCTATCGCCCGTTTGAATAGCTAAATGGAAGTGCGGTGTTGCCTGAGACAAGTTATTTGCTTAGCATTATTGTTCATGGTCCAGTGAGGGTTGAAAAGTGTATCCTTAAGCAGCCATGATGAATACTTTTATTATCTCTAATCCATATTTTACAGTGACTTATCTCATTCTACAGTGTTACATGCAGGAAAGATGAGACAGACAAGAATATTGTAGCTCATATTCATCATGTTTTTTTTCATGTGCTTGGAGAATAACTTCATAGCATAGTCAATGGAAAATAATAGTCTGTGTCAGAAGTTACCTCAGATTTTAGGGGCATTGAATCATTGGACACTGATGCTTATCTCTTCTGACTGACTAGAGAGGGAACCTGAGATGGAAAGACTTCTGATTGAAGCTCCTGAGTAGTTTCCAAATTTAGGAAGGATGGATCTACTGTACTCTAGCACACACAGAAAGTCAGTTGTAGCTTGGACTGGGACCCATCATACTCCTAATTTAATCAAAGTAAGTATTTTGTTGTAATACAGACAGACTTTCACTATATCAGTCATTTTACTATTGTTCCGAAGAGATTTTAAATAGATCTATGAACAGGTTTCTTTATCTGTATTTCTTGTTCCTTCTGTCAGCACTAAGGCATGGAACCCATCTGGCCCTGGGAAGACTTTTTTTTTTTTTTCCATGATGCTGATTATTCTGAAGACAATTGTCCAAAAAGAGAGCAAGAGACGGTTGCTATTTTTCTTATATTTTTCATTGGTTGGAATGTCTGTCTCTTATTGCAAATTGACTTAAATTTCTTCCATCTGCTACTGGGAACCTAATCTAAATGTAAATTAAAATAAATACATTTCTTGGAAACAGAAAAAAAAAAAAAAGAATAAAAAAGAATAGGGGTAGAAAAAGTACCAAACTTTAAACACTCAGAGCCTTAGCATATTTCATAGTGTCCTAATTATTTTGTGTCATATTTCTCTTGCTTCCAAAAATATTTTCTAATGATACCACTCACGTTTCTTGGAGACACAAAGAAGGATTCCTGGGCTGCAGATATTTTATGAATAAACAGGATGGGATATTTCAGGAACCTCCAATTCTTTCCAGACTTGCAGACAAATGGGGATGAGGCTGTTCGCCAACTTTAAACAGTGGCAGTAGATGGAAAGAAGCCAAGCAGAAGACTTGGAGTGTTTTTTACTAGAATAAGAAAGAAACATTTAGAAGCAGCTGTTATTTTTTTATTGCATTAATAATTTTTTCTTTTTTTAATGACTTTCTAAAATATTAGCATAAATACAAAATCTCAGCCTGGGAACAAATTTTGCTTAGGCAATGTATTTACTCTGTTCCTTCAACAGATTGTAGACTTCAGCATTTTGTGTATAAAATAACTTTCCTGTTACAAAAGTTTACTTCTCTTCCATTCCCCCTTTCCCATTTCTGAATTATATGCCTGATGGAGTAAGGTTGCCTGAAATATTTTGAACATTATATTTTTAGGACTTCCTAGCTAATTTTATTCTGTGAAATATGTGTTCCTCTTAATTTATTCTAAATTATCTTTCAACATGGAAGGAAAAGCTAATTCAGGGAGTTGGTTATAGTTCATGCAATCTTTCAGTACGAGGTTATCAGTTCACATCCAGCTCAGACAGGAAGGGGTCAAAAGCAGCTAACTACTGATAAGTGAATCATAGAATCATAGAATAGTTTGGGCTTGAAGGGAACTTTAGAGGTCATCCAGTCCAACAGTGAGCAGGGACATCTTTAGCTGGATCAGGTTACTCAGAGCCCCATCCAACCTGACGTTAAACGTCTCCAGGGATGGGGCTTCTACACCTCTCTGGGCAGCCTGTGCCAGTGTTCCACCACCCTCATGGTAAAAGATTTCTTCCTTATATCTAGTATAAACCTACCCTCAAAGTCTTTGGTACCCTTTTGGAAAGAAGCTCCCAGTGTTGGGTTCTTGGTAGAGAGGTGTTCCCATCACACTGCCACAGGTTTGGCACAGGCTGGAAACCCCACTGCCAATTTCCACAGAGAGCTCAAGGAGAGAAGCAAGCACTAAGTGAGCTTTTCTTTCCCAAACATGGCTAATATTTTCATATCAGATTGGAGTTCTAACTGCAAGAGCTCATTCTGTCACATCCCCCTGTGATCTGCTGCAGCAGCCTCTGAGTAACTGAAAATGTAGCTGGAATTTAAAGACGAAAGCAGCTGGTTTCTCAACACCTGCATTGCACAGGTCAAGTCACTGTATCCTATGAGCGTTATTTTGCCTATGTGTACTGAGCACAGTAACACATGCTTCCTGTAGCTTGCCTTTCAGAGTGGTATCTCTTGATATAAGGAGAATCAGAGATAAAAACTCATTTCCATTTATAGTTTATTCCAACAGCTAACAATTTTGACTGTCAAGAAAATCACCTTTTGTTTTTTCAGTGTTTTTCTTTCTGTCCGTCAGCTTTGAGCCATGTGTTATTTTATACATTCTGGTTTGAGTACATTTGGTCACCAGTAAATGCAAGTCTTTATTTCCAGTATCATCAAGAAATTAAAATTAGACCACAAAATAAATTTAAAAATGAACTTTCGCCTTCATGTTAATTCTACAAAAGACTGGAAAACAGAAGAAGAAAAGAGCTTGTTCTTTCAGGTTGACTAATAAAGGCCACTCAGGTCTTTATTTTTAATTTTTAAACGACTGAACCACCTTAATTTCAGACAGGGAACTCCAAATGGGCATAGAGATATCTGGGTGCTTACCTCAGCTGGAAATAAGCATGTCATCTGCAAAACCAATGCATCCCTATAAAGAAGAAATTGAGAAAAGGAGGCAGAAGGTCTGATCGGAGGAGCAAGGAGCTCCTGGAAACACTCAAAGGGAAGAAGGAAGTTTACAACATGTGGAAAAATGACTGGCTACTTGGGAGGAATACAGGAATGTTGTCAGAGTATGCAGGGATGCAACAAGGAAGGCTAAGGCCCACTTGGAATTAAGTCTGGCTAGGGATGTCAAAGACAGTAAGAAGGGATTATTCAAGTACATCAGTAGCAAAAGGAAGACCAGGGAAAATGTGGGCCCTCTGCTGAACGAGGTGGGTGCCCTGGTGACAGAGGATACGGAGGAGGCAGAGTTACTGAATGCCGCCTTCACCTCAGTCTCTACTGCTAAGGCCGGCCCTCAGGAATCCCAGGCCCTTGAGATAGCAGAGGAAGTCTGGAGGAAGGAAGAGTGACCCTTGGTCGAGGAGGACTGGGTTAGGGATCTTTTAAGCAAACTGGACACTCAAAAGCCTATTGGCCCCGATGGGGTAGAGCAGTGGATGTTGTCTACTTTGACTTCAGCAAGGCTTTTGACACTGTCTCCCACTTCATCCTCATAAGTAAACTTAAGATGTGTGGGGTAGATGAGCAGACAATGAGGTGGATTGAAAACTAGCTCAAGGACAGAGCTCAGAGAGCTGTGATCAGTGGTGCTAAGTCTAGTTGGAGGCCTGTGACTAGTGGTGTTCCCCAGCCATGACTATCTGGTCCAGTCTTATTCCACATATTCATCAACAACCTAGATGAAGGGACAGAGTGCACCCTCAGCCAGCTTGCCCACGATACAAAACTGGGAGGAGTGGCTGACACAACAGAAGGCTGTGCTGCCATTCAGCAAGATCTGGACAGGCTGGAGAGCTGGGCAGAGAGGAACCTGATGAGGTTGAACAAGGGCAAGTGTAGGGTCCTGCACTTGGGGAGGAACAACCCCATGCACCAGTACAGGCTGGGGGTCGACCTGCTTGTAATGGGTTTGTGTGGTAAGGTTTTGGTAGCAGAAGGGTTACAGGGGTGGCTTCTGTGAGAAGCTGTTAGAAGTTTTCCCTATGTCTGATATAGCTAATGCCACCTGGCTCCAAGATGGTCAAGGCAAAAGTGGTAGCACCTCTGGGATAACATATATAAGAACAGGAAAAATTTACTGCACAAGAGCAATTGCAGCTGGAGCAAGGAGTGAGAATACGTAAGAGAAACAACTCTGCAGACACCAAGGTCAGTGAAGAAGGAGAGGGAGGGACGCGAGCTCCAGGTTCAGGAGCAGTGATTCCCCTGCAAGCTGTGGTAAACACCATGGTGACGCAGGCTCTCCCCCTGCAGAACACGGAAGTTAATGATGGAGCAGATATCTGACTGCACCCCATGGACACCACGCTAGAGTAGGTGCATGCCCGAAGGCTGTGATCCCGTGGAAAGTCTCCACCAGAGCAGGCTCCTGGCTGGACCTGTGGACCCGTGGAGAGAGGAGCCCACGCTGGAGCAGGTTTGCTGGCAGGACTTGTTACCTTGTGGGGAACACGCAGTGGAGCAGTCTGTTCCTGAGGGACTGCACCCTGTGGAAGGGACCAAGGCTGGAGCAGTTCGTGAAGAACTGTGGGCTGTGGGAAGACTCATGCTGGAGAAGTTCATGGAGGACATGAGAGGGACCACACATTGGAGCAGGGGAAGAGTGTGAGGAGACCTGCTCCTCTTTCCCTGTGCTGCTGAGGGGAGAAGGTAGAGAAATCGAGAGTAAAGTTGAGCCTGGGAAGAAGAGATGGGTGGAGGGAAAAGTGTTTTAAGATTTGGTTTTATTTCCTATTACTCCTCTCTGATTTGATTAGTAACACATTACATTTTTCCCCAAGTCGAGCTTGTTTTGCACATAATGGTAACTGCTGAGTGATCTCCCTATCCTTACCTCAACCCACAATCCTGTCGTTACATTTTCTCTCCTGTGTCCAGCTGAGGAGGTGAAGTGATAGAGAGGCTTTGGTGGACACTTGGCATCCAGCCAGGCTCAACCCACCAAGAAGAGTGCTCAACCCAGCATCAAGAAGAGCATGGCCAGCAGGTTGCAGGAGGTTATTCTCCCCCTCTACTCTTCCCTGGTGAGGCCACATCTGCAGTACTGTGTCCAGTTCTGCCCCCAGTTCAAGAGAGACAAGGAGCTACTGGAGAGAGTCCAGTGGAGGGCTACTAAGATGATGAGGGGACTGGAGCATCTCTCTTGTGAGGAAAGGCTGAGAAACCTGGGGTTCTCTAGCCTGGAAAAGAGAAGGCTGAGAACAGACCTTATCAATGCTTATAAGTATCTAAAGGGCGGGTGTCAAGAGGATGGGGCCAATCTCTTTTCAGTGGTGCCCAGCGATAGGACAAGGGGGAAAAAGAACACTTGGAGCACAGGAAGTTCTGCCTTAACGTGAGGAAAAACTTTTTTCCTTTGAGGGTGGTAGAGCACTGGAACAGGCTGCCCAGGGAGGTTGGGGAGTCTCTTTCTCTGGAGATATTTAAAATCTGCCTGGATGTGATCCTGTGCAACCTGTTTTAGGTGAACATGCTTTAGCAGGGGGGTTAGACTGGATGATCTCCAGAGGTCCCTTCTAACCCCTGCCATTCTGTGATATTGTGAAATTTACAAAGCCAGTTCTAAATGGTAGCAGCATAAACATTAGGTGCTTAAAGGCGGCCTAATAACATATCAAAATAATCCCCCCCAAAATTAATAACCAAAATCCAACCCAAAAAAAATCAAAATTAACCGAACAACCAACCCCTTCACAATCTATACAAAACTATGCTCAGCTCTTTTACTCGGTTATATGTTCATACCTTTCTTTAAGAGGTCCTGGAGCAGTAGAAGGGCATGCACATGGTTTTGACAGAAATGGTCAAGAACCCGTGGGACACTTGTGCATTTCTGCAGCACCAGCTGGAAGCCAGGCAGGATGCTCAAGGGCATCCCTGGTGCTACCCAGTGTCCACGTGCAGAGACCAACTCCAAATAGCAAGTCCTGAAGAAAATCCCAATTTCATCATCATATCTGAAGTGTGGCTGTGTTTCTGGCTGCCACATTTCTTGCTCTGTGTTTGCTCAGATTGTGCAGCCCAGAAATGCAGTAAGATTAATGCTAATAACAAGCCATGGGGTTTATAGTAACTACATGCTGAAATAGGTTGGAGCTTGTGTTAACTGAACAGTGTAAAGCCTCAGGACCCATCAGACTTTGCCTGAACTTGTCTTCCCTGGTCTAAAGCTTATTTTAACTTGTTCATTAGTTGTAGCAGTAAATTGCCACAATAACTGTTCTAACCAGTTATGAGCCTTAGCTTAACCTTGTGCAATTGTATAGTTTATCACCTAAAGAATTTACACTACATATGGCAATGGTCTAACAAACTAAGAAACAGCTTTGTAAGTAAAGCTGTGGTCAAGAGAGAAGAGGAAGAATGATCAAACAGATTGTCTGAAAACATGTAGAGTTAACCCCAAAAATATCCAAGACTAAGGAGGAAGAAACGCCCACTGGTTTTAGCCTACATAAATTGCATAAGGTACAATGGCTGCAGGTTCACTACTGTCTGCATCAGTCATTCCCTTTCTACCCCACTCGCCAGAAAACTCTCCTAAATTAGCACGTCCCAGAGAAACTGCACTTTGTTCTCCGTTTATATCATTTAACCTGCTCCCAACAGCAGCCTGGACAAGAGCAAGTAGGCAGTCTGTCATTCTGCTTTTGCCTTTTAGCAGAGCAGTGCAAAGAGTAACACTCAATAAAGCATGGGAAAAAAAATGCAAAAGCTACATCACTCCTCAGAAAGGTGTCTCCTGTGGAAGAATAATTATGAGGCCTTATGTTATTTATTATCTCCATTAATGATTATGAAGTAAGCATAAAATATAACATTGCTAATCATGAAATGCAGAAAAAAAATAAAAGCACAGTAAATAAGGATAAGGTTGACACCTTGTTCAACTTAGCGGAGGTTGTCAGTAGGTAAAAACGCTTAGTTTAATGAAGCCCAATGGAAGCTAAGTAATCTAGGAAGTTGTAGCACAGTCTGTACCCGCTGAGTGTGGATCCATATCTAGGAAAATCCAAGTCCAAAAAGAATATGGAATCTGTGGTAGATATTTAACTGGATAGGAGTTCCTAGGTTAATGCTGATTTTCTTTCTTTCTTTCTTTCTTTCTCTGTCTTTCTTTCTTTCTCTTTCTTTCTCTTTCTTTCTCTTTCTTTCTCTTTCTTTCTCTTTCTTTCTCTTTCTTTTCTTTCCTTCTTTCCTTCTTTCCTTCTTTCCTTCTTTCCTTCTTTCCTTCTTTCCTTCTTTCCTTCTTTCCTTCTTTCCTTCTTTCCTTCTTTCCTTCTTTCCTTCTTTCCTTCTTTCCTTCTTTCCTTCTTTCCTTCTTTCCTTCTTTCCTTCTTTCTTTCTTTCTTTCTTTCTTTCTTTCTTTCTTTCTTTCTTTCTTTCTTTCTTTCTTTCTTTCTTTCTTTCTTTCTTTCTTTCTTTCTTTCTTTCTTTCTTTCTTTCTTTCTTTCTTTCTTTCTTTCTTTCTTTCTTTCTTTCTTTCTTTCTTTCTTTCTTTCTTTCTTTCTTTCTTTCTTTCTTTCTTTCTTTCTTTCTTTCTTTCTTTCTTTCTTTCTTTCTTTCTTTCTTTCTTTCTTTCTTTCTTTCTTTCTTTCTTTCTTTCTTATTTTTCCTTCCAAACATTATCCAAAAACTGCAGAGGATTCAGGAAAAAAAAGTATTCACAAGCTGCAGAAAATTACAGTAAAATTTTTTAACTTTGGTAAGTGTCTTCATTACGGGCAAGGATATTCATACAAAGAAGAAAATAGCGTGCGAAGAGATCTTTAGCAGGGAAGGATATAGCAAGAGATGCATTAGTCACACCCAGCATTTGAAGTTCAGTTCAAGAGTGGCAGAATGAATATATAGCCTGTGAAATGTATGAACCCTCAACAGGGAGGAGGGGGATCTGATGACCAGTTTAGGTTAGTCACTTAATTTAGATGGCTAATAATCATATGAGACAAATCCGACCCTGAGGAGATAAACTTTTTTTTTTTTTTTTTTTTTTTCATCTTTAGCTCAGGGAGTATGTGTGTAACTGAAGCATCACCTTTTAAAGGGTCTTTTGAAGTGCATCCTTCTCTTCAGGTTTCGGTTTAATGAAGCAACACTAGTCTGGAAGCCCTCAGTCTCCTAAGTATGAACAGCTTATTGAAGAGAGAAACAGCTTCTTATGGACAGCAGCAGCATAGCTGGTTCCTAAAATTGCACAAAGATTTTATAACCTCCAGGAAAGTTGTAAGCTCTATCAAAGCATAATGGCCAGATAAACAGTCACAGAAAAATAGACCTATATGTAAAACCTTTATTTATCATTCCAATTACTGTTAAGGTATGAGTATAAAATGCATGTAGGTGTTTAATTTTGTCATCCTCTTATTACAGAGAAAGGAGAAGAGTTTAATTCCTAAAAAAAATCCCAGACCAAGACTTGCTCTTGAAGTCAGTCAGAATCCTTTACTCAGTTACCAGGTAGGTAGGGGAGATAGACAGCCAGGATGAGCCACAGTAAATGCAAAAAACCTCACCATTTAAATGCAGGAATTTAATAATGTGAATGGTGGTATTCCTAAATAAATGAAACATTAGAAACTTGGAGTAATAGTGGGCAAGGATAAAAATATTATGACATAATATTTTTTTCTTTTTAAAGTAAGGGCAAAACACCCAGAATCATATTTAGATTGCTTATTTTACCCCGCTGATTTACCAACCACACTGTATGGAAGACAATTTCTTTTAATCCACTGACTGTGAAATGCAAAATTCATAAACTGAACAAAGAAGAAGGACCTAGTCCTCTGTATAGCCTAATATTTAGGACAGTCTTCTAGAAAATAAAGAACATGAACTGGGAGTTCGATTAGTTTTCCACTCTCTGAAAGAGAATTTTATTTACAAAAGAATTGAAAAAAGGAGACTTAATATAACCAGGATAGTTATATTAGTGCTGAGATACACATCACTAGTTCTATATGTGAACGTAGCACTGAGGATTGCTCAGTCTGAGGTAGAATGATGCTTTATTCTAAGAGGGATTAAGTACTGCCAGGAGCAGGTGGAACAGAAAGCAAGTGTTGCTAACTGCTTTCTTAGAAGAGACTCCCTAAGTTTCAGCCAAATTTCAATTTAGGCAGAATATATTCAGTGTAATTCTTTTTTTTTTTAGCCTAGAAACTGAAATTTTCCAGGAAAACATATCTGCAGTTCTCTGTGGGCTTTTGTGTGGGTAGAGGAGGGGAAGGACGGGCATAGCATTTTGGATCTGAGATACTTCTTGTTAGTTTTTCTTTAAATAAATAAGAGAAGTTGAGTGTCTAGGGACCACAGTCTGGTACATTTCCCAGAACTCACTTGGCCTTGTAGAAGTAATTTAAATAAATAAATGAATGGTAAGTAAAATCTCTTGCAGAGCAGCACTTTCACACTGAAACAGGAGCAACTGTGATGGGTGAGCAGTCAAACATTGCAGTACTTAGCAACTCTGGGCAGGTTTTCATTGCTGGGTAAATTTCAACTGTATGAGGGCTCCAAGACTTGGATGAGACTCATAGTCTAGCAATAATACAAAATTTTTTCTTCTAATATATAAAATAGATTCCTAATCTCTATGTTAAACTCATATGTAGATATTAATTTCTAAAAGTTTTTATCACCTTTTTTTTAATTTATTTTTATGGCCTGTCCATTTTGTTTTTACATTGGTCACTTCTTTTAAGAAATACTTGTTCTAAATTTCCACTAGTGAAGGCCTTTTAAAACTTCTTATTCACACAAAGGAATATATTCAAGATATCCATATTCATAGGTAAGAACTCAATATGATAGTAGTAGAAAAAGCAGATTCAGGAATCATGTGGCAGTTAAGTTGTCCATGGCAGTATTCGGAGTTACAACATTTATCTGTAAACTATTTCCAGATATGAAAAAAACTGGGAACCATTTCTTTACAGATTTTGGCATACCATCTCTGTTTCTCAGCTTTAAAAACCTGGGATATGGAAGACTTTTTCTGCTGCATTGATATAAGACTCTTGTGTTCAGAAACGTTAGCGGAAGGGGGACTTTCTGCCCTCCAGCCTCGTGACTATGATCCTTCTTTGCACAAAGTGAGGTTCTTTTGTCATGCTCAGAAATGCAGTGAGGCAGGCAAGAAAACAGAGAACAGAGCCCAGATCATGTGATAGCCAATGTGGAGGCCATTCTAGCTGATGGTGAAACTGGTATTTCCTCCCAGTCAGGATTTCTCTCTGTACTTCCTGATCTGGTCAAACAACAGTTTCACCAAAAGGCATACAAGAGTTCAAATTACCTCACCAAAATTTTAGCAATTTAGTGGGTTTTTTTTCCATTGCAACCCAAAATGTCTGACAAAAATTTTCAGAGCGCTAATTTTCTTCCTGTTCTCAGAACAGTCATAGTAGAAGGTCTAACCTAAACTATCATCACCTGGTAGTAATTCTGCTGTTGACTTCAGCTAGGCAAGGATTTGTGTCTTCCTTCAGTAACACAGTCCACTAGGAATGAGAACTCCAGTATCATCTTGTCCTTATGTTATCCTTGTTTGGCAGAAAAAGAAGACATTTTCCTCCTTCTTTCATATCCATTACATTTACCATTTGGCTCATCACTTTCTGTGAAAAGCTTGGGAAATATTTGCTTATTACTATATGTCCTGGTTTGGCTGGGATGGAATCACAGGGCAGCCATGCTAGGCAGGCTGTTAGCAGTTTTGAATCAGCCAGGGCAACTGACCTGAGTTAGCTACAGGTGTAGCCCATCCCATAATGTCATGCTTATTATAAAGGGTGAAGGTTTGACAAAGATGGGGAGTTCTTGTGGGACTTCTGCTTAGCTTCTGCTTCTTTTCTTTCCTCCCCCCAAGGACTGTAAGGGTCAGATAGTCCAGACTGAGTATAACTTTGTATGCTTTATTCGGTTTGTTGTTTCATTAAATATGTCCTTGCTTCAGATCTTCTCTCCTTTTCCTGATTCCCTTTCTCAACTAGGGAGGGGTCATTATTACAAATAGCTTATAATTTAGCTGCTGGTGTGGGCTGAATGCAAACAGAAGATAACAGAGGTATTGTTGTGGTGGGGTTTTTTTTTTGGTTTTGTGTTTTGTTTTGTTTTGTTTTGTTTTTTCAGGAATGGATAAATTCACCAGGAGGAAGACAACTGAAAGACAGTCAAACTTGTAGAACCAAGGGCGGTGTTACCTAGTTATATCTCATCTCCTCAACAGAAGAAGAGAAAGGCCTGAAGTCTTTTGCCACAGTTTTCCTTCTTGGATCTTTTGGGAAGGAAAGAGTGGTGGGAAAGACAGGGGGGTTCTGGGACACACTCATGGAGTGTCTGGGACAAGTGAGATGCAGCCTTTGTCTCCATTCACACAGAGCTGTCCAAGTTATTGAAAGTACTATTGTGCTCCAGCGCAAGTCCCTTCCACGGGGTGCAGTCCTTCAGGAACAGCCTGCTGCAGCGTGGGTCCCCCATGGGGTCACAAGCCCTTCCAGCAAACCTGTTCCAGCATGGGCTCCTCTCTCCATGGGTCCTCAGGTCCCACCAGGAGCTCTATTGGACATAGGGAAAGCTTCTAGCAGCTTCTCACAGAAGCCACCCCTGTAGCTACCCAACTACCAAAACCTTACCATGTGAACCCCATACGTGCTATACAACTTACAAGGCTCCTTTTCTGTGTACCCATCATTGGGCTTAAAATATGCCTCCCTGAAACACTGATATTTCTTAGGACTAGGGTTAAAACTAGAGCTGAGGCTGTCTGGAATTCAATTAAGACTTTAGGGCTACAATGCTAACCTAGTCTGACAACATCAGGAAAAGTCAGCACTGGCTTTGGAACAAATAACTACCCACACTCTCCCTCCTGCTTCTCCCTGAAAGCCAGCAGCATCTAGGACAATGCCACATGAGAGGAATTCAATATAATAACAAAGGTGTGCAAAGTCGTATAAATCTGAGGACAACTTTCAGTCATGACCATCACTCCAAAGCAAGGGGAAGCATCAGAAATTTTATTCTCTCTGGGGGAAATAATAATAATAATAAAACCAGAAACAACAGTAACAGTAAAAAATGTTCTGACTTTCCAAATCTAGCTATGCTTGTGCTTTTTTTCCTTTTTAATAAGAAAACTACACTCCCCTGATGACAGACCTGCTGAATATTTCTTTCCTTTAGCAAAATCCTGATGAACTGACATTTCAGGTTCATGCAAACAAATTCCCTATAGGATGAATTTATGATCTGTATCGTTGGTAATATTGCACTTGGATGTGGAATTGCTGCTTCAAAAGATTTCACCTCATTTTGGTGAGTGTGCGTTTATCTGCAAATCAACTGCAACTCCCCAAACTTTCTTCCCCTTATCTGTAAGACAAAGCAGTTAGTTAGAAAAATTAAAGTCTATTAACTGTTTGTTACTGCGGGGGGAAATAGCATTGCATCCAAGCTCACATCTGCAACCATTGATTCTGAAGTAGTGACTGACAGCACCCAACTGACTAAGTAGGTTATAAGAAGCTAGCTCCAGGCTGGAACAACCAGTGGAATCCAGAGGAGAAACACTGGCCTCTAACTTGTCTTAAGCCAAAAGAAAGTCAGGAGAAAATGAAAGAAAAAAAAAAAAAAGAAAGATAGAAGAACGAACCCTCTGTCAATAGTCGCTGTTCCTCTGTTCCTGCTCTCTTGTTCAGCAACAGCAGCTTGTAATTGCCAGCTTTCTTTAATTCATAGTTATATCTTGAGGGGACAAGAAAGAAAATTCTTTGTAACAGATAGCAATAAAAGTACTATTCATCTAATCATTCACAATCACATGTGTGTGCATTTGAAAGCTATGCCTTTGTGTAGCCACAGCATAACACATACCCAGACAGGCAGACAGCAGTGTGCAGGGATGTAATCCAAATGAACACCACTCCGCTGCACAAAGACACATGTGCACACAATAGCATACAATATGCAGCTGAATGTACTCTGCCCAGCTGGACACAGGACTGCAGCACATTCAAATGCAGATAACGTATATTTTCTATAAGAACTTTGCCCTTCTGAGACTTCGATTCTTCCTTTTGGGTCAGTCCTTTCCCCAGCTCTCTACAACAGCCATGAAATGCTTTTTCTCCCACCCAAAACCTACATGCTTTGCACTTTTAATGTCATACAGACGAATTATATTGCTCCTTCATGTCTAAGCACTCAGTGTAAATGCAAATATATAATACCACAACATGAGGCAAAAACACACTTCAGGACACTTAAAATGTCATTTTAAAACCAAACTCCTGATGACTCTCGGGCAATGATTTCTATCACTGCACTGCTGCATTGTGGTGATTATAATTTCACTATAGGTCAGGCTGCAGGAGACCTATATAAGCAGAAAAATCTGTTCATACAGCACCATTCCCCAAAATGCTGGCAAGTCTCAGAGAGCTGAAAATGTTCTTCAATTTGTCCCAGTGCTGAACAGGAAATTGTCTGAAATCTAGAAATTGTTCAAGGGTAGCAAATGATATTTCCCACTTTCTTAAAAATGAAGATCCTTGATAGACCAGTTAATTCTACTTCAATGGACTTAGGTTTCCAGCTGGAGATCTATTGTATTCAATAAAGCTCTGGCTGAGGCCAGGCTTTGCTTACAATTTGCATGATTCACATATTTTAAAGGCAGAGGGGACAATGAGATCGTTAAAACTGACTTCCTGAATATGGCAAGTCCTTATTTCCACTGGAATATCTCCACATCAAGTCCACTAAAAGATCTTCCTGTCCTTATGTAAACCTTCCTCTTTCAAGACTCTCAAAACTTAGCTGCTTCAAGAGATGCTTAATCTTCCAGAGAGGCATCCAAGCTTGATTTAAAGGTATCAAGACAAAAAAGAATCCACTTTTTCCCTGAGTAGTTTGTTCCAGTGGTTAATCACTCTCACTGTTAAAAAATATTGTGCTTTATTTCTAATTTGTCTGGCTTCAGCTTCAGACATCGTCTCTTGTTATGCCTTGCTCTGCTAGATTAAAGAGCTTTTTAGTAGCTAGTGTTTTCTCCCTGTGAAGGTACTTAGACACTCTAATCAAATCACCTCTCAATCTTCTTCTTGATAAGGTAAATAGGTAGAGCTCTTTAAGTGTCATACTATAAGGCATTTTCCATGGCTCTTAAATCATTTTTGTAGTTCTTTTCTGCATCTTCCTTGATTTTTCATCATTGTTTTTGAAAGATGAACATTAAGAGTATTAAAAAAAAAAAAAAAAAAATAAAAATTCTACAGTCTGTTTTATCTCTCTCATATATAAATGTTAAACCAGTCCCTATTCTTACTCATCTGTTTAGACAGTCAGGGATTGCATTAGCCTTTTTTCATTACAGCTGCAGCTTAGAGGATTTGCATTGGCTTGTTTGCCCACTATAGCCCCTATAAGCACAGCTACTATTTCCCACAGTGCAGTACAGTCCTCTGTTTCTTATATCTTTGCTTATTTTTTTTAGTTACGTTTATTTCTTTACATTACAGCAGAAAGAAGGCAAATATTTTCAAGAACATTTGCAATCTTGTTGGAGGAATGTTATTTGAGTGGCACTCTCCTCAACAAAAGATCATTCCTCAGCTAAAAATGAAAACTTTAATAAACAAAGAACCAAAAAAAATGGTGTAAACCCACTACATTAAATGAATGAGAATGTGTGAAATATCATGTTAATCATGAAGGGTACAAGAATGATGACGAAATTCAAGTGGTTTTTTTATACCGAATTTACTCCTTGCTGTTTGGGGACATGTAGGGTAGGACTTACTTACCCACATTTAAGCAATTTAAATAAGCATCTTGTCTATAACAGCCACCATACCATCCTCTAAATCTATGGTGAGACACAAGGTTCTACCTGAAAAAGTAATTCTACCATCTTAAACACTATTTCAGGATGGGATGAATTGCCCTCTAAAGATGCCTAACCTCTTCGATTTGCAACAAAATTGTTTTACATTATTACCTTACATTAATCACCTAATTTTTAGATGGCTAAAGTTAGGTGAGATGAATCCCATCCTTGCTGCCTTGTGGTTTAATGTTTCTGTGAACTGTTAAAAGTACTATTTATCAGTACAGAGATGGTTGCTATGTAGTAATGGGTGACATGAAGCACGAAATGTGTTTAAAAGTGTTCTGACAATTGGAAGGAGCAATAGTACTCTGTGAATTCAGAAGCAGTTTGTGTTTTTAAGGCAGAAAAAGGCAGTTGTATTTAATTCCAGAACTGATAACTCTTTCGCTACATTACCAAAAGTTCAGTTATCTGAAACACTGTAAAATAAGTTGTCATCATACCTGTAGAGAAGTGCAAGGTATTCACTATAGGTCCTTCTGGCAGATTAAGGAATGCTAATGAATGGTCTGATGGTTAACTTACAGATGAGAAAATGAATAGCCTAGTAGATAACCAGAGATAAATTCACAATGTAGGGAAAGAAAAGTGTACAAAAAAAAAAAAAAAAAGATAGTTGCAAGCTACTAAATAAACTATTGTGTAAATTGGTGTATAAATTAAGTCACAAGAAATGTTTTAGGAGAAAACTGAGCCTTCTTCCTACTACTACATTGACCGGTATGTCATGGCTTAGCTAAGAGGAAATTTGTGCAAATGATTGGTCTTACAAAAAGTGAAAATTTTCAGTCCTTGGTGACACTAATAGAAATAGCTGAAATGTTATGAACAGCTTGCAGAGCACTTTTTCAAATACTTGAAGGAAGTCAATATTTCACTTCCAAAAAAATTGTGATTGGCTCTCAGATTAATTTAGGCCTTTTGTATTTTTATTAGCTTCAAATCCATACCTTTGATTAGTTGTCAGTCACAACTCGCTTTGCTTTCCTGACCTCTAAACTCTTTCCATGGTATACCACAACTAGATATGTAAATTTTCTGGAAGTTCTGATGATACAAAGAAATAAATGAAAAAAACTTGCACATCCTTTTTCTTGAAAAAACTGAGACGGACAAATTGGAACTATTAGCAACAGTCAGTTGTTCACCAAAACTAGGGTGTAGTTACTCCCTCAGTGGAAATGCATTGTTCGTAATTCAGTAAATTCATAGAAAGGGTAATCAGGATACTTATTGAATGAGTAAATATAAAATCTTTTACCTTTGAATAACAACAAAGGTACCTAATATAGAGATGGAGTTGTTCTGCACACAGGAGTAGTATTCGTTACATTTCATTTTAGACATTGAAAAGGGTTAGGTGGTTAGGTGTCTAATCTAATTTTCTAGACTATGAGGATCAAATAAGTGGATTTTTTGCCATCTCTTCATACTTTTATAACCAATGCAGTAATATGATACAGATTTAGTATGTTATTACTTGCCACCCCTCCCAAAGTCAGGAAAACTAATATGATTATTTATGTGTGTAGCATATACATATCACTATATATCTATCGTAGGATCATATCAAGAGTCTGCCATGATACAAAGTGCTGTAATATACAAGAGTTGTAACAGAAAATATTGCCAGTTTTGAAACAGAGCTGAAGTGCAACTTCAGTATTACCATTACAGATGCTGTCCTAAAAAAGGCTTTTCCATTCTGAATTAATTTATTTTATATAACCTTTTTCATTGTTACTGTTCTCATTTTAGACTATGAAACATATTGGAAAAGCAAATGAGGCTTTCATATGGTTTCATTCTTCTGTTCTGTTCTGGTTTGGTTTTGTTTTCTTTTTAATAGTGTTTCCACTTCACCTTATCCCTGAACAAAAACTCACTTATGAAAGTTTATCTTATTCTTCCACATCTTTTTGAGACACACACAGTCTGTACAGGCAGCAAGGACAAAATACAAATAAGCAAACAAAAAAGAGACAGGTAGTTGAACATACAGTATGTTGACTAAAATCTAAATTCTTTTAGTAGCAAGCAAGTGATAACCTACCAATATCTGTAGTGTCTGTTTCAGAGTTCTGTTCATCTAACCAGTGGATTGCTTCGCCACACATTTTATTTCTGTTGAACTCCAGATTTAGATATCTTGCAGGATCCAGCCTCATTCCATTTTTGGTGCATGCATCTTTCGTGTATTTGTGGATCATTATTATAAATAAGCAGCAGGGCTTTAGGAGAACGAATCTTGTCAGATGAACTTGATTGCTTGTTTATGACAGAATTACAAAATTAGTGGCTGAAGGGAATGCATTTGGCATAATATATTTGGATTTTAGTAAATCATTTGATACAGTGTCGCAAAAAATTAGTTCAAATTGGCTGAGATACGAACTCAGCTTCATGTACTGAAAACTAACTGAACGCCCACAAAGCAGGAGTAATCGTAAGTGGCACTGAACGGACATGTCTGGGATTCAGAAGCCAGCTAATATTGAACTTCTTCATTAAATGTGCATGACACGGTGATGGAAGGTTGTACAAAGACAAAGAAAAAACAGATGGTCTGATATGAGAAAAAAAGGTTTGGGAGAGAATAACTACTCATTTATGAGGAACTGTAATTTGTTTCTTGCTTTATTTTCATGTAAATACTTGGAATATATATTATTGTTGAAGGAGACAGAATACAATTACTGTTATAAACTCTCCTTTTTCCCTCTTTTTCTAAATATACTCAGCATTATACAATTTGTATTTTACGTTACGCATTATCTATTGAATATTACTGTGACAAGACCTCAAGTCAACTAAGAATTTGCTGTGAGTCTTCCTAAATTTTTGCTTAAGTTTTTAATCCTCAAATAAAATCAAAACAACTTTAACGGTGAAAAAAATTAGAGTTTATTAGGTTAAAGACTAGCTCTATGTTTTTCTCAGGAATCAAAGTAAGGCCAACCAACCTGTAAATACCTAGGTCATACTTTTGGCCTTTATTAAAGGTGGATTCAACATTCGCCTTTCTCCAGTCATTGAGAACTTCACC
Organism: Leptosomus discolor; assembly: GCF_034619465.1. Taxonomy (NCBI): domain Eukaryota; kingdom Metazoa; phylum Chordata; class Aves; order Leptosomiformes; family Leptosomidae; genus Leptosomus; species Leptosomus discolor. The sequence goes on from NC_141419.1 coordinate 86,682,951, forward strand.
TGGTCACTACATCCTTTCACAGATTATACAGAGGTGCCTGCAAAGTTATCAACCAACTGTCTCAGCAGCCTTGGAATGCACCACATCTGGTCCCACATTGTTGTGTGGGTCAAGATGCCTCTTTCTCAAGTTACTGCAGCACTTAAATAAATTTGTATTATACCCCTAGATGTTTGCCTGGGTGAATGAGGAATGCAAATAATCTTATTAGGATGCAGAATATCATTATCTGGGCCAAAATTAGTACTTCAGAAGTTACAAAATTATACAGATGTAACATTATTGTTATGTCATATTATTATATCCTATTTCTGTATCATATACACTAGTAATGATCTTAAGCCAATCTAGAGTTTTGCAGTTGTGAGAAGTGATTTGCAAATGCTTTGGTTTAACAGCAATATTTCTCTTCTCTTAGCTCTCTTTACACCACACCTTGCTGCTCTTTCTCTCTCTCTCTCCTTCATATTAAATTGTAACCTCTTTGCAACAGGGCCTGTTCATTTGCATTTGCTCTATAATGTGCATGTCATGCTTGAGAGATACTGACTGTTCCGGTATACATGAGTGCTAGCTACAAGCACTGTCTCCGTTAGATGTACCTGAATTGAACTGTCAAACGGTAAATAGTGTCTGTAGCAAGTACGCTAACTGTGAGTGGCAAAGAAGCCCTGGAGATTGATGAATAATAAATAACAGCTCCCCTTTCTTTGTTAGCAGTATGTCCTTGTTCACCCGTGCTCATGCTGGGCAGATGGTAAGCGCTGAGGGTGAATTCCACAATGATGGCATGTGGGTGGAGGGGATATCTTCACATGGGGTGACATAACGTTACCTTAGTCTTTATGTCAGTGCAGACTACACCTTCAAAAGGTTTGAGGCTCAGTCTTCTTTTTCCCTTTGCCACGTTTTTGCACAAAGAAAAGTAAAATGAGGACTGATCCAAGCATGGGGTCAATTCACTACAGATTCTGCACTGCTAAATCCAGACATCACTGAAATTTGATTAAAAAATATTTAAAAAGGGAGTTATTACTGATATTGGTAAAATGTAGTTTATTCTCCCTTTCACTTCTTTCAATATACTCCATTACCTCTTTTATGAAGTTGCTGAGATTCTTAACAGGCATGTTTTGAGCTTCGTATCTGTACATATTTTCATGTTTATCAATAATCAATAGGAAAGACAATCTACCCAAAAATTCCATTATCAATGAGTGATTTAGGTGATTTGTAGTCTATTTAAGTTTGATTAAATGAACAGTAGAATAAGGAAGACTATCGTTCTGGATGAAATTCTGACATTCAGATGGTTGTCATTGGGTTTGGGATCTACACAAGTGTTACACAAAAGTATATAAAATTTACTTATTGACCAAAGTTTTCCACCTATCCAAATGTAGGTATTACTTGATCTTTTAACTAGCACAATCAACGTGTGATTTTCTGAGTCTATGGGTCACTCTCATCTATTTTATTTACTTGTTCTTTCATTGGCAATGAAACATGATGTTGTAATGAAATTAATGAAAAAGAAATTGGATGTTGTAATTGAAAAACGGTCTCCGGCTTTGAAAATAAATGTCTGCTCTGCTTGAGTACTTATATTCACTATCTGTTGGAGATCATTATCCAGTCACATTTGATACCAATGACATTATGAGGTACATTCTTGTCTTCATTTCCAGTAACTTAGGGACATTTGTGCTTAAGTTCATAAAATCATAGACTGCTGGAATGGTTTGGTTTAGAAGGGAACTTAAAGATCATCCAGTTCCAAAACCCCTGCCATGGGCAGGAACACCTTCCACTACACCATCCAATCTGGCCTTGAACACTCCCAGGGAAGGACCATCCACAACTTTTCTGGGCAACCTGTGCCAGTGTCTCACCACCATCACAGTGAAGAATTTCTTCCTAATATCTAATCTAAATCTCCCCTCTTTCAGTTTAAAGCCGTTACTGCTTGTCTGTCACTACATGACCTTGTGAAAAGTCCCTCTGCAGCTTTCTTATATGCCCTTTTTAGGTACTAGAAGGTCTGCTATAAGGTTTCCCCAGAGCCTTCTCTTCTCCAGGCTCAACAACCGCAACTCTCTCAGCTTGTTCTCACAGGGGAGCTTCTCCAGCCCTCTGATCACCTTCATGGCCTCCTCTGTACCTGCTTGAACAGGTCCATGTACTTATTATGTTGTGGGCTCGAGAGCTGAATGCACTACTCCAGGTGGGGTCTCATGAGAGTGGTGTAGCAGGGTAGAATCACCTCCCTTGACCTGCTGGTCATACTTGTCTTGGATACAACTGTCTTTCTGGGCTGCAAGAGTGCATTACTGGGTTACGCTGAGCTTCTCATCAACCAACACCCCCGAGCCCTGCTCCACAGGGCTGTCCCCAATACACTTATCATCCAGCCTGTAACTGTGCTTGGGATTGCCCTGACCTTACACTTGGCCTTGTTGAACTTCATGAGGTTTGCATGGGCCCACCTCTCCAGCCTGTCAAGATCCCTCTGGATGTCATCCCTTCCCTCCATTATGTTGACCAGACCATGCAGCTTGGTGTCATCGACAAACTTGCTAAGGGTGCACTCACTCCCACTGTCCACTGATCATAATAACGACCTCTGAGGAACACCGCTCATCACTGGTCTCCACTTAGACATCGAGCCATTGACCACAACTCTTTGTGTGTGACCATCCAGCCAATTCCTCATCCATAAAGTGGTACATCTGTCAAGTCCATGCCACCATTTTAGAGACAAGAATGTCATGTGAGACGGTGTCAAATGCTTTGTGAAAGTTCAAGTGGATGATGTTAGTTACTCTTCCCTTATCCACCAATGCTGTAGCCCCATCATAGAAGATCACCAGATTTGTCAGGCACGATTTGCCCTTAGTGAAGCCACGTTGGCTGCAACCAATCACCTCCTTATTTTTCATGTGCCTTAGCACCATTTCCAGGAGGATCTGCTGCATGATCTTGTGGCACACGGAGGTGAGACTGACTGGCCTGTAGTTACCTGGGTCTTCCTTTTTTCCCTTTTTAAGTGAAGGAATTTATTATCAACACATTCCAGGAACCTGGCATGCTTATGCCCTACTGTGTTGTCCCTCCAACAGATATTTGGGTGGTTGAAGTCCCTTACGAGGACGAGGACTTGTGAACATGAGGCTGCTCCTGTCTGTCTATAGAGGGCCTCATCTTCTCAGTCTTCCTGATCAGGTAGCCTGTAGCAGACTCCCACTATAAAGTCTTCTGTGACTGCCCTCCCTTAAATCCTGACCCATAACCTCTTGGTCAGCTCCTCTTCCATCCCCAGGTAGAGCTCCATACACTTCAGTTGGTCACTGACATAGAGGGTGACACCCCCTCCTTGTCTCCCCAGTCTGTCCTTCCTAAGAAGCCTGTATCCTTCCATTCCCACACTCCAGTCATAGGAGCCATCGCACCACGTGTTGTGGGCCAAGTTCTTTGAAACAAAGACAGGCATGTGAAAATCAAGGGACAATGAAATGAAAAGATTTGGAACTTTGGCCACAACTCTAAAATAAGTCTTACTGTAATGTAGTCTTACAGAATCCTAGGCTTTGATACTTGTCATGATCTGATCTAATGGTGGAACAATTTGGCAGAAGTTAAACCCCCTTGCTTTCTAACTGACCTCAGGTAATCCTGAGTGGCTAGGGACAGCTGAGCTTAACTCCTGAGTGATGCTCAATTACATGTTTTATCGTGACTCAGGTTCGTGTTTCTCAGAAACAGAACAAAGACTCAAACAGAGTCAAGTGCTAACTTGATTTATTGAACTACCAACATTCACATGAAGAAGAAAGAAAGAGAGACAGAAATAAAAAGAAAAGGAGAGGAGAGAGGTAGAGAAAGAGACAGTCGCCAGGTAGCTACTGTGGATCTTCAGCGTCCCATCGGTCCAAAGAGTCTTTAGGGTCTTTGTGTCTTTGATGTCCAGCGGTAAAGGTGTCTGTCCACAGCAAAAGATGAGAGAGAGGGCCAGCTCCTGTTCTTCACAGCTTCTGTCTTTTATAGTGGTGCCTTGTTCCATATTTGGAATTAGTTTACAAGTCCACACCGCGCACCTGCTGGTGGGGAGCATGCCCAGTCCTGGAATTTTCCAGAGGGTCTGAGCCTCCAATCCTGGGCCTGGGGCATGCTCAGTGGGTCGTGGACTATGTGCTTGGACTCAGACTTGGTGTGCACCTGTTGTCATCTGTTCTTCTTGGGGCAGAGAGGGGTCTCTTGCCGTGGTAGCAAAGTCTTCCAGTTAGAAGGGGCTGTCACCAATGTTGAGGCATACATAGAGACAAATTGATTTTTCTTTTTAGTCTCTTATACCACCCTGTGACTCAACATTGATGGCAGACACAGAGAGATAGAGGGGAGAGGAGAGAAGGAAAAGAGAAGAAATAAAATGAAAATCTGTATAGCATGTGAACAATTCATTTCAGTCATAACAATTTTGAATAAGACCAACATCAATTTAACTTTACATAGAGGTTAGCATGCTATATAATCTGAACTGTAGAAGATGCAAATTTCTGTACAACTCAAATTTGTTTGTCTCTATCAGGAGATGAGGTAGATACAAATTGCATATTTGTAACAACATGTTGAATTAATTGTATTAAACATGGAATAACACATGGTAAGAACAATAACATAGCTGAACCACATAACAAATAGAATAAGATGCGTTTGACCCAAGGACCTTCTGGAAGCCAGGAAAACATATCAAAGTCCCAGTCTTCCGAAGTCTGAACAGGGACATGGGCCAATTTTTGTATCCCTGCAGTAATTTGTTTAACAACTTTCCCATTATCACAAATTTTCAAGCAACAATTAGAGTCATTTAGTTTTCTACAAACCCCACCTTCTTCAGCTAGCAGGTAGTTGAGAACCATGAGATGTTGACAAATTGCAGCTCGCATTTGAGTTGCCTGATCTGCCCATAGGTCAAGGGCATCAGCTGTTTGGTTGGTAATAATTTCTAGCACTGCTTGTAGCCGAATTATGCAATTTAGATTATAGATGGGTTCTCCAGCACCACTAATCCACTCAGTAGGATTCCATGTTGCGGGTCCATAGTGTGTACGATACGTTCGGAGGTCCACACGTCTTTATCCCAGGATTGGCTACTCCACCTGTGAGGGAGGTATCAATTATTCTGGATCGTTTTTCATGCTTTAAATCATCATAGACCTGAACACCTAAATCTCTGCCTGTTCCCAGGAGCAAGAAAAACAAGAAACGAATCACCCCAACACAACATACTCCCGACCAGTTTGCTGGCAATGCCTTATACGCGTGGTTCCCACATATCCAATAGTGTCCTTTACAGGCTATTGATCCATGAGCAAAGGGTCCTCTCCAATATTCCATATGAGGTGAAGGATCAAAATAATGGGTGGGTTCCAAACCAAATGGGTCACTTTCAACACAGCAATATAGCAATTCTTTTGTGGTGTTTTCACAGCAGGGTATGTCTGAACAAAGTTCTTCCCACGTTGTCCTCCAATGGGGCCAGTCTATTCTAATACAATATCTGCAATTATAGGCTCCTGCTTCCTAGTCCCAAATACAATCATGACCCGCAGTGTCGCCTCAACTGGTATTAGGTGTAAGAGACAAAAATCGCAGAAATATGTTCACGTATCCCTCGTCATTTGTCCAGGCATACACATATACCAATACTTTTATGTGGCCCTTCTCCCACTTGAACACCTACGCTTATATTCTGATAGGTACATTCACACGAACTATTGCCCACAAAGGGGCCAACTTGTTGTGTTCTAGCTAGATAATATTTACCTTTCTCTGGAAATTGTATGTGCCATGGGGAATCATGTGGGCTTTCCATGTTTTACTCCCTTTTGTTTCACTGTAACTGCTCACTAACCATTTTGGCAACAATGGCATAGCTACCCAGGACAAACTTGAGAGACCAAATGGTCCTCCACATATCCAACATTTCATGAGGTTATAAACACTTGCTATTCGTTCAGCCAATTTCATGAAAGAATTCTCCACAACATTCCTTTCCTTCCAAAAGTTTCTAAGGGGATAGCAGATTGCCCCAGAGGTCACCAAAACAACATGGAAAACATTTTGTTTTACAAATCCAACCCAAACTTATTAACTTTAAGCAAACAACAATAAAAATACAAACAACAAGAGTTAAAGGTTGGTTGCTCCACATCTGCTATGTTCCCCCATAGGTCTTCCTGTAATATAAAACAGTGTCGCCTTGCCCTAGTCCGACTTTGGCTGAGTTGCTAGAATGAGGGGACTATCCAATGGGTACTAATTTTGTCTTCTTTCCCCCCTGCATCTCTGGCCTTCCAGGCATATTTGTTAAAGGGTTTGGTTAGCAGAAGGGAACAGTTCCAATTGTTGGCATTTCAACTAATACCAGCTGTCTAGGGGAGAAGCTTGAGATTTTAGGATTACAATTAAAGGTTTGAGGCAAAAGGAATTCAATTGGGGGCACTCATTTATCCCCCAATGGTCATTGACTCTGGTAACTGCATCCCATAAGCGCTTCATCTAATGTGGCCTATAAGGTTTCAGAAATCGTTTTAAAAGCCCATTGGTTCGTTCCAATATTCCATTGGCTTGGGGGTAATATGGGGTGTGAAATATTCACTTGATTCCCTCTTCCCTTGCCCATTCCTGTACTTTGGCAGCAGTAAAATTGCTGCCATTGTCTGACTGAATAGAATTAGGTTTTAGGAGTGAACTAAACCAAATTTTCAGAGCACACACTGTATTTTCCCCAGTTGCTTATGGAAATGCTTCGGCCTGGACTAAGCCAGAAATTACTTCCATGCCTACTAACACATATTCTTTCCCTTCTGATTTTCAGAAAGGCCCAGCATAATTGATTTGCCAAACTTCTCAAAGGGTCTTTTTATCTCTCAAATGGAAGGGAAGTTCTTCCATGGGGTGTCACTCCAGCTGGAGTCGACATTCTTCACAGGTTGAAATACAGGTCTTGCAAGTTTCCTGAGTGACAGGCCAACCTCTGGCATGTGCCTCCTTATATAGATCATTGGATCCCATATGGTCGTGTTTAACATGTAGCTATTCTAAGAGCCTATCCCAATTTTCTCCTGTCTGGTTTTCTTTTTACAAAGCGATGATCCTGGCCAACTCATCCACCCTATGATTCCACTCACTTGCTAGTGTACCCCCTTCCTGATGGGAGGGCACCCGTGCAATCACGAAAACCCCATATTTGGCAATATCTAAAATTTTGCACCCTTTCATTTCGCCATATTGATACCAAATTTACCTCTCAGTTATTTTGTTCCCCAAAAGGGAGCCATTCCATGCACTCTTTGAATATTGCAAATGAATCAGTGTAGATACATACTGGAGCTCCTATCTTTCCCTTTTTGGTCAACCCTTCCCCAAGGACTATTAGGAGTGAGGTGGAGGGATCAGAATCAAAAGTGGCTTTTCACCCCGACCATTTTAACACAAGTTTTTCTAATTTATAGGTGGGAAGCCCATCCATTAAGCCACAGGGAATACCTTGCTGTATTCCCATCTGCCAAAGTCCTTGTCTAGTTAATGGCTTTTCTCTCTCAGGGTTAATGTTCTGAAATAGTCTCAAATCTTTCTTTTCTGCTGACTGCTGCCACTTATTGGTTAATTCTGCAGCCTGTACAGCTTTAGTTTCAGTTCTTTGTGTCACTCCCCCTATGGGGCCATATTTTCTTCAAAAATTAATCAATTCTTGGGCTACTTCTGCCCAAGTCCAAATTTTTCTCCCTGATCACCAGTCAAGAAAAAGATCAGACGATCCAGGCCTCGCTATCCCCAGACTTCAGGCTTTGCAGTCTCAGGACAAACCACATGGCCTGCCAGCAGCAATATTAATACAATAGTACAGGGCGACCACTGTCAGAGCACCAAGAGTGGATTTAATGTTGCTTCAAAGGTAGGCATGTGATTTCAAGTAGTTGTGTACTACTCAGCAGTTAAGGGAGAGGAGCAGAGATGTCCAGGAGGGAGTTCATCCAGTTCTGAGGTAATGTCTTAGTAACTAAGAAGTGGAGATGGACCAGGTTGTGGAGCCACCTCTCTGTTTCTATTGACCATAGCAGGAATTTATATTCCTGGTTTAGATAGGATAGTAGGTGCAGCTTCTCTGGATGTCTGCAATTACATGAGGTAACTCATATACATAGTTTAAGTAAGCAGGTTTTTAGGACAGGATTTTGAGAAACATTAACATCCTACTTTATTGACTCCATTTGTTTCCAGGTTTGGCAGATATTCTATTCTAAATAAGACTCCCTTTCTTGAGATGTGTTTTGTGATGGTGTTTTGTCATAGGTACTATACCTAACAAACAAATAATGGTAGTAATGTCAGCATCTAATGGAATCACAAAGCTCTTAATAAGTTGATTTTTTCCATTACTTTTTCTACCCATTGTTTCATTTTTTAAATTTTGTTTTCTTTATTTGTATAAATGGTAAGGTCTTTGAGGAAAAAGTCTTCATTTGTTTCCATGACATCATATTATTGGTTCCTGTTTCTGTTTTAGGACCCTAAATGCTACCATAATAAGAACAACTATTGTTATCATGTCATCATGCTTTCTAAAATTGCTCCATTTTAAATTTCATAACAAAAAAGTTGGCTGAAATGGCTCCATACATAGTGCTATGGTATCCTAGTATCTCAGACACTTTTACTGTGACTTTCAGAACACAGAACAAAACTATAATTAATATTTGAGATTTCTACCAGTGGTACACTGGTGACTACCAATGTTGATCTATTGTTCTACAAAGATTCATTTACAAAAAAATTCACAGGGTCATTTTTAGCAAATGCTGTAGCATCTCCAAAAAGAACACGGGAATCAGACCCCTGTTTTGTATCTCAGCTGGATACATAGTTTGTTATCATCATTCTGTTTTATTCCAGATGTTATCTTTTCTAGAAAAGTATATTCACTTCTCACCTGTGTTTTATCAAGGACTGCCTCTGTAAAAATGTGTGATTGGGATTTCTGATAGAATTTACCAAAAAAAGTGCCTAAATCCCTTTGAAGAAGACCAAGAGCTTTGAGTAAAAATCACATACATGAAGACAGCCAGAATAAGCTATTGTAATTCTCAAAATACAATTATATGATATTCGTTTGGTCCATCTTGGGTATATGGCTGAATTTCACTCTTAAAAAAATTCTCAAGACACAGCAAATAATAACTAACAAATGCATCCCATTTACACTAACAAATGAACAGATCATTCATCTCTGGGAGCTTGTGTGTATGGACTATTTAAATTGTCTTCACTTGATATTATAAGAAATATAATTCTTAATTCATTTGGCATTTCATTATTTTTGTTCTCCTAAATAAATGAATTCTGAAAGGTTACAGTAGAGATTCCTATCAAACATCTTATCTGGCAACGAAGAGAGAATGAAAAAAGCTGCCTATGTACATTGCAAACTCTAATCTAAATGCGTCATTAGATTGTGAACAAGTTGTTAATGTTGTCCTTGAAAGCGACCTTGTGCTGAAGACATGTAGAAGGTTGCATTGCAGTCTTTATCTGAGCTGGCCTCCAAGCTTATTCATTCTCCACCTACTTACGGAGAAATGTACCATTTAGATATTAATATTCAAACCAATCTAAGAAAATGCTTTCAAACAGTTTTGGTAGAAGTTCTTAAAAACATGGAAAATACTTTTTTGGAATAGTTGTAAAAACGTGCATGCAGAAGGATCTAGTGATAATTCAGGTGGAGAGAGAGGGTTATGGAGTCATTAATCTCAGGTGTTCTAACTGTAACCGGATCCTGGTTTTCTCTTTGATTGGGATTCATAAAGTATGCAGTTTCCTTTTCTTTGTTATGCTGGCAACTAAAGATTCAGGTTTAGCACTTCAATTTCCCTTCTGTGAAACAGCAAATGATATTGCATTTCCTTACACAGCCGAGCTGGGAGTTTGATTAAACTTACATGTATGAGATCTTTATATTTGAAAGTGGTGGGAATAATAAAGTATTTAGAAGTGCATTTTTCTAGGTGCTGAAATACATGGTAGAGAGGGAAGACATACCAATAGGTGAGTTTTCATGTACTGTGTGAAGAAATGTGACGTCTGTGTCTTCCACTGTTGAGGATTCCTTTACACTGAGCCTTTGGAGAAGTTCATCTTAGGTGCGCTCACATGGCAAGTGCAGGACATCCAGCGAATCAGGCCCAGCCAGCATGTGTTCACGAAAGACAGGTCCTATTTGACCAACCTGATCTCATTCTACGATCAGTTGACCCATCTAGTGGATGAGGGAAAAGCTGTGGATGTCATTTACCTGGACTTCAGTAAGGCGTTTGACACAGTCTCCCACAGCATTCTACTGGACAAGCTGGAGACTCATGGCTTAGACAGGTGTACTCTAAGCTGGGTTAGAAACTGGCTGGATGGGTAAGCCCAGAGAGTGGTGGTGAGTGGAGTTAAATACAATTGGTGACTGGTCACAAGTGGTGTTCCCCAGGGCTCAGTTTTGGTGCTGGTCTTGTTTAATACCTTTATCAACAAACTGACACAAAATAAAGTGGGAGTGTCTATCTGCTTGGGGGTAGAGAGGCTCTGCAGAAGGATCTGGACAGGCTGGATCAATGGGCTGAGGTCAACTGTATGAAGTCTAACAAGGCCAAGTGCTGGGTCCTGTCCTTGGGTCACCACAACCCCAAGGAGTGGCTGGAAAGCCGCCTGGCAGAAAAGGACCTGGGGGTGCTGGTCAACAGCTGGCTGAACATGAGCCAGCGGTGTGCTCAGGTGGCCAAGAAGGCCAACAGCATCCTGGCCTGTATCAGCCATGGTGTGGCCAGCAGGAGTAGGGAGGTGATCGTGCCCCTAGACTTGGCACTGGTGAGGCCGCCCCTCGAATGGTGGGTGCAGTTTTGGGCCCCTCACTGCAAGAGGGACACTGAGGTGCTGGAGCGTGTCCAGAGAAGAGCAGTGAAGCTGGTGAAGGGTCTGGAGAACAGGTCTGATGAGGAGTGGCTGAGGGAACTGGGATTGTTTAGTCTGGAGAAGAGGAGGCTGAGGGGAGACCTTGTCGCTCTCTACAACTACCTAAAAGGAAGATGTAGTGAGGCTGGTGTTGGTCTCTCAAGTAACTAATGACAAGACAAGAGGAAATAGCCTCAAGTTATTGCTCCAGGGGAGATTTAGATTGGGTATTAGGAAAAAATTCTTTACTGAAAGAGTGGTTAGGCATTGGAACAGGCTGCCCAGGGAAGTGGTGGAGTCACCATCCTTGGAGGTGTTCAAAAGACGTATAGATCTGGTGCTTAGGGACACGGTTTAGTGGCGGGCTTGGTAGTGTTAGGATAATGGTTGGACCTGATGATCTTAAAGGTCTTTTCCATCCAAAATGACTCTATGATTCCACGATTTGCCAAAACTGTCAAAACTAAACTGGGTAAACTACTAGATAAGCCCATGATGTCTAGACTTCATGAGCCTCCTTTTCACTATGAACTTGGATAAGCGATTGGTAGAAGCACAGGACACCTAGAAACACAGTTGAATTAGTAGGGGAAATGCATTCCTGGAAGTAAGCTCATTCAGTCTTTCCTTCGCTTTTTCATTTGCTCTTTCTTCCCTTCTGTAAGAAACATTTTTTCCCTGACATCCTGACAGTCAGGGCCAAAGCTTTCGGAAATCAAATGTGAACTCATTTTGAAATACCAGCAGCATTTGAATTTTAAATTAACCTATTTACAATGAAACTATGCCTGCTGATTGCCATCATCTTCAGGAAAATTAACAGTAACGATCATTGGTGTCATAATGCAATTTCCCTGCAAAAATCACATAGGCTTCATTACTGTTTACATAAATTGTCATAAATACCAATTATAGCTGAACATAAAATGTAATGCTCTTTTTTTTAATCATAATCACACAATTGTTCTTCTAATTCATATGCTGGGGGAATAGGGTTTTGATTCAACCTTTGTTGTGAAGGAAATATTTTGCTGGTAGTTAGTTTTGCTGGAAGTGCTTGTTGGCTTAATTTCAAATCCTCTCTGTCTCCCTATCTCTCTTTTCCTCTATCCAGTTGGATTGCTTAGTCCTTGTCCCCTGTTTGCTTTGCCCTCTAATACACCAAAAGGAATGTATAGGAGTGCTAACAGCAGATGGGGGAGACGCACTGCTCTTGTCCTCTAGACATCGGACATCAGGCTACAAGGAGTAAGTATTTCCGGTGGGGATTTATAATATCATTTTGTGCAATTACATAGAAGACCCCATAAAGGAATAATGTAATAATAAACCTGTTAAAAGCTCAAATTTGTTGCACCAATTCCTGTTTCTCTCATAAGTCAGCAGAACAAAGAGCTGATACAGGGAATGACATGTTAAACTGCTAAATTTAAAAAACAAAGGCCAGAGAAAGGGCCTCGCTTTATTTTAAGCACATTGTTTGCTACATATATTTTTGAGTAACTACGTTGTAACTGTCGGCCGCATGCTGTATAAGCAATGCAAGGTAAGTGCTGTGTAATCGCAGAATAATTATCTTATTATTTCTGTCTTCCAGCTTGAACAGCTAGCGTTGAGTTCTGTCTGGAGCTCAGGGTCTGCTGCCGACCACCAAATGTCCTTACTTTAGACCCTCTGTGTGTGAACATATTCATATATATATGCATACACAAATGTACATATATATATATACACACATTTTGTGTGTGCGGACAGTAGACGACAAAATAATAATTACAATTACAAATGAAGTTACTCACTTGAGGAATTTAATTTCTGGAAAGAACAGATCTTTCTCCTGCATTTAATGGTGGGCTAACACCTCTACTGATGCAGTGGCTCAGGTTACAGTCCTTCATTTTGTAGACTGGGTGGGATTAAGCTCAATTCCATAGAAGAGAAAGATAGAATATCACTGAATATGGTATCATAGAATCATAGACTCATAGAACCATTGAATCATAGAACAGTTTTGGTTGGAAGAGACCTTCAAGATCATCAAGTCCAACCTTTGCCCCAGCTCTACCAACACCACTGCACCATGTCCCTAAGTGCAACATCTACCCGTCTCTTAAACACCTCCAGGGATGGTGACTCCATCACCTCCCTGGGCAGGCTGTTCCAATGCCTGACAACCCTTTCAGTAAAGAAGTTCTTTACTAATCTCCAGCCTGACCCTCACCTGGTGCAGCTTAAGGCCATTTCCCCTTGTTCTATCGCTTGTAACTTGGGAGAACAGACTGACTCTCGCCTCACTACAGCCTCCTTTCAGGCAGTTGTAGAAAGCAATAAGGTCTCCCCTCAGCCTTCTCTTCTCCAGGCTGAACAGCCCCAGATCCCTCAGCCGTTCCTCATATAAGACATGCTCCAAATCCTTTACCAGATTGGTAGCCTGCCTGTATACCCTCTCCAGCACCTCAATGTCCTTCTTGTAGAGAGGGTCCCAAAACCGGACTCAGTATCATGCAAGATACTCAGGCACTTGAGTAACCTTTCCTAAAGAGAAAGAAAATCAGGGGCTGAAAAAATATTGGGCTTTCTGATGGTAGTCCAGGCTTTAAAGTAGACAAATCTGTTCAGAAAGACTAGAAAATCTGCCTTGGAGGTTTTGCTAGTCTGGGTAGCAGTCCAGAATTCTCTCCCTGAGCTTGACATGTTTAATATATTTGCTCCCTTATCCACCTCTCCCTTACTAGATCCATGCCAAGCACATCTGTAATGTCTGCACAGAATAGGTTTTCTTTTTCTTTTTTCTAAACAGCCTGGAGCAGCCACACTGTTAATTTTATTCAGTTTTTCTCCTGTGGTATAAATTCTTTGGACAATCTTCATCCGTGTTTCTTTACAGGAGTTCAATGAAGAGCACTCAAGCATGTGTGCCCAAATTATGGACCATCCATTGTCAGATGGATCAGATTCATCTGCAGGTTTATTTGCCAATATAAAGTAGAAACATTATTTTTCTTTTGACATAATGAACGGTCCCTCTATAATATGGCTAAAATATTTCTTGCAGAGATCCTACCATCTTTTTTTTTCTCCTTTGTTTCTGACTGTATTATTTTGTAGCAGTAAACAAAATTTGTAGATTTCAAATAAAGTTATTAGTTGCAAATTTACCAGCTGTAGATGTTTCAAACAAACAAACAAAAAAATCAGAGTGCTGAAAAATATGTAATATTTAGAAAAGAAGATAAAATATTTGCTATGACTGCTGCACTATAATGAATCTGATTCTGCTGCATCAAAGTTAATGAAGTCCTTAATTTTTTTTCAGGGAACTTTGGACGATAACTAGTGGACACGTAAGTGAAATGTCCTGGATCCTGAAATTTTCTCTCCAGACTTCTTTTCTGCAAATCTTCCCTTAAGTCAGGGGGTGACACAAGGACATAACCACTCTAACTTCAGTATTTCATTGAATTGTTGGGCACAATCAAAGTATTTATAAAGCTGTTGAAAAGATGTGAACCATTCAGCAGTGATGCATGTAGGTCTGTGAACTTTCCATGACGAAATTCTTCTTGGATAATCGCCAGACCTGAAAGTACAGCTTAAAGATCCACCTTCTGATGCTGTCTGTAATAAGTAACACTTTGTGTGCATCAACATCAAAGAAGATATATATATTCCACCATCACCACTGAAAATTTAGGAGAAATACATACCCCCTACAATAGGTAAAGCAGTACAATAACTATTATTGAGGAATTAAAAAAACAACCAAACAGACAATCAGGTGACTTGTCTGAGGTCATACAGAAGGCTATGAAGGAGTCCATAGTTCTCAGACAATGTTTAACACTTTCATGTTTCTTTCTCAAAACAATAATATAAAGAAAATCCAATCTTCTCTCTCAGTAGAAAACTATCATTTTGGACCATCAGCGAAGTGATGATTTTCCTAGGCAAAATGGAAGCATGAAAAGCATTAATGTGGCTTGAAAATCCATTTAGTTTTTAAAAAAAATTACAAAAAAAATCTGGCCATAATTTCTACATAAATGTTTCTTACACATACCAATATAATATAACGAAAACTTATTTTTTAATAGAGTGTTAAACCAGTCAAGTTTTTTTTTTTTGAAAAATCATGTCTTTCTTAATTTTTCTTGCATTTCACACAGACACAGACACAGACACACAAAATTCCTGTTGTTAATTTTTCATAGGTTAATTCTGTTTTAAGTGACTGTATAGCAAGATCATAAATATTAATTAATCTCATCATTGTTAGAGACTTTGTTGATATAAATAAATGTCATGCTAATATTTCTGCACATAACTAACTTGTGACATTGGCTATGACTATTATCCTATTCCATCTCTTGCCATTATTGTCTCGAACAAGAATGTACATTTTTAGGAATGGGGGTTGTCTATCCCTTTGTGCTCAGTATGTTTCTAACACAAGATTCCTTTAAACCAGATAAGATTGTATTAAGAAATTACAGCAGCTTGATCTCTATTATGTTTTCTGGTTGTGCAAAATGCCAGTATTTCAGTCTTGAAGATTCAAAATGGACATCTCAGTCTTCTTCTTAGAAGAAATATTTTCCTACCTCCATAATATTTAAATGTAAATATTTTTACTAAAATAATTGAATAAAAGAGAAAATGGACTTTTCCATTCCTTCCTTTATGTGTAAAAATGAATAACTGAAATCACTTTTGAATTTTCACTTCATCAAAATTCATTGGCTGTAGTGGCAAGGAATGTCTTTGGTGCAAATTTTGACAAAATTACTGCTGCTGCTGAACAACCCTAAAATGAGTTAAAATACTGTAAGAAAGCATTAGGGAAGAAAACCCACATTTCTTAGAAAAAGTTATCTTTCTGGTTGAGAATAGCATTATCTTCAGGAAGTATCCAAAGACTGAAAATTACAATCACATACTGTTTTCAGTTGATTAGTCATGGTGTGCACAATAGATTATTCAAGTAACATAGTACGGTTATAGTGCCTGATTTGAATAAAATAATATAAAAAGAATGACAAATAGTGAAGAGAGAAAAAAAAAACAAACAAATAATGAATTATTGCACACATGGGAATTTCAAGGTTAATCCAATACAAGCTGAAATTAAAAGATTCACTTTTTACTTCAATAGAATTTGGATCAGACCTAGGAGTTATTGTATAAACAATATTAAACATTAATTTCTTTAAATCTGTGTAATAAAAACTCTTATGTATCAAAGCAAATAAAATGGAAACAAAAGAGGATGAAACTGCATACTGAAGAGTAACAAAGAGTTTGAGAGTTTAGAGAAATATAAGCTGTTTTTTCCAGTTGCTTTTTTTTTGTTTTAATTTTTGCTATTATTTGTCTATCTCTGTTAATTAATTTGATAAAATTGGCTTAAAAAAATATATCTGTGGTAAGGATGAGGGTGATTACTCAAAATCTGGAATCTTGATTATTGGCCTAGTAAAGGTCAGGAAGTTTTTCCTTTCCAAGCTGGGATTCTGTAATAACTGTTTCAGAGGATGTCTATATAGAGGATGTCTAATTATTAATTTAAATGCTACACAGTGCACAGAACAGTGCTTAAGGAGATATTGTTGTTGCTAAACATTTGTGAGAAATGCTAACAAAAAAAAAAGTTACTCTCACCTCAGTCAATGTAAAAGTAACTTCTATAATTACATAGTGAATGCATTTACAACCGCTTTATGAAGGATTGAAATTTGGGGTTTTCATTTTGGTGAAGGAGAATGGAAACATGGAAAGAGTGATCTCTGATATTAGTTAAGAAGTATTCTCTTGGGTTACAATCCTAGTTGCCTGTTATTCCAACAAGGATTTACTTTGCTCTGTTGTAATTTACTGACTTCCATAGAACCATAGAATGGTTTGGGTTGGAAAGGACCTCAAAGACCATCTAGTTCCAACCCCCTGCCATGGGCAGGGACACCTCCCACTAGACCAGGTTGCTCCAGGCCCCATCCAACCTGGCCTTGAACATTGCCAGGGAGGGGGCAGCCACAGCTTTTGGTGTCTCATCACCATCTTAACGTTATTGCCTTTGTAACCCTCTACCTAAACTTCTACTGCTCTAAAGATTTCGGAAGATCCTTATGATTTCCCATATGAAATTTTTTTAAGCAATCATTATCAGTTAGCTTAACCGCTCTGTATAGAAAGGAGTCACTTCCTCATTCAGCATTTTATGGTAAGAAAGACTCTCTTTTTTCATTTCCTCTTGTACAGCAGGACCTCTGCTTTATCTGTTTCCTTGATAAAGGTGTAGTCAAAGTCTTTCTCTTCTGGCACTTCCGAACGCTTTCTTGTAACGGAACTTTCAATTGATATTATAGAATGTTATGATACAGTTTATTTTACGCAATTTCTACTCATCAGATTTTCAAGGACACATAGTGTAGTTTTTATAGCATTTAAAATTACATTTGCATCTGTACTTCCTGCCAAGGCTGTGCCTCTAATGAATATACATACCACACCTTTAGTTTTTTACATAACTCATTTAAAAAAATCACTGAGTAAGATGAGGATTTAGGCAAATATTTGAGGAATACCATGAGCCACCATTATGTCATGTGCACTTCCCCAGAGTTTGCTGTGGTCCAAGGCAGAGAAGCCTCTGGAAAAAATCTAACATCAGGGTTCTGCATTGCTAGAAAGTTAACTTTGTGGATTGGTCTCTGTTACTCAGGTATTTATACCCTGCCAGGATCTAACTTAAATGCATTAAATAGGTGGTTTGAGAATTCCATGAGTTTTTAACTGAGAACATATATAAAAGATGTTTCTCATCAGCAGAGGATTTCTTTCTTTCTATAAACAGCAGAAGAGGTAAAGGAGGGAATAAAAAGAGACCAGTCTGCTCTGATTGGAAAGGAATCCAGAGTCTATCAGCCACCATATTTCCTTAAGGAAATTCTAACAGTTCATGATGGGCTGTATACAGAAGTAATAGCTGTAAACAACAGCACCCAAAATATGTTTCTGCAACGTGTATCTTCCACATGAAAACAGTAAAAGGGAAGGCAAAAGAAATTTCACCATTCAGTTACACTTACAAATACAATAGACAAACCACACTTTTTTAATATTGCATGTCACCACTCTCATCATTATCAAGCTCCTTGTGTAAGAGTTAAATGGGTCGATAAGAGAATTGATCATATGTGAAAATTCTGCATTTTAAGAGTCTCTACCACATTTGTATTTTATCAAATATTTCCTAATGATGTTCTATAATACAAATTTTAATATTTTGCTCTCTGTTGTGTGTTCTTATTCATGAGTTGGACATTAATTGTTAAACAATGTACCTGCTTGTTTATTTATACTAGATGTGATTACGTATATTCTGAGTAATCTGCAAGGTCTTTAACTGCATTGCCTAGCTATTTTTATGAGTTTAAGATTGTGCGGGGAAGAGGGAAAGGTTAAGTTATTGTACTTATTTCACTGCTTTTGTAATGGAAAACATTTTATTTATTATTTTATTAAAAATATATACATCGATTTTTCAAAAAAACAGGAAATAAGACAGCTATAAAAATATCTGTTTACACCTAGTACACTTTCAGTTATACTGGAAAGTGTCTAGAGCAGCTCCACTTTGATCTGCATGATATATATGTATTTAAAACATGTCCATATTCCTGTTGATGACTATCTGAGTGGCAAAATTTTAACACGTTGTAGGTGCTTTGTTAAATTTGGTTTTTGTTAAGGAATGAAATTTATCTGACCAGCTATATGCATTATCCATCTCACTGACAGCTGCCTAGATTTCCCTTATCCTTATGGAAAAAAAAAAAACATGTAAATTTAGATAATTCACATCAACTTCTCTTCAAGGAAATGCCTAAGATAGATCAGATAAACAATGCACTGAAATACTTAACTCTTTTTATTAATTAGGGAAATATCTCAGATATATTTTGTAAAACTGGGGAGTTTGGTAAAAGGAATTTTCTTCTCTCCAACTTCTATCCATTGTTCTTGTATCAGGCCCTATGAGCAATATCAAGTGTCACTTTACTAATGATAATGATAGGATATAATAAGAGTATTAAGATTACTTTGAGTACACTTGTATTCAGCTTTTAGGAAATCTCATGTTCATTGTGAACTACATATTTACAGAAGCTTGAACGAGCATAGACAGAGCAAAGAACTTTACAGTTAATACGCCTTTTAACACTCCATATAAAATAAACATTACCTGAATGCTTACTTAGCAATATGTTGTGCTTTTCCAAATACTTTTGGTTTGGTGTTTTTGTGCAGGTGTGGGGGTTTTTTTGGGTTTTGGTGGTTTGTTTTTTTTTTTAATATGGGTATTTTAACCTAAAACTTATGGCAGACTGTCATATAGTAACAGAAATTTTCTTTGTTTGTTTATCTTAGCCCAAGGTCCTAGATGAAATCTGTGATTAAAAATTGATCCCCCTGCCCCTATGGTGTAAGGATCTTTATTTGAATCAGATATTAGAATACCTGCTTGAATAACCAAAGTAATTTCTTATATTTGTCATAACTACAGATATAGCTAGGCAACGCATTAACTGATCTTTCCCAGTTTATTCATCCACCTCTGTCTCCCTCTGCTTTTTTCAGTGATTCTTTATTCTACCCATATGTTGCATACATCTAATAAGTTTAAGATGTGTTTATTTCTGTAAAAGGCATTATAGTAGTTCATCCATATGCTCTTTTTTTTGCTGGAGTCCTCATATGGAAGAGGAAAAAGTTTATTGGAAAATTACCTAGGATTGACACTCCGAGAGGGATTAATCTTCCCTTACTCTTTATGTCTGCAATGTAGAAATCTGCAGCTGATCTCCTTGATCTAAACATCTTTGGACTGAATTACTCTGAATTCTCACATACCATCTATTTTAGAGGCCCACTTTAGAATAGAGAAATTTTGTCTGAACTGTGGCTATTTCCCACCATTGATTATATGAGGATATTTTGTAAGTGAGTAGTTCAGATAAAGTTGTTTATAACTTATATCTGATTAGTTAAATCCTTATTTGAAGGGGCTTCTTTTATCTTTTCCATGTCATATATCACAATGGCCCGAGACCAGAAAAGTAGGACAATTTAATTCAAGATTCAGAGATATCAGACTAAAAGTTATCAGTATTAAGCAATTTTACTTCAAATCAGTAGCGTGAGAACTAACCATTTCCTTGCCATACTACAGTCATAACAGTGTAACCTACTCAATTACCATAATAATTTCTTAACAGCCCTGAGGGTCTTTTTTTTTTAATTTCCCATCCAGCACTGCCCACATTTAGACAATGCCTAAGTCCTCATGAGTTTCAGACAATACAGATGATCTGGGAGAATACAGAAAATACAGATAAGATGGAGAATTCATTCTAGGGAACAATAGTCAAAGTCAAGCAACAATAATAATAATGCAAGGCCCAGGGACAGTATAAGTAGTATAACAATTAAAACAATAACTATCAATCAGCTTTAGAGGAGAGAATTTATTGGACTTCCACCTCTAAGTCCCTGGTCTGAATCCAGATATAACGAGGCTGACCGAATGTCACTCTAATTACACAGCGATAAAAGTTCCACAGTAAAATGAATTCCACGGTCTGAACTCAGCTCCAAGCGGGCATTTGTCTTCATTATGAGCCCAGCACACATTTGGCACAGTCTGTACTCCTGTCTTTAAGAGAGGTTCATAAGTTAATGAACAGGAAGATTGAAACATTCACCTAGTTACTAGTACCACATATCCGGTACTGGGGTAGGGGATAGAGTAAAGGACTTCATCTTCTACATCATTTCCTCTCCCTTCTTCACATACAGAATGGATTTACTTCTTGTAGATCTTTCAGTTGTGGGGAAAAAAAAAAAAAAAAAAAAAAAAAAAAAAAGAAGAAAACCTTTCCACATGATAAAATGTACAAGTAATAAAGTTCCTCTCTTCCCATCCCTCCCGTCCCTTCCCCTCCCCACTCTTCCTCTTGAGTGTCCTTGAGTGCCACTCAAGGACACTCCACAAATGTACCACAAAGATTCAGAAGTTTTCGATTTCCACTGTTCTTCCATAACTCAGTGTTTCAATTTTTAAGTGTGATTACTGCTGAAATAAACAAATAAATAAACAAACAAACAGAAGATGGAAATATCTCAGGATTTCAGGCAGGAAAGAGTCTTTCTGCTCTCTCACTTAATTCCTTCTTTCCTGTCAGAAGGCTCTTCAAACTTTGGTTGATGGATCCACAGAGCAGTAAGTACTGTGTACCATAGATTTTGTATTTCCATCTGTTTCTTATTCTTTTCTTTTCTTCTTTTTTTTTTTTTTTTCAACATTTGATTTTCTTATGGACAGTATAAACACACTTTAGTCTTCTATTCAAATTCTGCCCATGCATGTCTTAGAACAAATGATTCACATCATCCAAGGCTTTTGCTGATGCTGTACATCTGGAAAGCAACATTACTATTGTAAGGAAGAGCAATAGCTTGCTTGGGAGTTTGACAATCCAAAACAAGGAGGGAGCTGATTAGGTAGCGATTTGAAAATGTTTGGAATTACAGCACTAGCAGGAACACAACATTTTTTTTTTCCTCATTTCGACTGTAATATGGTGTAGGGTGGATGGAGATGTTAATGTTTTAGAATCATAGGCATTAGAGTTCAGAAATGCTCTTTGGCCAGGACAGGGGCAATATCAACAACTAGTTATATTCTCAAGTGCACTGTGAATTCAAAGTAACCCAGAACAAATAGAACGAAGAACTTTTTTATGTCCCCCTCACTGCTTGAAGTGAACTTCTGTCACATACAAATTTTACCATTCAGAGTGTGTATGATTAATCCAAAAGCCATTTGATACTATACTGTAAGTAAGCTTTCAGTGTTACTAGAATTACTAGAACTAATTCTACTATACTAGAATTAGTCAGAAAAAAAAGGAGCATCTATCTTTTGAGAAAAAATAAATTTATTTTGTTGAAGCAAACAAAATCAAATCTGATATGGAATAGAAAGGTAGAGCGAAAAAGCAGCTACTTGAGCTAAAGTTAATTTTAACACAGAATAAATCAGTATAAATGACCATGAATAAACTATATTTAGTCCATTAATAGACTTTTACCCACTGGGATCTAGCAAACCTTTCTGGAGAACAACTACTATAAAAACAGTGGGGGAAAAATAATAACTGGTTTTAAAATGATTGCTCTTAAATTTACTTCAATGGTTATACGTCATTGTGCCAACAGCAGCAGAGATGGGTCTGGATGGAGAAGGACACCTATTCCACTTTGTATCTTTACCTTACCATATAGCCTGAGGTAGGTATCTCCTATCTCTTCTGTTGATGATATTCCATGTCCTAATCAAAAAATAAAATTCTTCACATATTTGAACAAGGAGAAAGATCTAGAAATTTCTTGCAACAAGCTTCCAGTTTCTGCTTCACTAAGCTGACCCAGAAGTGTGCCCTAGGAAGTTGGCAGGCAGCAGCTCCTCTTGACTCCTGATGTTTTTTGAATATACATACTCAAGTCAACTTGCTCCATGTCTTGCATCAACTCTCACAACCCAGCTAAAAGCTGTGACTCATTCTGCCAACAAAGCGCTTTAAATGAGGTGCTATTCAATACTGAGATTTGCCACATGGCTAGATCATAACTAACTTTGCAGGTCTGTTGACTTGGACTATGAGTCAGAAGTCAAAGGATTTAAGAGCATTCATATATTTAACTGTTCTCTTTTTACCACTTTCTCTTATACAGCAGACAGAACCTTTATTAAAAAGCTTTAAAATGCTTTTCTTTACCTAGGACATTTTATTTATTTTTCAGATTGTCTCTGGCAGCCTTTAAACTCCAACGCCAAAAACTATCTCTTAAAAACATGCAAAAATGATCCGGACATATTAACACTTATAATTTAATTAATTTATTTTTCCCCTTTTTTCTTTCTTTTTTTTTTTCTTTTTCTGTATTAAACATTTACTTTTTTTACTTTTTTTTTTTTAATTCAGGTAAACCACTTTTTTAATTATATAGCTTTCTTAATTCTAGGTGAGAAGATAGAAAAAGCAAAACAAACAGGAATGAGTAGATGTAGATATAGATATAGTGGTGATACAGAGATAAGGAGTGGTCTACCACTGACCTTTTGATCACTGATGTAATAGGGATGTAGGCACCAAACTGTTTCTTTCCACTTGAAGCCAACACCTGTGGCTTATTTGTAGACAACACAGTATAAACGATCTCACATGAGCTCTTGCAAATATGCGTACAAATCAGAAGAACTGTCAGTAATACCATGTACCATTTGAATTTTCTTAAGTGTCAATTAGCTGTATAACTGGAACATGGTAAAGAGCACTGGAACATGAGCCATGGTCCTTTAGTTGGCCTTTCTTCTCTTCTCCAGTACGAAGATATTTCCATTACCTTGCTCTGCTGGTAAATATCAGACTTTGCATTTCTATAATTTTTTTTTTGGGGGGGGTGGGGTGGGGGGGTGTTGTACAATTTTAATTTTCTCAATTAGACCAATGGTACTCTTTTGCCCTCCTTACCAGTATTAAAGTGAGCGCTCAACTCACCAGACGAGGAAGATCTCAAAAATTTTTTCAGATAAATAGAGCTGGTGATTTTACTCAGATTATGTAACTACTTTTTAAGGGTAAATACTAGAAGAATGTATATTTTATTTTACAAGGGATTTAGGACAGCATCTGTCTTGATGTTTTTGCTTGTACAATGCCAACCTATTGTCAGCATTAAAAAGGAGACTTTCGTTGAAATTATAAGTAATTAACTGTTATGATAGCTTTATATGGGTATTTTTTCTTAAAGAACTAGTCTGACAGCTTTAGCTCACTTTATATGATCCAACACTACACAATAATAAACTAGACTTCTCATCATCTCAATTTCTTGTGCCTCTTCTACCTCAGATTTGAAATATAATAGATACCTTTTACCCTCCAATTAATTTGGAAAAAAAAAAAAAAAATCTAAGCAATCTTATTCCAAGAAATGCATCAATTGTGTATATTCCCTAATTTATTTAGGTCCTTGTAAAGTTTCATCTGATAGACATAAAACTGTAAGATGATAGCATTGAAATGCAAGTCACAAGCTTCAATTAGGTACAATCAGAAATCATGCAGTGACTTCATTAAGTATCATTAAGAATGATCAAAATATTGCTCTTAGGAAAAATACATCAAAAGCATGCATTTACACATTGATTAAACAGGATCTGCAATTTCTAAAATCTGGTACGAGAAAAAAAGAATGTAGTAAATTAAGTGTTCATACCCTACTTAGCAACAAGGGACTGCTTAGCAACCAACAAAGTGAAAAATAATGGATATGGCAGAACACAAACGCTCAGCCCCTTTCGAAATGGAAATATTGGGCAGCCACAGACAGAAACAGAAAGAAATTGCTAGAAAAAGTAAAAAAAAAAAGGGTTTCTTCCCTAAACAAATTTCACTCGTATCAAAGACAGCTAATCTGACCTAAGAGAGAAGGATCTGGCAACCATAAGCCACTGAATAACTGTTGCAGTCACAATTCCTTGGTCAACTGATCTCCTAGCCCACGTTCACTCTCTTCAGCCATACATCCAGAGTCTTTGTCCTCTATGCCTGAGTGTCGGCTCAGCATTCCCTCTTCAGGTGGTTTTAGACAGACCAGGCTACAGCATTTGTACAGACAGAGTCCATTTCTTAACAGCTCCTTCTCATATGCTTATGTTTCCCTGCCACACGTAACCAACGTTCGTGCCAGTTGTTCACACAGAACAGAAAGCAAGAGGTATGAAGTTTCGCAGCTGGAGAGTCTCAGCTTAATTACTTGGAACAACACAGGTTTATAGATACACCCTTCAAGGAAAGTTTTCTTAGTTTTCAGTTTCCTAGCTGCCATCTTCCTCCAAATGAAATTCTTCAAGTCTGTCTCTGAGTAAAATCTTACAGTCCTTTGTCTTTAACCTTTCTATCACTTTTGAACAGAAGTGAATTATTCCCTCTCTTAGAGAGGTGAATTGCAAAAAAACCCCACCCTGTTACATGCCTCGTGTCTCTCAGAAACCTGCTGAACCAGGATTATGTGTTTGAACCACTGATGAGAAAATACTTAAAGATTATGGAAGTGTACACAATCATCAGTGGATACTCTGATTCCATGTGGTCAGTCTCAGATAAAATTATGAAGAGGCTTTAGTGAAAAATATAGGTCTCTAAAAAAGCTGTACAGGGAAATACCTTCCAGCATACAGTCCTGCCAATGGTTCAGGCTGAACCTAGTGGGTCTCATTTGCATTTTCAGTATAATCATAGATTAGAATATGCTAATAAACCAGTAATTATTATATTGGCTAAGACCTTAAATCCCTCAAAACCAGTGTTTTTTACTTGATGCAACATTTTTCCACATGATCACTTGCCTACATTTTGATCACTAATGTTAGAGACTAGCTTACTCCCTGAATATATGAATCTTAAGATCCCTTCCAAATTTTTATTGCTGTTACTTACTTAGGATAACAAGGGATATTTATGGTATGTATACACATATCTGCTTGTATTCTGTAGCTGTTTAAAATCTTATCTTAGGAGCTTCCAGTGACTGAATTCTTCCACATAAACGAACAAAAAGTTCTGTATCTTTTCCACAACTCTTCATAATTTTATCTTTTTTTCCTAATTCAGTTATGGCCCCTTTATAACAGAAAAACAACATCTCAGTCTTTTTTCCCTGGATTCAACACTTGGCCCTGACAAAACCTGTTTTATTTGAAGATCTCAAAGCGGATAGCAAATATTAAAAACAATTTTTTCTAAAGTGGCCTCAGATTTTTACTTGACTCTTGTAAGGGAATTACAACTCTGAGTAGGCATGAATGGATATGCATTGCCTAAGGTTTACAAACTACATTTCTCAAGACCTTTGTGCAGTATGCAAATGCTGTTACATTTGCTTACAGCTGAATAAACTCAGGCACCAAGAGGTTAAGTGGCTGGCTCAAGGTTGTAGAACAAAGGATTCAACACCATGAGCAGACCCCCAGGGTCCTAGTTTCCAGAGCGCTGTATCTTCTGTATTGATTCTCCCTTACAACCACTCCAACATCTTAATGGGCTACAAAGCTAATGGAATATTAAAAGAAGCTTAAGAATTTTATCTGTGGAAATTGACTGCTCATGTAATTCTACAAAAAGAGGTCTAAAAAGGAGAGAGAGAAAAAAGAGAGAGAGAAAGAAAGGAATAAAAGGAAAAAGGAAAAATGTCAGAACTGATTGATTAAGGGAAGAAGTAGGTACCTGAGAAATGCCTGGTCTGATGCCAGTACTGGTTCAGGTCAGACAGGGCTATTTTAAAATTATTTGGTATTTTCAGAAATTGATTACTTGGCTAACACATTAAGAAGTAGCTCTACACATTCATTTAATGGGCCAGTGCCTCTTGTACAGGTCTGGAACAGTCACATTCAATCTCATCTACTCCTCGTTAAGTAGTTTTCTTCTTCAGTGTGTTTATTTACTGCCAATGCTGTAAGCATAAAATATATAACAAAAAATAAATAATACCTTAAATAGTCTTTCAGCCATATGGGCCTTCAGGACAAGTGACTTCACTTCAGGCCTTCTGAGCTCGGTTAGGGCTCAGACATCAATTCTCATTCTTTCATATACCTGCAAATTGAGCAATACTTTCTTTTCATACTGTTAGCTTTTTAATATATAGCCACCTCAGTCTAAAGCCTCCTTGAAACAAAACGTAGTAGGTTCCTCCAATAAGCAAAGACAAATAAATAACGAGTCATTTTAATTTGACGACACCATATGTACTGGAGTAAAAGCAGAGTATTTTAGATGAGGTAAAACCAGCCAAAACTTTTGGAGAATAACTAAGAGTCTGTTGATATCTTGATTAATGTGCAGGTAGGGGTTGGCTATTGAACTATTTCACTTTTTTTCACTGACTTTTCCAAACAAGATGGTATTCACAGCTACATTTCTAAGTAATGGCATCTTCATTTTTCTAAAAGATGTTTCTAGTAAAGGCAGCCCTAACCATAATAAAGGATTTTCTTAATCAAATCATCAGCAATTACACGTTTATGGCATTATCTGATGTGTTGCTGGGAATAGCTGGATGACTGGAACTAGGTAAAGCATTTCTGTTTCAGAGGTACCCTACTTTGGTGTCATATCAGTTTCAGCAAAACACAGAGAGGAAGGCTGTAACAACAACAATAACAACAGCAACAACAATAAAAAATACATCCTGTTCATAAGAAAATGCATTCTCAGCATGAATAATGCAGATCTCTTACCTACAATTAGGCCTGCCTTCCACCTCACTTATTGCTAATAAAACAGCATGGCAGAAAAGCTCAAGCATCCTAGCCAGTGAAGGAGAAACAGATTTTCAGTCTCTCAAGTTAGATGGCTAATTTTTAATGTGGATGTTTCACTTATGCTCCCAGACTTAGAAAGGTTCCCCTTAGTCTTTTAATTTCTCTAAAAGGGTGGTCTTGCAAGGCTTGGTATGCCTTTGTCTGCTGTGGCCCTCAGTGTAAGCCAAGACTGATGTAAACCATGAGATGGGCAGTCTTCTGCTGTTGAAATGACATTTTAAATTACTTTTCTGTAGAAGTTATTCACTGATTCTCTAGGCAAAGTGTATACAAACAACTGTAGAGAACAGTTCTGCTTGGGCAGGGCTGTAATACAAAAAGACATATCCCACTCACTGGGATATGCCATCCTATACATCAGTCCTTATTGCTCATAACGTATGCTGACCCTGTCTGAGAAGTAATCTGATCCTGTAACAAAGCTGAGATCTAATTTGAAGACAAGTTCTCCCTGCATAGAATCATATAATCACTTAGGCTGGAAAAGACCTTTAAGATCATTGAGTGTCGATCTGCTTGAGGGTAGAAGAGCTCTTCAAAGGGATCTGGACAGGCTGGATCAATGGGCTGAGGTCAATTGTATGAAGTTTAACAAGGCCAAGTGCTGGGTCCTGCACTTGGGTCACCACAACCCCAGCAGTGCTACAGGCTTGGGGAGGAGTGGCTGGAAAGCCGCCCGGCGGAAAAGGGCCTGGGGGTGCTGGTCGACAGCCGGCTGAACATGAGCCAGCAGTGTGCCCAGGTGGCCAAGAAGGCCAACAGCATCCTGGCCTGTATCAGAAGTGGTGTGGCCAGCAGGAGTAGGGAGGTGATCGTGCCCCTAGACTTGGCACTGGCAGTTTTGGGCCCCTCACTGCAAGAAGGACACTGAGGTGCTGGAGCGTGTCCAGAGAAGGGCAATGAAGCTGGTGAAAGGTCTGGAGAACAGGTCTGATGAGGAGTGGCTGAGGGACCTGGGGTTATTTAGTCTGGAGAAGAGGAGGCTGAGACCTGCCTAAAAGGAGGTTCTAGTGAGGTGGGTGTCAGTCTCCCAAGTAACAAGCAGTAGGACAAGAGGAAACGGCCTCAAATTGCGCCGGCGGAGGTTTAGATTGGACATTAGAAAAAATTTCTTGACTGAAAGGGTAGTCAGGCACTGAAACAGGCTGCCCAGGGAAGTGGCTGATTCAGCACCCCTGGAGGTATTTCAAAGATGTGTAGGTGTGGCACTTAGTGACATAGTTTAGCAGTGAACTCAATGCTTGGGTTCAAAATCCAGGCTTGAAATTACATTCTACATCTCTAAAAAGATTCTCTAAAGCACTTGTAATTCCATACTATGTAAAACACAATGAAAAATCAACCGATTAATGTTTTTACTATTTTATTATCTTGGGTATTGCAATGATGATGATGGAAAATAAAACTATTATCAGGTTCAGTGATACCTTATGAGTAACCTTTCTATTTAATTCCCTCAGTAGAAGGTATATAATTTTATTTTTCACTGGAACTGCTAGTAATTTTTTATAAATGTGAATATTGACTTTTTGATGAATAAGTAATTCATCAATTATTACAGAAAACTGAATGAAAAAGCAGTGTTGCAGAATTTGACAGACGTGAGGGAGCAGTCTTTACTCCCTTATGTTAAGGAGGTGTACAGATTTTGGATCTTCTGATAAAGTTATGTGACTTCTAGTCATCCAGTCTTTAGATATTCACTTAAATGCTTGCTCTGAAGTATATTTCTATACCAAATTATGTTCCAATAGTTTATTTCAGTTTTCTTGTCCATTGGCTATGCCTCTGCAGATTCATAAGCCTTTTAAAAGAAAAAAACCATAATTAAGCTTTTCTTTTTTCTTCCATTGTATATATCTGGCCCTTGCAAGACCTCATTGCTTGCCAAAGAGACTGCACAGATGGAGAATCAGAAAAGAGCTCTCAGGTCATATTGTTTATTCCCAATGTTCAGACTCAGCATAGACCTCATTATTCATTGCTAGGTGGGCCCAGAGGTTTATCTATTCTAGCAATAAATATTTCCATAATCTAATAGATCTCACAGTAAGGCGCATGCTGTAATATTTTAACACATTTTTGTTTCCTTGATTTCATCCCATCATTCCTAATTATACCCCCTATGAATCTCTTGCTAAATCTCTTTAATTGCACAATTGTATATTTTCTTTCAACTCAGTCAAATGATATGTACCTAATTCAGCTCATCAGGCTTTACATTTTCTTCAACATGGAAGAAATTATTCACCCTTCCTTCTGCAAGACCTAAAAAAACCTTCGGTGTACCCCCAACGGATGTTTCTGGATTAAAGGAGTTCACAATACAGGATTGACATTCTCAGGGCAGAGGTATGTCACATTTGCTACAAAACACTAAAAACCTTCTCCTTCACATTTAATACCTACAATTACATACTGTTTAACTTTCCGGAAAAGTTAAAGAACAAAATTGCTTTATATGCCACTTCAGAAATAACTGGATTTGTTACTCATTGCAGTGATAATCATTTGCATGTTTACTCACCGAGAATTTTGAACCCGTCTTTATAGGTTGGGATCCTAACACACAGAAAAACAATTGAACTCCCCAGAGGTCAAACGAATCATTACTGCTGGGAACAGAAGCAGCAGCGCTTCTATTTCACTGAAAAGATAGCATTTCACTGTCATAGTCTTCATTCTCAAAGCCACATTCTCTTGTTGTCATTGAAAAACTTACTCATTTATTGTTTCCAGAGACTAATAAGGAGAAGCTCTTGTATCAGGCATTTTTGGGCATGAATTTTCAAACATGCATACATTTATATTTATCTCATGAACCTCTGGGATCATTGAACATTTTTGTCAATGTCTAGTGTTCATCCATATGTCCTGGTATAAAAAAAAGACTGTAAACCCAGTAACAACTTCCACATGGCCTTCTTCACTGAAATATTCCTCAAAGGAAATTTGGCACCATTATCTGAACATATGTCATTATAAACCTAGAAAAAGTCTGTGTATCAATACCCAGGTCTTTAATAAGAAAATACAGACAAAAAGCATGATTTTTTTCTTTGTAAAGCTAAATAAACTTCATTGACACTTTCATTCTGAAATGTATTAATTTATAGTTAATTCTCTTAGTGTCATTACTAAAAGCACAAAGAAAATGCAGACTTTTCTAAAAAAATGTTAATTATTTAAAGGCTCCATTTCATAGCTTCAGAAAAAGAAAAGAAACAAATTTATTATTATTAATTGACAATATTTTACCAGTGTGTAAGGGCCCCAATGAACTAAACATTATGCAAGCCACAATACACAGGATTAAATTTTGACTCTGGCAAAATGAGTACAATATTTCTATCAAGTTCACTGAAAATTCCATCCCTGGGTAGAGACTGTTCCTTTTCTGAAGAGTATGCAAAATTCAGTCCCCAGTTTTACACACATACAATGTGCATAACTTTTTTCAGGTGATTAGGAAAGCTCCTTTTTTATTCATCCCCAGCACCAGAACAAATTAGAGATAAAAGCATTGCAGGGGCTGAAGCAAAGTTGGATTAGTTGTCTGTGATGCCTTTATCATCTGTGATAACTTTACTCAAGGTTACATAGGTTTTTATGAATTAGATTGGGGGTTAATTTCATAGATGATGTAACCAGTTGGTATAATAAACAAATCTGAGGAAAGGGGGAAAGAAGTCTTGCAGTAATACAAATGGATATTTAAGAGGGACAGATTGGTACTTTATTTATTTGTGAATGTTTTATGTTGGAAATAAACGGCATGTAGATCAGACTAGAATGAGCTCATGGCACGGCACTCTTTCTTCAGGATGTGTCTTGCCAGCTTCGTTTTCTGACTTGCTATTGTGCTGTGAATGCTGCAGAAAACTCTTACTTCTCTGTGCTTTTCTCATCAAGATCAGTTTTTCATTTTAACTCTTAAAAAAATCTACAGAACTGACTTTCATTTCCGAAGTTTAAAAGGCTTGTACTTTCTTGAACACGAAGCTTGAATAAGGGCAGTGGGTTCCCTGAGTGAGGCATTCACCAGCACAAAAGAGTCTTTTCTGTGTACTGTTGCAAGGCAGTCACTAGACATACCAAAGTGCCAGGATGAATACATGTGGTTTTGCTGTCTGCCAGCATAGGCATCATAGCAGATCACAAAGCTCTACTTCACTCTGTCTGGAAAGATTTTGTTTCTGCCGTTGACTTAAGAACCGAATCTGGGAGGAAGAAAAACAGGAGTTTCAACACTTACTTTCCAGTACCCAGTATCTACTTATCCTATTTATTCTTGTGATTCTCAGCTTTAACCTATGACTGAACAGACCATAATCTGGATACCCAAGTTCCCAGTCAGCCTCCATTTCAGAAAGGTGCTTGAACATTTTGTTTAATTTAATTGTATAAATTTTCCCTGCTGTTACGAATTTCTGACTTACAAGAATTAGCATGAATAATTAGAAATAAAGCCCAAAACAACAGCAACATCCTGAAACACATTCTTCTTCAAAGCTCAGGGATTGATCACTGCTGAAGTTCTATAAGGATTTTCAACAAACCACCAGAGGAGCTTACAAGTGGCTGGAGCTTCTGTTGGCCATCTGGATGGAGGTCTTTACACACTGAGCACATTTCACCATCAGTGTTATTGTCAGGAGAAAAATACCTAGATGACTTGTTACCCTAGAAAGATGAAAATGCACCCTCCTGGTGCAAATCCATTACAGTTAAATATAGACTATCAACATCAACTTTTATTTCCCCTCTGCCCCTCCATTTCCCCTCATGAAAGCAAACAAATAACTAAAAACCTGGTATGTGGCATCTAATTTATCCTTGTACTTGTAATTTATTAGTGTTGTCCATTTACTTTTTAATGCCTCTGCAGCAATGATGGTGATTTTCACTTCTCATCTGACTATTAAAATAAATCTTCAACAAAACTTGAGGAATGGGGGAGTATCTTAAGAGGTACTATTGTTCAAAGTTAGTCTTTTCTACTTAGTCCGGTGTTGAATCATTCATCCATGCTTTGAAACCTGAAATTAGATAAGGTAGGGCTGGAAAGAGAATAACAGACTGGTGACAAGACCACTCTAAATCTCCATTCTTAAGAGATAAGGTGGAAAAAACAAACCTAAAAACATATTTTTTCCTATAATTCCTTTCCTGGTTATAACAATAGCACAGAAAACTGGCACTTAAAGCTGGATTGATCACTGGGTAGATGACATATAGCCTTTATGAGTGGGGGAAACAAACTGATAAATGTTTTTTTTTCCCCTTCACAACCTTTTTCTAAAGCTGCAGAAAATGTGTCATGCATAAAAAGTATGCAATTTTCATGTAATTAGAGGAACAGGAGATGAAAATGAGTTCCATCAGAGCAATCAAGGATGGTAATGTGGCATGGATTTGTCAGTGCCTATTTGTCATGAAAGCAAAACCCAACAAGTGTTCTATATTTTATTTCATTATTATCATTGCTATACCTTAAAAAACCCCTTTTAAAACATCAACAAGATATAATTTTATAATTGTGGTATATAAAACCAACAAAGAATACAGTGAATAAATTAAAATAGTGTCAATTTTTCATAAAACTTGTTCATTTTGTTTTTATATTAGAAAAAAAGGTTAGTTTTGTTCCTTCAAAGAAAGTAAAAAGTGTTTCATTTTTACGTTATTGTAGTTTTGCTCCAGTATCATATCTCTGGGTTAGCCATTTCAATTCAGCAAATTCATGCAGTAAACTCTGCTCTGTTAAAGACTCCCCCATTCATCCCACTGAGTAATAACTGAGGCATCCAAATTAAGAGTGCAATCATCCTAAATTGCCCTATAATCTGTCAGAAAAAGAAGTAAGTCCCAACGTGCTTGACAAAAGTGTTAATTCTTGACCCATCTTTACCTGCTTATAGAGGAAGGTCAAGCAAGCATTCCAAATTTTGTGACTCACTGTTGTGGTTTGAGCCTACTCAGCTGGCTCCAAAAGCCCCAAACAGTCACTCACTCACCCCAACCCCATCCCCTGAGGGATGGGGAGGAGAAATTGCAACCAAAAGGCTTGAGGGTCCAGACAAAGGACAGGAGGGCTCACTCACCAGTTATGGTCACGGGCAAAAGACAGACTCGACTTGGGGATGACAACAGACATTTAATACGAACAACCACCACCGCCAAGGATAAGGAGAGACAGAAGGTTAAGGAGAGGTCTTAAATACAACACACCTCCACGCCCCAACCCCTCCGGCCTTCCCGGGCTCCGCTCTGCTCCCCCTTCCCCCCCAGCAGCGCAGGGGCAGGGAACGGGGGTCCCAGCCCGGCCGGCACAAGGGCTCTCCGCTGCTCCTTCCCCCGCAGGCAGAGGGGCCCTCGCAGCCCTCCCCTGCCCCACCGCGGGGTCCCTCTCCCGGCAGACATTCCTCCGCCAACCGCCCCAACGCGAGTCCTTCCCGCGGGGCCGCAGCTCCCCAACCCGCCCCAGCGCGGGGCCCTCCCGGGGCTGCCGCCCTCCCACCCACGGGCGGCTCCAGCGCGGCCGCAGGCGCGGCTGCTCCGGGCCCGGGCCCTGCTCCTCCGGCCCGGGGCCCTCCGCGGGCTGCAGGGCGACCTCTGGGCCCCCGCTGGGCTCCGGGGGCTGCAGGGGCTCAGCCGCCCCCCCCCCCCCCGCGGGCCGCAGGGGAACCCCTGCTCCGGCACAGCCGCCCCTCTCCTGCCTCACCCACCGGGCTGGCCGCAGGGCTGCCTCTCTCCCACCCCCTTCGCTCACCGGCACAGACAGACAGAACACACAGACGCGACCAGCGGCCTCTTTCACCCGTCCATAGTTATTGGCAGAGGCGCCATTGGCCTGGCCTTGGCCTGAGGGGGGTCCGAGGTTGGAGCCGGGGGAGCTTCTCGAAGCCTCTTCCAGGAGCCACCTCTGTGACCCCCTCCCCCACTGCCAAAACCGTTCCAAAACCCCACCAGACACCAAACCACCACTTCATGGAAACACTTAAAACTAGCCAGGGTGAACCTGAGCCTTGTACAGAAACCTCCGCAATGTCTCTCTTCATTGGTCCTGTTATACCTTCAATTCTCCCCATGAACCTCAGGTAACAGAAATACAACTCTCTTACATGGTAGTAGCCAGGCCTCTGTGTTTTATCAACAGTGATTAAATGACCAAAGGGATGAAATGTTAACTCATGTTGTCTGTTTTCTTGACACTTCCATAGAGAGTATAAATTCACTAGAACTGTGGCTGTATGTTTGCATAGTGCCTGGGGACAACACTTATAATAAAATAATAAAAGCAAAAGTGCTGTAAATCAGTGTCAGTAATAATAATTCAGGATGATAAGATCTGCCTTGCAGGGTCAGATCAAAGGTCTATCTAGCCTAATCTGTTGATGACAGTGGTCAAAGACAAATACTTATGGAAAAAAGTAGCAAACGGGCAAATATGCAGTGGTTGTATCCCTGGTTTATTCTCTCAGCTTCTGGAAAATCTGTGGTTTAGAGGCTGATGACTCAAACCCATGATATACATGGTTAATATGGTTCATTTTATTTCTGGAAGGAAGCAGTAAGCATTTACAATGGTTAGTGACAGCTTTAAAAATTGCTGCTCAGGAAATATCCCTTCATTTATTTCCTATAAATATTTTATTTTATTATAGTCTAGTTATGCACCAAAAAAAAATGCAGGCATTATACACAGAACGGACACACTCACCAATTTGTTACAGGCTACTCTGATTAGAAATGCAGAGTCCTTTAACTAAAGGTTGCTGATGGTTAATATATTCCCTGTTTTCTCCCTCTGGGCTGAAGGTGGGAGACAGTTTCTCTCAAGTTGCATATGGCTCTCTCGAGCCATCCATGATAGGTCTCTTCTCAGTCTTTCAACCCGGCATATGCACAGATTTCCTGCTAATGCAATAGGAATAACAAAAACAAGAACCTGAGAAGACAGGGAGTAGAAAACTGTTATAAATGGTTATTTGAGTATTCTGATTGATGTATTTCTCCTGGTTGTACTTGCTGAAAGAATGCATCTGAGCGTGCAGCAGCGAAGGAGCTGCTGAGGTCCTCCCAAAAGAGCAGAATGGCTATTGCATGTCTGCATGGATGGTGCGATTATCGAAGAGCAGACTGTACACTGCTGAACCACGCAGGCCTCTGACCTAAAAAATCCTGATGCACTCAGTATTTCTGTGTGCTTGTGTTGAGTTGGTGTCTGGCGGGGTTTTGGCAGTGGGGGAGGGGGCCACAGAGGTGGCTCCTGGAAGAGGCTTCGAGAAGCTCCCCCGGCTCCAACCTCGGACCCGGCTCTGGCCAAGGCCAGGCCAATGGCGCCTCTGCCAATAACTATGGACGGGTGAAAGAGGCCGCTGGTCGCGTCTGTGTGTTCTGTCTGTCTGTGCCGGTGAGCGAAGGGGGTGGGAGAGAGGCAGCCCTGCGGCCAGCCCGGTGGGTGAGGCAGGAGAGGGGCGGCTGTGCCGGAGCAGGGGTTCCCCTGCGGCCCGCGGGGGGGGGGGGGGGGGGGCGGCTGAGCCCCTGCAGCCCCCGGAGCCCAGCGGGGGCCCAGAGGTCGCCCTGCAGGGGCCCAGAGGTCGCCCTGCAGCCCGCGGAGGGCCCCGGGCCGGAGGAGCAGGGCCCGGGCCCGGAGCAGCCGCGCCTGCGGCCGCGCTGGAGCCGCCCGTGGGTGGGAGGGCGGCAGCCGCGGGAGGGCCCCGCGCTGGGGCGGGTTGGGGAGCTGCGGCCCCGCGGGAAGGACTCGCGTTGGGGCGGTTGGCGGAGGAATGTCTGCCGGGAGAGGGACCCCGCGGTGGGGCAGGGGAGGGCTGCGAGGGCCCCTCTGCCTGCGGGGGAAGGAGCAGCGGAGAGCCCTTGTGCCGGCCGGGCTGGGACCCCCATCCCCTGCCCCTGCGCTGCTGGGGGGGAAGGGGGAGCAGAGCGGAGCCCGGGAAGGCCGGAGGGGGGGGGGGCAAGGTGTGTTGTTTTTAAGACCTGGTTGTATCTTTTGTTCTCCTTGATGATGGTGGTTGTTTTGAATGTCTGTTGTTATCCCCAAGTCGAGTCTGTCTTTTGCCCGTGACCATAACTGGTGATTGAGCCCTCCCTGTCCTCTGTCTCGACCCTCAAGCCCTTTTGGTTGCAATTTCTCCTCCCCATCCCTCAGGGGATAGGGTTGGGGTGAGTGAGTGACTGTTTGGGGCTTTTGGAGCCAGCTGAGTAGGCTCAAACCACAACAGTGCTGTACACGGTGCTGGAGGAGAGAGTATATTTCCACTGGAGTTTTCATTTCATAAACACATAAGACAGAAAGCTAAAATACTTACTCAAGGAAAAACAATCCTTTGCTTTGCTGGGAAAGGGTATTGGAAGACACTTCTTAAGACAAAAACTTTGGGAACTACAAAAGCTCATGTCTGCTGTCTTATGTCCATGGGAAGAACCAAGAGATTCAATAATTCTTTCCTTCTCAGAAAGCAAAACAAAGCCCTGAAACAATTTCACATAGAGGGATCTGTTTGGATTGGAAATTACGAGAGTATTTTGGGGGCTGAAAGAAAGTTTAAGAAGGGAAGTCAAAATTCCTGGAGGAATAAGACCAAGAGAGTAGGTATTTCTGTTTCTTGTTTGTTTGTGTTGCTCTTTGGTGGGTTTTTTTGGACATGCACACACACATAGGCTTTCACGGGAGGAACTACCATGTGATATCTTCCATTACCTTAAGCATGCCCTTCTACTATACCTGGTGTCACGGGTTGAGGCTGGGCCGGCCACTAATGAATGACAGACACTCTCTATTAACCCCTCTCCCACTCCCAGAAGGGAAAGGGAGAGAGAACAAGGTAGAGAGACTTTACGGTTTGGAAAAGAAAACTAAAACAGCTTTAATGAAACAGTAAAAGAAAAGATAATAATAAGAGTAAGGAAATAATGAAATATCTACAATATGTACAAATATGTACAAATAGATACAACATCAATGCTGAACCCAGCTCCCCCCACCCTGATGACAATACGTCACCACCATACTGCAGGGCTGGCACTGGGGCAGTCCCAGGCTGGATTCTGCAGCAGACAGGGACAGGATGCAGGAGCTGAACTCAGGCCCTGGATTCAGGGATGTACAGGTTGGGATCGATGACAGAAGAACAGACAGAGTGCTCCTCAGGTGTTGGCCATCGAAGAAGAGAGATTGACCCTCGTGATCCCTCAGCTTTACACTGACCATGACGTCTATGGGGTGGAACACTCTGTGAGTCAGGTTTGGGTCACCTGTCCGGTTCACTTCTCCCTGCAGGGGCGACCTTTTTCGTCCTTGCAACCCTTTTCACCCCCGGCACCCCAACACGCAGTACAAGATTTAGCAGTGACCTTGGTCACTGTAAGAACAAGTACAAGCAAGAGCCTCTCTGCATCCTGTTCCTTGGTACTAACGATGAACATCAGGCCTTAACACTGCCAGAAGCAGTTACTGTCTGGGAAAACGTGCTGCTGTTTCAGAAAGGGCTGTTAGTTAGAGGAGACTTAACTGAAAAGTTAAAGCACTAAAACAGAATTAGTTCTGGTTTAGCCCAAATCAGGACAACCTGGCCAGCTCTAGTGGCAAATGAGGAGCCATGGCCTCATTTCGTTTTCCATTTGAATTGGCAGTGCCTAGC
Organism: Leptosomus discolor; assembly: GCF_034619465.1. Lineage (NCBI taxonomy): Eukaryota > Metazoa > Chordata > Aves > Leptosomiformes > Leptosomidae > Leptosomus > Leptosomus discolor. Next base: position 86,721,063 of record NC_141419.1, read on the forward strand.
TCAGTGCTCAAACTCCTTGTTCAAAATGATCCTTGACCAGAGGAAACTGAGAAAAAAATTATTCTAAAGTTGTCCTCCATGTGCCAAGAACTATCATAATATAGTCCTAATCAAGGGAAAATTAACTTCTGCTTTGGGAGACCATTCAGTCACATCTCGACCTGTGGAAGCTGGGTCTACATACTGCAGTGGCTCAGTGCAGGGCCTCTGGGGCAGAAGTGAATTTCATACCTCCTTAGGTTTCAGTCAATCTGCATTTTGCATAAATATACACATGACTTCAAATAGTCTCGCTAAAATAAAATTACTGACATTTATCACTAATTAGCTAATAATATAATTTTCTAGACTAGTTAAAAAATAATCATGAGAAGGAAAGAATATCTGGGGAAGAATTACTCAATTTAGTAAACTTTTTTTTTTTTTTTTGAATTGAGTAATTATTCTTCTAAAGCCAGGATTTGCTGGGAGGAAAAAAAACCCCTTCAAGCATTTTTTCCATTACTTCAACTCTGAATAAGTTGGGCTAAAATATTAACTATTCCACACCAGAAGAAATGTTTTACAGTTAAAATTAACAAATTGGTTTTGTTTTGTTTTAATATTTTTTTTCTAAGAAAACACAACTATGCAGGCCTATTTAACTCCTACAGTAAGTTAGGAGCCATGAGTTCTCACTCCTCTGTAAAAAAACAGTCCTATGCTGGAGGAAGGGAGAGAAAATGTGACAAGGGAAATAATGTCATTCAATACCTTGATTTTCCAGACATGTGTTTCTGAAGGTCAAACCCATATGGTCATTGGGCTGTCAGAAAATGAAGAACCAGATAAACATAAAATATCACCACAAAGCGTCTTCTTGTGGACACCAAAAAAGTGCACAGAACAAGGAAACCTGGAGAATTAATTTTCCATCCAACCTGAAATTGTGGCTATTGCTGTTTTTTAGTAACTTTCCAGTTCTTGTAGTCCAACCTCATCTGTGAAAACTGGTGAGCTCTCACAGTCCGCTGGGGCCAGATGAAAGTTTTGGAGACCTTGTTTCTTTAATTCCACAAGCACACATGCTGGCTGTTTTGATATGAGTTATTAGAAAAAGGACAGTTAATTTGGTTAGCGTCTTTTAGCATGATCTCTTACAAACAGGAACATCCGTGGTTTTCCAGGCAAAAAAATAATGTATATGTGCATATGTAGTAAGCGTATTAAATTCTGTGAAGTGTCTGCACAGTTGATCCATCCAGGGTTCCCTACGCACTTCGTATTTGTTGCGTCAAAATGCAGCGATTCATATATATAGTATTTCTGGAGTTTCTCAAAAGTATGTGCTAAGCAGCTACAGTGTACATGTTTTGTGGGGTTTCTGGAGTTGGGTGTACAAGTTGAAGGTACTACATGTGTTTAAAAGCATCTGATCTGCTGGCACTGTCAGACGCCTGGAAGATTTAGACTGTAGCTTCAGCTGGAAAAAGAGAACAAGCATTTATTCTAGCTGTGACTTTAGGCTGGCTTTCTATTTGTCGTTTCTGCAAACCTAGGGTTTTCCTCTCTGTAGAGGTGGCAGGACATTAGGAGTGAGGGAGAAATGAAAAAGAGGTAATTCATTGCCAAAGAGAATGAGTTCCCCATAGTGAAACACAGCACTGCTGGTTCTGGTGTCCAGTGAAAACTGAATCCTAAGATCATGGGGGATGGGGAGGAAAAGGGAAGCTCTACAATTTGCACCCTCTGAAGGAGAGGTATAAAAGTGACAGGACAGAAACACAGAGAAGGATAAAGTAATCTTCAGGATTAGCTCCTGACTCCCAAACAGTAAGAGATGCAGAAATGCTTTTTACCATTACCTGAAACATAGCGATAGGACAAGGTGTAATGGTTTTAAGCTAGAAAAGAGTACATTTAGGTTGGACAATAGGAAAAGTTCTTTAATATAAGGGTGGTGGATCACTCAAACAGGTTCCAGAGATGTAGTGGAAGCCCTAACCCTGGAGACATTCAAGGTCAGGCTTGATGGGGCTCTGAGCAACCTGACCTAGTTAGGGATGTCCCTACTTGTTGTAGGGGAGTTGGACTAAACAACCTTTAGAGGTCCTTTCCAACCCAACACATTCTATGACTCTATGATTCTAGGGTTGTCTGTATGTCTCTGATTCACCTTAATGGGAGTCACTCAGCTTCCTGATCATGACACCAGACATTCGGAAGGAAGAAAGTGTCCATTTTTAGGCATGGTATGTTACGCAGTTCTTACTGATACCAGGGCATGTTGAGTATGAATGAAGCAAAGGCATGCTGTAGCCATAAAATTTCCAGAATCCTCACTTGCTGCTTTAACATGACAATATTCTGCTAGGTATATGGCTTTGGCACTGTATTCTTTCTTGTTAGGGGAGACAGGGTGATAGCAGAATGTGGACCCAGCACTGAACGCAAAGGTGGCACAATCTAATTTTCTTCCCTGGCATGATGATTTTTTAATTTTGTTTTATTATTATTATTATTATCTTTTTCGGTCATAGCTCTTGTTCAGTCTTCATCCCCTTCCCGCCTGCTCCTTCCCCCTTCCCACCCTCCTTCTGTTTCCCAGAGATGAGCAACTTTGCCATCCTTATTGAGGAAATAAATAAATAAATTTCTGCGAGACAGCTTGGAAGAATGTTTGGTAATCTGAACCATTACGGAGGTGAAATTTCATTACACAGATGGTGACATCCCAATGTCTATCATCAAAACACAGCAGGTAGAAACGATCAGCTAGGCCCATTCCCCACTATAAAATTACACTTACATTAATGTCACTCTAGATTTCATTATGCGGAAAATGATATTGCACAGGTCTCTGGCATGAGGGAGACTAGGAGAGAAGGAAAAAAAAAAAAAGCAGAGATGAGAATCTAGGTGAGGGAGTGGGGGAAGGATGGGTGGGCGCGGTGGCGGAGCAGAATGTGGGCTTGGAATGATCAGTTCTGCCAACCAAATAAATACGCAACTACATGAAAACTTGCAGGTTTTGCTGCAATGTCCTGACTGTCTCCAATGCCAGCTCCCGCTTCAGGTTCTGACGGAGTGCTTAGAAACCCTCCTGTGGGAATGAGGGGGCTTCACAATTAATATTTATTAATAAGGCCTGACAGTCTTAGTTTAGTGAACAAGGTAGTACACCATTTCAATGAGGCTCTTCTGTATGCTGAACATACAGGCAGAGGTAAGCCCAAATGCACACTTGAACACATGCATGTGATTCCACATGTGTGGTGGGCAGCCTCCCCATGTGAGTGATGGTTTGGGTAATTACTAGTAACGGTAGCTAAAAGCAACACAGAAGGTCTGAGTGAGTCCTGTGGCATCATGGTTGCCATGAGTTTACTTCTATGTAGCTGAGCACTCTGCCCACTAGAGAGATGCATTTATAATAACAATAATAACTGGGTGTCATTTTGCGACCTGTCAGTCAAACTAGGGAAAACATCCCATAGGACTTTTAATTTGCTTCTCTATTTTCTCTTTTATTTCTCTTTTCTCTTTTCCCTCTTTAATCTTCTTTCTTTTATCTTTTTTTTTTTTTTTTTTTTTTGTCTTCCTGTTCCTCTTCCTCTTGTATACTTGGTAAACTCAGCTTTTCAGATAATCTCAATGAGATTTACATTCAAAAAGTATCCGTGCAGAATTACCAAGCTCAAAGCCATTTTATTCCCAGATTTAGACTTCTGGGTAAAAATCCCAGTCATCTTCATCTGTCTGTCTCTCTCTCACTCTACCTAAAAATTTTGTAAACAATTTGGGGGGGGATGGCTTTGGAATGTGAAACCTACTTTTCTTTAAAAAAAGCCCAAAAGCTTTGTTTGTGTTATTCTTCTTTGAAAGTGTTATCTTGCTATAAGGTGGACACTTCTTGTTTTTAAAAAAAATCCCCCAGAGCTAATGCTGTTCTTTTTCAGGCTAAATTGATCACAGTCAGATTATTTCTGACTGAAATATTTCTGTTGACACTTGCCTGTGCTTGCCTTAGTTTTCATGAAGGCTCTTGAATATTGTAATTGAGGTAACTCGGCTGTCATTCACAATAGGGTCCAAATATCATGGCTTCATAAGTGGCCCATGATGCAATCTACAGTCAGGTTGCACCACTGCTGTTATCACAGGAACGTTGTTGCTGTGGTGCATGTTAGAGGACACCATTCAATAAGGACACGTCTGAAACAGTGTGATGAGTTAGCACAGTAGCTCCTAGGAACATGGATTAGTGCTAAGGAAAACTAACACAAAATATCCGATGGGGTTTCACATATGAGAACAAAATAGTGTGGGGTGCCAGAATTTCTTCATTTTGATTTTAAAATGCCATCAGGAAATATTTACTGTGAGGGTGGTGAGAGACTGGAAGAGGTTGCCCAGAGAACCTGTGGATGCCCCCTCCCCAGAAGTGCTCAAGGCCAGGTAGGACGGGGCTTGGAGCAACCTGGTCTAGTGGAAGGTGTCCCTGCCCATGGCAGGGGGGTTAGACAAGATGATCTTTAAGGTCCTTTCCAACCCAAACCATTCCATCGTTCTATGATTCTCTTGTTATTTCTGAGTTTAATGTTGTTACAAATTCTACCACTGCTGTATTTCTTCCCCTTGCTCTAATTTGGAATATGAACAAGTCCTGATACTAGAAACAAAATCTCAGGACAGGAAATTCACGTTTATGTTGCTTATCTGTCTTTCAGCAATATCAGATTTTTTACACTTTACAATCCAGGTTATTTTTTGAATCTCTCTATTCTGTACGTTTAAGTGATGAGACATGACAGAATTTCCTTGTCTTATCAGTGAGCTATATGATACTTCAATTTTATATTTCCAAACAGACTAAGGCATAAATTCATACTATAGTAGGAACCATAGTATTGAAATTACCATGGGCTCTCATTATGCATGAGGGAGAGTGAGCACTACTTTGAAAGAATAACTCTTATAGTAAAATAAATATTATCTGGCTTTAGAAGTTCAAATTGAAGGTGGCTACATGTTACCTAGAGCAGGCTGCTTTTATAATCAGTAGGAATCTGATCAATAGGGTTAATAGAGTTTAGGGTATGGTACATCTAAGCAAATCTAGATGTCTGCTTTAGGATGATCTGAACTTCAGCTGAAATTTACTACACTTATCTATGTATTATATAAAAACTGCTTCTGACCTCAGATTACAAAGTTAGCATTTATAAAAATTTGTCTGCATATTAGACTAGGGATTCATAGTAATATTCTGAAATATATCTAAAAAGAAGGGGAGGGGGATTCTGAAATTCCATTAAATACTGAGAAATCTGAGACACTAATTTAAATTAGAAAAGAAACCTCTAAATATCTAACATTAGATGAGGAGGCTCTTACCAAAAAACCTGAGGAAGTTCAATTCTGGGGTTCAAAATCCTTAGAACTGATAAAACTTTGTGTGTGTATATATACACACGGAATCTGCACACACTAACATGTATGTATGCAAGCATTCTGACTAGAGGAAAGGCTTTAATAAGAAGTCATCTGGCAATTGTTCTTCCAGTGAAATTTTATGTCCAGTTTTTTAAAGTGAAAGGTATGAATTTTTTCGACAAACATGTGAAGACAATTCAAAGAGAATAAGAACTCTTATGTTTTAACAATCACTGTGTTACATCCTTTATTAAGCAACAGTAGCCAGGGTACAAATAATGGATCTTCTTTGCATTTCACTTAACAAATATATTGATTGAAGTCCCTTTTCAAACCTCAACAGACGGGATGCTTTAGGGGTAATTTTTTCAAAGGAAGTTTGCATGGGGATTTAACCAGCCAACTTCCCTTGATGTTAGCAGGAACTATGTGACTAAACCGATACGCTACTTTGAAAAGACACCCCTAAACACCTCATGTTGAATTGCTGGAAGTCTTTGAACTCAGCAGGATCATTGCCTGAATAAGAAGTGGTGGTTCAGATCCAACATATGAATCAGTTATAATAAACAGTGTTATAAATGGAACAAAGATTGCATTTGTCCGAAGAGAAAAGGAAGGTTTGGGTAGCATAGAGCCGGTAGATTTGACATTAAACATTTTCTTCCTCCTAATTCCATCTTGGAGAACACTTCTGGGAACATCATAGTGGTTTCATTAAAATAATTGTGATTTTCTTGAGTCAGTTCACAGAATCAGAGAAAGGTAGGGGTTGGAAGGGACCTCTGGAGATCATCTAGTCCAACCCCCCTGCCAAAGCATGTTCACCTAGAACAAATTACACAGGACTGCATCCAGGTGGGTTTTGAATATCTCCAGGGAAGGAACTCACAACCTCCATGTTCCAGTGCTCTGTCACCCTTAACATAAAGTTTTTCCTCATGTTCAGGCCAAACTTCCTGTGCTTCAGCTTGTGCCTGTTGCCCCTTGTCCTGTCACTGGGCACCACTGGAAAGAGCCTGGCCCCATCCTCTTGACACCTACCCTTTAGATATTTATAAGCATTGATAAAGTCCCTCTCAGTCTTCTCTTTTCCAGGCTAAACAGACCCAATTCTCTCAGCCTTTCCTTGTAACAGAGATGCTCCATTCCCCTCATCATCTTTTTAGTCCTCTGCTGGACTTTCTCCAATATTGCCCTGCCCCTCTTGAACTGGAGGGGCCCAGAACTGGACACAGTACTGCAGATGTGGCCTCACCAGGGCAGAGTATTGGGGGAGGAGAAGATCCCTTGACCTACTGGCCACACTCTTCTTCATGCACCCCAGGATGCCATTGCCCTTCTTGGCCGCAAAGGCCCATTGGTGCATTATGGTTTACTTTCTGTCCACCAGAACTCGCAGGTCCTTCTCTGCAGAGCTGCTGGAGAGAGGCTTGGCAATAAAATCTGCCAGCTCCCTCAGCACTTGTGGATGCATCCTGTTGGGGCCCATGGATTTGTGAGTGTCCAGTCTGGCTAAGAGATACCTAACCCAGTCCTTCTTGACCAAGGGATATTCTTCCTTCCTCCAGACTTCCTCTCGTACTCCCAAGGTATGGCATTCCTGAGGACCCAGCCTTAGCAGTAAAGACTGAGGTGAAGGCGGCATTCAGTAACTCTGCCTTCTCTGTATCAAGTGTCACCAGGACACCTGCCTCATTTGGCAGGGGGCCCACATTTTCCTTCCCTGGTCTTCCTTTTGCTACTGATGTATTTGAATAATCCCTTCTTACTGTCTTTGACATCCCTAGCCAGACTTAATTCCAAGTGGGCCTTAGCCTTCCTTGTTGCATCCTTGCATACTCTGACAACATTCCTGTATTCCTCCCAAGTGGCCAGTCATTTTTCCACATGTTGTAAACTTCCTTCTTCCCTTTGAGTGTTTCCAGGAGCTCCTTGCTCCTCCGATCAGGCCTTCTGCCTCCTTTCCTCAGTTTCTTCCTCATGGGGATGCATTGGTTTTGGGCTTGGAGGAAATGGTGCTTGAATAGCAACCAGCTCTCTTGGTCCCCCTACCATCTAGAACCCGAGCCCATGGGATCCTTCCAAGTAGGTCTCTGAAGTTGCTGAAGTGAGCTCTGTTGAAGCCCAGGGTTGCAATCCCACTGATTGCCCTGCTTCTTCCGTGCAGAATCCTGAACTCCACCATCTCGTGGTCACTAAAGCCAAGGCTGCCCCCAGCCCTCACATCCCTGACCAGTCCTTCTTTGTTTGTTAGGATGAGGTCCAGCAGTGCACCTCTTCTCATTGGTTCCTCTGCTATCTGAGTCAACAAGTTATCACCAGTGTTTTTCAGGAACCTCTTGGACTGTGGCTGCTTAGGTGTGTTGCTTTTCCAGCAAATATCAGGGTGGTTGAAGTCACCCATGAGGACCAGGGCCTGTGATTGAGAGGCTGCTTCCAATTGTCTTTAGAAGGCTTCATCTACCTCCTCATCCTGATCAGACGGCCTATAGTAAACGCCACCACAATGTCTCCCATCTTAGCCTGCCCCCTAATTCTTACCTATAAGCTCTCAGCTCGCTCCTCATCCCCCCCTAGGCAGAGCTCAATACACTCCAGGTGCTCTCTCACATAAAAAGCAACTCCCCCACCTCACCTAGGTGGCCTGGCTTTCCTAAAGAGTATGTAGGGGTCGGTGACAGCATTCCAATCATGTGAGCTGTCCCACTGTGTCTCAGTAATCCCAGTGAGATCATGGCCCTGCGACTGCACACAGACCTCCAGCCCTTCCTGCTTGTTCCCCATGCTGCGTGCATTGGTGTATAAGCATTTCAAGAAGTGAGTTGTGCGTACAGATTTCACCCTCGAGGGGTGGTAGGCCTTTTGGTACTCAGAAATGCTAGTATGCTGACCCACTACTACTAAGCTACTATCTCCAGGTCCAGATACATCCTCATCTCACTTTGAATCTAGTTCAAATCTCTTTCAATGAGTTCTGCCAACTTTTGTCCAGAAACCCTCTTCCCTCTATAAGTTTCTTCCATCTGCTGACAGTAAGGTGGTGGTTAATGGATTTTACTGTAGCACCTTTTAAAGCTTAGCTTGTTTTAATCATTTATAGACAGAAAGATGATGACCAGTCTGAAGCTAAGGACAAAGACCTACAACAAAGAGAAGATTCTGTCTGGGGACTGCTCCGCCCTAAGACATTATTACTAAGAATTTGATTCAAGCATTTCACTGTAAAACTATATCATAATTTTCCTCCTGACTTGTTTATCATCCTAGACAGGAACTAATCCATGATTAGGTTGAGTCAAGATAGAATCACTTCCTATTCTTCTTTGACTTCATACGCTGTCTCTGCAGGAACTCTGTGTCCCCTTCATCTCCCACGGAGAAGAAATGGAGGTCTTATAGATGGCTTTTGTAGGTCTTGCTGTGTGGGAACGTACAGCAAAGGTCAAATTCAGCCCAAATTATTTCAGACCATAATGTCATTCCCTGAATAAGCCTTTCTTTGTACTTTATAAAACCTTTAAAGAAAGTACTTTGAATTGGTGAGTTCTGATTTGACTTAGTTTATGCTCCTATTATAAAAGAAACTTTGTATTATTTCAGAAGGAAAATAAAAAGGAAACACAAAACATTCCTACAAAATATATAAATTAAATTTAAAAATATGTTTTACAGCTATAGGAAATATTAGTCTGGCTGCATGATTTTCATAGAAATATAATGCCCAGGAAGACATTGTCATTAGACACGATTAAGGTAATCTTCCTAAAATTAGACAGACAGACAGAGATGTACCATTGTTATCTCCTGTAGCTGCCTGCCTACCAGATTTGTGACATTTTGGAGGTATCTTTTCAAAGCAGCATACAGAGTTTTAGCTGCATGACTCTCAGAAACATCAACAGAAGCCAATCGATTAAATCTCGCACTTGCCCTCGCTTTGAAAAATTTTCCCTTAAGCATCCTGTCTGTTGGGCTTTTGGAAAGGACATCACTGTTTCCATGTAGAGAAATGCAGAAAATATCCAATCTATATTAAAAGTTAAATTAAATTAAGATAAAATAGAATAAGACTAAAATAAAATAAAATAAAGTAAAATAAAATAAAATAAAGATCAGCATTTCCACTTGTTCTCTGCTCCTTATTGCTGCTCTGGTACTGTGAATGCATTCCAAGCTTTGTTACATCCATCAGGGATGGTACAGATGGACATTTTGCCTGTCCAACCTGACTCAACCGCTTGAAGATTCATCAGAGGGAATCTGTTGGCAATTGCAAATGGATCCAATCCAGAACCAGCAGATTTTGTCTCTCTAGAGGAAAGCAGGACTGTAAAGGGCAGACTAGACTGGCAAAAATATTTACTTTTATATTTCATCACTTCAAATTTATAATGGGACAAAATGCCTTTAAAACTTCACCTTTTTAATAGGATACTAACAGAGATTTTCAGTGCAATTCATTTGCTGGCAAGTCAGATGCTTGAGAGCAGGAAGCATTTTAACCTAAAAAAAAAGGAAAGAAGAAAATAAAAGAAAAAGCAATCAGCAGGGTGACATATACTTTATTAGTCCTCTTCAAAATCACTTCCTCCCCTTTCTCCCTTTTATATTTCTTGTCTTTCTATGTGCTCTCCTTGTTACATTACATCCCTCATTTTAGGCGTTTTAATCCCTCCAAAGGGATGCATCCCAGTGGCACAGACTGTTGTAAGGCACAATTCTCAGCTACATCGTGGCTCTTTTATGGTGCTGCAGCAGCGAAAAGCGGCCTTATAGCCCATGGAACTGGCCACTGTGGAATATCCTCCCTGCTATGCACAAAACAGAGCTTTTCAGAAAGTAAGTCAGCACATTGGCTACATAATGGTCTCTGTCACATTTCCCAGTGTAAAAGACCCCATGCCTAGGGTAAGCATGGGAAATGAAGGAAGGGAAGCTTGCTTGAAGTGTTATCATGGCCTCGAGAGAAAAATTCCACAAAATTCAGGTTGTGATAAAAACCAGGCTACTCAAAAGCCCTAAAGGGTACCATTTTGCTCCTGAATGAGCCATGGTGCAGTGAGGAGAATCAGTCATTTATTACCTCTTGTAGAAATGTAGGGAAGTACTCAGAGATTTTTCTGGGGTAAATATGAATATGTAGAATTTACTTACTTCACACCTGAGGAGCTGTCAAACATTAGTATTCTTCTGACCTTTTATATTCAACAACTGGGGGGAGTTTACCTATTTTTATATATATACAGGTGAAAGTCTTGTTTGCAGCATAATCAAAAGACTTTTTGTGTTTTATTTTTTTTTTGTAATTGAAGCTTTAGATGGTCACCACAGTCTCTTCCTAGATCTGGTAGGGATGTATACCTTGCCTTCTCCTTTTCTTCTGGGTGATGTTTGGTCAGCTGTTAAACAACACTGGAGTTGGCGAGAACATTTTTCTTCCCAGGTTTCATGTTTCATATTTTTGCTTCATCTCAGCTGTGCTGCATCTACTATGGATACTGTTGATACTCGTATGAAATGTGCTCTGGGTTTCCTTCTCGCTCACCTCAGGGAGTGCAATCTGCAATCCTTTGTAGAGATGCAACTGATGAAGCCATGCAAAAAGTGCAGAATTAGAATAACCTTTCAGCAGGTTCTGCTTTCAACTAATGCCTTTGTTGAAACAATGAGTCATCCCTCAGCTATGCCACTCTGTTTAGGCATAGTAAATGTTCCTGATGTAAATGTTCACAGCCACATAAAGTACACCGTTTAGTGCTCAAAAGCAGGCACACTTCACTGCATATTGTCAGTGGACTCTGTGTATGTAATTTATTCCTCTCAAAAAGAACCACTCTGGTTCACAACTAACAACAACCTAATTTCTCAGGAATTACTCTGTGACAAAAGTGTGGAGTGGACCCTTACTACATTAGTGGCTGCAGAGAATCCAAGTGGATTTCTCAGCCATGAAATCGAGAGGAACTTCAGGCTCACCTGGCTTGTTGCTGAGCACCAGCCACAAGACGTTGCATGTTCCCAAGCCCTATCAATGTCAATTGAATTGAAAGCCCCTATTTCCAGTTACTCTTTTTCTGTTAGTAAAAAGATTCCTATTACCTCCAGTGAGTACTACCTAACTACAGAAACCAAAAGGGAGAGCAGTTAAAGTGACGTTAGGTACCTTTGTACCTCCCGCATTCTCAGCCTTGACCAGCCCCTGAAGGAAGGTAAGGCAGCCTTAGAGTGGCTAGAACTTATGAATCTGCACACACTATTGCATGCCATTTAATGCTGCTTTGTAAAAGTCGGTGATTTTTGTCCTTTTACATTTTCAGCTTTTTTATATTCTGGAGACTAGAAAGGAAACAATATAGACCTTTTCCATCTCCTAAGAATTTACCACTATACTTTCCTACTTCTCTTACACCCTCCAAAAATACCTTTAGTAACCTGTTTGCAGCTATGTTTACTGTAGCATGCTACTTAAATTTGATTGGAAGAGTGATATTGCAAAAATTAGTTGATTCTACAGTGGATGCCCAGTACATTATTTAATGAGAGACTTCGAGTTCCATTAGAAAAAAAAAAGTTCCTGGGCAAATGTAAGCTTTAACTGTATAAATGCACAGAAGTGTATGCATGTAAATGTGTATGTGTGCATGTCACTATTGTTACTATTATTTTTATTGTTTTATTATTTTGCAATTTATTGTCTGTGGTTATTTCATCCTTTGTTTTAGCTTTTTCCCAGTCTTTCCTCCAGAAAAAAAAGTCACATCACTTTCTGTTAGAAAACATAACAGCTTTGAAATCTATTTTCTTCTCTTTTTAATCCCACTCTAATCCTTTGGAGCTATAAACCAAGGAAAATGCCTATTTTCTACTGTATATATTTACAGCTTCTATTCTAAATAACTTTAGTGCTTTAGGATTTGCAATCACCATAATTTCCTGTACGGAGGAAAAAAGAAAATCAAACTTTTAAGCCCCACAGGGAACAATTCAGCTCCACTGGGTTCTTTAATGTAGGATACATATAAAAGCAATCAGAGCTGTTCTTTCTTCACTCCAGCTATTTGACTCTTTTCTGCCATTGTCTGGCACATTCTTACCTTCAGTTCTTGGGAATAGTTGCATTTAATAATTAAATGCACTGAGCCTGTTATTAAATTCACCATCATGACTCTCCCAATACATGCAAAGGATGGACAAAGCTTAGAAGTGTGTTCCAAAGATGATAATTCTTTAATTCATGTGCACGTAAGAATTTGCCTTATACAATCTTTAGTTGTGTTATAAAGAATATAAAAAAAAAAGTGACCATGAGCTCATAAACCGGTTTCATCATATGAGCTTCAGAGATAAAACTGTTCACACCCTTATCTTTCTGTTTGCTACTTTTTTTGTGCATTAAGTAAAATGTACACAAGAAGAATAGGGAACAGAGATGAAAACACTTGTTAAGCCAGCACATTTTTTTTGTCATTGTGGCATTGTTCTCTATATGTTCTCATTCTTTCTAGGAGAACAAAAAGAGAAAGGGAAACATTTCCTAATGTATGATTTTATAATGAGGATGTTGGGTATGAGCTGTGGGACATTTAATCTCTGGTTTTGGTTTACCTAGTCAAAAAGTGGCCATGTTCATGAAATGTCTTGAAAGTTAATCCATTAATGCATAGGCCTAAAGCTACAGAAGTATTCACTTAGTAATTCTCATTGAACTCAAAGGAAACATAACACCTACACAGCATTCAAAATCTGTCTTTAAAGGAAGAAAGACTGGAATGGACTATCTTGGTTGTTAAATTTAGTTCCTTAATGTCATACGTAGTTATAAATTTCATTACCCTGGAAGCTTCTTTTTTAGAATTAGCTAAATTCTTGAATCCTTCTGCTCCCAAAGATGGTAAGGTGTGGTCCGGTCTGGGGCACAAATTGTCCTTCAGAATAAGGAGTTGTCCTTGGTGTTTAACCTCTGATATGTTTATACCAGTCAGCTGTTGATCTGCTGGCTAGCTGTTTTCTATGTTTTTTAGACTGTCAGTCCTCTATAGTTTTGCAGTGAAAGATTGAACATTTGTTCAGAATTTTGAAGCCTATTGACAGTAGACTTGTTCTTTTTAGTTGCCTGTCAGGGACTGCTGAAAACAGCTCTCTCAGGGCTAAACAAATGAAGCAACGTTTCTTCTTGCCCATGTGAGGTATGTTTCTACGGTCTTGGTCATCACAGTCACCCTTTTCTACACCTGCTACCATTCGAAGTCAAAGTTATTTAGTTCTAATTTCCTTCCTGATTCTGGAATGTGATGGTGGCTGGTCAGTGTGGAGAAACTTCCCTGCTGTTTCTAGACCGCAGGTGAGATAAGCAAGGATAAGCACCACATGGAGACCAAAATGACATCACTGACCTATAATTGGTTACTCTACAAGAGTAATAAGTTTCATCATTTGAAGGAATGTTGACAGAAACAAAAATCTGTGACTAAATACTGTGATTCACAGGATTATAATGTAAACTGTTAAGAACACGGAGGAAGGCCTTCTTTTCCAAAAGGAAACCTAATAAACTGTATGAGAAATTAAGATAATTGCCTTTGTCTGAACAACAGGTGGTTTTAGTAGAGAATCATGTTTAGCTTTTCATGTTTTAAATGAAATTTCTCAAGTTGGGAAAAACAGCAAAAATAACTGAGTGGAGCAAATCCAATGAACTCCTGTGTGGATTATCTGATAGCTAATGCAGGATGGTTTGGGTCAGGATGTGAAATTGTGTCAAAGTTTCTGTGTATAAAAGCCATAAATTTTCATGGTTGTTGGTAGAACTTAGTATCATATCATTATTCACATTTTTCTTGGATTTGGGTGCAAAACATAGGAAGGCACATATGCAAATGCACAGGCATGTGTTCAAACAATATATAATAATCCATATTCTCAGAAGACAAGGCTGAAAATATATCTGACTTTGAACAAATTAGAGTAAAGTAGATTTGACATTTAAAAAACCTTGTGAAAATAGTTTTTTGTTTTCCCAGCTAATTCTAAACCCCACAAAAGTTAGAAATTGCAAATCAAAATGCGCCAAGTGAACATACAATATAACCTGAAAGACTTTATTTTAGGGTTCATAACACACCAATTCATTTTGGATTCATTCTTTTAGCACATGCTGTCATGCTTTTGGGTTTCAGCTGGTAACAGAAAAACAACAAAATGTGATGAGAAAATGCTGTAAAAGGAGTATCTAGCAAATTGGCTGAACGTATCAAGTCCTTGAAAGACCATAAGAAAGCTTATTCTATTGGCCATCCTAACGTCAAGAATGAAGCAACAGTGATATTTGGAGACCAGTTCTCAGCTGACATCGACTAGCATAGCTGCACAATGGAGCTATTCTGGATGGAGCTTTGTAGATTTCCATCTGTAAGGGATTTGGTTTTAATCTTCTGATACTGACTACCATTATAGTCTTCTCCAACTGACTCAAAATAAAAGACCCTACTCTTTTCCTTTGGGTAATGCAGAATGATACCCTAATGTTTATGTCAAGTATTAAATGACAAACACCGTAGACAGAGTGATTCTGGCTTCACTGATCTTCTTAAACTCTCCTATATCTGTGGGAATCATGAAACTGAGTGAGGATAACTGATTAAAATGTGATGCTTTCTAACATTTCCTTTCCATAGCTTTGTCATAAACAAATTTTTTATTTCTATTCATCTATCACTTCATAGCTTAGAAAATCTGGCACTTTATTTTCTTGTTTTAACAGTTACTTGTGTATTACCCTTTGGATATATTTATTTATTTTGTTATACATCCTCTCTTTGCTTCTAGTCTTTATTTCTTTTCATTTTTATTTACCAGTAGGGAGACTTAGATAGGCTCAGTTTTCTTAATCCTCTTTATAAATTTAAAAAACCCAATTAAGCCTGCACAAAGTCTCATTTTTTCTGATAGAAAAGAAAATCAGGCTTCCTGCAACATAATAATGCTTTGCACTTCTATAGACCCTTTTATCTGAGGTTCTCAACTAGCTGTAAAACATGCATTCATTAATTAAGCCTTGAAAGAGCCATGAGACAAAACATTATGTCTAGACTGCAGATAGGTAAGCTGAGAAACAGAAATTCCATGTTTTGCTGAAGGTAATCCAGATTGTCAGAACTGGGACGAGGACTCAGAAGTCCTAATTTCTGAATGACAGCTTTCAGTTCCACATGAAGTCCAGTCCAGTACTGGCTATTTTTATACACACAATTCAATGTTTCTTCTAGAATTAACAACAACCAAAAAACCACATATTTTGTTGTTATCCAGAATGTTCCTAAATCACAGCCTCCTTTCTCAATTAAAAGACCAACATGCAGGTTCTCAGTAGGTATAAACTGCTGTAATTTGACTTTAGCCTACTGAGATCTGACAGTGTCCTAAGTAAGATGAGTCTGTCCTTAAGAGACATGATGGACAACAGTAGTACTGAGAATAGCATGACCCTGTGTAGCAGCAACTACTGAAAACTCAATGGTTATGCCTTTTACAGCTATCTTGAAAATGGAATGCAAACAAAAATGTATTGGCCATCTCAGAATAATGTTGAAGGACAAAGTGAATTACGTGTTCTAATAACTGAGCATAACTTCGTAGTAGTATCAGGAGAGAGAAAGGATGAGAGGAAAATTAAGGTTTACTTGTCTGTCTTAAGAGAACAGGAAAGAGACAAAGGCAAAAAAAAGTTTACTTGATTATTTTCATGGCCACTGTGTCTTCCTGATAGTATAAAAGAGGGAGAAATAACTGCAGTTTGTATATTAAAGTAAGAAGAAAATTCATCAGACAGATGTCATTTCAGAATCATGCTATAGATGATTCAAGGGACCACAGCATCATAGTCTAGTTGATCTGAGGGAACACACTTTCAAGACATTACTAAGGAAACAACGTGATTTGTTTCATGTGCAGCTTCTTTATATTCACTCCAGTGGATCCTTACAGTAGGATTCAAAATATTTATACAATTTCTTAAATTTAACTATGGATTGACAGGATTTACTTCATCTAACTATAGATGTCTAAAAATTAAACATCTGAATTATTCAGTCGCAACCTCTTCAGAGTCCAAAAGAGAAAAAGGTACTTCAAGGAGAAACTGTACCTGAACAGGTGCTTCCATCTATTTCTCACCACTGAGTATAAAAGATGTGTTGGTTGGTTAGCTCAGCTGTACACAGTCAAGTTAAAAACAGTTTAAGGAAGAAAAGCCTCAGCCTCAAATGTCTTTCCCTTATAGACATTCATGTACAGACATAATAACCAGCCTTTGCTGGTAGAGTGATACTTCCACCATCCCACAGCTATGCTGAGGATAATTCATTTCTATGCAGTGGCTCTTAATTGGATTTTCTTGTCCAAAATGAGGAACCGATTAACAATCTAGAAGACATACGGCACCACAAAAAGATAGAGCTCACTATAGTTAAGAAGAAGAAATACAAAATAAAAGAATTCATAAATAAGGCTTCAGAAAGGTATGTTTCAATAAATTCGGAGAATTGGTCAAAAATATGAAACAAAAGTAATGGAGAGGCAGTTTTTCTTTAAATAAGCAATATTGAAAGAAAAAGTTATCCTAATATGAAGGAAGAGTAGAAACTGTAGTAAGGGATAAGATTAGCTATATCAATATGCATTTTCTGATCTTAAATACAAAAAAGAAGAAAATGGAAATGAGAAGAAATTTCAAAGCCAGCTTACATTGCTCTCTATCTGCGCTATTGATGAAACGAAGATATGACAAACCTTCCCTCATTCTTTTCAACTTCACTTATGCTTTCCATACGATTCCTTTTGAGCTGATCCAAAAGCTGATCCCTGAGAAAAAGTGATTACTCTTTCTGTCAGATCAACAAGTTGATCCGGTTCACTGAGCAGCTGCACCATTTTTGGTGCCAATAAAAGGGATAGGGTGGAAATGTGAGGAAGGACTGCAGAACCTGACTAGCTGTTTCATCAGTAGCATGGTCCTGCCTTGGCATCTGTTGACCATAAATCTGTGGTCTATAAAGTCTATAAAGATAACAGAGTAAGAATATAAAGACAAAATTAAAAAGGAACAATACACAAAATGTAATCATACTGCAAAAGTTCATATAATGGGCTCATACTAAAAGAGGGTCAAGAAAGTACCACAGTCTTTCTGTAACAAAGAGAAAGTTTGTTCCAACAAAATTCTACAAAGGTGCTTTCTTTCATGATTTTTTAGATAACTTGTTATACGGTGCAGCTGCCCTCAGGCAATGAAAGAAATTTACATTGTTGAACGATGGGCAGGTACTCACCCTAAAACACTGAAAATCAGAGGGCACTGGAATAAGTATACTTATAGGTATATCCATATGTATTCTGTTTTTATGTCGGTTGTAACTCACATCAGCCTCTGTACTTTAAACCAGTCTCAGGGTTACTAGTGAATTTCTTCGAATATTTGGGGATGAGTGTACCAGAAAAATGGAAGAGAGCAAATATTGTCCCTGTGTTTGAAAAGGGGAAAAGGGAGATAGATGATAAATGGGTCATATATATATTTCTGTTGGGTATTATATAAATCCTTACTTGAAGTGCATTTATCTAAAATGTGTATGTTTATTTTATGTGCATGAGTTATGTGCTTGTATAATAAATACATGTTTTCTCAATAAACTGATATTATATAAGGATATAAATATTTATATTTGTATTTATATTTATCATTGTATATTATAACCTAAAGAAACTGATGATTCAATTGTTCCAGTATTCTTATAACATTTTGTTTGATTGAATTTTGAATTCTCTGTTATTTAACTTTAATGAGGTAAAGAAAAAATCTGATTTGTTTCAGGGGAATTAAGTATATGTGTATGTGTATAGGTGTATATACATCTCACAATAGTAGAGAATTCCACATTGTTCATGGACCAGTGAGTACCCCAGTTTGCCAGTCATTGAAAGGTGTTTGGCACATTTCAATTAAAAAAAATCCTTTTCATGAATTTTTAAGGAACTTAGTTTAAACAACAAGTGGCATATAAATAAAAAAAATAATAATTCTGTAACCTAAGAACACCCTCCTGGTGTACCTGTCAATATTACTGTCAGCTTTGAGGCATCTCTAAACCACACGGTGAAACAGAAACCCCTATGAGGATCTCCCAGAGAAGCAACAAGCTGTAGATTCAGAAGCTGGTTAGACCCACCAGTGTGATGTTTTAGTAAAGAATTCTTAGTAATCCTAGTTAGCACATTGGCATAATGCTCTCTTATCTCTCCTACATTGTTTTTAAGGCTCCAGATTTCATCTCTGCACAGGACTATATAATTTTTTCATTCAGATTTTGTATAATCTTCCGGTGGTGCAGGTCTACGTACTGCACTATACCACACTGCCTAGGGTAGATGTCCCTTAAAGAAACGAGGACAAAAGGGAGCATTATTATTCCTGTCTATTCGGGAGAAAATCAAGGCCCAGGCAGAGGGCAGAACTTCTCTGTCTCCTAAAAAGTCAATAGCAGTCTTGGAAATGGAGACAGCACAGCACCCAAGTCTCAGTCCAACGTCTAAAGGAAAATAAAACAATAACAAGTTTTTCTCCCTGCCTTATTTCTATGACACAAAGAAATTATTCCCATTTAGTGCCACTTTGGTGTTGACCTTGGAGTTGAACCTGATTCCTACACAAAACTGCCTGAATCTTCCCCTTGTACATACCCTCAGCCTGCACTTTTACTTCGTGCTTTGACACTGATTTTTCTTTACTGATGTGTTGACTTGCCTTTTCTGATCTGTTTGGATTTGAATCATAACTTACTCCTCAAATCTGGCTTGTGTTGCCACTAAATTTGACCTATTCCTCAGATTCTGACATGTTTATGCAAGGAACGGTTGTAGATACACAGTGGAAGTGTGTTTTAAATTTCAGTAGCATCCTACAAACACCCCCAGGTGCTGGATGCAAAGGGAATGACTGCCTCTGTGTTTTATTTCATTTTTTGCACTTTGAGGAAAAAAAAAAAATCCCTGTTAAATTAGTAGCTGGGATGACTGTTGTGTGCATTTTCTCTCCCCATACTTCTTCCCTCCCTGCTTCACATTTTCCCCTGTTTTCTTTACCTTTTTATTTTTTTCACTGCAATCTGTTGTTTTCTTTTACTTCTAGAGATAACTATGGTAAATAAATACAGATTTAATCTTCAAATCCCCCATCAAGAGAAAATGCGCAGTCCAGGTGAATGGGGGAAAGATAGAGAAGAAAAGGAGTGGGAAATATAAAGAAAAGAAAAATCACTCTGCCGATCAAATCTTTCATTTCCAAACAGAAATAATTACAGTGATGGTCAGTGGGGAGATTTTGGCAATTTACAGTGGTATAGCAGCAAGTTCCTATCAACAAGATTTGATATTCAGGGCAAGCCATAGAACTACAGGTCCTGAAGCATTGCCTATAATCTTTATTTCATTTTTAGATGTTATGCTGTAATAAAATGTAAAAAGGGAATACATAAAAAGTTATAGAGGTGGGAAAAAACATGGTTTGAAGTTGTATGGCATTTCTTGACAGGGCATGTTCCTAAGGATATGCAGAGAATAACAAATGCTATTTGAAATAAGTACAATAGAGATCTGAAACTAGATTGAAAACCCAAGTCAATTTTCCTGAGTGTCATTTGATTAGCTTTCTTATATAGAACTGAAGCTTAAACAATGCTGGGGATTCAGAGTGGAGAGGTGCTTGGGAACACAGTGAGAAATGGGTTACTCCTACCAATTTCATTTCTGTAGCTTTACAACATTATCATTGCACATTGTTTCAGTGTTTTTGCAATAATCCATAAATGAAGCTATGTCAGAGGGAATTTGATTGATAGCTGGGAAAAAACAAAAACTGTGAAAGTTATTTTTTTGCTCTCTCTCTGCCTGTCAGTGCCTTCTGGGCAAGAGATGTTACCAGTAGCTGTACAAAATAGCTACAGCCTGTTGCCTAGCCGTGTATAAGGGAAAACACTAATGAGTTTGTGGATATTGCTTTGGACAACTAAAAGGTGACAAATATGCATGCAATGTATTTGACCTGTGGATTGGTTTGAATGGTTTATGTTGGTGGTGCTTTTTTCACCAAATATTGCTTGCTTTTTTATCTCTGAACTTAGCAAAGGGAGAAACAGCTGTCTTGCACAAAATTAACCTTGAACTTGGTTTTCATCTTTGGGGCACTCTAGGCTGATAATAACTGCACAGATAGCGTTTTGATTTGAATCTAAAATAAAGAGGTCCTTCAGAGCTCAGATTTGAGCTTTGCGTGTTTATACATACATGTATAGCTTTCCCAAAAGTGTTGAGATACGCAGCAAATTCAAACTGATGCTAAAATACGGTCTTTGCTCTTTCATCTATGTTCTCTAAATTCTTTCTTTTTCTTATTATTTTAATGTTCAGATCCCTAACTGTTCTTCAAAGTTAGATTACCTTAAAAAGGCAACTCTCTTTGTTTTTTTTTTTTCTTTCTTCTTTTTTAACCCATAGCAGAACATCTCCTTTAAAGTTCTGGCAAGGAAGTACTCACAGAGCCTGTGTTGTGTGTAAGAATTAACATCTAAGGACTCAATGGAGATAGTAATGGAGATGGTTCTAAGAGGGCCAGGGTGTTTCCAGCTTTTCTTTGGAGATACTGCACTTCGAATACTGCACAGGTGGACTTTGAAACTATAATATTTCTCATTGCTTTATTTTTTAATCTTTTGTATTACTGACATTATTTTCTTCTACTTTTTTCTCTCTCAGAACTCTGTCAATCTGTCTTTCTCTCTACTCAGCCTTGTACTAATGGAGTAAAAAACAGCCTCTGTTTGAAAGATGTTTCAATTCTCAGTAAAGTTCCTAGAGTATGTGCTCTGAAAGTAGTGCAACGGGCTTAACTCATAATCATAAGTGATACAGCATGCATAAGTTATAATTGTTCCTTTTTGGGTTGATCCACTTCTATTCTACCATTTCTGTATACCATGGCCTCCTCTAATGGATGTTAATAAAAATTTCAGTTCATAGTGTATCTTACGGCACATATTGTGTTTGAGTACCAAACGATGACAGACTTGGTGGGCTTTCATAGCAAATACTGCCCATGGGGAAAAGTTGCTTCTGAGGCTCTAGGCTGTCTCAAAATACTATTTGCCTTCATTTTCTTTAGGATTTATTGTATTTTATCATGTATTATATATTTTATTCGCAGAAGTCTTTCTAGAGATAAGGACTTCAATACATAACAACAGCTCCCTTGAGTGGGAGATTTCAGGGCGACCTGCCAGCTCTTCTTGCTGCAGATGTCAGGCCATCTGGCTGCCATCTCTGGGGCAGGACACATCAAGGGAGTTGGCTGGCGCATCTCCCCAGCAGGAGTTACTTGGTAGGGGTGGAGAGAGGAGGGGAGTGTGTGAGGAAAAGATATAGCTAGCTACCATCATGGGAAGTTTGTGATCGTGGCAGTTTTTATGTAAATAGATAGAAAGACAGGTATACTGAGAGAGGTTACTTCCAGCAAAGATTGTTCAGGGTTAAAAATGAGGTTCGGTAACTTGGATATGAAAGACATCTTGTTCATTGTATTCAACATTTCTAATGTTTCTATTCCATCATTTTTGTTTGTTTGTTTTATTTTTGTCTTATGACAATGCAGATAATGTGTGCAAGCATGACGTATGAATTCTGAATTTGATGAAAGTGTTGTATTACTGAATGTGTTTAAGTTGACAGCCATCTGTTGTCAGGAGAGGAACAAATCTTCCTTTGACCTGGAACACTGGATAATAATTAACTTAGATAATCTTCCGTCTAGATAGATGTACCCTGAAACAAGAGGAACGTGCAACCTCAGGAAGCAGACCTTTCTGTTTTTTCTACAAGGATGAGGATATTCCTAAACAGACCTGAAAAATCAAAGATGTAATTTTATAAATGGAGAGATAGTCACCAAAAGCTGAATCTTTGATGTTTGGAAGCTGACTAGGGTTTGCTGCAGAAGCTAATAAAAAACTAAACCAAACCAAACCAAAACCAAACCAAACAAACAAAAACAAAAACAGCAAACCAAACCAGAAAAAACAAACACTAAACCTGGTTAGGAAGGGATGGGAAAGTGATGTTAGGAAATGATTTCTGAGAAGACCCTAGCAAACTTCAAGCTACAGTTATGTGTTGTGAGATTTCTGAAGAATGGCATATGAATCCCATACTGGGGCAGACAGGTCTAGGAGGATAGATGTGTATGGGACAGGCTTACAGAATGAAAAAGAGATCAAACCACTATTCCATATTAAGATTTAAGACTTCTACTCATAGAAGAGTTAAGTCTGACTCTTGATAATGAGTACTGACATTGTTCCCTAAATAATTCTTCTTAGGGAGCAAGCAGGTGACAGGAGGATGGAAAAGCTATCTTTGTCATAGCCTGCCGAGCTGTTTTACTCAGGAATGAGCTGTTAATGTTCTGTCTTAAATTGATTTTTCAATGGGAATGATGTTATGGAAAGTGCTTGCTTTTCCTGACATGGAAGTGCTGTTGGCACCACAAAGACATAACCTCAGCATGTTTTTCAAGAACTGGTTTTGCCCAATGAACTTCTGAGAATGCAGTTGTCATGTTTTGGGAGCGCCTCTTTGGTGATTAAGATAGCCTCATGACTTTTTCCCCTCTACCACTGCTTGGCTTCCTTGTCAGCAGTGGGAAGGGACAGATACCCCACCTCCCTGAGTGCTCTCATTACACTTAGGTAGACAACAAAGTTAAGATCAGAATTTGTGATAAGATTTTCTCATGGAAATCTCTCCTGCATGGGATAATCGTAGAAAACAGGAACACAGCCCTGAAAGAGATACCTGCAGTCAGTTCCTTCTGACTGAGGCCAGTCCTTTGTTCTCTCAGGCAGCTATGAAATCAGGTGTCTTTACTTCTCATCTATGTCTATTATTTAATCTTCTTAACAGGGCTAGTCAACCAAAGGATGTGACAAGATTTCAGGTATCAAGTGTTAGTCAAAAGAAGGGAAAGTAGTGTGTTAAGAAGATGCATGAATGATGAACTTGGCCTCTAAATATAGAGAGTGGACGACTCTTTAAGTTTAAACATCAACAAACCTTACACTTTCTACTAAAGACAATAGAATTTAGAAGTATTCATTGGTCAACAGGATACTTGGGTGATTTTTTTTTTTAATTTAAGTATGGCCCTTATGCAATAACTCAAGCAGGGTTTGGGGCTGTGTGTTTTCCCACACTTCATTTTTTTAATACCATTGAAAATTTCTCTTTGCTTTGCTTTGCTTCTCTTCATTCCTATTTTTTTTTCTTCTACTTTATGTCTCTTTAAAAATTTCTGCCCTTGTTTAAAATACAGCAAACCACAAATGATAGCTAGAATTAGTCAACTGTGCTTTAAGACCATGAGGCACTATCAGTAAATGCAATCTGTCCTCTATAGACCTAATATCCGTGGAGATGAAACAAAATGTTGTTTACTGAATCAACACTACCCACAACATGGCCTGCATGGGGGAACCAGGCACACATTACTGCAGAGGCTAAAGAGTGTAAAACCACTGATCCTGCAGTTACAGGGTCATAAAATCCTGCTTTCTATGTGAAAAGCATTTAATAGTGGACATTTTTAATACCCCCTCTCTGGGAGACACAAAATACAAGGGACCTTGAGTAATTACTCAGTATAAAATACTGGGAGTAAACTTCTGTCAACAAAGCAGATGGTCCTCCCCCTCCCTCCGACACCCCCTGAATCCTCCAGCCTTGAACATACAAAGTGTGTTCTGACAATTTGACAGTTGATAAAGAAAAGACATTTACCATTAACTCTAAATAGAAACAAGGAGCGCAAAATGAGAATACGGCCCTTCGATGAACATAAGTGTGAGTTCCAGTCAGCTGATCTCGGTTGTGCTTTGTGAAACGGGACTGTTTTGGCTGTCCCTGTGTGTGCTATTTTTGATGGTAATAAATAGAGCTTAACTGAATAATATTTCAAATGGGTTGCAAGCTGCAGTTTTATTTGAGGTTGTGGTTGCTTTTAGTGCTGGGCAAAGGGATAAGCTCTGTGCAATCTTCATACCTATTTGTTGAGTTTATACAGCACTTTCTGGATTTGTGTGTGGTCCAGAAGAGGGTTATCATTTGCCATTGTTGTAAGGAAGCGCTTGTGGTTGGAGATCATGCATACAAGGGTAGTATTCTTCTCTCAGTATTTACAAACACCATAATTCATGTAGTTTAGCTGAAGACAGGATTTATGAGGCGGGGTGCAAGAGGGGTGAAACCTGCTGTGTCCAATGTCTCAGCATTTTTAATGTTTATAAAATTGTTCCTGTGGATTTACTAAAATTATTTCAAATTTAAAAAGAACATTCTCACACTTGCTAAGCATGGCTACACTGGTACAAATGCAAGTAGTGAGTAGATATCAGGTTTTCATATTAATCTCAGCCCATGAAAGATATGAGGCAGTTATAATCACCTACAATATTAAGCTTGTATTCCAGAGTTGGGTGGAAAATTCTTCCCCTAAGTAAGTAAAATCCTCTTTTAAGAATTCATTCCCACTCACCTGCCCCAATTCTGCCATCAGACAGAACTGCCCTTGAAAAATACAGTGAATAACGGTGATAAATAAAAATCCACCCTTTCTTCCCCTGTATCAGCTAGTGCCATGTTTCTTTTTCTTCACAGTATAGATTCGTTTCATCTATGTATATTCCAGCATTAGGATCCTACTATGTCAGTGATAACAGTTACGTTTCTGAGTCAACCTATGGAGGTGCATGGGTTTGGAGCAGGGGATCACTGGATTCATGTTTCTGTGTTGATGCAAGATGATTCCCACCTTTGCTGATTCCTGTGAGTTCAGTAACATTACACACTAGATAATCATCTCGGAGTCAAGAGGCCTGTGGATGTTAGAGAGGGGGTGACCTGTTCTAATTTTTTAGTAGGTCTATATTAATAAATAGAAAACTATGAAGCCCTGCATTTTAGGTTTCTACTTATGTTTCAGTCAGCAGTAAAGGGAAACTTCTGTTTGGTCCTGTTTTATAAGAAAGTTGTATGAAACTTGAAAGGAAGTTCTGACTTCCTAAGAGTTTTGAATCATTTGGATTTTGACTCAGGTTTCAGGTCCTGTATCTGTGGTTTGAGACTTTCTGCAGAATTTTAAAAAGAGAAAGATATTATCATTTTAATGGTATTCAAATGCTGAGTCAGAGAAAACAATGCGAATCCAAGATTCATCTTTGATTTCTGAAGAATTACTCAAGTGTTGCAGGATGTAATGGAGACACAGATTTCATCCTTTGTATACAATAGCACAATAATGGAGCAGAAATAAGGACAGGACCTCAAATTCACTAACCGTAATGTTGTTATACCAATGCACAAAAGATGAGACTCTCTTCCCTGTTAACTGCAGTGTATGTGCAATGATTTTAAGATTAACCATTTTTAATAATCTGCATACATACAAAAGCACAGTATTACAGGGGTAGTATTTTGTAATTATGCTCTGCATAATATGGCAATCCTGTCTGAATAACGTTAGATTGCAAATGGATGTAATCCTGTATGAAGAGTTTCTTCAGTTCTGAATTACATTACATTATATTGCAGAGACTCTTGAAACAGAGGGCTCAGTCTTCGAATAGGGGCGTCTTTATGATTTATTAACAGGTGCAACTGATTGGCAGTGTGACTATTTTAACCATTACCTACTTACTACATGTTGTGAGAGAAGAACTGTGACACTGCTGTGGAAAGATGATGCATACGAACCCACAGGTGACTGTCAGTTGACTTAAACGTAATGTATCTGTGGCTTGAACAATGGCCTGTTCTCCTCTTCTACTCAGGAAAATCAAGAGCAGTGTTACGAAGGCAGTGGAGTTCAGGTACACAAGACATACAAGGATTATGTCCATTATCGACGGCTCTGTTTTTCACTATTCAGAGGAGCAGTGAGGAATTTTTTCAGAGCACGAAACAAATTATAAAATAACAAAAAGAAGGAAAAGAATAATAGGAAGACTTTTAATTTGAAATACAAAAGCTTTTTGCCATAAACTGCAATTATATCAGCACCTCACCCATTATTTCAAGACATAGCTGGGGTGTGATCATGACTGCACCTACAGTTAACTAGCTATAAGCTGTATATAAGCACAAAAAATTCAGAAGTATTTCGTTGTCTTAATCACAAATACCTAGAAATCCAGAAAAAAAAAAAAAAAAAAAAAAAAAGAAAAAAGTACAGCTCAAAGTGGATGGAATAAAACATAAAAGGAAGACAAATGGTCATTTTAATCACACATGTACAAAACAAAAATCAAAAGTCATTGCCAGGAAAAATTAATTTAGCACACAAGAACAGAGGGATGATGAAGATGAGCACTGTTATCCTGAGAGGTAAAAGCTGAACGCACAGTTCTGTTGCCTGTTTAATCAAACAGACACCACTTGTTGTCAATTTGAGCTCATATCCCAAGGGTCACAGGAAATGACTGTGGAGTGATATCTACATATGAATTCTTACACTGATGGCAGGTAGTAGCCTTGTGATTCATTTACAGTCCTTGAAGACATTCATCCTAGAAATGTGATTCTTAGCAACCTTGAATTAGCTGGGAGATATTTTTGGCCAGAATATAACTTAGGGACTACAGGCACTTAGAGTCTCTTGAGGACACTAAAACTAAAATATTGATGATTAGATCATGCTTCTTTCTTCCTGAGATTTCTGTGACTCTGAAGGAAGATGCAAAGGACTATGCATTCTCAGCTATGTCAACCTTAGAGCAGCAAGTGATCCCCTTCTCCTATGGAGTCCCTACCTTGTTCCTCCATCTCATTCTCATGATGTTCTGCACTGCCTGACCAGAATAAAGGTGCACTAGGGTCCTGCCTGTACACAACTTGTCTTATTTCTTCCTAATGAAAAGTGTGATATAAAACAAGATACAAGGCATGCAAGTAAGGTGATTTGTAAAAATTGCAGCAGTGCTTAAGATGGCAGTGGCCTCCACATGCACATTTTTGTGGTTACAGACTGATAACAAAATGACTAAAATTCACCAAGTGCCTCTATAAATCTCTTTACTGAAACAGCAGTACAGGAGCCTCCCAGGAACTGTAACACTACAGATGCAAAGGCTTTATCTCTCCCCATATTAGCCTGCAGCTAGACCACCACTGTAGGTGGTACTGTGAGAAGAGTCTATTGGCAGTCATGTCTCTACAGGGGTAAGAAGAAGTAACAGAAAATTACCATGCTTCACTCCTCTACTCCCACCCGCCCCCTGCAAAAGTAGTTTTTAGAGCTGCCGAAATATTCAAAATAAAAAAATCTAGTATTTATCTCCAACCCTCTCCAGAGAGAAGGAAATCCATAATGGAATTATTAACTCCCAGTAGATTTTGACTTTTGACTGTGAGAGCACTGATGGAAACTCAAGGAGGGGAGGAATAAAAAAAAAAAAAAAAAAAAAAGGAAAAGAAAAAAGAAAAAGAAGAGAGGGAAAAAAAAAAAAAGAAAAAAAGAAAAGCCTTAGGGTAAAAACCAAACCAAACAAAAAAAAAAAAAAACCACGTGAAAAACATGGACATATTTTAAAGAATGAGACAAGCATTGTAGCTCAGCGATTGCAATTGTCTACAAAACACAAAAGAAAGGTACGGAAGCAAGGGAAGACAGACTAATTAATCCTCATCTTCAAGGAGAGATAAAGATGTTATGATTAGATCTAACAGATTTAAACTGCAGAAGGGAAAACAGGGTTAATACAGGGTGTGAGGAATTAGATACAGCAGAATACTTTCTTTTGACAAAGGATTGTGAACAGGAAATCACTGAAAATACTGGTTGAGTTTTTTGTGGAAAACGATGAATAACATTCTTTTTAACTAGTTTTGATTTATTTTTTTTTTTTTTTAAATAAATGGACATATTTCTTCCCACAGGAGAAAATCTTTTTTGAACTATAATTACATATGAATAAATCCTAACCACATTTCTATATGGACACCAGTTAGTTTCTGACTGGCTTCTGAAGAGGTTGTTTCTAGAGACAGAATTATTTTCTATCCTCCTCAGAAAGAGTTCTGGCATCAGAACAGTCTGGCAAAGAATGAGCCAGGATTGTCTTCAATTAAGAGATTCCTTAGTGTGAAATCCAGTCCTTGGTGGGAATGGTATGGTATGGATTACCTACCAGCATAAACTAGATGTCTCTGAAATGATGTTTTGATTTCATATAGTACTCTTTAACAGAAATACCAAGCTGCCTAGAGAAATCACTTAGAGTGCTCAAAACCAGGAACATGTATGTGTACAAGTAATTAGCGGCATCTTCTTTTTTTTTTTAATTATCTTTTGTGTATTGTTTTGTTTTGTTGTCTTTTATTTAAAAGAAAAAAATAATTTATTTTACATTGATGGATCTTAATCAGAGTGTAAACCCTTCACCACTGTGTACTCATTATTGTCCATTAATCACTTTCCCATCTGATCTTTCATATTTTTTTTCCTCCAGTGGTGGTGGCTTGTGTCATGCCATATTCTTATAAGGAACTCTACATGAGTGAATGATTTGAACCTTGATTGAACCTCATTGATTTCAATCATGTTCTGTCCAGAAATCATTCATATAAAAACTTGAAAATTTACAGTGTCTGCATTCTGAGGCAGGCTCTTTATATCTAATAGTGCTCCTTGGTGCTATGAAGTCAGTTTGTCAATCATTGACATAATAAATGAATTGCAGTAGCAGGGGAACTGCAAAGAAATTTAAAAGCTAAACCATTTTCCATCCTTCTCTCTTTACCAACACTGTCCAAAGAGTCGAGAATCAGATTTGGACTATTTCACTTATGCACTTTGCAGAGGTATATTGAAAAGCTCATAAAGAAACTCAGAGCCAGATAAGCTGGTTGACGATCTGAAGAATGCTTTCCTTAGTCTTCCCTTGATGTGTGCTTGATGTCTCCACAGGAGCACGTTTGCTCGTGGAGACTATTTTTTGGAGGAAATTCTAAAAGAAGAGAAAAGCAGTAACAAAAAAAAGAGAGTAACTATCTTTAGTCGAAAGTATAAATCATTTACAACATCATTTACAAATTCACCATTGAGGAAATGATAAGAGAAAAAAAAAACAAACAGAAAAACAAAAAAACACAAGAATATCTGCTCATGACAAAGAAGTAACATCTATCAGTAACAAAATTTAGTGACAAGTCTTCTCACCACTGGATATGGGTAACACACATTTTGGCTGCAACTGTTTATTTTGTATACGTACAATATGTACATGCAAATAAAAGGCACAGTCAAACTTGAGATGAATGTTGCAACTCCTTTGTCTTCAGTGATGTTTATCATGACTTTGAAAATAGTCAGAATCATGTTAGTTTAGCAGAAAGGGTAACTCAGAATTTAAATATTCTCAGTTACTAAATTACACTCTTAGAGCCTTTAAAACAGCCCTTAATATAACCCCAAAACCTATGATTGTATTTTAGAGTGGTTGATGCTGGGGTGAACATGGACATTTAGGGATATTTTCTTAAACTATTTGATCTCTATGTTAATTAAGGTATTTTATGAAAGAGCATAAGCCAAATTCAGCAGAGTGCTTATGATCCCTTCTGCCCCTTGTGGTGCTAGCACATGCCCTGACCTTCTACAACTTGGGTTCTCTAGTCAGATCCCAAGGCTGCTGTAAATGATAAAATGAAGTACAAGACCACCACTGTGAAACTGTTGCTGTCCTGGCTTTAAGATATCCATTTTTCACAGTGATGGGACATCAGGGAGGACATGGGAAAGCTGGAGTAGACCTTTTACAGCAAGTTCTCTGAACTAGGCATATATACTGCACATATGTGTCATAAAGACATGTTTTCCTGGAGTGCCATAGACATCCTGGTCAGACAGAGCTGAACAAAGACTGTGTATATAAAATGGGAACAGTCATATATAAAAAAGGAAGAGACAGTAGTAATGCAGGTTGTTACTGAGAGGGCAGTAAGACGACCCTCCCTCCATTTACAAGTTTGATGGGACCCCTACTAACTCTCATTTCGTAGACCTTCCCCTTTCACCTGTCTCTGCAAAAATACAGTTTTATAAACTGAATTTCCAGGACCTACTTTTCAAAATTACTTTCATAGTCTTTTAACTGTTGGTAAAAATCACTCTATGCACGTGGGGTGAGGTTTTCCTGTTTTGTTTTTTTGTCTGCTTTTTTTCTGGGATAGACAGGTCGACAGAACTTTCCCTGATTCTTTCTTTGCTCATTTCTGTAAACCTTTTTTTTTTCTGTAGCGCCTTTCACTTGCTGTTGCTAAATATTGAGAACCAAAATGTGTGGGTGGCTCGTCAGTTCTGAAAGGGCTCCCCTTTATTTGTTTCTCTTCAAATGAAAGATATATATGATTTTATTGGATACCTTCATAAGTTGAGGGCACTTGGGATATTTTCCCATTACTCTGAAGGCACAATGTTGGTGATACACTGTGTTGCACGGGAACAACACCATGCTTTCTTGCTGCTCTTGGGGAACGTGGTAGTAGTGACATAATTAGCGGCCCCTTTGACTGAAGAAAAAGTGACTCACCTACAGATGACACAGTGCTAGCATTACAGTATATATTACATGCTTAGTGCACACTGACCTAATTGATAAGAAGGCACCAATCAATATGGAATGCAAAGAGTGGGCTTCCAATAAAGTGAAGATCAGGTGCCAAGAGCTCCAAAGCTTCTCATATATTATTTAAACAACAAGGTCTGGGCATGTATTGTATAAAGGTAGTGCAATGTCATAAGATTTTAAGGTATATGTCTAAATAGCTCTCTAAAAACCTTTGAAACCCTAAATCTTCAAAAGACATGAAACAAGGTTTGGGCATTATAGTGGTGGCTACATACTGTGACATAACAAGGACAGGGACAGATGTTAAATTTAGATACATCTTGCAGGCCAGAAACCTCTATGGGCAGAACCACACTCCAAGATACAAAATTAAACATAAATAATCAACAGAGAAGCTCAGATGCCGAACACAGGGCCAGGTGAATGAGTTTGAAGTTGCCTGTTTTGTCTTTGACTCAAAGTCAGACTAGGACAAGCTTAAAAGTGTTCAAACAGCTAATCTGACATGGTCTTGAGAAATCAAATATAAATGTCTCAGAACTGATAGAAAAAGACCCAATTTTTTATCTTGTGATTCGTCATCTTTACTTTTAGATATCTATACTGGACATCTATCTTTGAGCCAAGCAGGTAGGCTCCATTGTTGTCTAGGGAGAGAAGTAATAATTCATCTGACATATTCTGAACATTTTCTTAAGGATAAGGTGAATCATTACCTTGTTTCCCTCATTGGATGAGGTGACAGGATAAAAAATATGTGGCTACCTCACAGATGTCTACATTTAGTCAGATGAATCCCAGCCTTAATGACCAAGTGGAAGCTGACAATCTTTGTAATAGCTATTTCAAAGCGTCCACATTATCTGAATTGTCTTGATGAAATGAAAGTGGGCTAGTGCCTAGATTTCCAAACCCTTAACCAAGTGACAGCTGGCTCCCTCAGGAAGGATGCTAAAATTTGACTGAAGATGGAGAGTGAAAACCATCACTTTTCAGTAGGAGGCCTCTCTAGGTCATTTGTAAGGCAAGCTAAAATTACTTTCTTGAACACGGATTGCAGAATAAGATTCTAGTCTTCAAAGTTCATAATATTTTTGTTGAAAATACGGATTTTTATGGTGAGTAATCATTGCTGAGTAGCAGGAGGAAATTCATATTGAAATATGTAAAACGTGTTTTGTATTGATTGATTTTCAAGACCACTGAGTAGATTGCACAATTAGATTGGCATTAACAGATTTATTCCAGTTCCATGATTCTATCCAAGCTTTTCAAGCTGTGTTACCTAAAACACAAAACCCCCCTCCAAACTGAAATAACATTAGGTCTAAACTAGTGAAATGGAACATTAAGCATTAATTTAAGCAAATATTAATAAAATAAAAAATATAACCCATTATGAAATACCATTCTATCTTTCTACTCATCTAATCCCTTCATCTAATTTATACATAGCATGTGGAAACAGATTTTCTTTCAGTGTATTCTCACCAAAAACTGATACTATTTGGAATACATGTATGCATATTAATTGTAATATGTGTTTCAGATGGAAACAGATCACTCTTTCCAAAATGTCATAATATTTTACACCTGTTTACTTATTAACAAGATTATCAAATAGCTGAAAGATTCTTTGCATAACACTTAACATATTTATATAACTATGGGAAACAGGAAAACGTGTTGCTTTGGCCTATTACTCAAGAATCTTTATTCAAAAGTGCCCTGTCTGTCCTTGCTCTAAAGACGTAGATCAGGGATCACAAGCTTAGCAAAATATGAAAACTTTCTGATCATTTTTCACCTCATGTGTCAAGTTGCTAGGGGAAGAAATGTGGAAGCAAGCAATCATTTTAAATTAGGATTCAAAGTTCTGAATTCATAGTGTCCACGCACACCGCTTATACAGCTAGCATTCCTTAAGAAACAAGTATTAGTAAAAGAGCAGTGAATGTTCTCAATGTTCTCAAAGCTTTTCTTTGCACAAGAGAGCTACAAATCCATGTGAAGAAAAGGAATATTTAAAAAAAAAAAAAAAAAGGCAGAAGAGAGATATTTAGTTGAAAGGAAAGCAGCTAAGAAAATGGAAAATAAAATGAAAAAAAAAAAAAAAAAAAGAGGGAAAAGGAAGGTGCAAAGTGACACAAGAGAGAGAATAAGAGGAGGGAAAGCCAATACACCAAACCATAGGAAGCAGGACTGGCTCATTGCAGATGCTCACACAACTATTTATTTGAAACTAATGCTATAACGTTGTTGCATTTGGCAGCTTCGTTTCTCCAGATTTATTGCATAAATGATAAGCTTCCGTACCCTCATTTCAGCTTCTATACCAAAGGGCATGATTTTCATATATACTGGATACTCAAGACATCTGACAGTGCCAACTGAAACTGCAGAAGTTCATCCCCTCTGAAAGCTTTATCAACACAGATGCCCATGTGCTAAAGATATCTAGAAGCTTCTGCCTCACTTGCACATCCTTTGTGGAAAAAAAAATTAGAGTAGTTACAAATCATTCTTCCATCCACTAGTACACTGTTTTTTACAGGGGAAAGTTCTGTTAAAAAGAAAGTGAACTTCATTGTGTATCAGGTGGAATTTAAGACCACAGAAAGTAATCAGTTCCTCTCTGGTATCTCACCCCTACACCTCCCCTAAACCTCAACACAAAACAAAAAAGAAACATTTGCTTATTCTCCCTTCACTAAAGCCATTATTATTTATGCCAGAGGGAGTGTACAATAAATAAGAAGGGAATCCAGCCCCTAAAATTTTTGGCAGCTTCCTTCATAAGATTCATTAACAGCGTCCAGGTGAGCATTTCTATGTGTATATCAATATTTTTAAAAAAAATTATTCTTGTATGATTTCTAAATGTTTA
Source organism: Leptosomus discolor (assembly GCF_034619465.1). Lineage (NCBI taxonomy): Eukaryota > Metazoa > Chordata > Aves > Leptosomiformes > Leptosomidae > Leptosomus > Leptosomus discolor. The sequence goes on from NC_141419.1 coordinate 86,755,089, forward strand.
AAACTTTTTTTTTTTAATGGGGACACATACAATGAAAAATTGATGACCACAAGTCATTGTTAAACTTCATCTACATTCATTTATGATTCTTATTAAATACAAAAGCGTAGCAAAATCAAACCAAATCAAACCAATGACACGGGTTGTCCAATATAATGCTTTCATAAGAGGAACTAACAGCATAATTTTACTGCTTTTTATAGTATTCAAACTTGGGCAATTTCAGTAGCATTGCTTTTCTCTCCGCTTGTAAATAATTTGAAGACAAAGTTCTCATGCAAGCCATGAGGCCCCAAGATATGTAAAGCAACAGCCAAACAGCAAAGTATTTTGATGCAAATTGAGTTTTCTGTGAAAATTAATGAATCTGAGACAGATACAGAGTACGCAGCAAGATTCCCCCAAACTGAAAATAGAACAGCAATAAAAATGCCAAGATGTGATAAGGCAGCAATAACACATGAGAGATTTTATGTATCACTTGGACAAAAATAGGTACTGTAAATGAGTGGGTGTTCTTCTCGTGCTGTACTTTCCCTCCTTTCCTTTTTTGTTTGTTTGTTTGTTTCATTTTCCTTGATTGCTGAACAGAAACGTGTCTGCAAAATGATGGAATAATTGGAACATACAGCTCTAGTTCTCACCACCACTCTCTCTTTAAAAGAGGAAATAACTTCATCTCTATAAGATCCCTTCCAAAGTCCTCATTATTACAGTGTGGTGGGCTTTGAAAGCCATTTACATAACAGCTAACAAAAATGTACTCAGCAATACACCGGGCCCACTAAACACGGGAGATAATTACACTGGGAGAATGATATTCCACTGCCAGCTCCATTTTCAAGATACATTTATTTGCCCTGTACACAGCTCTGAACAACCAAACATGCATTAACATATCGCGTAGGTGTGCGCTATTGCAATCTACACGATGGGGGAAGGGAAGAAATACAACACACTATTCTTGGCATATACGTACCACCTGAATGGTATTTTTCATTATCTGCTGCACTGGGAACATTGTATTATTCCACTGGGAAGTCATAGCGAAGAGGATATAATTATCAGCAAAGTAATGGGGATCCTCTTGCTAATGGCCAGCTATTCAAATATCTCAATATAATCGCCTTGCCCAATCTCTCCCCATTGCCTACTCTTCTGGAGAAACTCATCATTTTTCCCACTTACTCCAGCATAATGAATTCATTTTGCATTTTCTTTGTGAGAAATTAAGAGGAATAGCAATGTAATGTGTTGACATTTGAAATGCAGCATAGAAAAGTTTAGACTGGCAATTTAGTTTAATCACCCACTAGCAGGGAGAGGTTGCTTATTAAATTAGTTCGTGGTGTACAGGACATGTATTCCTCAGTTGATCTCTCATCTTTTTTTCTTTTCTTTCATCCATGACTCAGTTCACTAGAAAGAAAGCAGGAAAAACCACACTCACCTCGCATATTTTAATCTCTGTATTTCTCTTTATGATATGATGCAGACCAAGATCAAGATGAGTGATGGCGAAAGTACTTACATATGCACAAGAAAACACACCTTCTGAAAACCAGTAGAAGTTACTATTAAAACGAACCCCCTTTAAGACAAGTCCACATAGAATAGTACTGATCATTCATTGTTATAAAAGCTCTCATGGTACTTTTACAAACAATTGGAGGTTGAGTTCATCCCTTGCTGATGAAATTTCAACATAGGCGTTAACACTCTATTCCTGCTTATGCTTACTTTGAATTTTTAAAAGGATATAGAATTATTCCATCCCAAGATCACTACTTAAAAGTTGCTCTGAGTGGTAGAAAAACAGCTTTACATATTATATTTTTGAAGTGGAGGAGCAGCTAGACAAGTTTTGGTGATTTTATTTATTTATTTGTTGGTTTTACAAAGAAGTGAAATATAAATGTAGGGTGTAAAATTGTTGCCATATATGTTTGGGATGTCAATGTAACCCATAACTTGCAGAAAATACCAGCAATGTGCAATTCATCCAGAACGAGGACAGGATAGTTAAATAGCAATTCCTTTTCCCACCACCACATGAAAAGTTTTGGGTAACACATATTAACTGCCATAATTATTTCCTGATATTTTCATAGTCTGGTAAATGACTGGCCAGGACTATTCTTTTTTTACTTGAAAGAAAACGAGCAAATTCTTCTCACATTACCTTGGTTTACTTTTGCAGAATATTCGACTGGCTTTATCTGAATGTCTCCTTATTTACATGAATGGAAAAGATTCGACTTCCATGGTTTTATGAATTTCATCCTCTGGTAGTTTTGCTTCTTAAGTAACTAAAGTTGTGTGCTGTGACTTACTGGCTTAAAAATCCCTGCAATTTCCCTCTAACATTACTCAGAACTCGCCACATACTATACTGGAGCAAGATGCCAACAGCAGGTTCTTAACAAAGCTGTTGGTTTCTCAGAGTAAAATAGAGTTTTCTGCGTGAAAATTCCTGCAGTCTCCTCTTACTGCCAACAAGCCTGCTTTCCCCTTCTCCCTCCTTACATATACTGTGATATTTCTCTTCTCTTTCTTGCAGTTTCCAGGTCTCTGAAATACAGGTAATATTTCTTTTCTTTTCTTTTCTTTTCTTTTCTTTTCTTTTCTTTTCTTTTCTTTTCTTTTCTTTTCTTTTCTTTTCTTTTCTTTTCTTTTCTTTTCTTTTCTTTTCTTTTCTTTTTTTTCTTTTTTTTTTTTTTTTTTCCTTGCTGAAAAGCTTTATGTGTATGCAGGCTACTCACTGCTACTCCAACCTCCTGTACTTAGCCACTGCAAAGGAGACACACTAATTTTCACATCAGAGCCTACCAGTTTGTAAACTTGTCTTACACCATTAATTTCAGGAACCTTCCAGTGTCTTTCAATGGGAAATTAGCAGTCAAATGTGTTTAGTTCGCGGAAACAGCAGCCGTACCACCGACAAGAGCGACAACTCATACAGCTGTAAGTTGTTGAGAATAGAATTTCTTCAATTACGAATGCATACATTGTCAATGGTGAGTGAAAGGAAGAGGTAAAAGGAGAGGTGGATGGGGAGAAAGTAAAAGAGACAGAAAGTGCCACAATAAGCTCCAAAACTTTCTGCATTAGTCAAAACCTGTCAGCATTCAGCCTGCATTTCTGAATGACTATTGTTAAAAAAAGTGTTAAAAAAGCAGACTGGTTCTATTGTTCATCTAGTGAAAAAAAAGGGAAAAAAAAAAAAAAAAAAAAGACCTGAAATTTTAAAGGCTATTTTTAAAGGATCCTATTTAAAGTTTTGGCAGAGTACGGAACCTAATTACTATATGTCATTTTTCTAAATGTAAATGAGAAAGCTGTTAAAGAAAGAAAAAGAAAAAAAATCCACAGTCTTTTTGGATTTGAAAAGCCCCCCTGCTGCTGACTGCATTGATTTTTTATCCCTCCTTCCTCAGCGTGATTATGTCCCACACTGCAGAAAGCGCCCTTTGTCCACTGAGAGCACACGGAGCCACTGTGAGCATGATGGGGTGCCCTGGTGAACTGAAAACAAGGAGGCAGCAGGTCCCATGAAGATGTTGAGACATCTTCAGATCACTGCTGCCTGTGCCTGGGAATTAAAAAGAGTGACGAGGGTGACACGAACCCAGACCCCACCAGCTGCCTGGGGCAGGTTCAGCTGTTTTCTCTAAAAAATGCCCGAAACATCAGGATCCTGAGTCAGGAGTGTGGTGCCCAGGGGTTGCTGCAATACAAATGTTGGTATTAGCGAGAGATGAATAGTAAAAGCGACCTAAAGTCACCTATGGGTGTAATGGATTCATGGAATAAGAAATTCAGTGACAGTGATAGCCGCCCCCCGAGCAGTGATGAAGGATCGGCACTCAGTTCTCATGGACCCCTTTGAAAATCACCACACTGTTTGCTACCTCTATTCTCAGGCTTTCTGTTTCGCCACTGAAGAGGTATTTCACGTTTTCCTCATCCCCTCTTCATATCGCAGGGCCCTCTCGTCCAAGAGTATCCTCCTCATCATCTTCATCATGCCTACAACTTTTTAAAGCTTTCTTGTGGCCTGTCCCAAATTGAAAAAAACTCTATATTCTCATGGTCATGCCCTTCAAAAGAGACTCAAGGGGAAAAATGAACTGGAAAGCTGCTCACCTCGTGGATTTGCAGAGTGGCTCTTAACGCTGGTATTGTGCAGCATTTCCCTCTCACTCTTAGCTGGATATGTCTTACCTCAGGATATGAACGGAGGTACCCTAAGGCATCCCCCCCAGGTCAGGATGTAGAGTTACAGATAGGAGGATAATGAGGAGCTATGGGCTACGGTGTTTTTCAGCACGCTGTTGTCATCCGGCTGTCTATGTCTCTATTTCAGCAGGCTGCAGAATGCTGCATCCCTTCTCTGTCAGGCTATTTTACTGGATCAGGCCTCAGCCCTGACACAGCAGGAGTGGTGGTGGTGGAAGGGGGGATCAATCAAAAGATATGAGGAGTGTTACATCTTTTTCTTTTTTTTTTTTTTTGTGTATGTACGTCTATTCTATTTATTATTTGCATTTTGCAGTTTGGGTTATGGCTGTGTCTGCCAGTAATGGTTAAACTGGCCTGTAGGAGAACCCACTGTATGACTTGATTTTTGTATTTTGGAGGGGGGTAGGTTTATGTAGATTTATGCGTTATAACATCTATTCTTTAAATCAGTCTGTATCTGACACTGGCTATACTTTAATTCAGAGACTGAATCTGCTAGCACTGCGTTGTTTTGGTGAGCCCTCTGTGGCATATGTCAAGCCCTTGTCATCTTACCAAACTGAAATTTGTCACAATTGCTCTCCTGTTCAAGAACCTGAAATAAAAGAGGTGTTACCAGTTACGAGTGACAAGTGCTACCATACATGAAAGCAAATCTTCCTTCTACCTATCTTGTACATACATTTAGACATGATTTGGTGCATTAATCTCTACACGTCTTTTTTTCTTTTAAATAGAGTTGTCAACCTGCTATGGCATATATATGCTTTCCAGCTTAAGCAGATAAATATGGCAAAGTTTTTACTGGCTTTTAAATGACTTAGTCACAGAAGTTTTTGATGGCTATGTTTATAGCTATAAATTAAATAAATCCCTGGGACTGTACAGTCACAGAGCTGAAAAAAAACCAAAATGACTCTTATTGAATCTATTAATCCACACTCTTAGCCCTAAGAAGAGGATGGCCACCTTCCAACTGCCTGTTGGGCCTTTAACCAATGCTAGTGATCAGCGATGAACAGGAATTAGTTGTGAGTGTACCAGTTGGTCCAGATTAAACCACGCCAGGAATACTTCTAACAACAGTGCAGACATTCATCCTCAGTGCACAGAAATGTAGTATTTAATTTGCTGATATAGATACCACCCGAGTGACCATTCACTAAGATGTTCTGACATCTCCTTTTGACTGGATGTGATAGGTGTTTAAATAGATACATCAACTGCCTAAATGCAGTGTTTGCTATTTTTTAAGACATTATTTGGTCATTTTCTCAGACTAACAAAGCTGGAGATAAGTACAGTTTATTCATTTCTAACTTGTTCATTACAGAAGGCAACTACTTATCATCTTTTCTGAAACAGCAAAGACAGTTTATTCACTTATTATTTTTTAAGATTTTATTACATTATAACACCCCTAAGTTTTTGTCCCACTGAGACCTTAAGGAAAGACAGCAAGGCTTATCTTGTCCAGGGCTGAATATTCAAAATGCCAAATTAAATGACTTTCGGAAAAGCCCCTTCCCCAATTACTTCTACTCATGGAGGAATTTTTTGTTACAGCTCTGAAGCTGATGCAATTTTTATGCATTATAAGGCCACACTCTATCAATTTATTGCCCTTTAAATGAGTGCATTAATATTGATGGCAGCTAAACACATTGCAAACATGTTCTGCCCATAAATGCCCTGGAATAGAGTCATTATCCCATTTTAGTCCCGCTGCAATGGTGGTACTGATGGGTGTACAGAAAGATCAGAAATAAAAACTCGGAACCAAATACCTTCAGAGATCAGGGCTTGTATCCACTAGTACAGATCTGCTAAAGGTTCATAGTTCATTACTTGTCCCTGACATCTTGAGATTTGTAGTCATAAGGAATAATTCACTCAAAGTAAATTTGAGGACTTCAGTGATAGCATTTACAGGTATACACGCTTCCTTACCTCAATGGACATAAGCCATGGAGTACCCAATACCCATTATCCACATAAGGAGAGTGATGAAAGGATATTTAAATGTGATTTCCTGCTACTCCAGTTTTGCTACTAAGCTCTGCAAATGCTTGCTTGGTGCTCACTAGCCTGAGAGGAAGTGATCTTCTTCAGAACAGCTGCTGATGAAGTGTCACACTTGCTGGGCCTCCATTCGGAGAAGAACAGGAGGCAATTTCTGGAAACATGAGAGGAAAATCCACCCCATCCCCATTTATTCCATGTCAGTGCCTCAGGTTAATAAAAAAATTGTAGTCCTGAATGCTACGTGGAGATGAAGGACTGTAATACCAGCAATTGCATGCAACTTCCAAATGCTGAAATATTTAATTTTGGAACTAAACGCTGCCATGGGAAAATATGTCTCTTCCTCTCTCTTCTCCCAGCCTGAAAATTTCAGATGTTATGTATATGTATGTATGTACCTATGTGTACATATATAAACAATGTCTGAGTGCACAATGTGGATATTACATAAAGTTAATAAACACATATATTGCATGTAACTATGCATATATGCATGTAACTATGCACTGGCATAATCATAACTATATGAACGAAGTCTCTTGGTCTTGCATCCTATTATTTGTTCAAAGTTAGAGTGTGCTCCGCAAGCCACAGGGGATATTCAAGAAAAAAAACTTACCAAGCCCAAGTTTTTTAAGCCACCAAACACCACCTAAATGAAAAAAAAAAAAAAAAAAAAAAAAGTAAAATAAAAATATAACATGGATTTCTTTTTTTTAGTCCTTCCTTCCTTCCTTCCTTCCTTCCCTCCTCATTTTTTTGTTGTTGTTTGTTTATTTGTTTTTAGTTTTGGTTTTGTTTTTTCTTTCAAAGGGGTTTTTGTCTCTTTTTTTATTTGGAATCTCAGAGGATTTTATTCCTGGGCTTCCTGGGAGGGCTTTTATAAGTAGAAGAAACTGAAAATAAAAGCAGCAGGTTAAGTATATGAAATAAAAAGCTGGGAGAAAAATAATAACAAAGAAACACTCTGAGCCTGAAGATTTAGAAACTGCAGCTGCTTATGGAAAAATGAGTTACATCAGGGTCATAAGAATGCCTCTGACTACCTGTTCATGTCAGGAAAATAGCTACCTCCTTTTCTTATTTTTGTTGCCTCAAGGTTGGACTGCAGCTATGTGCTGTAGCTGGAGAGGTGCCTTTGATCTGAGAGGGATTGAGCTCTGGTGTGGAACTCAGTGAGCAATAGCAGGTGATGCACCCTACTGTAAAGTCCCAAACCAACACCTGATTTGGAGAACCCCAGCCATTTTGAAGGTTCCAAAGTACATAGTTTTATTTCCAAAGTCAACTCCTTATGGTCTTGGATTCCTGCGCATTTGCAGCTTCTGTCTGGGTCAAATAAAAGTTGCTGGTTTTACTCAATGAAATCTGGAATATATTACGATCCTGTTATGTGAGAGACCTTTGCTCTGCATGTGAACACTTAGGGTCAATACATAAAAGTCTTGGTCAATCAGGATCAGGACCACCCAAGTTTATCAGTGAGATCCTCAAGTTGTTCCAGTGGGACATGAATTTCACCTCCTTCAACGCTGCACCAGAATGCTCCTCTGTCCCCTCAGGGTGACAGTAAGAATAATAATGATGGAGGCTGTTACTACTGATACCTGTTGCTGTGGGAGGTGGGGACTTGGTCTGTAAAGTTTGTAAGTTAGGTGAAGTATTTATGCTTAAGATAGGGGTGGGAGTTGTACTAGAAGATGCCTTGAGTTTAACATAGGCAATTACCATTTTGAAGTAGGAGAAATAAAAGGAATAAAAACCTTTTCTCAGTTGCACTGTGAAGGTAAGGAGAGAATTTGACCCATTAACATTGTTGCACTGTTCCCATTAACTATTATTTTAATCTCTCTCTCGCTTATCAGTACTGCTAATTATGAAGCATTCTTTGTGGAGTGCCATCAATGAGCTCAATGTTGTAGTCAAGCAATCAAGCCTGCACTGGGGAAGGATGTTCTCAAGTTGGAAAAATTAGCTGAAAAACAGAATGGGAATTTGGAGGCACCTATTCTCCTCTTCTAAAGCTTCAGGCCAAACTTCCACCAGTGACCAGCAAGGAACTGTTGCAGGGGACCTCATTAAGATCTCAAGTCAGCAAAGCACTTAAACATAGGATAGAGTCAAAAGAACTTAAAAACTCCATTGAAGGTAAGCACCAAGTCAGGGTCTGAATCAGGAATAATATACTTTATGGTCCATTTCTTTGGAATATTGTCTTTTCTGAAGCGAAGGAAGGGAAAAATTCAGGCTGTCTCTAAAGTCTATTGTGCTAAGCATATTATCCCAAGTCCTACCTTCTAGCAAACCTACCAATAAATATAACTGAGATGATTTGTTAAGCTAGCAGAACTGTGTGAAAATCACTTGTTTTCCTTTTCCTGTCAAAATGCAAATATTCTGTAAAATAAAGAAGACAATTTTCCTGTTATTTAAAAATATGCCCTTTGCAGCCCATTGCACAAAGTGATATTTTTATATTACTCATTTTCTTTTCTTCAATGTAGTTTAAATCTCACTTTTATGCCAACTCCTGTGCCTCGGTTTTCCCACGATTTTAATGGCGGAGACTGATGTCACTCTTCCTCGCAATATAGCCTGAAATACAGAGTTCAACAGAGACACATGTTGTGGAATAAACAGTAAGCTTGAAATTAAATAAATAAATAAAAAAGATAAAGATAAATAAATAAAACAGAAAAGTAATTCAGGATAGATTGATTAGGGGGGGGAAAAAAGCCCTTAATTTAAGTCTTAGTAAACCAGGTGTTATTTATAATTTTTTCCTCAGGCAATTTAATCACTTCTCAATAACAAAACTGATTATTTAGCTACAGACAGTTCTGCTCAGAGTAGTCACTTTTATTAATAAGATCCGGTCTGATCTGATTAGAAAACAAACTTCAGGAACATCTCCTATTAGCTTCCATTCATCTGAGCAGCAATTTAAAGAGCAGCTGATGCCTCATAAAAAAGCCTGCAAAAAACAACAATAAAACACCACAGTGAAACATTTTACAGGCACTCCCACCAATATATCAGGTATTTATTTTTGCCACTTTTCCCCCCTTACTCCTAGTTACTCGAAAGGTAAACATTTGTAGATGACAAGGCTGTCAATATTGCATCTTTTGTTCAAAGCAAAAGTAAACAAAGAGATGAGCAGCTCCCTGGAAAGCACGAGGAATTTGCATTATGAAGGAGGCATGCAAATCTTGCATCAGGCTTTAAATGAAAATGCCCTATAAGCCAGGCTTATCATGGAGGTACTGACCAATGCAGTCTCAAAGCAGGTACGCTCTTCATTTCCTTGCAAAAACTACTGTTTTAAAGTCAAGCAATCTACGGAAACAAAAGCAAAGGTCTGTAGCAGGTGGAGTACCAAAAACATGGTCACAGTCCTTCTTGCTGCTGCCTTACTGACGACAGCATTGCTTTCACCCCTGAGTGTGTGCAGTTTGGATATAAACATTCAGGCTCTTGCCTACAACCTTTATTCTCTTTTTTTCTTTGCTGATTTCAAAAGAAGAAGAACTCCTGAGCATGGTGAAGTTGCATTAGCAGGTAGGCATTTTGTATACCTATAGCAAGGAGTAAGTGGGAGCAGATTTCACAGAGCTGACAGTGTGAAATAAAATGGGGGAAGGGAGGAGCAGGACAGAGAAATTAAGGCATCACAACTTCCTCATGATTTCACAAGAAAGGAAGACGCAGAATCTGTATCTTCTCGCTGAAGGATTTTGTCTCTGTATCCGTGCTCTTAAGAAAACATAGCTCACTGAGCCACATCCTTACCCGTTAATTAAATGTCTAACTTTTCTCTCAGATTCAGCAGTTTGCATGAAAAGCACAGAGGAGAACTGCCGGCTAAAGACTGCTCCTCCTGCAGAAGACACTCGAAGCTCAGTGTTCAGCAGTAAACCAGCTAGGAGTACAGCTTGCCTCTCCTCCCGGTCACAAAGCACAGTGCTTGCAGCTCTTTGGGGTACAATGCTGCCTCTTGACCAACTGCTTGTAACTGCTTTCATCCTCATTCTGGTACCCAATTAGTACCTTGTTAGCCACACACCTGCAGTGCCTTCACCTGGAGGTCATTAAACCTCATGGGCCTGATTCTCCAATCACAGCTCCATCCCCAGTCAGAAATCACTCCATTAAATCAACAGCTTTAGAAGATCCTAAATAAAAGGGGAACGAGGTGATCTGCAACATTAACCCTTTTCCTCTCTGTTTTTCCAGCACATGCACCCTTCGGCCATCTGTCACTGCTGTGAAAGTAATTAACTAACAGGAACATTTCTTCTAATCAGTCTGGGCAACAGCAAAAGCAAGAACAAATGCAACTCTCAGGCTGTTGTATTGTTTCTCCAAATCCTTGTGGAACTGCTACATCTCGGGAAGAGTAGTCAGGACACTTGACTGATGTAGTAACCGAATCAGCAGTATGCTAAAAGTTGTGCATCTAAATAAGTCATTCATGATGACTGCTTTGCGTTTTGGCCTCGTCAAAATTCAGGCCTACTACAGCATGGGGAGAAAAGCTCTGGGAAGCGAAATGAGAGCAGAGAGAGAAAAATGTAAATAGAGAATGTGTTTCTGAATTGTGCTACAGGGACTAGTCTGAATATAAGCTACTGGTAAATGATGGTGTTTCACTCAAAGAAGGATATTGTCCAGTGGTGCTCATATAAAGAAATAAAGTTTCAAAGAATTATCACAGCATAATACTGGCTCAAAAGCGCTGTCTCCAAGACTTAAGCTAAAAGAAATCTCCTCAAGAGAGGTGTATATGTAGCTATGAAAAGATAGCATTACCACCTACATTTCGGGACCAATATTGCACTAACTTTTCATCTCAATAAATTTGGTGTTTCATGCAGTAAAGTCCTATACTTGTCTGGGAGGGACAAGTGGGGAATATAATATGTTTTAAAGTTTCTGTGCATCTCACACAGAGGATGGCTTGAATTTTAGAAGAAGAAATAGTACAAATATGTTTAGGGAAGGCTGAACTAATGAGCATATACTGAGAAAGCACGGACTTTTTAACATGGAGGTCATTGGTGTAACTTTAGATATAGATTATTTTCATACTTATAAGCAAAAGATGACACTGAAAAATATGGTGGAAAAAAGCATTTACTAAGTATATTGGCCTTTAGGGAAGGAGAGAATGCTCAAACCCTCACAAAGCAGGCCATTCTTATAGTGTTTATATCTTAGCATACAGACCCAAAAAGTTTACACCATTGGGATGAAGAATGCTGCTCCATAACTTTCCACTTGAGCCTTCTGAGAGACCAGCTTTAGTGATCTGTCAAGAATGTTGTTGCTTAAAGATTAAAGCTTTGAATTTAACACTTCTAGGCTCAAATTCTGGCCACATTTACTTTTCCGAGGTCACTTAGTGAATGCCACACTATACTTCGTACAGACCTTGAAAAAGTCCCTGAGGTTTTGTATTTCTACATTTGTGAGGAGTCGTGAATTTCCTTGTTTTCAGGCAGGGAGAACAGAAACTAAGGTGGGGTTATTTAACAGCAGTTCAGTTCGGGGTTGCCTGTTTTACTGGCAAGATCATGAATGAAACAGAATCGGTAGAACTGGTATTATCACCTATACATATTGTTGTAGTCTTAATTATCTAGAAAGAAATCAAATGAGTGATGCATTCTGCTTAGCTCCAATGACCATGTGAGGAAGTGATGTCTGTCTATAAAAGCACCAATAGTGTAAATAATTCTGAAGCAGAAGGATTTTTGAGGCAGGCAGGACTCACAAAGACATAGAGCTAAAAGGGGAAAGAAATGAGGGTAGGCCAGGCTGAGAAGTTATTTCCGTAACCTCATAGTTTGCTAATTTGAATTGCTGGTCATAGCACACCCATTGGGCTGTAATAGTAATACAGCTGCTTTTATGGATAAAGTGGATGAATACTGTGGCTACTAGATTTGTTTTATGGTCATAAGTCAGTAGGACTGAACTTGTCCAAACAGTATATGTTGGATCCAGACTTAAAGCTGGGAACCTATACAATGTCATGCCATTTTCACTAGAGAATTGGTGTAATGAAAAAGCTGTTTCTGATAGGTCTATTGCATCATAGATCTTTCGTATTATTTTCCTTTCTTTTTTCTTCACTTTTACTGCAAAATGGAAAGCTGGAGTAAGAATTATGATGAGACAGCCTCTCCCAAAGATTCCTGCTGCCAGTAATCTTATGTCTGATGCTAGTTTTGCTCATTATATTCAGTGTATCTGAAACTAAGCTCCACTACAGGTAACTAGCCTATGGCAGTGAGCAGAGGAAATAGCATTTTCAGTAAGCTAGAGAAAATTCATGTAAAAATGTAAGCTGATGTTATTAAGTTGGTTGCTGATGCAGTAGAAGTACTGAAGCTTGCTTGTTTAGACAGTTGACTGTGGTCAAATTAAGCATGCTTGAAATTTGAATAGAACCATGACTTAAAAGATGACAAACAATTATATCCCACATTTACTTTTGTGTTAAGGAGAACAGTGACATTTCATTCTGAGTAGCTTCTTAGGCAATGTAAGGATGTGAAAAATTCTATTGCTCTTTTGCTTGAAGTTAAGTCTGTGTGAAGTTGAGGCTTTCTTTCAGAAGCTTCCTGTGATGTGGTAATGCAAGGAAAAGTCTTTGCTATTGTGACCAACTCATCCATCTGTTATGTTGTTCCTTGCTGGATGTGCAGAGATTGTCAACCACTGTAGTTAATACTTCCCTGAGGGATAGACTAATGCTAAATTTCTCCAATTTCTCCTGTACCACGTGTCCAGACAAACTACATGCCCCTAATGTTAAAAAAAAAAAAAAAAAAAAAAAAAAAAAAGGAAGAAAGGGAAAAGAAAAAAGGCAGCGTAATACAAAACCTCAATTTTAGCTCCTTTTATTTGGTGGGGAAAAATGTCATACCGTTTTCACAAAAAGTGTAACCCAGCTTTCATCCAAGCACAGGCAGTCAGTGATTCATGCCTCTTTAATTCAGAAATTCCCTCATTTTTACATATACTCCTTTTGGGTGTTGGAGGTACTTTTCTAATTAGTTCCATAGACATCATTCCTAGCCAGTATCAATTCAATATCAGAAAAAAACCCACAGTGTTTTAAATGCTGATTTCTCCTCATAGTTTTGCTTTACAGATATCTCTGAAAATAGCTAATGGGCTTCTCTGTTTGTGTATTTATTGACATGAATGATACTGCTGACCGTTCCGCATCACATCACTTCACTTCTCAGATGTGCTATGGTATGATGAATACAACAACTTGTCCCTTGTGTCTTTTGGGTTTTTGTTTTTGGGTTGGGGGGGATGGGATTTTTTTAGTATAAATTTTTAGTAGACAAATTAAAGACTGGCTGTATCTCATCATGTAACAGTATCATTTTATATCAGAAAACGCAACTCAAGGTACAGCTCAGAAGTCATATGTGGTTTACTATATAGGCACCTGTTTAACTGACAATGAGAGCTGGCATTACTATAATGGAAATGCTCAATGTATATTTATGGAACATTAATTCAGCCTATGATATTGAAGCTGTCAAAATCTGATGTAAATTCTATTTCATACATTTTCCTTTTCTTCCTTGTAATTTGCTTTGAATTTTTTGTGTCAGAGCTTTAAATGGAGGTTAGTTAAATGTCCCATTTGAGCTATTTTCTTTGTCTTCACAGTCTTTGTCTTAATGAGTCAGAGTGAGAATCTCAGTCTTTTCAGAAGAACAGACTCAATAAATGTACAACCTGTTTGATGCAATAGGCTTCTTCTGTCTAGCAAGAGGAACAGGGCTGAGATAATACCATATAAACTGACAAAAGAAGATTCCCGTAAGTGGAGGATGTTCACAGACTTTCCTGGTCCCCTAGGGAGAGATTTGAATAATGCAAGGTTAAGGGGCTTGGCATATTACCTCAGGACAGCTGTTCTAGTCCTGCAGAACAACATGAAAAACACAGAGGCAGATCAGGATGGGAGGTGTTATCATACAGACGACGCTTGCCTCACTGCTATAACAATGAGCATGAGGTACAATGCTGGGACAGCTGGATAGTGAGAAATCAGGAGGGAAAAGCAAGAACCATAAACTAGAATTGAGGAAAACCTAGAAAAAAGCAAAGGTATGGGTCACTCATGGCACTGAACATCCTGATCTTAAGTTCTGCTGAGGGACTGTTCATCCTTTCAGTTAATATTGTGACGAAATAAGACCGGTCAGGGATAGAGGGAGGTGGCAGGAAAATATTGGTCACTTAAGGAGCGAATTGGCTCTCGAGGGACCCAGTTCTGCCGTGCTTCAGAAATATAGGCAAAATGTTGAACACACAGTGGTGAATAGGAACAAAGCCTTTAGGAGGGACAAGGAAGGAAGACGTGAGAAAAGGTACAATCCTGTTAGCCGGGTGGGCAGTTGTTACTGACACACAGGTTATGGCAGTCATTATAAATTGGCAACCTCACCCAATAAGATTTAGGCACTTCTAATAATGCAGGAGTGCTTGTTTAGAATGCTTGTTAGACTTATGACTTAATTTGGGCAAATGACAAATCCCCAAATACACTTTGCTGGGGAGAGGGGTTTCTATGGCTCTATTGCCTTTTGTTCCATATTTCCTTTTCCATCTTTAATCCTTTCCTTATAATAGCTTATTCCTATCCACCATCTCTCTGTTTCGCAGGTTTTACCTAAGTCTTCCTGAGTCATTACATGTCATCTCTGCATCACTTACTGTCTTCTTGTAAATTTGTCTTGTACGTTACTCACTTTCCTAGATTGTTTTGAATTTTCATAACTTCCTTTTCACCTTTTTATCTTTGAGGGGCTGGTTGATCACATAAGGAAAAAACTTGTTGTTTTTATCCTTGATCATGTGAAACCTTCATGAATGCATATCAATATGACAAGTTTTTGTCATTGATCCATCACGTTACAATCGCACTTCTGTCTAATTTGCTGTCTTTTCCACTGTCTGACATGCAGATATAATTACATGTTAAGAAAACCATAATACTGGAGGATGTTATTTTTTGAATGAGTCTGTTATCAGTACTACTTATTCATGATGAAAAGATAAAAACAAAGGTATGGCTGTCAGTCAACATAAGCAGGCAAAACTACTTTGCCTTAAAGCAGCTGAAATTTGGACCCAATAACATATTAGTATCATGGGAGCTTCAGACTTCTGCAGGGATCTTATTTCAGGAAATAAGATCAGTATTCTAAAGTTAGTGACATTCATTTTTATCAGATAAGCCTGATGGCCCTCATCTGAGTCTACAGAGATTGACTTATTCCAGCTTAAAAAATGAAAAGTGGGAGAGTATGTTCCTCATCAAAAAATCTCATGGCATAAAAACATTCAGAAGCCATCAGTTTATGTGATGTGAAAAGTAATTAAATGCAACAACAGCATGACATCAGCAATGGATAATTTTCAGGCTTTAAATGTCATTCTCTCCTTTTAAACTCACAGTTGTTTGAGTTTTTGTCTCCATTTCACAAGATAGAGTACAAAACATTGTGACATACTTAATATTTCTTCCGCCAAGCCGTCCATTCTGATTTCATTCTCACCCTTTACAGAGTTGTTGATTTCAGCCTGCATTTGGCTGCCAAAAATGCGATTGCACACGCAGCACCAAGAACAAAGTGAAAATGAATTATGCATTGGGAAGGAAGTTACATTTGAGTCAAAAAACTTAAGACTTCAGCACCTCCAGATTACAATATAATTTAGGAGGGAATGCATTTAAAGAGATAGCAATGGACTGAGCCTAGAGAGGGTCAGCCATGTCGAGGCTTAATATAATTTACAGTAGCTTTCAATTATTTATTTTTAAGAAACCACTGAGCACACTGGATCTTTTCAGTGGTAATGTCAAAATATGGATATTGGGAAAAAGACATGAATAATAGTGACAGGTTGTTATGCATGATAATGGTATATGGGGACATTTAAAATATGGATCGCTCACCAGAGCAAAAAGCTCATGTCATTTACTTTGAGAACACACGGCTGTATGCTTAGTGGCTCTTCTTCTGCACTATAAAAGTTTGCCAAACTTGATTTTTTTGTCTTTCTTCTTTTCCTTTTTGATTTAAAACTTTTCCCTTTGAAACAATGGGCAGTGAATTCAGACTTACTTCCCACAAAGAAAAAATCGCTAGGGCAGTTTGAAGTGACGCAGACAGAATAAAAAGGAAGTCTTTAAAATCTTTCCATTCATGCAACCAGCAATGTTTTGGCTTTTATTTATCTATTTGATAATATTATATTTAACATGTGTGTGGCTTTTGAAGCCCTGGAATGATGTTTGGAAGATCTACTTTCAGTTCCCTGCCAGGCTTCTTTCATAGGAATGGGCAAATGACTCAGCACTGACTTCACAAAGTGCTTTTTGATCCTCAGAATCCCTGTTTAGCTTTTGCTTTAATACTATAAGCATCAAAATCGTTGATTCTTTGGGTTCTACCTGCAGAAATATGCAAAATAATGAGCTCATATAGCTATTTGTCTAGGATCCCAGCCTGTGCCTAGAGCCCCATAAGGATTCTGAAACCAGGAGATTGATTCAGATGCCTCCAGCTGCTAATCCAGACAGATACAGACCTCCTGCATCTCCTGCATCATATCTGCCAACCTCGGGCAGATCCTAGATGCCTTGAGGTACTCATTGAGTCAATTTTATTTAGTCATCTGAAATCTGGCTAAACGTATCCCATCTGTCTCTATACAAGCCATTCTTCTCAATATTTTCAGATGGTGTTTATTGGATCAGCCTTACACAGAAGATTCCTGGGGACAACAGAGATACTTTTCACAGACTGGATGATTGCTCATATTTGCATTGAAGTTGCTCTAAAAGCTAGTTTTTAGAATAACAATAAGCTTTATTTCCTTTGGCTACCACTGGCATTTTGCCTGTTTTCTACCCGTGTGGTTGTCTTACAGTTTGGGGGCAACCTATCTGGACTTGGCAAGTGACCGCCTTGTCTCTACCCGTCCCATATGGCAACAATTCAGTTCTGACTGAGATTTTGTATGAAAACTTGTCTCCTGTGTGACCTGTGATTCTCAGCAGGTAGCATAGGAATGCTCTGTCTGTCCATTCCTCATTCACCCAAGACCTCTGTAACCCAGCACAGTCATCTGAAATGTTGGAACTCCAGATCTGAATGGACCTGAGTGGGTTGACAGTAATCTTATGAAATTCAACAATATCTGAAGTCCTACACTTGTGAAAGACGATAACTTTTCAGCAGCACAGGCTGGAAACAGACTGTACAAGGAGCAAATGTGTGGAAGAGCCTTGATGAGATAAAACCCTGAGAAACTGTGTCTGACTTCAGAGCTAACCTTGCTTTGGGCAGGAGTTTGGAACCCCCTTATATCCCTTCCAACTCCAATTGTATCATAATCCTGTGGTCTATGATATGGAAAAAGTCTCTAAATCCAGGAACCTCTAAATTGTCTGTCCAACACTTTTTTGGCAGTTCTGGGTTGATAGTTATCTTTCCTACTGGGGCTAATTAGAAGTAGATAATCAGCATATTTTAAAATAACAAAAATTATACTTAATATTAATGAAATATTTAATACAGAAGGAACTGGTATCTAGGACTTCCTCCTTCTTAGTTCATTGGTTTCTATGCTTCTCATCCACTGTCCTTCTTTCTTTCCTTTTTCCACTCTTTCTTACTGAGATAGAAATGTACTGAGGAGTACCTGATCACACAGTGGAGATTCTCTCCCTCCTGAGGTATGAGAGTTCTGGTCTCATAAATTAAACACTTTGGATATTTAAAGAAAGGTTTTTCAAAGGAAGTGCCACAACTGCTGAATGTTTAAGGTAGAGTGCATACACTTGCACCTTCTTTCCATGTTGCATCTTTACAGGAAAAAAAAACCAACACGACATGACCTTCTGTAGCTCCAAATTTCAGATAAAATTCATAGTTTGCAGTCTAAGGCAGAGAAAGGGAATCCTCATCTGAGGGCTAAGCATTTGAACTGCAATACATAAGTAAATCTTTTGAATGCTTATGGTTTTCAGTAAAACACTCAAATTTTAGCTTCTGAAGTTCCCATTCTTATTATGTATCTCTCCCCAAACATTGTGTAAAGACCGTGCTTACCTTGAAGCTATGGCACTTGGTGGTAGACATAACAGTTCAATTAATGTCACCACTACCATTATTGCCAGTACTAAGGGTAGGCTTCATCTGATTAAGTGTAGACCTTACCCCTGAGCTAGTGATCCTTTGGCTCTCTTAAGAAGCAAAGGAGATAAATAGTTACTTTTAAGGTAAAATATGCCTTATTCTTAGTTAGAAATCCAAAATACGTCAGCTGAAGAGACTGTTTTTCTTAAAGTGTGGGGGTTTCTTTCTTTCTTTTTTTTTTTTTTTTTTTTGTTTTGCATAGAATATAAAGGTAACCTTAAAACTAGCTGAGGAATAAACATAACATGTACATGTATAGACACCTAAAATTAACGGAGGTAGATAATTTTTTATGTCTTTTTGTGGATTTGTCTTTCTCAGAGTAGACAGTATTTATATTAAAGAGAGAAGTATAAGGGGGCATTATGGGATTTTCTTTCCATTTTGTCATTTAAGACTTTAGGAAGGCACTGATCTGAGTTTTGTGCTTTGGGAATAAGGTTTGGTTGGTTTGTTGTGGGGTTTTTTTTTGCATTCTTTTCTTTTTTATTTATTTTCTGCTTTGTTTGTTTTTTGATAGAAAGAAGCTGTTGCTGATAGGTTTTACTGTCCTGTCAGCCGCCATGTTGATAGAGATAAGGAAGAACTGGAATTGGACAGATGTTGGAATTGGAGATCAGTTCTGCAACATTGCATGCAAACTCCTCTCGTATGCAAGGATAACAAAATTTTATTTTTTGCTTTGTCAGGTTAACATAACTGGTTCCTGTTAGCATCAACAGTTCTGAGCAGATAAAGTTACCAAATGTATAGGAGTATGAGGTGAAATCACCACTTTTCTGTTTGTCATAGTAAGGAATATCTAAAGACACTGAACTAAAGAAGAAATTTACTAAGCATTACATCTTTTGAAATCCCTTATTGACTTTCTAGTATGATCTTTTTTGATATCACAACAACAAGAGAAACTGGGAATTATCTGATCTTTAGTTTATCCATAGATCTCATTTCTTACCCAAGAAAAAATGTCACAAACATAAGCCAAATCCTAGAGCTAAGTAGCTTCTTAACTGTTCATTCTACATTGACTTTATCTTTTTTTGTCATTCCAGATTTAAGAAGTGAAAATCACTGTGTCTGATCATCAGTCATGAAATACAGTCCATGGTGGAGGGCAGAAGTGTGTTCTTTTGTTTTGGATTTCCACAGGGAATGAACTTTGTGAAGAAAGGTGAAATAGAATCATTCAGGTGCTCTTCAAGAACACTGTCTAAGAAAGGCGGGAACAAAAAACTTAGATGTATCCTCATGCAAACTTTACATACTGGGGAAGGGATTGCAATGCTGCCATACTGGCTGTCTCCACAAAATACAGAAAAGTGAAAAAGTGGGAAAAATGGGCAATTAACAGCTGCCTCACCTAGTCCCAGCCTTGCTTGTTTCTTCTTTGGCCCATTTAATGACAGCAAACAAAAACACCCTCAAACCAGAAGCAAACAATTCCTCACCTTCTACCAAGAGCCACATAGGGACAAATACTGGGCTCAAAATTGAGAACTTCAACAAATTGATAGAAGGATGAAGGGTAAATAAAACCCTTTTCTCCTTCCAATACATTACTCTGTTGTTCCCTTTGTGGGAAGGGAGTTACCTGACGCCAAGCTGTTTATTTTCTTCCAACACAGATGAACTATAGCCACTCACATTCATCACTCAGCCCAGAAGTGCTGCACATGTGAAAAGATTGGCCTAGAAAGCTAGGGCTGGATCAGGACAGTGAGAATTGTCATCTATTTTCTTATAAGGCAGGACATTTAAATGATAATGCTGGATTTGCTAAGGTTTGCAACAACAGTCCATCATGAACAGCACCTGCTCAGCAATCCGAGGAAACGTGACCTTGTCCTTTACCAATATCTGACCCTATGAGGCATCACTTTTAACTTGGGTCCTTTGAGCCAAATACCTCATAGACAAGCAGCTTTCCAGATGATCTTCAATCTGCATTCAGAAGTGCCAGTCTATGCCTTGCAATCTTCCATGTTTTCCTCAGGAATCTTACAAAACTCTTAAGGTTTAATGGTTTCTCACACTCTCTTTCCTCAGGTGACTCTACCCTTCAGGAAGATTTATGCATAGCTGTCAAAAGCTGCTAGATTTCTATCTCTCTTTCTTTCTCCGTCTCTCTCTTTTCTTCCTACCCCTTAAGTTTCAGAGCCAGTTGTCACTCTTTTAACAGTTTATTTTCCATAAATACACAGTGAGCACCTCACCCTTTCCTGAACACTGGCGCACAATCTGCTTTCATATGCAAATCCTCTCAGTCAACAATGTAGCAGGAATATGTTTAAACAAGAATAGAGATAGCTAATCAATGTACTTTCCTAAAATTACCTATTCCTGAGTTGCTGATTCTGCCTTTGCTTGGTCCTTGCTTGCGCACAACTCTTCTGAATGTCTAGGGAAGTTTAGTATGTGAAACAACTGAGGGAAATGTGAGTAAGAGTATTAGCATATGATTCTGTATTAGTCTGTTATTATATCAGAGATATCACTGGAGTGGACTCTTGAGGGTATAAATATACTGCAGTCTCCTTACTGACATCCTTCTATTAACATTGTATATTTTCTCCAAATCAAGTGCATGTTCTAACTTGGTCCATAGATCTAGGCAGCCCCACAGCTTTACACAAGTATTCCAGGAGTACACAAATTGGTGAGCGTCTCAGAGCTTGTTTTCCCCAACCCCCATTTAAATTGGTTAAATTAAAATATTTCAATTTAAATGTATTACCTTTTGACCTACTCATATTTGTTTAGAGGGGATTCTGATATCTCTAGGTTAGCCAATCATTTCTCAGATTTGCAGAATTTGTGTTTGTGTTCAGAAACACAAATATCCATTTCAAATCACTTACTAGCTGAGATTTGAGCCTCATTTCCAGCTGTATAGTCTGCAACAGCTTTTAAAGAGCCCTATTGTGGCAAAAGGCTTTCTTATGATTTTGATCACCCAATGACCTTTGAAAATATATTTATTGAATGTTTAGTATCCTCAGCCTGTGTGTCCCAAATTCGTTGTGAATACTTTCCTATGGCACAAATCATTTCACCTATCTTCAGCCTTCTGAAGATTAGTTGTTCAGTTTACATTAGCCATCCATGATCCTTCTATAGCCAATAGAGAAAGAGATGGGTAACTTCAGAGAGTAATTGATTTTATCTCAAGATAATTGAATAGACTGAGTGATGTGGCCATGTGGCTAAAGCTCAGTGGAATAAATACACGCTAGATCACTGGGTCTGAGGTATGTGGTCATGTATTTTATATAGACATAAAGCTCAGTGTTCATTTAATATGCCTTTAACTTGGAGTAAAATTCTTCACATTACAGTGACACAAAAATTATCTTCTATTGTCTATTGGAAGGTTGCTGAAGCATTTGGATAGGTTGCTTATTCAAACAAAGACTGAATATTGTAGGTGCTATTATACTCTTCCAGTACGTCATTATGATTCTCCAGATTAAAATCTGTGTTTTACACAATTGTAGGTAACCTAAGCGTCAAAGAGGGATTGAATCAGCCATATTAAGGGAAGATCTTTCATTATGGCATATTTTTAGCAAGGTACCTGTGGTGTTTTAGAACATCATATGCAGTTGGCGGATCTACAATTACCTTTTCAAGATCCTCTTTGATATCTCGCATAATGTTGACCAGTACATGACTTTCTCAAGTGCAATCCATTTTCCTCTGGGATAAACTGGTCTTCAAAAAATGATGAGATATTTATGTTATTTATAGAGCTGCTGTAGTAAAGAAATAGACCTGGAGTTTTTCAGCTTTGAAATATTCTTCTCTAACTTCAGGAGTGCTGCATTCTTTATTTGTTCTAATATTGATATTTTTGTGAACAACTTAAATGAATTAAATAGTTGAAGTAAACAGGCCTGAAATATAGGTTCAGAATATTTTACCTGCTTGGTGAAGATGTTATTAGAACTATCAGCTATTCCATTCCTGAGAGAATAGAATAGCTGTTCTCCTCATCTTTTTACTCAATTAATGATTCTCGTTCCTTGTCGTAACTCACATGTTTAAGGAATAGGCACGACTTGCAATTTCATCACAGATCCGACCTCAAAATACGCTATCATACATAACCTAACTTTAATCTACATAATTTTTGTACCCTCAGCAATTTTATCTGTAGTGACATGCAGTTCAGCAGAATCCGATGAAGACTGAGGATTCATTGTTAAATGCACTGGAGTTCTACTAGTTTGCATATATCTACTATATAAACTCAGCTGCAACTTCAGTTGAAATATACTCTTATGCTGCCCTATAACAATGTTCTTGTCATTTCTTAAAGTGAGCAGTACGCTGTGGTCACGTAGCATCTTGCTGATTTTTTTCTCACAGATACTTTCATCCAATTACATACATTATTCTCGTAGAACTTTAGAAATTTATTGTAAAAATTATGAAGTCTAAGACTGCTAAGACTACTAGGCATAAATATCTACTGGAGAATACATAAAACCACTCCAGTGTATATTGAGCACAGAGATCAGAAAAGCATGTTTCTAACATTTATGTCAAGTATGTCAAAGGACTTGATTCTCTCTCACTCCCTAGAATTGCTGGACAGTAAGAACAGAGATGATAAATACCTATTGCTTCATTGCTTTTCCACTTACTGACATTCCAGGATTCTTTCCTCTAAGATATTTTATATCCTGCTTTAAATATTCAAACTGAGGGTGAAAAGATTATCTAACGGTGTTAATGTCAAATTTACTTTGCATGAAGTGCACTAGAAAGGAAAATTCGCCTTATCAAGGATCAACATTACACACTAAAGGACTTGCACTAAACTGCATTGATTAATTCCAAAGATATTGGGAAAATATGCATGTTCTAAACTTCTTTTTAAGTACTGTGAGATTCTGTAGGTATTCCTCAAATGACAATGTATCAGAAGCATCATGATTCCTTGCCTATACAATCCCTGGCCAGATCTTCCGCTTCTGTTCAGTGGAGGCTTCCTGGGGACAAAGAGATATGTCCACGATTAAAACATAATCCTGAAATTCTCCTTACTCATTGGCAAACATGATTAGGGAATAAAACTCTTTCATTCAAAAGCTCAAAAGCACTCTGGAGTGACAAGGGAATTTTGCATGGACAGTCAAAACAAAAGCTTTTCCAAAGTAAGTAAGCAATTTTCCCATCTACCATTGATCATGGCAATGCCCTTGTGTGTCCTTAAGGATTCAGTTTCTCATAACTGTGAACAATTACAACTGAAGCAGTCCTTTTGTTATCAGTAGGGATGTTGGGCAAGTAGTGGTTCCCTGGTATGAATAAGCAATGCACAGCTGGTTCTACATCTTCTCAGTATGCAATAAAATAGAAGTCAAAACATGCGGATGTGAAGACCTTGTGCTTTGCTCTCTCCAGCAATAAACAAGGAAATTTTACAGTGACATGCTGAATGGGTTTTTCATCACTGCGTTTGTGCTAAGAGACTGAGTTGGACTCAGTTCAGGTAGCAGACCCTTTTTAGTGAAACAATGCTTTGGGGCTTATATTAGAGGGCAAAATAAAACATAATGCTTCCCTATCTCCAGCTTCAGAAGCAACTCTTGCTGTGTTTTTCAACCTCCTTTTGTGGTTTCTATTGGCAGAACATCAGTCACTTTATTTCTACAGCACCACTCTTCATAGCTCTAAAAGTGTTTCACAGAAGCCAGTAACATCCCAGTTTTGAGCACCAGCTGACAAATTATGTGTTCAGAAAACATGCCTCAGTTCTTTGTTTCAAAACCTAGTTGATTTAGTTCAGTTTAAAGTAGGGTAGGTTTGTTTGTTTCTTTCTTTCTTTTTTAATAACTCCTTGTAAGTTGCATGGTTAATTTACAAATAATATTCATATAGCAGCAAATAGTATTACACACACAAATATGCTGCTTTGATTTCTCGCTGTCCCTCATACAAACGTGTGATAAGTACAAATATTTTTACAATGTGTGCATATTCTGAACCCTGTGTTTAGGCATTGAAATCAAGAGCTGAATACACTGAATGTGAGATACAACTTCTTATTGATTTTCCTTTGCACTGTTTTCCTTAGCAATCTACTTGCACAATGCTCTTATTTAGATAAGTGGCATAATTCGTGGTTTGAGGTACTATTCAGTGCAAATTTTCTTTTAGTTCTAAAAAATAATCTTGCTGCCATTTTTTCCAGAGGTGATCTGTATCTAAGTTGAGAGAGGTCCAGTGGAAGTCAGTGGTTTCATATTTGAACCAGGGCATTCATCTCAGTATAGTTGTCTAACTGATAGTCTTGAGACTGTCACAGTGGTACGAGGTCTCCTGCACAATTAGAAGAGAAAGTACCTGTCTTCCAAAAGTGATTCAGAGGAATTAAGTGCAAGTGACTGTATAGATAGTTTATGTACCTTCGTAGGATTAACAGATGAGACAGGAGGGTGCTTGAAGGTATAATGTGGGAGAAAGAGAAAGACATATAAATCCAAACTGAACAGGGAATACTTCTCTCCACGTGAAGCCAACAGTCTTCTCAGAGCAGACTGTTTGAGAGAGGGTGAAGTCGCCTTTCCAGTTCATCCTGGTGGTCAGAATACTTCCTTGAGATATGGGGAGAAACATGCTCAAAAGCCTCCATCAAACTGGGTTTGAGCTGAGTTTGAACTTCCACATGCCAAGCAAGCTTCATAATCCCTTGTGTGAAACATTTCTCTAGCCAATGTGCTGCAGCTAGATTATTTAATCTACCAGAAAGGGAAATACATCATGTTGGCCAAAAATCAAATGATCAAGCGTGAGTTAATCTTATGGAGATATCTTCCTGGATTGAGAGTCTCTTTTTAGTTATTTTCACATGTTTTATCTAGGGGAGACTATCCCTTAGTGGTGGGCAATTAAATCCAGATTCCGCTTGATTATTCTGCCTCTGGTTTACACATTTTATTTTGCATTGCTGCACAGTGACCCAGATTTAGCAACAGTGATGGAATATGTACTGGCCGCTGGCTCTTCCATAATATGGTTGGTAAAGCACACTTTTGGAAGTGAAAGCTGTGGCCTCCCTCACATCTGAAGACAGAGCTGAAACCAGTTTTAGCATATCCTATGATAGCGTACAAACTATGGGCCAGTGGTGTAAAATCACAGCTTTGAACCAATGCCAAAGATTATTCCTTGTCAGGACAGCTGTACATGACAGGCCGTCAAGACTGGGGAGTCAAAGACAGCAGAATGTGATGGTAGGTACATCTAATGTGACTAGCTACAGTTTCATGCCTTGACCGCTGGGCCAACAACAATTCCTCATGCCTTTGATTTTGATAGTTATAGTAAGCTATCTAGAGTTAATTCTTTGCTGTACTCTCTAAACCACCTTTCTTCTGTCAGTATATTACCAACTTGAAGTATTTCAAGAGAAATTTTCTATCCTGTTTAACAAACTAACTTACAAAGAGAAAAGTAAAAGACTCATCGAAAGCAGAAAACGAGTAAGTGTAGCATACAAAGAGTAGTTTGTAACAGCAGATATATCTTTATTCGCACGTCTGCTATTATTAACATGTGCACTTAGAAACATGAAACAAACCTTAAAGCCATATTTTTGCAGAGCCTTAAAGCTGATTAAATCAAATGCAGATGTGGAAATGGTGCAAAACAGATGCTGAAAAGCCATGTCAATATCCTAAAGGAATCCATTCCCTATCAGAAAGAAACTTAATTTCTACTATAAAGAATTTGATTATGTATTGTTATACCAAATGTGATTAATGTTTTGTGGTGATTAATCAACTGCAAAATATATAATTATACCATCTGTATTTTTCCAGCTTCTTGTCACTTAAGAATTCCACTGGGGAGTGGGAGGTGGGATAATGAGTACCGGTGGCATTTAGAGTGCTAAAAACCTTACTCTGAAAGCCTGGGGAATCTAGTAACAAAAAGAACCAGCATTTATTCTTATAGCAAAACCTCTAAGCATATTAAGTAAGAACCCAGAAGACTCATTGGCTTGATAGTTACTTATGTGGAAGACCCAGTTATGGGTTCAAACAACCTGGGACCCATGAGGGCTTGCTCCAATTCAAAGGTAACCCATTAAGACCCCAGGGGAGCACTCAGAATTTGGCTTTTGGACCACCTCCTGCTGGCTGATTTATGAAATGGCGCTGACACTGACACAAGGATCATCGGCTGTCTTGTGGTTGCAGGCAAAGTGAGGTATATTTGCAGTGGCAGTTGAGAGCAAAGAATAACACTAACTACTTACATATTGAAACAATTTTTCTTTTTTCTTTTTTTTTTTTTTTTTCCCCTCTTGGGAAAAGCTAGATTAGGTTCAGACCTGAAGGAAGACACTTGACCCACAAAGTCATCTATCAAACTAAAAAGATGCCTTATCAAAATGTCATGCAAAATTAGTGTAAAAAGTAAAAGAAGTGAAAATAAAGGTTCTTTAGGCAAGTTGGTCCCAACCCTATCAGAGATGAGTGATCTGTTTCAGTCTTTTATCTACTCTCAAATTAAAATATATCGTTTGAAAGATTCGTCCTTCATCTGTTTGCTGTTAGCAGAGGGAAAAAAAAAAAAGTGAAGACAGAATCCAGAGTCTTAATGACTCACACGTGTTTGTAGGAAAAGCAATCTAGCAATGTTTTTGCACTCTATTATCTTTTCAGCAATTGCTTATTTTGTGTTCTGGTGGTAGGTTTTTTTGTTGGTGGGTTGGCTGGTTGGTTTTTTTCATTTTTTTGAATGATATGAAGACTATGTAAAACATAGTATAACAATTCTTCCCCTTTTTCTCTGTCTCATTTGGCATTGTGGTAAATTAGGAAGTTCAACTTCAAGTTCTTTACTGTGAGAGTGATTTTGATGAATGTGGAAATCAATTTTCAACTTGTTACGGTCTCCCAGAGTTTCACTGTGGCTTTGGGGCTTTGGGTAAATACAGTATGTATGGTGGAATTCAGTCACCTGTCTGGCAGAGGCATTTCCAGGCTCAGTATACCAAGAGGTGTACATCCTAGGGGCCGGTACATTTGCTGTCTGTAAATCCAACAAAAAATTAAACATCTCCAAAGAAAGAGAAGAAGGATGCAGGCCCTGATACGTACCTTGAATCTTGATCATGGTGTAGCTTTGAATAAAAGACTCATGGGGTCAGATGGAAACCAAATGCAAAAAGCTTGAAATTTTAAACCAGTTAGTACACATATTTTTTGTTCCATGGGACATGTTTCTGGGAAGAAAAAGACAGGGTTTGATAAGCGTCACAAGTAGACAAAAGTCTATTTAAAAACCTAGAAAAGAAGCAATACATGTGCCTATATGCAGACACCTACTAACATTTTAGAAACCCATCAATAGCTGTTGATATTCAGCAGTAACTCCAGAAGACTATGGATAACCCAAAGATGTTGTGTCATATTTACCAGCTCCTTTGCCAGACTCTGTGGATAATGGATATCAGGGATATTATGGGCTCTGATGGTGCTTGTTTAGGTATTTGGCCCACCCTATGTCTTTAGTATATGGATCTCCATATCTATCAGCCTTTGAATTCTCCCTGTAAAAAGTTATTTTTGTCTCCCTTGTTATGTTCTGTCTCTCTCTTGACTTTTTAATTTGTAACACTTTTATACAAGGTCTATCCTTCCTGATCTGCTGGAGGTTTGGTGTTGCTTTGTTCAGGCCTCTTCTGGCTCCTGTGATAAAAAACACAGTGGTGTTACCAAAGTTAGTCTCTGGCATAACTCATGAATCAGAGGAGAGGTACAGTCTGATAAAGGAAAAGAAAGATTCTGCTTACATGAACACATGTTTTGGTAATGAGCAATAACAGGGGAAAAAATAAACTACAATAAAAGGTGCATGACAGTTTGAGTTTGGGTGATATATACTTGGTTTTAAAGTTGCCTCAGTGTGTCAGTGTTTTATTCATGGCTGGCAGCTAGTGTGAATGTAGCAGAAACTAGAATAATGGTTTGAAATACCAGTGCAATTATGTTTTAGGGTCAAGAACCTTTTTTAACATCTTTCCTGTTTAAAAAGAAAAGGAAAAAAAAAAAAAAAAAAAAAAGGAAAACAAAGAAAAAAGAGAAAGGAGGTAGGAAGAAATACAAAAGCAAACAAAGGTCACTTCTAAAAAAAGTGCATAAAAAGATAATGAAAAGACAAAAATATTTGAAATCATACTACTTTGTCCAATGTGATACAACCGGGTAGCTGCAGTATCCCATTTTGTGTCCCTCCCTGTCATTTCCTACCTCTTAAGCGTCCTTCAAATTGCAGAGCATCCTGAGCAACAGCAGAAGTAGCTGGTGTCACCATATCACCTTCATCAGCTTTTGTTTATTCCTTCTTAAGTACTTACAATTTATTAGTCACAACTATTGCTCTCATGCTGTTCTTGGTACACTTTGAATGAAACATATTCATTACAAGTGTGTGTGTGTGTGTGTGTGTGTGTGTGTGAGTGAAGTATTAATGAGCGTGCGTGTATGAATGCTCAGCGGAAGTATTGTGAATTAACATAAGAACAGTAAATCTAAGTTAGGAAAGTAGTTACTGGAGGCTCCCTTTATCATCAAAGAAAACAGACACCACAAAAGGATAATTCAGACCACTGGTGATTTTGCCTGGAATTTGCACCGTAATTTTCACCTTAATAGAAACAAAGAACAATTGCATTGATTTCAGTGGTGATGAGATTTTTAATTTACTACATTGGAAGTGAGAAGAAAACTTGGTTCCAGCATGCCATATTCCAGCCATTCTTCCAACATGAAATGCTCAGATTCTAAAGAATGGACAAAGCACTACAAAATGTATTGCAAGGAAATCACTCACACTCCTCTATGACTGGAGGAAATAAAGAAAGCCTGATGACCCAACATGTCATTCCCATTGCTAATTTTTATGATTTCCTATCAGTCCTTTTCTGCAAGTCTTGATTAAATATTCAGAAAAATCGTTACTTATACGTAGACCTAATAATTTAAAGGTGCTTCAAATAAAGCAGATATAAACATTTTGTTAAAGGAAAGCGACATTGAAAAGATACCATATCTTTGAGTCCCAATTAGGCCAGATCATTAAGGAAATATATTGCAATTAAGTTTACATCTGCTGGATGGAATTTGTTGCCAGATAACAGGAATCTCTCAAATGTTTTTTCTTTTCATTCTATCATGATTATTATCACAGTATGAGTTCATTATTTCAGATAAAACATAGTCAAACATTATTGAATTTTGAAAAAATAAATTAAAAAGTCAATTTACCTAATTAAACAGCTATAAGTTCAAACTCACAATTACAAATTAAAACAAATACAAAAACTATGTGGTACAAAGGGATTCTTTTCTTTCAAATGGTATGTGTCTCAGCAGTGTTAACTCCTAGAGTACTGTGAGGAGGTGGATATACTTCTCTTAATCACATTGTACTAAGGACCTAAATGATTTCAAGTCACCTCATGCTGCCTCAAGGATGGATGATCCAACTACTGTTCCACTACATATTTCCTCTGTCTTCTTCAGAGTGCTGAATTAAAAAAATTTCAATCCCTAATTGCCATCCCTCTCAGACTCTCATTCCAACATAAAAACGCTGTCCTGAAGCTTATGCTTCCGACTTTGCCTTTGATTTCTTCTACATCCAGCTCTTGCCCCGTTCACAAGCTCCCAATGCTCAGCCTAAGAAGCTGCTGCTTTAATTGAACTCATTTTACAAATTACACAATTGCCGGTAGTGTGTCCTGGTGCGAGATGTATTCCAAGTTCAAGAACACCATATCAACTGTAGTTAACTTTTCAGTCCCTTTGTTTTGCTTCCATCATGATTCACATGTCCCATCTTCCTCTTCAGCCTGCTTGTGCAGTTCTGGAAATCACAAATTGTTTTATGTCTCTGTTCCCTTTGAATTCTGATTGTCTTCCTTTCAGGAATCCATCCTCGGCTTGAATATGACAGTGTTAATCAGACTTTTCATTTTGACTGAAGTTCTGCCTCCTGCGTTTGCTGAGCACTAGTTCCCACAGTATGTTTTTTAGCAGAAAACTCAGTAGCCTGTTAATGAATTAGTTTGGGATTTACTGTAAGCCACAATGAGACATGTACAAAGATGTTCTTAAATTGTTGGCTTTTGCTCGTTCTTTGTGTGATGTTTATTCACACTAACCTGCCTTACCTGAACAGCTTGGCTGCAGATGGTTGTGTTTGCACTAGTATATTGATAAGTCCTTCCAGGAAGCTCAGGTGCCTGCTGCAGCCCCCCAGCCAAAAAGAAAATTTTTTAAAAAAAGTACCTAATTTAAGGTACTTTTTTTGCAAACTTGAAAACCAATGGATAATTTTCATTGGTACAAAATATAGTTAAGCACACAGGAAATGATCTCCACTACTAGAGCTTTCTTTCTCACGTATCATAAGTCTCTTAGGAGTCATTTAGGACAAACCATGTAATACTGGCTGAGTATTCAACAGTTTTGGTGACATAGGTGAGTTTTGTCTTTTTTCTGAAGATCTTGTAGTAGACTCTGATATCTCAAAACAATGAAAATAAGTAAACATTTTGAAGGGTGTAACAGCTTCAGTGACACATAATATACCTTGTGAATGAGTGAGAATTTCCTGCTGATCATTTCATGAAAGGAATGAAGCTGCCCCTTGCAAGTGTCAGGCTCTGTAATCTATGAAATCCAACATAAACAATGCCTCCCTCAAAAAAAGAACAAGTGAACTGATTCTTCCTGTCTTGCAGCAGTGGAAATAATGGTTTACTCCAAAGAGATGGCACAATGAGAAAACTGGTCTAAGTGTGAATACATTTTCAGGAGGTAAATTTACCCTGAACTGTAACTCACAGAACCTTGTCCTGATGATGATGACTCACTTTACCACAGATTCCAAACTTTCTCATCCAACTTGGTGCTATAATGTGCTGGAGATGAACAAACATATAAGATAGAATTTCATAATGAAAGGTGCTTTAATCAGGGGTTGCAGTACTCCACCCCAACCTGACATTTTACTCTTTTTGTCTTCCTTTTCCTTTGTCTGCCTTTTTCTCTTTTTTTTTTTTTTTTTTTTAAATTGTATTTTTAGGAACAGCATGTTTATTTACATTACTTATCCTGTGAGTTTTATGGATTTAGTTATCATATAACTACAGTAAAAAGCTGAGGATTAAGAAGTAAAATCATGAGTTATGTCTTTGGGGGAAAGGTACCTTTGTATTAAAAAATCCCCACAGAAAATTGTTATAAAATAGTACATAAGACATTTTAAACAACTTATTAATAAGTTCCAGCTGGCAGCCCCTTTGGCAACAGAGTATAAAATATAAAATATATCTTTAGTAAAGAATTTTTAAAAAAAACCAACACTTTGCAAACATACAATTCTCTGTGTCAGTTATCATCTATCTTTAGTAACACAAGAGTTGACAATACACATCTCTGGATAAAGAAGTTCATCAGCTCTTTAGATAAAGAACACCTCCTTCCTTTTTTAAAGCACTTGTTTAGAGCCAGCGAAAGGCAGCTGTTGAAGTACAAAATCGCTTGAAATCTAGTTCCTCGCTGATCCATTGAGAAAGGACAGCACCAACAGCAACAATTAAGCTTTCCTTCAGTTACACGCAGTAATAAATGTGTTCCTCAGTCTTCATACAGGATTTCTACAGAGAAAGAATAATTAAATCCTGCTCTCTTTATTTCACATTTCTTTTCTTCTTTTCTCTCCACCATCAGTCATTTAGAGCACAGTGTCTATAGTACTTCTTGTGTGGCTGCTGTCAAAAGTATGATTTTTTTATTTGCAGTGAGCAGAACTTTTTACAGACCTGCCAACCACTTGTCATAAGCTCACATTCCTCTCTCACTACCAGAATGGGCTGAATATGAACCAGTTGTGAGAGACAGAAATTGAAAGACTCTTTGTAAGTGTTAATTCGGGTACACACTACGCATTTGTTTGGACAGCCTGTAAGTCCTTTTGTTTGTTCACAAAGTAAGGTGTATGAATTTCTTCTAGGAAAGAAATAAAGCAAATACTTGTGTGAAAATATTTCCATACTCTATAGGTATCTGCAATTAGTTCTCAATCATATATGTGTAGCTTGTCCTAGATGTGAAGTAACTCTGTGCTTGAGGCAGAGACTCCTTCTGAGTTTGGGGATGATGTAAAACAAAGAAAAATTAAGATCAGTCATGACTGGCTTATTTTCATACCCTTGTGACCATGTTCTTTACTTTCCATTTAACTAGAGATTTTGATTGTAAGGGATATTCCAGCAATTATGGAGTCAATGTTAATAGAAATCTGATTGTGATCTCACAGAATGCTTAATATTCCCCCCATGTTTGTCATCCAAGAAACAAAAACAAAAAAAAAACAGTCTAAGTGGAAAATTAGTGTTGGTATTAAATTACAAAGAAAGAGAACATTTGCACAATAATAGTTGGTAATAATGTATGAGCTCTCCATAGGCTGCAGTGTATCTATATAAACTACTCATCCAGTAACTCTGAGTGTGATGGATTTAAAGTTTCTTCTAATAATTTATAAATATTATACTACAACCTGCTTATTTTGATGTTTTGTTTGTTTATACGTATGCAATGAATTGATTTAATATCTAGACTGTCAGGAAAGCAACTCAGGAAAGTGGAGAAGGAATTTCTGATACACACATCTTGGTATACACTCCAAAACATAGAGGAGTTTTTTACTTTTTTTACAGGGACGTCCTATATCAGCCCTTCCCTAAGTTAGTCCAGGTGTTTCTCTAGAATATCATTAGGTTCCTGAGGAGCTGAAAATGACTAGAGGGGCAGGAAATGAAGAGTCAAGCCAGTGTTAAAGAAACAATTGGAAACATTTTGTGAGACTCAGACCTCAAGAACAAGTTCTAAGAATGTAGGCTAAGGGAGGACAGCTCCAGGGGTGTTTTTTAAAGGCACATGGATAGCTTAGAGTGCATCAGATTCAAGTAACTTCTGGTCTGGTGGTCATACAGTCACTTTACTATTGTGTGCAACCTGAGGTGTTGAATCTTTTTGAGAAACAACTTATATTATCTGTTGTTGAACCTTCCTTGACACCCATCCTCTGAACTGGATTTGCTTAGGGTCCGGCTACCTTAGCTGCTGAGAATGTCCCATCCATCTGCCCTGTCTTTGAGACATAACATTTATAAAGCATATGTGGGTGCACACTGTGAAATGCTCCAAAGGTTTCCATGTCAGGCTCTTATCCTACTTTAAAGGAATATAATACTGTCTCAGGATGCTTTAGTTTATTCTATGAGTGCTAGTTCTTATGAAAGAGAGTTGCATGGACCTTGATTCATTAAGATAAATCAGTAAATTATGAAGGATGAGCAACATCTCATAGACAGAATCTAATCTGAAAGTGAGAACTTGGTGATGCTTTTCTCAAACTGTGCCTTCCTGAACAAAGTACTGTAAGGTAATTTTGTATACGGTCTGATAACGTTACCTACATTTTGCATTTACTGCAGAGTATTAGTATGCACAAGGACAGCTATGAAAGAGTAATCCTATAAAGATCCACCGTCACTACCCCATGGCAATATCCTCATGTAACTCATATCCTCTGAAAACCATATGCACAATGTAAGACTTGAAGAGTGTGAAAAGAGAAAGTCCAAAGGAAGGATTAAAAGTACAGCTATTCCTGTAATTGTGACATTGGGTAACAAATCTGTAGAAATACAAATCTGTAGAAATCCAAATCTGTTTGAATATAAATTCATGAGCCCAAGAAGGGGCAACTTTTGAATAAATTAGTCACGGTGAATAGTTTACCCAATTTTATTACAATCTGGAAGTGAGGAGCTCAGTATGATATCTTTTTTTACCTGATTTTTAATGTCCTGAAGCAGTTGCTGTGTTGTTTCCTTTGTAATCAGCAGCTTTACTACAGGCAAGCAATCTCCCAATTTAAATAACATACAATAGAGCAATGTGCTGCAGCCGTATCCTGTCAATTTAGGCTCTGTAGCCTCAATGCCCTATTAATACCTTAGGTGCACCTTGTTGTTGCTTCAGCAAGAACATGAAATTTTAGTCTGAAT
Organism: Leptosomus discolor; assembly: GCF_034619465.1. Classification (NCBI taxonomy): domain Eukaryota; kingdom Metazoa; phylum Chordata; class Aves; order Leptosomiformes; family Leptosomidae; genus Leptosomus; species Leptosomus discolor. Next base: position 86,789,706 of record NC_141419.1, read on the forward strand.
ATGGTTTAAGATGACCCCCAAAATTCAGCACATTTTCATAAACAAGGTTGTTCTACAAGATTGTTCGACTCAGTTTGCGAGGGTCATCTCTAAAAACAAAGATTCTTCGGTTACTTCATTATATATATCCATACAGGCAGACAGACAGAAAAAGTTAACTAACTCACTAGAAACTACACTGAATTAATATCAGTCTAGCTGAGCTATGGGTCTAAGAAAAGCCGTAAATCCTTTTACATTTAGCTGTATTTTTTAATATTTTTGTCAAAATGTTAATTCATTTCAATAGTATCAGAAAAAGCTGCTTGCTACAAGTCTTACAGCGACTTGTATTAAAACTGAGAGCATTACAAAAGTTATTTAACCTGCAATCCAGTGACTGCCAGTGACTGCAAAGCATAACTCTTTCCTCAGAAAGTAATTGAATATCTTAGACAGATTTCCTGACCTACAAATCATAAACAACTTGGACAGGTTTGTAAGCCAGTGTTCTGGATTTTTGAATAGGACCAAACTCTGTCACATCAATATTCATCATTTACACTTCAGGTTGAAAGGGGAAGGTAAAACAAAACAAAACAAAACAAAACAGAAACGTGAGAAGAGAGATCAAAGGACCATCCGTGAAAGAGGGAAAAAATGTTATTCAAGTGCACTGCAGTTTTTCTTTTGGTAATGCATTCTCATCACAAACCCTAAGCAAAACAACCATCACATTGTGTGAATATAGTATAATTTTTGCTTAACATATATATATATGTAAAACATATACATAGGTTTGTTGCTCATTAGAAATGCCTGACTTTTCTGAAAAGGCACTTGAAAGACGAGAGGAAGAGGAAAGTTGTAAAGTCAGATGTCTTAGATAATGTGCATTTCTTGAAAGAACAGGGGAGTAGCCCATGGTTGCAACTCCTGGTGCAGTGTGTCTCTCTGAGTTGTGGGGCAGACAGTATTTTAGTCTAGAGCTTAACATGGAAGGAGAGAAAAAACACCTTGTGTATGTAGCCTGTTTGTTAGTTAAAAAGTGAAGAGATTTCTGCCCATTTGGTGTGAAATGCATTGTAGGTGCATGTTTGTTGAAGTATTCAGCAATGAAGGGTTTTTAAGGAAGGTGCAGCGTAGGAATCTGGAAAAAGGCTTTGGTGGAGTGTAGGAACAATTAAAAAAGACAGCACAGAAAATGCTGTTAAGATTTGAAATGCTGCTTAGGGCAGTTTGGCTCTGTAAATAGGTTAACTTCCTGTGAGGGTTTTGGGGAAAAATACTGCTTGCAGGAGTAACAATGTACTAACATAGAGGCCAAATATGGATTCTCTTAATGATTATTTGGCATGACAAGTGTTAAACACAGAGCTGAGATTATGCTGAGGAATTACTTATTGCATAACTCAAAGTCAGAGTTTTCTGCTTTGGACTTAACAGATTGATCTGAACCGTTAACTTCAGGGCTTCTTTGTCTATAGTCTCTTTCGGTCACTGTCTAGGTGGCCTGGTCTAACTGGCTGAGGCAAGTTCTGTGTTTCCTTATCAGCAGAATGTAGGTCTTGCTCACTGACTCTGACAGTGAATACAGGAAGACATTGTTTAGTACCTTTCCTCCTTTCTACTAGTATTGATGCCTTTGGCTTTAAAGTTAAGCCAAAAAGTGACCATTGACATCTGCAAATGCTAATAATTGTACAAGATGATATTACTTGTATTCTTAGGATAAGAGTAGGAAAAAACATAGTTTGCTACAGTCATTGGCACTGTAGGAATAAAAATTACTCATTTATAATTTTATTTCTATGGTCTATGAGCTGTAAAGACCATTTAAGGTCAACCCTTCATAGTGTATTAGGTAAACATTTAAGAGGTAAATACTTTTATCCAACTTTGCTGCGAGCAAAGAAATAGACCATGAAAACTCAAGAGAATGGGCTTGATGTTCTCGTACTATTTCTTTTATTGAGCTAAAGCTTCTATACTGGAAGTGTTCAGAGTCTCATATTTATATGTGCAAGCTTTGAAATATCACCAAAAGAAAATTACATTGATGCAGCCATAAAGAAAAGTATTATATAGCCTAAGGATTACATGTTCTGTCATTGTGGTACCAGGACCGTTTTTGTTCTCACTAATATTTAGGTCAGGGAGAACTGGGAATCACAGTGGCTGAGGGCTGATCACAGCTCGGCTGCTGCCTTCCCATCTCACTGTATCCGATTATTGAAGCTAAAAATTCCATAAACTGTTCCAGTGCTTTATGATGGATTTCCCAACCATAATAAACATTCTATATGTTTATCTGGCTTCAAAGAGGTGGTTCCATACGCCTAAGTCACCTGAGAGTGAGTAAGAGACTGAGTGCTTATACAGGGTGATTAATGCAACTGAAGAAAGTGATATGGGGGATCCCCACGCACCTGCATACTGATTGGAGTGTTGCTTAGAATTAGGCAATAGGAAACTCTTATCATTATGTATGAGAATTTAAGCACTTCTTCCCATGCAGGAACCATCACTAAACTGAGTAGAGTTCTCTAATTCAAACAGTACAGGAAAGCAGAGTTTAACTTTTGTACCCTACATTAGTTGTTAGAAAGACTTACCGAAGTTCCTATGTTATGCTATTGACAATACTTCCAATGAAGCTCACTCTCTGTCTTGCTGAAAGTGGGCTACTGTTCAGACAGGAGAGTAGGAATGTGGTATGGAAGAAGAATAGCAAGATGGAGCTTGGGGATGGAGACTGATGGTTAAGGTAATATGCTGGGAAGGGGGCTTGTGCCCCAGTTTCTTCTAAGGCTAAGGAATTTTGTGGTAGATAGATGTTGGAAATGCCCTGTACTTCTAGCACATTAGTACATACAATGAATACATTTTTCTGCATATTCGTATTTACGCATCCAGAGGGAAATAATCGAGGAGCAGTTCTTAGTAGATAGCTGCCTTTCCTGACTGTGTAATCAAACATTCGGCAATGGAAAACACATTCCCCTCACCCTGGATTCATGACCTCTTTTCTCATCTGAAAAGCAGCTCAATCTCAGGGTAGAAGAAGGTGTTCTATCACCCTCCTATCTATCTCTCTGGTCACTATACTCTGTAGTTTGCTGGGTAGGATACTTGCAAGGGAATGGGAAATGAAATTTTGAAACGAAAAGGGACATGAACTTTCTGATTTTTTGGCAAGTACACCTTGATCTGTGCTCTTACTGAAAGCTGGATGATTCCAGTATCAATGACTGTATTTTGCTGTTAAATAAGACGCCCACAGTTAACATGCAGAAATCGAAAGAGGTGCATATGCCCACACACCTTTCAGAATTACTACAAGTGCAGGCAGGTGATAAAGGTGTATTTCCAGGGTGAAATCCGGGGAATTTGCAGGATCATAATATGGCCTCTTGGTAGATTGCTGGTACTTAAGAGAAATACTGTTATTCTGAATCAATGTTTCTGAGGTTAGTCTTGAACAAGTTAATTGCACCCATTTCTGCTTTTGCCCTCACAAAAGCCCATCCTCTTAACACCTGAACGTGCTTAACTGTAAAACAAGAATGTATATGTTCCCATCAGACTCACAGGACTGTTGGGCTGCTTAATAATTAACTGGAATAAGCACATGAAAATTCTCACATGTTTGTCGTGCAAAATGTCTCCATTTCAGCTTCCACTGCCAGGATGCTTTAAATACTTTCATGGCCTTTTGATGCAAATATGATAAAGCAGCAACCAGAAAATACTCTTCACAAGTTGCAGGAGAAAATGAACATTAAAAGACTGAAAGTTTTGCTTTTGATGTTTAAATGATTTGTTGTGGCAACCTCAACTGTGTTTTAATGACTATTTTACCCAATTAATTTCCTTAGATATTTTTGCTATACTTTAAAAATACATGCTCAAACTTTGATTGATTTTTCATTTTCTTTTCTGAAGTCCCTGTTGTGTTTTCTACACTGTGAACTGCTGAAACGTTGCTGCAGTAAATTCCTTTTGTTTTGCCTTGTACAAATCGTAAAAGAGTATATTATCTTCATTTGTCTTCCTTCTTCCCACTTAAATATGTACAAGATTTTTTTCAGAGCATGAATAGGGAGAGTAAATATTTATAACGATGTTTTGTGTTACTGATGAGAAATTGTCATGCCCTTACATTAGACAGGATGAGAATAGAGTAAACTGATAAAACAAAGACAACATAGGCAATATTTAAGCCACAAGATCTTGATTCTCAGTTCTTTCTTTCTTGTAGTGTACACAGTAATGGACTCTGAAGGGGTCAAGGACCTTATTATCTCCAAAAGCTTTGATGTCACCTTCTGAACTGCCCATTGGAGAAAACAAATCCTTTTTTAGAAGAAGGGTGTGCACACTGCTTCCACTGATTATATGCCTTTAATAAAAGCCATGAATAAATATTTCTGTACCTCGATATGGTCTTCAGATCATCTGTGAGACACTTCACACTTCTTCACCTGGTATTTGTAATGAATTCCTCAGTAGGAGAGCTAAAAGTTTTTCTCGTTGTCTCTGTAAGAGACCCCAAGAGTCTAGAGTATTCAGGAAAAAAGAAATAGACAAAATCCCTGTGGGGACTTTAAGGCTTGACTTACGAAGTCAGTAGATTAAAATAATCAAATCTGTATAAATCAGCTAAACATGGCCTAGGGGAAAGCAGAGTAATGTTCTGAAAATATCAAAAATGGTGTAAAATATGTGGAGTGAGAGGGATTACTCGTGGGACACAAAAAGAATAACAAGTGATGGGCTGAGATTAAGGAACGGGACACCTCCACTTGATAAAGTTTATTTATCTTGCTCAACAGTCTTCCAGAGAACTGAGTGACGGTAGCTATTCTGACTTGTTTATGGATGGGCTGAACAATACATTAATAAATGAGCTGTAAATCTCTTCATTTCCTCAGTTAGAAGGAAAACTGGCAGGATCTCCTAGTGGAACAGGTATTTTAGCTCCAACGTCTATGATTCTATCACACACGGTCCCTTTCAATTATCAAAGCATCACGTGCTCATTTCAGCAACATGACTCCCATTAATGTCAAAGGGAGACTCAAGATTAAAAACCCCAGGCATCACTTTAAAAATGCAAGAATTATAATGATGTATCATTTCTCCACTAGAGAAACTAATTCCCCAAATATGAGACCCCTTTCCATTTTCCTTCAACAGGACTACTCTTGCTTATCGTCAGCACCCAAAAATAAATACTGAGGCCAGATTGCAATTAACCAAGAGCTTCTGAAGGTGAAAAATAGAAAAGCAGAGGCAAGTTTTTAACTATTAAAGAAATTAAAGACTTTACTTTTCCAGTGAGAGCATGATTTAAGGGCTAATCAGCACCATGGTCCTACACATTATCTAAGAAATTGGAAATTACTGGCTACTAAACCCAGCTCTCAGAAACTCCAGAGGGAATCTCTGCAAGGCCTCTGATAACTTTTGAGTCTAGGCTTGAATGTTCTTCTCATCTTAATTAAAAATTCATCATGTGTGCATTTGTATATATGTTTGCATTTGTATGTGTTTTTATTACTGTATGTGCACATACTTACACACATACTTTCTCTCCATATGGATGCACACACATTACAGAATATATAAGTCTTCACTCTAATTGCCTGCTTTTTTCCTTGTCATGTTTAGCTTATTATGCTTTCTATGCTCTATTTTCCTTTTGCTGTATTGGCAAAGACTTACAAATGCCCTATTTGCTTTCTTTTATCTCATTACATTATTCAGTGGTTTTCAGTACACACAGATTCAGAAACATCAGCAAATAACTTACTTCTAAGAGATTTAAGAAAAGCAAACCTATTTTTTAAAGAAAGCAGCATAAGACTGATTCAAAACATAAGCAAAACAGTTGCTTGGGACAAAAGATTGCCAGGGCTACTAAAATGAGTACAATCCCACCATTTTGCTAATGCCAGAAGTCACCATGATCTCATTACCTACAGCTGTCAACAAAGAAAGTTAAGCTGATGGCTAAGGTAGAGGGAACATTTGAAGAAGAGTGCGGTACCAAGGCTGGTTGTCAGGTCACTTGCCTGCTGGAGTTGTGAATAATCCCCTGGAAATATCCGATGCTCTCCTGAAAATACTGAGGGAAAATATAAGGTGCATCTACCTTAAGGATTTGCTAAGCTAGTGATATGAATGTGCTTTGTGTCCATACTTGGATTCTTGCTGTAGAAAACTGAGAGCACTACTAGTGTGCTCTAAGCTGATTCCCTCCAGGGGAAGCAAGGCAGAAGGTGCTCAGCAGAGCATGTCTAGAGTTCATCTCCTGCAATGTGTTTGGTTAGGTCCCCAACAGCTAGCTCTCTATGCCTCGTGCAGCACATAAATGGGACTGGCACCTAGCATGAGTTTCGTCACTGGCAAACTCACAGTATGGACACATGATCTCAGAACGATAATGGAATGGAAATTCTGATTAGATATGGGCAAAATCTTTCCGAGAGTGGTCAAACACTGGAAAGGGTTCCCAAAGGTCTTGCGGGATCTTTGTCCTTTAATGATACTCAAAGTTTGACCAAGCAGGGTCCTGATCAGTTTAAGCTGGCCTTTCTCGGACTGAGAGGTTGAGCAAGATGACTTCTGGCAATCTTTGTAGCTTAAACTACTCCATGATTCTTTGATTTATTAGCAATGGCATAAAATATATATTTATGGATCTATAAGCAGATGGAGCTGAAAATAAACACAGAAATTGTCAGTTTAAATGTGCCCAGCATTGTCTTCTGCACTGAGGCCAAGTGGCATGGAAAAGGTGACAGAGCACTGGAACAGGCTGCCCAGAGAGCTTGTGGAGTCTCCTTCTCTGGAAACATTCAAAACCCACCTGGGTGCGTTCCTGTGTGATCTACTCTAGGTGGTCCTGTTCTGGCAGGGGGCAGATGATCTTTTGGACTAGATGATCTTTTGAGGCCCCTACCAACCTCTAACATTCTGTGATTCTGTGAAAAGGCTATGTCCATATTCTGAAATGCTTTTCACCTTCAAAAGAAGGTGGATTTGTGAAAACTGGTCCCTGGCTTGAGCTAAGCCCAAAGCATATTTGGAATTTGGGATATCTCATGTCAAACAATTCAAAAATATGTTTGGGACTACTATTACAATTCAGTTTTACAGCCAGCTGACTAGTATGCAGTATGCAGTATGCATACTAGTATGCAGAAATATTCCACGAGTGTTTAATTTATTAGAACTGGTGTAGCCATGACACCAGAGACCCAATGTAATTGTAGAAAAATATTTACATTCCTGAGAATTATCACGGGTAAGGTATGTGGAGTGCTAGTCTTTCTAGCATTGTTTTTGTTTGTTTGTCTGTTTCTTTTTCTCAGAAAAAATCCTCACCTTGAAACTCTGATATTCTGGGTTTTTTCCCACTGCAAATTGTAACCTACAGTCATGTGGTAGTAAATGTACCTAATGTTCTTAAAGGCATGTGTAAGATAATGTTTATATACAGATTTGTTCTCTTTTAATAGTGCAATTGCTATACATGGGAGGAGGGTGTCTCTAGAACAAAAACCTTTTTGCCACAGATGAAAGAGGGTGAGCAGCATTTGAGACTAGGCAAAGAGCTATGTGCAAGTATTTTATATTCAGAGAGGGTCACTCTTAAGCAGTTCTGGGGTTTTTTTTCCACATTCTTAAGGGTATTTTCATAGTTCCTTATCATTCTTTTCCCCCATTATAAGTTTTGGGTTTTGGGTTTGATTTTGTTTTCTTTTTTTCTTTTCTCCAGAATTGACTTTGTTTTGTTTTGTTTTAAGTTCACCAAAACTCAAACAGAAATAGGCTTATGTCTGGGTAATTCTTGGCTTTTATGCTCTTACTTTATCTTTCAACGTAACACTGAAGATTAAAAAGAGGGAAAATTGAGCAACTGGGAGGAAAGAAGTGAAAAATTATGAAAAATGTAGAATTTACTGAACTTTGCCTTTATATGCTACTCACCCTTCTGGCACAGTGTGATTTTATTAATGTCTCATATAAAACAAAAAGCATTTCTAAGTGGGGTGTCCATAAGAAAATGGCCACAATCGGCTGTTTGGTATAAGTGATGGTGTACAGAGAATTCCTCACTGAATAGAAGATACTTTAATTATGGTTAGTGCTGGCAAAAAGTGCTGCACTGACCATTCAAAACAGTGAATTATGTGGTTTATCCATAAAATAAAATGTTTCTTTTTTGTCATTGCCTATGAAATGTAACTATAGCTATCAACTCTGCTTCAGCGAATTACTTCCGTGAGGGGAAAGTTCAGACTCCTTGACACTTCTCCAGAAATGGCATGGATTTAAGTCCATTGAAGAGTTTTTATAACTGTCAAAGGGGCTTCACTGCTACTGATCTGTGCTGGATTTCAACAGGTGACCTCAGGGTGACTCTAGTCAAACTATCACTCTAGTGAGCCTTACTTTCAATAAGGGTTTTTCATATTGAAATTAACCAGGTTACTTCATGAATGAACGTCATGTGAAACGAAAAATAAGCATAAGGAAAAAGAAAAAAAGGTTTGTATTTTGTTGTTTGTTTTGTTTTGTTTTGTTTTTAATGGGGCATCCCCATTTTCAGTTCTATTAAACTAGTGTAAGCAGGGCGTTGCTCCAATAGAGCCAACAGAATTTCTTTTGATCCACATCCCATGTAACTGAGATCAGTTTTGCCTGCAGGTTGTAAAATTAACAGAAATAATGGAAAATCCAAGTGCTGGCTGATGTTTTTCTCTATGGCGACCCATAAATGCTAAAACATATAGAATATTAAACATGGAATGGATTTGCTAACTAGGTCACACAAAGCACAGCTGAAACAATTAACTGATCCCGGAAGCACATGTTCGACCAAAAAAACCACATTCTAATGCCAAGGCTATTAATGTGGGGAAACAATAAGTTAACTCCCTGACGTTCTTCATTTGGAGACAGAAAAAGGTTTTTTTTTTTTCCCAAAAGACACAACAGAGAAGGGTATATTTGTTACGCTGTTGAAGTAAAAATCATTCAGCAGAAAATATAGGTAGTATGGCTGATGAACAAACAACCAAGTAGATTCTTAACCTTCTTTTTTTTATTATTTTTTCGTCTCCTAACCAGCACACTACTTCTTTTTACCCCTTCCTTAAGGGCATAAAAAGAACAATACAAATTCCTACAACCCAAAAATCAGAAGCAGACGAAGGAAGAAACAAAAATTTCACATAAGTATATTACTCTATCACACTTTGACAATATTATACAGACTTTAGACAGACAACCTGAGATAAGTTCATAACCTCCCCTTCAGAATCAATCTCAACAGCCACTAAAATAAGAGAACATTACAGTGCCATAACAATGACTTTATGAAAGGGATTACACAGTATGAACAGTCATAACTCCATCTCATTGGGAATGACAGTTTCAATATTTCAGAAGTAGAAGTAGTAATGCTGAAGTAACGCTTGGGTATTGCAACACAGAGAAATAATACTAAGTGGGAAATGCATCTTGAGGACAGATAGTAAGTTATCTATGATCTGAAGCTTATAAAAGTAATTCTCAAGTATACTGCATGCATTGCCTTTACTTGTTCTGGAGCATTTTTAAAAAGCAAACAAAAGCGACTGATAGTCCACCTTATCCAATTTGTCTTATCCATCTACAATACGTTTTGGATATGCAATGACTGAATTTACATACTGCATTTCTTTATGGAGTTTTACGCTGCTGTTCACAAAGGCCGTTGTTTTTTTGTTTGTTTGTTTTTGTTTTTGTTTTTGTTTGGGTTTTTATCTCAAAGGAGCTGCAATTGTATATGTACACATTGGATGGTAATAAATTCTTTCACACCAAACCCAAAAGTTTTCTTTAGTATATTTTTATATAAAGTGCCCATCAGGACTAAATTTAGTCTCGGGTTTTTTCATCAATAACTGTGAGAAGCTGCTGTGGCTGATGGTAAGCCAAAGATACTTTCAGCATTGGTTATCAAGACTAATAACAGTCAAGAATACACTTTACAGAACTGAACACATATTTTCACTCTTCCAGGGCTTGGCAAAAAACAACGCTTCAGATGAAACCAGTAAATGTCTAGACTACAGATGATCAGGGCAGGAAGCATTTGCCTTACTAAAGTAAAGTTTTGAGTCCATGTTAGTCCAGGTTTGAGTTCCTTGATGAATGCCAGACAAATGTTCTTAATCACATTTCATTCCTGCAAATAGTAATAATCATGAATGAATGAAAATATGTTAAATGAACTCCACTGGGTGCAAAATAAAACAGTCCACTGAAGGAGCAGTGAGTTACGGTGAATAGTCTATCATTCCTGCATCCAAATCAATGAATCCAAGGTTAAGATAAAGAGTTTGGTCCTTTGTTACAACTCTCCATGGAATTGATCTGAACTAGTACAGGTACCGTATTGAGCTCTGTAAGCATAACACAATGAAATCAGAGGAGATGGAGCCATCCTATGGAGACATCCTGGTTAGATAAGAGTTTGAGACCAAAATGACTTTACAGTTGCCAAAGGGATCTTGAATGAAGATGAAATTCCAACCTTTTAGGACAGGAAAACAAAGCTCTTTCTAAATTCATCATTTTAGCCTTCTCTACTGAAAAAAAAAAAAAAATAAAAATCATACAATCAAACAGAACAAGGATCAACATGAACACTTGGAGGCAGAGTAGAAAACAGCTTCTTTACAAGTAAGTATCTGAAACTCTCAGCTGGTGGGTGCTAGCACTGGTTTCATAGTTTGTTCTATCAACACAAAGAATGCATGTTGGGTTTCTGTCTGGGCACCCATCTCCCTGCCTAGCTAGATATTTATGCAAGATTGCCCCAACCTGTCTGTTTAGGTATTGGGAAACAGATATAAAAGGACAGGTATGCAACTAAGTTTTCCTTCTCCACCATATTCCCAGTCACTTCAAGGCTTGCTCTGTTGGATGAAGATATGGCAGAAGAAAAAGGGACTAAGGATCTCTAAACAATCAGTCTCTAAGTATGAGAGTAAAAGGAAGAAGCAGAGGAAAATCAAAGACTGTCATACGAGTCAGGTAATGAGAATAATTCAAGGTTATTATTTCTTCTGCTTCTCCAAAAACTCCCACCAAATATTAGAGAGATTATTTATAATTTTCTTTACACTGATGGTGATCGATATGACTAAAGTCAAAGTCTTTTTGTGCTGAGTGCTTTTCAGTGTATAGGTCAGAATCGTCTCTCAGTTTTGGAAGGCTGAAGTCATCTGACCTATTTTAACAAGCCATTTTAGGATGACATGAACCTCCCTGAGGAATAAGCAAAAGTGCTTATATCTCTCTTTTACTTATAAAAGTAGTTTAGAATGACTAGTTCTTACTGAAATACCTAACTTAGATGTCTTAACCTATGTAAGATTAATTCTTCCCATTCTTTTCAACGAAATTTATCACTCTGAAAAATAGGCACCTCATCTGAGGTAGCTGCCTAGATTCCTTCCACAGTCAATGGAGAAAACAAAGTGCCTCCTGAGGGAAAGTCTTTCCACTTTGCTTGGACATCTTTCTTTTGACAGGATCAGCCCTCCTCTGGAAACGTTTCTAGCCACAGAAGCAGCCAAGCTGACTGGCTAAGGGACTTCTAACTTTTAGGTGAACTGAGTGACATAGATCAGAATCTTACTGAAAGCACAGTGTCTTTTCCAAAGGCATTATAATTATATATATAAAATAAGAAAGTCAGGGACATTTACTGTTGACTTCAATAGAGGATGGATTTCACTCTAATGGCTGGTTATAAGACAAGGAAACATAAAGTAAGAGTGAAAGAACAATAAAACTGTGAGAGAGAAAATATAAGAAATAACTTGTCCAAACCCTGAGAGAAATAAACACATTTACAACTATTTTATGCACAGTTAAATTGAGATACAACTAAGTTTAGTTCCAGACACTAAGCCAGAGTGAGAGACCCGGTAATGGGCCCCAGAAATTCTGAAATAACTGCATATTGGCTGCAAGGCAGGGAGAACTCCGTCTTTTGAGAGTTACCATCCAAAGGAATGAATACTGGAAAATGCTAGAATTTGAAAATATGCAGGGGAAAAAAAAAAAAAAAAAAAATCATGCACGATAAGATTCCTGGCTGACAGAAATCAGCAAATGGATGCTTTTAGTTCAGCTATCCAAATAAACATTAATTCTAGCCTCAATTCTGATTCAGCTTTTGCTTAATTCACTGTTAATTGATAAAAGTTTCTTTAGTAGTTTGTTTTATTTTAAATTCAGGCAGATGAGAATTGGATTATTTTCCTTTTCAATCTTTATTTTTCCCTTGATTTCCCCTCTGTTAAATCATTCTAGCAAGCTGTTTACTGAAATCCAAACAAAATAGCTGTTGCCCCATTCTCATGGTGAGACAGTGTGTTTTTCTTTGAGTTAAAAATTTAACAAGGTGGGAAAGCATGGTACTGTCTGCTTCCGCTGGAGCATAAAAGGGAGAAGTGTACTGAGGTTTCCCACACACACACGTTATCTACTTCTTCCTTCTTTTTTATTTAAAATTCAAACAAGTGCAGGTTTGAGAAGAAGTTATCATTTGAAGCCAGCAAGACTCACCACTCAGGAACTTTAGATGCTGTAATATGAATGAAAAGCTACTCTGATGAATGAAGGTCACACACAGGAATCATGCATCCAGCATCTATACGCATGCATGTGAACACACACATGTAAATGCCAGTCACCGCCAAAGAGGAGGCAGGATTCTGTTGCAGTCCATCTTCTCAGAATAAAAACTCTTGACACAGCTTTACTTTTTGTGTCTTCCACACTATCTCTATAAATCTGCGGAAATGAATGACACTGTACCACTGTGGAGTATCTGGCATTCCTACTGTTAAATTTTGTTAATCACTCGATAAATCTCCTATAAAATATAGCTATGTCCCTAAAAATGTTATTGGCTTAAAAAATCTCTAATCTTTCTCCCCTTCATCTTTCTTTCTTTATTACATGAATATATATTTAAGAACGTGGATTATTATTTTTTTTCATGGGGTTTGGAGGATTTTAGTCATGACTTGCTCATTATAATCACAGAACTTTTCTCTGTACTACGATGCTTCAGTCAATAAATGAAACTGATGGTGGTTTTTTTCTGTAATCACTTTTCTCCAAAAGCTGGAGCTTAGAAATACAAACAGGGAAAAAAACCAAAACCAAACCCCCACCATGCTCCAAGTATTGCAAACTTGAAATAAAACGCAGGCAGCTGGAAAAAGATTCTCAGCAAAGTCAATGCAATGTTTGCCTAGAGGAGAAGTCAAGGTCAGCTCTGTAGACACCTTGGAACAGGTCTCCCATCAGTGTAAACTGACACAGCTCCACCAAAGTCAATTTACACCAAATGAAATTTCCTTCCTTCTTTATTTTGCTTTACCTTTCTTTGCATTGCAGTGCTGCTACCTACAGAGCCCAGTGGTGAAAAACACTAGGAGTCAACTTATACAGGCTTTTGTATATGGCTCAATCCCAAGCACCTCTGGAGGTCTGAAAGAACAGACCACTACTACAGGTCATTTGTACTTCTTCCTGTATCAGCAATAGATTCCGACACACAATTCTCTGCTGTGCAAACAAATAACAATAAAAAACGGAGAGAGCAATTTTAATTCCTCTAGTGTGGAGGTGATTTTCCTAAGACCAGGACACTGGAGTTAGTTGGAAAAAGAAAGCAAAGGTCTTTCAAGTCTTTCCAAAGCTGACCACTGTGCACTGACATAACACAAGAAGATAAAGCCGAACGCTTCTTTGAAGCCCTTTCCAAGATACGTAGTTGTACATTTCAAGCAATTTGCAGCTAATTTTTTTTTCTTTCCTTTTTCCTCATCTCTGATAAAAAAAGGTTCGTTTTACTTAGCTATAAATGTTGTAACATGTTCCCCCTTCTCCTTCCCTTTCAATTTCCCCCTCTTACTTCTCTTTCCAGTTCTGCTTTCCCTTTCCCCTTTTTCTCCATTTCTTTTTTTTTTTCCCTTCCACTGTTAAAATCAAACTCTGGTTTTATGGGCAAAGAGAAACACACGTTAAATATGAAGATACAAATTTATCATTAGTAAAGTTGAAATTTTAACAGTCTAATCCAAGAATAATTGTTAGTCGAGATCATATCATTACAGAAAAGAAACATTAATAATAATAGGATTAAAACTGTAATATACACATTTCTTAATTTCTACCTCTTCCCCTGATATTATGTTCACTCATCCCTTACTCCTCTGTTTCCCAAGGTTGATGACATCTTTCTGGTTGTGGTAGTGGTGGTGCCAGGGGATTATGGCAGGTAGTCAGCATCTGGAGTCCTTGGCTGGGAAGAATATCATGCTGATGTTGATGGTTTCTTCCTCCTCTCTCTAGGATCCACTTGGGATGTTTCTGAACATGCTTTTGTACCTTACCCTTTCTTCATTGGTCTGCACCTCCATGCTACACCTGAATATACTATAAAAGTTCCCTCTTATGAATGTTAGGTACTATTTCTTTGTTCTCTTTGTTACCCCCAAAACTACTTTCATCCAGCTCCATGTCTGTGTTTTTTTAACTGACCATGAATGAGTTCTTTATAGCTGTGGGATCTCCAGTCTCAGTCTGTGACCCACCTATTACCACCTTGCATCTGCACTCCTCCGCACTGCATCCCACATTCCCAATTCTCAAGGCTTCTGCTACGATACCAGGTCTGCATTTCTCTACACTATGTCATTGTGTTAGAGTCACAAATGTCTCCTTCTGTGCAGAATAACTTACTGTTGCCATTTATGTATAGCTGTGGTTATACCACACAAAGACAAACAAAAACAAAACAAACCAGTCATAGTCACCTTGTAATTAGAAAAATTGCAGTTACAGCTAAACCAGATAAAACAAAGCTGCAGGCAGATCAAGAAATGTTCATGCAGTGCAAGCGGGGCAAGCCACAGACTTGACGTTTTGTCAAGTCATAACAGCGTCTGTGGCCTACTATTAGCAGTGGCCATGGGGTATTACAGGTTTAAAAGCTAACATCCCTTCTTCTAATTCCTTCTTATTCTTATACCTCCTTCATATTCCCTTTTTTTTCTTCTTCCCCTTCCAATTTCATTTTCTTTTGTTTCCCTTCCCCCTTTCTTCTTTATTTCCCCTTTTTGAATTTATTTTGCCTTTCCCCTTTCCCTCTAAAACTGTATCTTAGAAATAATTACTGTAGTGGAAAATTTACAATCCAGCAAGCTCTCCCCATATCTCATATGATGCTCTTAAACCTCCACATCACTCTCTGGCTTCCCAAAAGCAGCCTGCTAAAAAGGCAACAGTTTTAAAATATAGGATACGCATTCGCAAGGAATCAACATGCATTATATTGGCATTTCCTTTTTTTTTTATCTCAAATTGGAAATAAAGGTGAGGAGATTTGTTAAATAGTTCTCTGCTTTTTTAAAGGACTGCAGTGAAAACAGCTATTTCTTTAAGAAAAATTGAAGGCCAAATCTGGGGATACAGGCTAGTTTTTCAAATACCTCATCTCTAGTCAATACAGAATGGATTATATAGATGATTAAGAACACGAGCAGGAAAGTTGATTAGTCGCTCATGACTTTTTTTAGCAACATTACTTTGAGTAACCTAAAAATTGTTGTATAAAGAGTGGGCTTAGTCCCTGCCATGACCAGAGAGTACAAAGGGAGTTACTTAAGGCCCTCCAAACACTGAAAACAGCCTATGCAGATTAGAAGATGAAATCATAAACCTGTTAAAAATTGTGTAAGTAAAAATGGATACTGAATAAACTGAACTTACATTTCATAAATATTACAAATAGAAAAAATCAAATTTGGTTGTATACACACTGTTACATATACAGAAAGATCTTAATGATAAAAGTGACAGACAAGTTTCCAAAACTGTCTCAGGGACACATCTGAAGTTTGAAGATAAAAGCAGTGACTTAATCATAATTTTTGTCCAGTTATGACTTAAATGCAAACTTGTCTTCTGGACTCGGAGCTGTTCTTCCACTTTTCAGATCAGAGGAAAATTTCGCTGTGAGTGTACTTGTGATGATTTCAGGATAGCTTTATGAGTATTTAAAATTTAAATATTTGAGTATTATGAGTATTAAATATTTGATCAGGCTATATTTAACAGATTGGGAGTTTTGTGTACATATATTAAAAAATATAAATATATGGACACTGTTTTTCAAGATACTGGTAATCAGCTCTAAACTTCTGGTTTTTACCTCCAGGTAAAATCACTAGGTGTTTGTAAATTAACAGAGTGGAAGCATATTTGATGCAAAAATAGCAGGATTTTGTGACAAACGAGGGGAGTTAAGATTTTGAAAAGGGACTAAGAAGTAGAGAGCAATAGCAAACTGTATTGCGTAAATTTGCAGTCTACTTATTAGCTGTTATTTATATGAACTATTTCAATTCTACCTTTAAAATCAAGCATCTAATTTTTTTCTTGTTTTACTCCCAGCTACACTAGCATTAAAGAGAGATTGTCTTCAGGATGTGAACATCATACTATGGAATATGGTCAGCTGAAACATATTCGTGGTTAGAAATGTTCTGTATTTGTGCATCACTGTGTCTTTCCTGCAATTTCTACATCCTCAATCTATATTTTGAAATTCCTCTATTCAGCTCAAGTACAACAGAAAACAAATTCTACCTTTCCTAAAAGCTGATGTGACGAATGCTACTAAATGTTCCCCTTTAAACAAAACCACATTTAGTTCCACATCTGAAAAAAAATTAGCAAAGTGTTCCATTGACCTTTCCAGAAAATTTTTGATTTCTGTTAAATGCACACGTAAATTCAACAATATAATAATCTATAGGGCCAGTAGTCAATCTTTGCCTTCCCAGTACCACCAAATTAAGAAGTCTATTGGTTGGTGCCAAGAAGAAGTCTTTTTATGGGACACAACATAGATCCAAGAGTCAGAAAATGTACATTATAACAACATTCTTCACCTTTATATTCTACATGTCGTTCTCACCAGTACTACAAGCATATTACCTTCTATTGTGACTCCAGAGCAAATGTCAAACAGTGACAGTCATGTTAATCCACCCTCAAAACTGGACTCCTGCACACCTGTGCAGACCCAATGTCTTGAAACAGGCTTATTTTCAACAGAGCTATCTGCTAGTCTGTGACTCAGAAAGTTCTTCACCACTTGTAGTTTTAAAGAAACTGTTCACAATTTTTTCAGAGCAGGAAAATCACTGTTCCTGATGTCCCTTGCTGGACTGTAGTTTGATTATTATCACCCCAGTTTTTTTTTTTCCTGGATAGCAACTGGCTTTTCTCTTAAATTCTATTTAGATTTCCAAATTACTATTTCTGTCCTCAATTTGAGGAAAAAAAAAGTTTCCATCATCAAATAAGTGTAGCTTTCTTCCAGTTATATTAGAAAGTTCGTTAAGAGGTGTTCCTTCTCCCTACAAAAATACACTAATTTACATCATCAGACTGTCACTGATATACCAGTATCACTATGACTTCCACAGCCTTCTATGCTGTTTCATCTCAATATTCTTCTTTTCACCCCGTCTGCAGTACTTTTGTGTGCTTTTAAACATTTACTTCATTTGTCCTCAGGGATTACAGGCTGAAGTGATCCCTGTTTACTTTATTGCTTATATACGCTAGTTATGAACAAGTTCCATTTCTTTCACGTTTTTAATCTAGGGATGAGAGAAAGTGAGACAGTAAGAGTTGTGAATATGTCTGAAATAGGAAAGAAGGGGGGCAGGGAAACCCCAAATACAAAAAAGACCCTCACCTTGAAAATTCTACACTGCAGTAAATTCTCACTGTTCAACACATCTATTTACTCTTTAGCAGACCGAAAAACTCCAAATATTGCATTTGGAAATTATGGGCCATGCTAATTCCTCAGACCTCTTTACTGGGTTCATTCAGGTCACACTATTAACAGGTTTGGCCCCAAGTTCTTCAAACCTTGTAGAAACATATTTGAATGATGACATTTTTTGCAGTTACACACCCTCAGTCACCACCCAGGATTTATCATGCCCTACTATCATGCCTCTCCCTGCCATCATGAAAGGAATGGGTGGAGAAAGAGATTTCATTATGGTTAGTTTATCGCTACAGGCAGCGTGCTTCTGAGAACAGAAGAGAAAGTGTGCTCCATCTCAGCAGTGACCTGATAAAATCCTTGTCATCTGCAGTTTTCCTTTCAGATTTTTTTTCTTATTTGGGAGCATTTAATCTAAATCATCACTCTTCGGGCAGTCCTGTGTGAATCATAATCTGCTCTGATACCACTATCAGTGGAAATGGTGCTGTCAACATTTATGTCAATGCTGAGGTTGTAATTTCTTGACAGTAATGTTCCTCGCTTGATATAACACACTCTGTTCAACCTGGTGGAAGTTCCTGCTTGTTGCTGTCTCACTGAGAGTCCTATGCTATCCATGCACACAGGAGGTTGAGAAGTCATAGCATTGTCCATGCCACATTTACTGGATCTGGTAACAAGTCTAATGCTTATTTAGGAAAAGAGCAATATACTCAACAGTACTTTCAAATAAGAGGATAAAAATCACTGATACTAGAGGTGGTTGGGGAGGAGGGGAGAGGAATAAGATTGCTCAGTCATCAAATTTCTGTTTGGAATTCATAGGCAAATTTGCACTTGAAGTTTAGTCCGTAGGGGTCATCACTGTGTGCATCTTAACTGGCATACAATTTCCCTACATTTTAAAGCAAATTATAATAATTCCATAAGAAAAAAAAAACAACCAAACCTGTCCCCAAAATCACAGCTTGTCACAAGCAGAGATCAGAAAGATCAAGAATATTACCAATGGACTATTTTCTAAGCTTCAGCATTGTTCTTTCCTTTAAGTTCAGGAACAAGAAATTCGTATGTATATTTGCCAATTCCATGTAAAGGTTTAATATAAATGAACTATGAAATCCTAGACATAAAATACAAAGTGGAACAAATGCAGAAAAGGGCTACTTAGAAGGTCAAGGGAATGGAGAAGCTTTCTTAGTGGTCTAGAAGTCTTGGTTTGTTGAGCCTTTCAAAATTAAAGGGATATGACAGAGGTTTTGATTGCTGTCTAAAATAGTATCAGGGAAGTTTTAATGGGAACATGAGAGAAGGAAAGGGCCTATCTAAGCTCAGGGGCAATGTTTGCACAAGAGAAAATGGATAGAAAGTGCTGAAAATAAATTTGAACTAGAGAATGGAAGAATATTCTCACTCAGAGAAACTATGTTCTGCACAAACCTACCGATCAGAGATGTGGGAGCAAAAAATCCTGATCTATTTTAATATAGAAAGTGAAAAAGTCATATTACATGCTGTTTGCCATAGCAGAGCATTTTAGGATCTCACATGTCTCCTACAATTTCTATAATTATTTTTAAAAGAGCGGAAAATTCAGCAGTCTGTTTATTCATCTGTGTTTTCAATATTACATTTGCTGTAGTAAGTAAATTGAATATATAGTTAAGTCACACAACAATTCTTCAAAAGGTTTAATACTCCTGTGGGTGGCATGGACTCCTGGCCTACTACAAGAACAAATCAAACGCAGATGTAAAGGCTAAAGATATGTGCTTGCAAAGGCAGAATATATCCTGTAGCAGTTCAAATCCAGTCATTTTCACTGATTGGTTCCAGCTTTGAAGTTTGGGCTTTTTTTTTTTTTTTGGAAATTAGGCAAGCTCAGAGTAAAGGGAAGAAACATTATATCTTTTACAACATGCTGAGTAATAAAATGTTGTAATTCCCTGTTTATTAAAGTATAGTGAATCTTTGTTGTAAGGACTATTTGAAGAAAATTATACAAATTATGAAACAGTCTACATAATAGCTAAAAGACAAATTTCCTGACTTCATCTGAACTTACCCTTTCTTCAACCAAATAGCATCCCTCTACTAGCTGTACACAGATTCTAAAAAGACAGATGGTAAACTCCCTAAATAACCAGTAGACTACCGTCATATCGCAGAATCTTCGTAGTGCTTGAATAGACTGCATTTTTCAAAGTCAAACTGGAGTCCTCACTTCATGACTAGAACCATCAACTTGGTAGACATATATTCAACATAGGAAGTGTCTTTAGTCCTCTTCTTTAGGAGGCACTGTTCTCATGCACATATCAGTAAATCATGAAGAAGTTCTTAACCAGAATTCTGAAATTGTTTGGGTTATGTATGGCTCCTTTGCGTATAAATTTCTCAAGAATAGCATTCCTTTGTTTCAGAAAAAGCAGATGCCATGTTGTAAACATTAATGAGTGATTAGTGTATTTCATGGTCTTAATTTGTTTGAGGTAATTACAGATTGTCATTTACTTCCCTGCCTTCCCCCGCCCCCACCCCCCTTTAAAATGCTGCTTCAAGTTTCATCTGGGTAAAGTGTTGGCCCATTTGGTCTTGGGTCATCAGATGACATCAGGTCATGAATTTATTTCATGGTGGTTCTATAGGATTATGGAGCTCTCTGTTTCAATAATCTTATAGGCAGTATGTGCAAATCAATTTCGAACTTTGTCTTCCCTTATAATTGTCTCTCCATCTCTTTGAAAAGTTGTCCTCGTATTCTATGAGAATACTGTGTACAGGTTATAGTGACTGCCTTTGTCATACATGATGTATTGTATATGCACACATACAAGTATGATGTGCTGCAAGCGTAAGTACTCTGGCTTGGCTTGCCTTGCCCTGTGTCTCAGGAGAAGCAGCACACTGGTTTGTCAATGACTGCAAGTTAGATATAATTTTTACCAGCTATCTGCATTTTGTATTGCCTCAGAATGATGTTAGTATTTGCAACATCTGGCCACGTTGTTCCAGTTGAATATGCCTACTTATCTGCATTACTGGGATTACATAGCGGGTGACTGCGTAGTCGATGAAGAATCAAATTTAACTTGTTAGGTCTGACAGTTTTTTTCTTTGTAAATTCTGAAAGGCTTTGGATGTAATAATGTTACAGCTCCAAGTACCTTCCTCTTCTGTGGTGCTTTTGTCACTCCAAGTTCTGGGGGTTTTAATTTTTTTTTAAAAAATATATATGAAGTAGTTTCCTTAAGAAAAAAGGGATTTGAAATTATGACTCTTATATTTATATGAATTTCCACCTATATACCTCTCAAAAGCTTTTGATATGCTTGCCCCTTTCCAATAAATTTGTTAAGGAAACCTAGCCCTAAAAATCAGTTCCTAGAATTTCACAGAGTATCCCAGAATAAATTTCTGGATAGAAAACACAAAAGCCGTATAGAAGTGCCACTGAATATGACCTCACGTTCTTTGTAGACAGTAGAGAACCCATACAGAAGAAAGCTCCATAAATCCCACAGTTCCAGGGAAGTTGTCTCTCTGGTAAATTGCCTCTGAGTAAACAAGACTGGTCATACAGGATGCATTGTGGTGCTGGATGGCACTGCAGTCTCTATCCTCTCTCCTGCTTTACAACCTTAGGAATAAGTCACAACCAGCATCTGATCCTAGGTTATGCTGCTGCTGTCCAGCATCCTCTGGCCTGTGATGGTCATAGACCAAAAGCAAGGTTCTGATGCTGTGCTGAAAATGAGTGAAATACATGCCTTTGTAGGAGGGAAAGAGAATGAGACAGGAGTAAATTAGATGAGTCTTATTTCTCTGCGGGTGAGAATTGACATACCTGTCTTATGGTGTATGTATCTGCCTTTTCTTCTCTGCAGGCCTTTCACCAAGGTTAGATCTATTTCTTTCCAAACACCATCTTTGAAACGGCTAAATTGTATTGAAGAAATAACATAGTTTTTAATGTGGTCACCTGTTGCAATTTAACCCCAGCCAGCAACTAAGCACCACGCAGTCGCTTGCTCCCTCCTCCCGCCTCCCAGTGGGATGGGGAGGAGAATCAGAAAGAGTTAAAACTCACAGATTGAGATAAGAACAGTTTAATAACTAAAATGAAATTAAATATAATAATAACAATCATCACAATAAAATATAATATTAATAATAGTAATGAAATGGAATATGACAAAAAGAGAGAGAAATAAAACCCAAGACAAATGATGCACAATGGCACCACTCACCACCCACTGACTGATGCCCAAGCAGTGACACTCCCCCTCCTGGCCAACTCCCCGCAGTTTATATACTGTGCATGGTGTTCTATGGTATGGAATATCCCTTTGTTGGCTCATTCGGCTCAGCTGTCCTGGCCATGCTCCCTCCCAGCTTCTTGTGCACCGGCCCACTGGCAGAGCATGGGAAACTGAAAAATCCCTACGATAAGATTACTCAGCAACAACTAAAACATCAGTGTGTTATCAACGTTATTCTCACAGTAAGTCCAAAACTCAGCATGTACCAGCTCCTAGGAAGAAAATTAACTCCATCCCAGCTGAAACCAGGACATATTCTTGAATAATTCTTGAGTTACTTGTGTGTACCTGAGTTCCAAGCTCTATATGATAAATATTTGCTTTTTCTTCATAGTTAGTTCCAGTTGAAAATAATAATAAGTTAGTGCTATGGCTCATTTGGTTGAGGAAAATAACATTCATCCAACTTCTTCAGCAATGTTGTATGTTTTTTAACACTGTTAAGAATGTACTTAATTTCCGAAATTTCCTCTGTCCAGACAAGATCATATGGCTGGCTTTGTACCTAGCCTCAAATCTCATTTCCATGTTTGTGTATGACTTCATTGAGATGAAATAGTGGAGGTAAAGATCCTGAGGGAAATGAGGAAAGCAACTAGTAGAATAACGAATTACCTTCAGGAGAGCAGACTTTAGCTTGTTCAGGGAACTGGTTGTGAGATCTGCAACAGCACCCTGAAGGGCAGAAGGGTGTGGGATAGCTCATCAAGGACAAAATTAGAGCAAAAGCAAAATCTATTTCAATGTTCAGGATGCTGAACAGCTCTGGCAAGAGGATAACAGGTTGACTGAGTTCAAACAGAAAAAAATAGTGGGTAGAAAGTGAAAACAACTATGGGCCACCAGAAGGAATATAGAAATTTTGCCTGAGCACGCAGTGACGAAATTGGGGAATTAAAAGTTCACCTGGAGTTGAAACTGGTAATGGATATGAAAAACAAGATAGACTTCTATTTGCACTTTAGTAGCAAAAGAAAGACTAAAGAATATTTGCATCCACTGTGGAATGAGATCAGTGAACTAGTGGCAAAGGACATGGAAGAGGGTCAGTGCCTTCCTTTGCTCAGTCTTTGGGGGCACAGTCTAGTCTCCAGCTTTCCAGATTTCATGCCTAGCAGCAGAGTTGAAAGGACTATAATACTATACACTATACAGAAGAATCAAGCTGGTCATCACTTAGACAAAATTGTTTAGCACTCCAACAAACATTAGTAAACTACAGATCTGGATGCCTGTCAAATGGAACTAATACTACATGTATACTAATACAGCTAACTTAAGCTTAGGTTTTAGGGATGATGACCTAAAATGTGCAATCACTTACCCAAGTATGTGAGAGCTCCCAACCTTGAGAAGTTGCTTTGGGCGGCATCCCAATCCAAGGGTAGAGTCTCTGGCTGCAAACTCACTGCTTTAAGGACAACTGGCTCAATTTGCCCTCTGATGGGGTGTACTCCATTTATACCATAGTCTATTCTGCTAGGTCATATAGAATCATAGAATCATAGAATAATTTTGGTTGGAAAAGAACCTCAAGATCATCAAGTACAACCATTAACCTAACACCACCAAGCCCACCACTAAACCGTGTCCCTAAGCATCAGATCTATATGTCTTTTGATCACCTCCAGGGATGGTGACTCCATCACTTCACTGGGTAGCCTGTTCTAATGTTTGACCACTCTTTCAGTAAAGAATTCTTTCCTGATACCCAATCTAAATCTCCCCTGGAGCAACATCTTGAGGCCATTTCCTCTTGTCCTGTCAGTAGTTACTTGGGAGAAGAGACCAACACCAGCCTCACTACATCTTCCTTTTAGGTAGTTGTAGAGAGCAATAACGTCTCCCCTCAGCCTCCTCTTCTCCAGACTAAACAATCCCAGTTCCCTCAGCTGCTCCTCACCAGACCTGTTCTCCAGACCCTTCACCAGCTTCATTGCCCTTCTCTGGACACGCTCCAGCACCTCAGTGTCCTTCTTGCAGTGAGGGGCCCAAAACTTCACCCAGCATTTGAGGGGCGGCCTCATCAGTGCCAAGTCTAGGGGCACGATCACCTCCCTGCTCCTGCTGGCCACACCATGGCTGATACAGGCCAGGATGCTGTTGGCCTTCTTGGCCACCTGGGCACACTGCTGGCTCATGTCCAGCCGGCTGTCGACCAGCACCCCCAGGTCCTTTTCCGCCAGGCGGCTTTCCAGCCACTCCTCCCCAAGCCTGTAGCGCTTCATGGGGCTGTGGTGACCCAAGTGCAGGACCCGGCACTTGGCCTTATTAAACTACATACAATTGACCTCAGCCCATTGATCCAGCCTGTCCAGATCCTTCTGCAGAGCCTCCTTACAGTCAAGCAGATTGACACTCCCGCTTAATTTCACGTCGTCTGCAAAAATACTGAGGGAGCACTCAATCCCCCCATCCAGGTTGTTGAAAAAGATATTAAACAAGATCAGCCCCAAAACTGAGCCCTGGGGAACACAGCTTGTTACTAGTCACCAACTGGATTTAACTCCATTCACCACCACTTTCTGGGCTTGGCCGTCCAGCCAGTTTCTAACCCAGCTTACAGTACACCTGTCTAGGCCATCAGCCTCCAGCTTGTCCAATAGGATGCCGTGGGAGACTGTGTCAAACGCCTTACTGAAGTCCAAGTAGATGACATCCATAGCTTTTCCCTCATCCACTAGATGGGTCAACTGATTGTAGAAGGAGATCAGGTTGGTCAAATAGGACCTGCCTTTCATGAACCCATGATGGCTGGGTCTGATTCACTGGATGTCCTGCACTTGTTGTGTGAGCCCGCCTGTGATGAACTGCTCCATAATCTAGCCCTGTACTGATGTCAGGCTGACAGGCCTGTAGTTCCCTGGATCCTCCTTCTGGCCCTTTTTGTAGGTGGGCGTCACATTGGCAAGCCTCCAGTCTTCCGGGACATTTCTCGTTAACCAGGATTGCTGATAAATATATGGTATATATGGTCAGCAGTCTAGAAACTTTCCTGGTTAACGGGAAAGGTCCCGGAAGACTGGGGTGCATGAGATATGACGAGAGGACAAGAGAACAGAGTTTTTTCAGCCAGAAGAAGAGCAGGCGTCACATTACTGTCTGCAACCACCTAATGGAAGGTTACACAAAAGATGGACCAGAGTCTTCTTGGAGGTACACAAAGAAAGGATAAGCATCCATGGATAACTGTTGCAGCAGGAAAAATTCAAGTAAAATAATTATTTTTTTTCACAGACATGTTAGTCACAACAAGTTGTTCAGAAAGGATGATAAATTGCGGTCCTTGAAGATGGTCAAAATAGAAAAACAAATCCTTGAACAACGTGATCTAAAATAAAAGCTGGGCACGTGCATAGCAAGAGGTTATATTGAAGAGTTCCTAGAGGTCCTTTACAATTCAGACTTCCAAGACCTTGCAGTCACTGAATCATGGTCAACAATCCTCCTGATGCAGCCAATGACACCATGAGCCTTGTTTGGCACAAGGGCACATTGCTGGCACAGCAGGGTGTCCACCAGGATCCCCACACCTTCTTGCAGAGATGCAAAGGGTCAGCTGCAAAAGCACTTGCAGCTGCAGCAGCCTTGCAGGCTGCATGCATGGGGTCACTGCCTCCAGGGCTGGGGGTAGCCATGCTGGATGCAGGGCAAGAGCCTTTGGAGATGCCCAGTTCTTAGGAGGGGATGCTGTTCAGAGGCTTGTGGAAATGTGCCAGGCTCATTGCAGGCCATGCTGGGGAAGGCCCAAAGGCAGGGGAATGGTATGGCTCCAGCTGCATGTGGGAGGAAGGAGAGGCCTCCATCAGACCTAACAAAGAGTCCCAGAGGGCTTAACAGAGTGCTATCCGCATTATGGACAGAATCCCTTCTGTGCTTAGATGGCTGACATCCCCCACAGTAAAACAGTCATAGTGACCAGAACTCCAGTTCAACTGAAACCTAGCTATAAGGAGGTGCTTGGGAAAGTACTACCTCTTGGGAAAAGCTTTATCAAATGTCTCACTTTTCTAATAAATGACTTATTCTCACCATTGTTACCTACTTTCTCACTTCAGAAACACTTATACTAATCTGTTTAAAAAAACCCCAAACAGACAAAATAGAGAACCAACACATAAAGAGCAATGGATGCTGGAAGTGTCCTCTGGGTGTCTTCTTGTCCCATCACCTACTTGAGTGATGTAGAGCAGGTTGGTCAGGACCATGTCGAGAAGGCTTCTGAGTATCTGCAAAGATGGACCCTCCACAAATTCTTCCCAGCACTGTGCAGCTCACTACTCCTGAGGGCCCTGGCACTGCTTCTGGAGAGATGCTTTGGGGTGTGCCTGGCCTTGGGAAGGAGAGGAGGTGGGCTACTGGTGGACCAGACTCAGCTGGGGTGTGGAGGAGCCAGCAGGAGCACCCAGCAACGACACTGCTCTCATGGCCTTTGAATGAACAGGTCTTCAGTGCCTACAGCCCAGCTGCTGGTAAAGGGCTTGAACCGGCCTGCCCCACTGCTGGGAAGGCTCATGATGTTTACTGGTCTCTCTTGTCAGGAAGCCCAATAGGCAGCACTCGCACCAGCATCACCAGGCTGATGCAGAGGTAGGGTCCAATGGCAGGGCTGTCAAGGAGCTTCCCTTCAGCCTGAGTTGGAGGGCCCTGGAGCTCCCCCCAGGAGGAGGAGTTCCCCCTCCCCACTCAGGTCCTCCCCTCAGGCCCTCTTTTCCCAGCTGTGGAGTCACTTCTGGTGGGCCCTCGGAGCAGGTGATGTGCCCATGTGCCTCTGCATGGATCTGCTCTGCACCTCATTCCTGGCCGTGTTCATCTGATGGTAGTCATCATCGTCTCTCACCGTGTGCAGGACACGATCAAAAGGCTGCCTGCAGAACAGGCACACGGCTCTCCTGCTGCCCCACTGCTGGATGCAGCCAAGGCAGAAGCAGTGGAAGCACAGGCACGCAGGCTGTGTTGTACATGGTGCCCAGGCAGATGGGGCACTGGGCATGAGCTGTTGCCTCTGACTGCCCTGCCTCCTGCATCTGGCTGGGGATGGCATAGCTGCAGAGCTGCACTTCTCCAAAGCTTCTTTGACGCCCTATGCCATGTCATGCCAAGAAAGATGTGCAAAGCGCGTAATCTTTAGTTGCACTAGGGAGACTAGAGAAAATCAAGCAGAAGAAAGTAGTGGCAGAGGGGAGGTAAGGGCTTTCTGCAGGGACTCCTTGAGGGCTGGAAAGTCATGTCATCAGCAGCTTCAGCACGGCAGACCAGAGAGCTTCAGGGACTGCCGTCCACACCTGCCTCAGCTCCCCCAGGCAGGCTGCCCCCCAGATGAAGACACCCCCAGAGTCCTGCTTTCTCTCCCAGACAACAACCACTAGTTAAGCTAGCACAGCATCTCTGCTGTAGGCACTCAGGGAAGGCGCAGGGACTGACTGGGAAGCTTCACTGGTGCCAGGGGCCCTGGCACCCTCCTCATGCCCACAGCCTTGGGACAGCTACTGGGCAACAGGTTTGCAGCACCTCCAGCAGTCAAGACTCTCCTCAAAGGCCCATCTCCAAACAGAAAACCAGAACCCTGTTGGAGCTTGCACACCACACATGTCAACTTGCTGGAGCCCTAGACCAAATGCCATGGGACAGAGCCTGTGTCGCTGATGAAAAGCAGTGAGATAGCAGTCACAGCTGTTATGACTGCCCTCCAACTGCCTCCCAGGCGGGGAGCCAGACACTCCAAAAGGGGAAAAGCGTTCTTTGTAGGGGTGTTTGCCACCTTCTAATGGTCTTGTGGGGGTGGTTTAACCTCAGGCTGGACAGGTGGTGTGAGGAGAGTCTTGTGGCCCTGAACACAAACGCTCAGAAATGGCCAGTGCAGCAAAATGAAGACAGGGAAACCCTGGTGACCCCCTTGGTGAAAAAAGAGTGCCCAGACTTGACTCCTTGAAAGACTGTCAGAGAAGGACTTGCCTCTTGCAGCATTGTGGGAAAGCCTGTCATCCATGTCACCTTTCTAGAGGAACACACCTTAATTCCTTTGAGGTATTTCCCCGGTGTTTCCCTGTTGGCTTCTATTACCTCAGGAGCCCCCAGCTCATCTCCATAAGACTCCAAATGTGCTCCAGTGTACCCAGTACATCTCAGAGCAACAGGCTGAGGGCTCTTGCTGGCATTCCATCACTCTAATCTTGACCTGTCCTCCCACAGCAATAATCTAGAGATCCCAGAATGGCTGAAGTTAGAAGGGACCTCTGGAAGTCTCCTTCTGCAAGCCCCTGCTTAAGGAGGGCCAGGGCTTGTTTATTCTCAAAGACAAGAAGTGTTTCCTGATCTCCAGGAGGAACATCTTGTGTCCAGTTTGTGCCCATTGCCTCTTATTGTGTCACGGAATTTTTGCATCAAGCATTTGTGCACGTTGACTAGTTCACCTCCAAGCAATCTCTTTTTCCTGAAGTGGTCATGTAGTTAGACTAGGTGATCCATGTAGGTCGTTTCCAACTGAATTCTCTTCTCTTCTCTTCTCTTCTCTTCTCTTCTCTTCTCTTCTCTTCTCTTCTCTTCTCTTCTCTTCTCTTCTCTTCTCTTCTCTTCTCTTCTCTTCTCTTCTCTTCTCTTCTCTTCTCTTCTCTTCTCTTCTCTTCTCTTCTCTTCTCTTCTCTTCTCTTCTCTTCTCTTCTCTTCTCTTCTCTTCTCTTCTCTTCTCTTCTCTTCTCTTCTCTTCTCTTCTCTTCTCTTCCCTTCTCTTCTCTTTTCTCCAAACAGTTGTAACATCTCAGCCTTTCTTTTGATGGGAGATGCTGCAGCCCTTTTGCCACCTTCGTGGACCTTCATTGGATTCTCTCCAGTGCATCCGTGTGTCTCTTGTACTGGGGAGTCTAGCACTGGCCACAGTACTCCAGGTGTGGTCTCACCAGTGCTGAGCAAAGGAAAGGATTATGCCCCTTTACCTGCAGTCTGATGCCCTTCCTCATGCTTCTAGTGATACCATGAGCCTTCTTTGGCACAAGGGCACATTGCTGGCTCATGGTCAGCTTGGTTTCCAATAGCACCCTCAGAGATATTTCAGCAAATCTGCTGCCCAGTTGCCCCCCAGCATATATTGGTGCATGGGGTTATTCCTCTCTAGGTGCAGGACTCTGCAATTTCCGTTACTGAAACTCCATGAGTTTCTCCAGCATGTTGAGGTGCCTTTTGATGACAACAGGTCCCCCTGGTGTATCAGCCACTCTTCCCAGTTTTGTACACTTTCTGCCCCATCGTCTAAATAAATAATGAAGATTACCCTAGGCATACACCTCTAGTGACTGGCTTCTAACTGTATTTTGTGCCATTGATTACCACCCTCTAGGCCCTTTTCAATTCACTTCATTGGCCGTTCACTAGCTCATACTTCGTCAGCTTCTCTGTGAGGATTCTATTGGAGACAATTTTCAAAGCCTTACAGAAGTCAAGGTAGACATTATTCACTGCTCTTCCCTCATCTACCAAACTAGTTATTTCATCACAGAAGATTTTCACATTTGTCAAACATGTGGCCCCCTTGGTGAATCCATGATGACCATTCTTTTTGTCTTTCTTGCCCTTCATGTGCCTGGAAATGGTTTCCAGGAGTAACTAATCCATCACCTTCCCAAGGAGGACAGGATGACCAGCCTGTAATTCTGCAGGCCCTTTGTCTTGCCGTTTTTGAAGATAGGGGTGAACTTTTCTTTCCCCCAATCCTCAAGCATCTCTCCCAATTGCCATGATCATTCAATAATTGTCAAGAGATCTCACAACGATAAAATCCAGGTCACTCAGCACTTGTGCATGCACTGCATCAGGGCCTATGCATTTATGTTTGTCTGGTTTGCTTAAGTATTCTCTAATCTGATCCTCTTTTATCAAGGGTGCGTCTTCCTTGCTTCAGACTTCTGTCGCCATCATTCCACCTGCACTGCCTGTTGTTTCTGTCTCTGAATGATGTTTGTGTGTTAATTACATTCCTTTCCTTTCTGAGAGACAGAAACTCTACCCTTTGGAATATTATGATTTTGTCATGAAATTAGACCTTACTCATAATATTTTTTTTTCTTCTTATTGCTCCAGCATAGTGCATTGCAATTGCCTTCCTAGCTTTCCAAATATTTACTTACTTATTGAGCATGTAGTTCTCCCTCTAGCTTCCATGATAGGCAGTTGGGACTTTCTGGTTTGGAAGTATTTTCAGCCCATCTCATATCTGAGAAATCAGCACATTTACTTTCAGTCACACATACAGTGTTTGTGCAGTGAGAGGCAAACAGAGGCTTGGAGACCTATTTCATTTAATGAAGACCGCATCAGATATTTTCATATGAGGAGAGTAATTATATATGCTGGAATTTGGTTTGGTCTCTCATGCCACCTCTTCCCCTTTAACAGAAAAGTACCATGGAATTTTAAGTCCCTAGATTGTCAAAAACTGCAGTAATATTCTTGCCATTGAGTTTACTGTTATAAACATTTGGAGAGAAAGTCCATTTTAAAAGCGTATTCATGAAAAACATATTCTGAATACATAATTGGGAGAAATGTCACAGCAATTGTTAGAGTTACACTCACTAATTAGAGAAAATACAAAATACTATGTGATTTATGTGTTCCATCAAAACTAAACTAGGATTTCTGATATTGTATATTCACAATGAATTTTGCCTGTGTTCAGTATACAGACCAAGCTTCAATTGCAGAAATCAGTCACTGAATCATCAGGATGGAACAGATGCAAGAAAATTGTGATCTTCTTGATGAGAAACAGTAAAAAAAAAAAAAAGATAAAGGCACTGGATCAATTATTCACTGCAAATTACACACTTGGCTACCATGATCATTATAACCCCTTCACATCCCGTTACTCTACACTCCATTATTTCTGCTTACCCCTATGGAGCCTGCCCTTTTACCTTCCTGACACTCCCCCCTTTTCTAGCTGTCAAACAGTGTGTTTCATTCCCCGTTTAAAGGATTTCTTATTTCCCCTTTGTGTGCTGCCTGTATCCTGCCATCCCTATCTCTCCTCCTTGCAGCTCCATCGGAGTAGTGGCTTTCATGCCTAAAATGGTGGGGGAAATGCTGGTTTAAAGACCATCTGGTTTCTATTCAGAGGGACACTATTGAAAACCAAACTGGTTTCTTAAAGCTCTTACTGAAGTGTAGAAAAATGTTCTTTTTTTCTCCTCCTCCTTTTAAACTGAGGGATTTTTTTTATTTTTTCCAAAGTCTTCAGACTCGTTCTTGAAACCTCTGCTGACAAGCAGGAGCCCTGTATGGCTTCCATAATGAATAGCACTAAATAATTTTTAACGAATCCTTCCTTTATCAGCAGAGTTCAGCACAAGAAAGGATTATACATGGTGAATTTGATATAGAGGACACAAAGGTACTGGCTTATGGGCTAGTTGTTAATTTGTTGAGCCTTATTAATGATATTTCTTCAATTTAGCATTCAACTGTCTAGGGTGCCTTTACCGCTCTTATACTAAAGAACTTAAATATCATCCCCTCTATCTCTGTGAGGTGGGGCAGTCTTACTCTTTCTGTTTCAAATTTAACTCAGAAATTCAAGTGACTTGGCCAAAATGTGGCAGGAAGGAAGTCTAATAGCAAAGAAAGGGGGAAAAAACCCAAAGTGCCTTGCAATCTATGCCAGCGCTTTAAGCATTAGATTCCTTGTCTAAGGGGGATCTCGTCAAAGCACAGAAGAGCTTACCTTAGTGCAATACTCTAGATTTCCTAATACCTCAAGCTGCTTCGTGCTTTTAAGGCATAAATTTACTTTTTAAGGATTACTGTCTCTGGGGAGGAAAGTGGAGGCAAAGGCATATAAAAAGTTTGTTTTTCATCCAGATTAAATATTAACTTTCTGATTGATAGTTCCCATAACCTCCTGTCTATTTGACAGTGAAGTGAGTGTATATATGTGCATTCTATCTATAACTTAAATCCAGATTTGGGCCTTTTTCATCAAAAGGTGTTATACATACAAGCTTTCTTATAGTCTGTGGCACAGCCTGAATCAGCCATCATTCCAGGGCATGACAGTGGTGCAAACTCCAGTTCCACCTCCAAAACCGTGCAGGTTCGTTTGGTGTTTAGATCAAGAGGATCTGGTTTAGGACAGGATCTTCAGCAGCCTCAGCTCAGGAACAAGGTCCTATGTGATGATGTTCAGGACAACTTATGCTGGGAATGTGACCAAAGGACTCCTGCTTTGAATGTTATTCCATTGTTCCTCGGCCCAGTGATCTCCTCAGGACACATTGAAGGTATTTAAGATAGACACTGAAAGGATGCATTTTATGGTACTATGAGATTGCGTAACCATCTTGCAGCTTGACAAGATGAAAGCATCTGTGCTATTTATTTATCCAGTCTTCTCAGTCTGGGTGCTCAGACTGGCTCATCGCTGTAAAGAAAACAAGTCTGAAATTAGAATATGGAAACACAGAAACTGATATGATCCTGCACGGAAAGAGT
Source organism: Leptosomus discolor (assembly GCF_034619465.1). Lineage (NCBI taxonomy): Eukaryota > Metazoa > Chordata > Aves > Leptosomiformes > Leptosomidae > Leptosomus > Leptosomus discolor. Next base: position 86,822,385 of record NC_141419.1, read on the forward strand.
GGGAGAAGGAATAGGTAATTACAGCCTTGTAGTACAAAAGCAGCAGGAACCTTACACTGGATTTTCCTTTACTTGAAGTTAAGCTTATTACACCTGGGGCTTATTCTGCTTTCATTTGCTTCAGATAGGAAAAAAAAAGTTGGGGTCTATTTTTTGTGTCTAACCTGCGCTATCATGTTAATGTAAGCAAATGTATCTTGCTGCCTGAAAGCAGAAGTACAAGGACTTCTGGCTTTACTTGCATTGAACAGTCACTGTGCATGTTACGTAGGTGCCTGAATTTAATATAAAAGAAAAAATAATATAAAATTAAAAAAAAAAATTCCCTGCAGAATTTGATTCTGTAATGTCTGAGAGTATGTCTAATTTAAGCATTAGAATAATTGTATTAAAATCAGTAGAGAGCAGTTGACTAGAATGATGGCCTCATACCTCCATCTTTTTTAAAGAATTCAACAGAAATCATGAATTCTGTATCAAACGTTTAGGAGAATTAAGAAGTTCTATAATCTTTCCTGATTTCTAATTTTCTTGTATAAAAGAAAAAGAAATTCTTTATAGGACAGTCCTATTTGCAGATAGCTCAAATGGTTTGAGAAACACTTTTCCAAATTTCTCCTACTGATTAACTCACTTCATCATGTAAACAAGCACGTATAAACCCTCCATTGACAGAAGGTAACTCATTTTAAAGTCAGCCAAGCCTAATTCTAAAATTTGCAGTTAAATTGCAGGCCTTGCTGTCTGAGAGATGTGATGAATGTGTAAAGTAATCCACATAAGACATCTTTCAGAAACAATTTTGGGATAAACCCCACAGGACTACCCAGGAAATTCCTTCTGAAGCTGTCATCTCATGAGGCAAAAAGGCAAACACCAAATACAACATTTTGTGTGCATCTCTGGAGTACACACTACAGCTACGAAGCTCACCCAATACAGAGAAAGAATAGAAGCTTCCTCATTCACTCAGTCCAAAGGCAAAAGTACTCAGCTTTTTCAAAGGGCAAAATAGCCATACCCCTAGAGAGAAGCAAAAAAAAAAAAAAAAAAAATTGGATGAGCTTGTAATTGATCTCCAACTGCTACTGCACTGCAAACACCAAAGGAAAAATAAGAAAGAAAAGAAATAGTTGGCTTCACTGAAAATACAACCAGTACTGAGCACTAGCATAGTGAGTCAAATAGCACACCACCAATGAAACACTTCTGACCAATAGTATGAGGTAAATCCAACCCATGATATCAATTTTAGAGAAAAAGCTATTTTGTGCGGCCCCAAAAGACAAAACTTAAGACTTACGGTAAACATTTTTCATCTCCATGGATAACTTGTTTATTAAATAGGTAGCTAGATACTAAGATCTCATTTGCAAAATCCTCTCCTTACAACTCTGATTCCTGCTCAGGGAGATAGTCATACAAAGAAGCAGGTAAGTCAGTTCTTAATGGGAGTACTCTACCTCTTTTACAGCCTAGAAAACAGAGCCACCCAAGGGGTTAAATGGCTGTGCTGAAGGTCATGCAAGGTGAAATACAAAGGGCACAAGGATTTCTTCATCCTGTGTGTAGCACTCAATCCCTATGATGACTGTTTAAAGGGATTTTCAGGGAGATGAAGTTAGCCACTGTGTCTAGGGATGAATACGTCAATGACAGCAGGAGGACTGAAGTTTTTCATCTTCTCTCTAATCACCAGGGCACAGCCACCAGTTTGCACACACAGGAGTACCTGCATCACTTCCTTATCAATGTTCCAATCACGTGAGTCTTAAATCTGCTGTAATGACAGATGAAGTCTGATGTACAAAATTGTAGTTAAAAAGCCAGCAGATGGTGGAGAGAATGTCTGTTCCTTAAGTATATATGTATTCCTTCGTCCATTTAATACATTTGTAAAGAGTCCTGTGTTTGCTGTGCTAACTTGTGCTGGCTAAGCAGCATGAGTGTTGCAGTGAATCAGGGTTTTACATAAAAAACAGGTCAACCCACTCCCCCGTTAGCTCAAATCAGAGATTTTTTTTCTGAAAATACATATAAAGAGAGTGGTGGAGAGGGAAAGCGTCTGGACACGTACTTTATATCAGTCGTCTGGTGACGGCGACAGGTGCATTTGTCAGGCCCCAGGGAGCAACTCTGTTAGACTCACTTTATTAATTGAGCAGATTACATGTTTTAGGAGATCCATCCCTCCTCCTCCTGTCGCCCTCTCCCTTTTCTTTGACATTCTATGGTTAAGGCAGGAAAGGGGAAAATACCCTTTCTTTTGGCTTTATCAATTTATAATTAAGCATGATGGGATTGGAAGGATCTAACAGTAATGCAGAGGGTGCATAACACTGACAAGGTCAATTATCTTCTGATAAGTCTCACAACAGCAAGTATTAATAATATGAATAATGTAAATTGAATGTGAGTTTGTTGAGTTTTAATTCCTATTTTAAAGTTTTCTTCCACGTGATGCAGACAGGATGGCAGATGCTAGTGAGAGGTCAATTAAATGGCCTCCACCAGCCCTATTTTTTCACTAGTCTGATGGTCCTTACAGTATTTGCTGCCTGTCAAGATACCTAGGATGAAGAATGCAGCAAGCAGGAAAGGGAAGCTGGGGAAACCCTGTTTCCCTAGGATTTTGGGTGCCTTCTGTCTTAAAGTAATTTCATCATATCCCAGTTCCTGAATAGCCAGTGACAGAGAAGAACTGTGTCAGGTTCAAGTGTCCCAAGATTTGGCAGAACTGTAGATGTATCATATGTTGGGAATTGAGGTTGCAAGGAATGACCAAAGTCGCTTAATCAAAAATACCTGGCTGGCACAATCATTAAGGCCTTCCCAGGAAGCTGCAGCTCATCCAACAGTTAACGGTTCTACTAGAGGATTTTTGATTTTTTGCAGGAATTCTGGTAGTGGATACAATGTACTCCTTCCATTTAGACTGTGACTGAAATACAATTTCAAACCTTCTATTCTGATATATTCTGAACTCATGGTTTCTTTAGGGGTTTTAACTTAGCTGACTGAAGTCCAATTCTCATTTGGAGTACACCATAATAAATCTAGAAAATCTCCAGTGCAAGCAGACATCTCAGTAACCAGACATCTCAGTGTAGCCCAACAGACCCATTCTGGCATCTCTCTGAAAACACCACCTCAGGAATGGTCGTAGACAGAAGCGGTGGCTGTTATTTGTGGCAATTTTATTTAGGTCATAAGCCCTTCCTTCTAGTAATTATAACTTATATTCCAGGTTAAATGTTTGGGAAAAATTGTTTGTTTATTTTCTTAGGAGATTGCCAAGATATTATTCTACTTAGTTTTACCTGGCCATCCTATTTAGCAACAAAGAAAAATTAAAAGCCTTTTTACATTATTGTGTCTGTACCATGCTCCCACATACACAGACTCCTGATATGGCTAATTAGTCCTTCCTTGAATCCACTTCATTCATTTTTTACAGTGAAGCCTAGTGAGTGTACTAAGTGATATCAGATTTGAACTTTTCCTGGAAAAGCTCAAGCTTTCCAAATGACTAGCTCTGTGTTTTATTCTGGGTAGAATCACAGGGACCAAACAAGACTAACCAGTTAAAAGCCAATATATTTAGCTTTTTGCTCCAGAGAGACTGAGTAAATAATAGACATAGTTAGGTTGCCCATTGCCACAAGCATGCATTTTTCATGGAAAATTTATGATCTGAGTACACAAGACATTGTGGATATACAAAAAAAGACCAGTAATCCTGAGTCTCTGGAAGACAACAAAAATCTATTTAGATTCGTTGAATGTACTCACTAGCAGGGGCAAGATTCATAGGGCGTTGTATGCACAGTGCAGCACAAATATTGACTAGTAAAAAGTCTGTTTACTGCTGAAGAGATGGGAGACTCATTTGTGGTATAACAGGACCATAAGCTGGCCTCCTCCAGCGGCACAGAAGTTAATAGCAATGAAAATGACGTCTGAGAAGGACGCTGCCATCTGTAAGTTTACACACTGGATTGCTTAGGGGGGAAAGAATGCCATGAAATTATTCCGAAACCCTGATAAAAAAGTTCCTAAGAAGGAGAAGAAAACACTTGGGAAATAGATGGAATATAATCAGAGAATGCTTTGTTTTTTTGATAGAGCATGGCAGTTAGTGAGAAAAAAACATTCTTTTTCTTGTTTGCTTATGTTTTTGCTTTTAAGTGCCATATTTTTATTTCCCATGGGAATTATAAAATATAAATTTACATTTTGACAATATAGTCCTATGATACACAAAGAGTCCTAAAGATTATGTCTGGGCCGTTTTCCCCCAAACCCTAACCCCTGTGAATTGAGAAGTGTGATATGGTGAGTGACAGCAGTCTAGGGACAGAATATTAAAATTTGAAGCCTGAAAGTCGTGTTCAATAAAAATACATCAAGGGGGATGAAACCTTTACAATTCACCAGCACATTTTACTCTGCAATTTTCAAAAGAAAAGTAGCAGGGGTCTCAGTCGAAGCACGTTGAAATGTTCCATCAAACACATCTCTTCTAAATGTAGCCTGACAGTGCCTGCTTCCATTTCCCATCTTCTCACTTAAATGGGTAACACATGTGTAAATGATGTTTATTTTATTGTAAATAGAGTGTTGTCTCTGCCCTTTAATATCATGGCTCTGTGCTTGCACCCTTGGCGTCTCCTTTAACTGCTAACACAGTCTTCTCCTATACACATTTATTAAGGCTGGAATGGAGGCCTCCGGGCAGCTACCCCAGCCCCCTGCATCGTGGCAAGCTTGATTTCATAGACTTTTTCCATCCCTAATAATTGGGTATCACATCCTGCCTTGAATATTATTTCCTCGTTTACACAAGCTCTTCTGGCATTTTATTCCATTGCCTGAACTGTTTGTCTGAGGCTGGTTAAAGCTTTTCTTCATATTTAAACTATAGGTTTTCTGTCAAAGTGTAGTGCACAATGTCCTCTTCTGTCCTTGTTGAGAAACAGAGGAAAAGTTCTGTCTTTTCATATATCTCTTAAGAAAAGCATAGTATAGTCTATGTTCCCCATCACCCAGCTGTGAAACAGGCACTGGTAGGTGAAGACGAGATGGGGCTGCCTAACTGCACAGGAGACAGCTTCACCAGCGATACCCACATCAAGAAAGTTACCCACATATTTAAGACTTCAGCTGGCGTTCGGGAGCACAGAAACTCTGCATTTCTTCAAGAGATCAGACCAGTGGTCCCTCTAGCGGTAATTTCTGTCAGAGATTATCAATTCCTTCAGAAGAAGCAGTGGGCAGTTTTATCCCTAGAGAGACGGCCTCTTCTGGAGCCCGTTTAGTACCTCAGCCAGAGCCTAAGTGTGATGTCTAATTTCAAATTGTTAGGCCATGTTGTTAAACCCTGGTGTTTGTTGGTGTGTACTGATGGCCTACCTCTACCTTAAACATCTACCCTGAAGAAAACAGTCTATTTTTGTGTATGTGTGTGATGGTATTCTTTAGTCGTGTTTCATTTTATGGCAGGAGACGTGTGCTTGTCGCTGCCCACAAAGTGCCTGCCCCGGCAGCATGAATACAGCCTACTACGACCACATTTCCTGAGTGAACATTTCCTCACACGCTTCCCCTTTGTGATGTCCTGCTCTGGATTTCTACGGCATTTCCTTGCCATGTCAGCGAGCATAAGCATTCAGAAATGTATTGGGTGCTCATGCCCAGGTGCTGGCAGCCCGGAACACACTGCAGCTGGGGCTGCCCTGTACTGACACAGACGCTTCCAGACAGCTCTGCAGGGGCCACACCACAGGTCACCGCTGAGCCCATCAGCGAGGCTAGTTGTGGCTCTGTGAGAACATGTTAAAGTAATGGCAAAAAAACACTGGACAGAGAGAAGCAGAGAACAAGAGTGAGAAACAGCTGTGTGAACACCAGAGAAGAAGGAGGGGGAGGAGGTGCACCTGGTCTGCAGCAGAGAATCCCCTGCAGCCTGTGGAGGACCCCGTACCAGAGCAGGTGAGTATTCCTGAAGGAGCAGCTGAGACCTGTGAAGAGCTCACACTGGAGCAGGGGAAAAGTATGAGAGGGAAAGAGCAGCAGGTAAACTGCCTGGTATTGACTGTGCTCTCTACCTCCCTGGGCAACTTGGAGTGGGAAGAGGAGTCTGGAGACTCTGGGAAAGCAAGATGAAAGATACTGCTTTAAGATTTGTCTTTTTAGGTTGTTGTTTCTGACTACCCAAATCTATTTTAATTGACAATAAATTAAGTTGATTTTCCCATCTTTTTGACTATGAGAGTGATTGGTAAGCAATCTCCCTGTCTTTATTGCAACCTACAAGCTTTCTTATTTCTCTTTTTCCTATTTTCTGCCCCGTCCTTCTAATGGGTAGGGAAGTGAGCAACTGGGTGGGAGTTTGCCTGTTAGCCAAGATAAACCCACATCAAGGCAAAAAAAAAAAAACAACAAAAAAACAAAAAAACAAACCAGCAATCAGCCAGACAGGATTCTCAGCTGTTTTCTGTATGGGCTTGTTTTTTCTTTATAGGCTATAAAGATATAATTTAGGCACTACAAAGAAGTTAAGCTGGAGCATAACCTGATCAGCTCTGTACACCCATTTTAACCTGTTAATTCATTCCTCATTGGTTTAGTATCTGGTTCTATGAATATTTCTGTTAATAACTTTACACACATGAATAGACCCATTAATCATGACTAAGGAGACTCGAAGGCTCTCAGATGTTTGCGAGAGAGGGCTGTTTGACTGTAGAAGTCAGCTTCACACAGGTTTTCTGGATGATGTTTTCCTCCATGATGTTAACCAAAAGGTATAAAAGGTCAGGAACATGAGCATGATTATCTTGGATGTGAAATGGCACCTGGATGCCTTTACAAATATAAACATAAATCATTTATACTTTCAAGTTCTGCCAGATGAAGAAGTGTAGTAGGCTTGGATTTGTAAGGGAGCTCCTAATTTGGCACCTATGGAAAACTGAGATGCTGGAAATGAAAATGGTGGTCTTCTAAACCTAAGTAGAGGTTCTGTCTAGGCAATTTGGCAACTAAATATTCACTGCACCTATTTTTGACAATAAAGAAAACCTTTGTACTTTCGCATCCCTTCACCAAGCTGTAGGCGGCCATAAAGCAAGAGACATGACGCAGGCGGGCAGAACTAAGCTGTGGCTGTAGATAGGGTCCTCAAAGAAAGTTTCCTTTAGGACTCTTTTAGTTAGCCATGTTCAGGTGTCATCTAATGGCAGAACCTGTTTCTCTCTCCAATTCCGTTTGTGCTAACCAAGAATAATCAGAGGACTGTAGTTTGGTCTGATCTATTTGCACTGGACTTGTGGACTCACAGAGCCGGTGAAAAACCATAGTAAAGGAAGGTGCTGTAGGCCTAGTTGCAAAAAGAGAGCACTGTGTGAGACCGACAAAGCCCATCCATGTTTGCCTCTCATGCCAAATTATGTTCCCTTACCCTGGGATCCAAACCCTTCTGCAATCTAGCCCAATATCTTATAGACAATGACCATGCACAGATTAGTACTTCCCTGATAGTCCCCACCTTCAGTCAGTGCACAGCCTTGACACCTAGAGGGCTTACATCTTTGTCTGTCCTTTAGAAAAGACTTTCATTAATTTTTCTAATCGTCTTTTGAATCTGCTTGATACAGTTGGCATCCACAAATTACTGTGGCAACAAGTTGCACGATTATTCTGTTTTATGTAAAAGTGCTTTCGTTTGTATGCTTTCAGAACATCCCATGTGATAATTCTGTTTATCTCTCTGTAATTTTTGTGCCATGAGAAGTAATAAATTTTAATTCCCTATTCTTAACAATTTAGAGACCACTCTCAATCCTTTCAGGCCTTTTTTGTCTAAGCTTTGGTCTGTTTGCTATTTTCTTGCATGGATGCAATTTCGTATGTTCAGTCTTGCCTGCATCTTTGTGATGGTTTTATTTTTACTGAGAAGCAAAAGAAGGACATGACAGAATGCCCTCCATGTTTGATTTGGATGTTCCATATAGGAGAATAAGGATTTTGTTGTTGTCATTATTTATTTATTTCTTATCAGTTTCTGATGTGCTGTTACAGAAATACCAAAGTAAGTGCCTATTGTAGATGCAGTTATGCTAGCGTAAACTGCTTTGTGATACATGGGAATGGGAACAAGCCACACCAGGATCAAGGAAAAGCATTATAAAAGTCAAAGTGCATCCACTATAAGGGCTGCAAAGTGTCAGTAATAACAGTAATAGCAATGATTCCTCTCTGTCTCAAATAAATTGTACCAATAGTTCTGTGCTTAGAGTCCACTCTCATACCAGCCATACACCAGAGTCACCCAGGAAAATGTTTCAGTGTATGCTTCGTTTTGACCTGTGAATAATTCTACAGATATTCCTTTCATTTTGCTGGGAGTACTCATCTGTTTTTCATCTGTACACATGCTTTGTTGGGTCAGGGCCCAAAGCATTTGAACAAATATTTATCAGATATTTCACAGAATTTTCCAGCTCTACTGGGAGCCAGATTCGTTACGCCCTTGCATGTTCTTATGCCAGGGGTGAAAATGAGCCTATTCTCTTATACTTTGAAAAAGAACTGATTTATCTGATTGGAACCAGGAGCCTGAATTTTAAGCACATTAGTAACTGAGTTCTGTGTCTAGTCTGGGCACACAATAACCAGATTTGTATTCAAATAGTGCAAAGCTTTTCATCCTCATGGCTTAGTACACAGGTGTAATCCCCTACAGAATGGATTGCTTTTACAAGCTGGCTTCTCTAAGGCAGTGGGTAACATTTATAGCTGTCTATATTCGCTTTACGATTCTGGGCCAAGAATCATACTTAGGCTTGATGTGATCTCAGACCCACACTGCTTTATCCATCTGTAACTTATCTGTTGCCTCCCCAAGATCAAACTTGTTACAAATCCCATCTCTTCCACCACAGGATATTTTTGTCTTGAAGGGGTACCCTGAACTCCTGCAATTCTGCTGCAGTCCCAAATAAGATACATCCAAGTGGCCCAGACAGGTTCTATATGCATTGCAAGTAGGCTCTGCTTTTCAATGAGGGTTTGAAGTTTCTCCGTCATCATTTCCAAGATGTGGATTCAAAGCTACACTTAAGAGCAGGCTGGAATAACATGAATGCAAAGTTATTTTTTGACACAACCTTGATCTTCAATTAACATTTCAAATGTAGTGGAGAAGGTAACTTGGATTAGTTAGTTATCCTTCCATGGGGAGCTCTGGATGCAGTCCAAACATGTCTTCAAACACTTGGGCAGTTACAGAAGTGGGCGGATGTATATGTACTTTTGTAGTACATTTATATAGTACTTTTATAGTCTGTCCCTCTATTCTGCCTCGTCCCCACCTGGAACACCCCAAGACAAGAAAGACATGGAGCTGTTGGAGCGAGTCCAGAGGAGGGCTACCAAGATGGTCAGGGGGTTGGAACACCTTTCCTACAAGGACAGGCTGACAGAGTTGGGCTTGTTCAGCCTGGAAAAAAGAAGGCTCTGGGGAGACCTTATAGCGGTCTTCCAGTGCCTGAAGGGGGGCTACAAGAAGGCTGGGGAGGGACTTTTTTCAAGTGCCTGCAGTGATAGGATGAAGGGTAATTGTTGGAAGATGAGAGAGGGCAGGTTTAGACTAGATATATGGAAGAAGTTCTTCACACTGAGGGTGGTGAGACACTGGAACACATTGCCTAAGGAAGTTGTTCATGCTCCATCCCTGGAAGTGTTCAAAGCCAGTTTGGATGGCAACCTGGTCTAGTGGGAAGTGTCCCTGCCGTGGCAGGGGGGTTGGAACTAGGTGGTCTTTGTGGTCCCTTCCACCTAAACCATTCTATGATTCTATGATAGTCTCAAGCTCACTTTTGGCACGTTTTGGCTCATGGGAAGTCTTGGATGCTGTCTACCTATCCAAAATATGATGGGAGTAATGGCCTTGTGTCTTTCATGATTCATTAAGGACTTAGATCTGCATATATATGTTAGCGCAAACTGTCAAATACACAAATTGGATTTTAGCACCCACCTGCACATTTCATTTCACTTAGAAAGTCAAACATTCACCCCCCCCTTCAAGTGTTTTTAATATTTCCTTTCCAGCCTAGCCGGTTCTTCCTTGTAATACCCAGAATCCCTCATATCTATGATAATAGTATTATTTAAAGTTTGACAAGTTTTTGCTGAAGTTTTCTCATTGTCTAGTGATATTAACAAGATTTTAATTTTATTTACTGATTTTTTAAAATGTTTTGTTGAAGATGGGTTTCGTTTGAACACAATGAATTGTGCTGAGTTCAATGTTCCCATTACTTTCCAGCCATCATTAGCTTGTTCTTTTGTTCATTAAAACAGGCCTAAATGCTCTCTAGCCAGTTTCCATGGATGTATTCACACAAGTCCTCTTATTCTCCCCAGCTTCTTTGGCTAGCAGTAATTTACAATGCTTTATTTATTTATTTATTTATTTATTTGCTATTATTATTATTTCCCATCAAACCTGAACAGATTTTACACTTGTGTTGTTGCTGGGCTATTAAACAGCCAGGAGACCTTGTTCCAGTAGAAAAGTTAACCATGTTGTTGGTGAAATCTGGAAACAAAACCGTTGCTAGGATTCAGATGAGTGAAATGGGGTGACAAGACTGAGGGGATTTAAAAACAGAGAGCTTAGGATATTGCCAGGGGATTTTAGCCAGCTTGATTGCTTTCTGAAGAATGAGATGGGACAGAGGACTAGAACTACAATTTTTTTGCTCTAATGTCTCATAGACTGGTTTTCAAACTGAGAAGTCTCGAAAGATTTTATTACAAACAAAATTACTCATTTGGGGCTGAGATATGATAAGGAGCCTTTCTTTGTCCTCTGTTTTTAGTAGAAATCGTGTGATTTAGCTCCCAGTTATATTTTCATTTGCTTAAATGTAAAAACCTCATTTCCTTTACCCTCAAAAGGCACAGATCTTCTTGACCTCCTTTAAGACTGTGGGGATGTCCTGTACAAGAACTTACCTTTTTTTTTTTTTCCTTGGTTTTATACCCCCTGGTGCAATGATGATGAGGCTGGAGTCTGGTGACAACACTTGTAAGAATTAATGTCAGAGTTTGGAATTGCTGATTTCCAGTGTCAGGTAAAATCTAGAGAGATGGATAGGTAGATTTTTTTTGCCTCGATCTTCACTGGCAAGTGCTCCAGCCACACTGCTCAAGTTGCAGAGGCAAAGGCAGGGGATGGGCGAATGAAGAACCACCCACTTCAGGAAAAGATAAGGTTCAAGAGCATCTAAGGAGTCTGAAGGCGTACAAGTCCATAGGACCTGATGAGATGCATCCCAGAGTCCTGAGAGAGTTCACTGAGCCACACTCTGTGATACTTGAAAAGTCATGGCAGTCAGGTAAGGTCCCCAGTGACTGGAAAAAGGGGAAAATTGCACTCATTTTTAAATAAGGTGGAAAAGAGAACTCTGGGAACAACCAATCTGTCAGCCTCACCTCTGTGCCTGGAAAGATCATGGAACAGATCCTCCTAGAAGCTATGCTAAGGCACACAGAGGACAGGGAGATGATTTGAGATAGCCAGTATGGCTTTACTATGGGCAAATCTTGCCTGACCAACCTAGTGGCCTTCTGTGATGGAGTGACCAAATCAGCAGGACAAAGGAAGAGCTATGGATGTCATCTATCTGGACTTCTGAAAGTCCCCCACAACGTCCTTCTCTCTAAATTGGAAAGGTATGGATTTGATGGGTGGATAGTTTTGTGGGTGAGGAATTGATTGGATGGTCACATCCAGAGGGTAGTGGTCAACATCTTGGTGTCTGAGTGGAGATCACTGATGAGTGGCATCCCTCAGGGGTCTGTATTCGGATGAGTGCTGTTTAATATCTTCATCAATGACTTTGACAGTGGGATTGAATGCACCCTCAGCAAGTTTGCCTACTACAACCAGCTGTGTGGTGCAGTTGACACGCTGGAGGGAAGGGATGACATCCAGGGGGACATTGACAGGCTGGGGAGGTGGGCCTGTGCAAACCTCGTGAAGTTCAACAAGGCCAAGTGCAAGGTCCTGCACCTGGGCCAGGGCAATCACAAGCACAAAGACAGGCTGGGCAGAGAAAGGACTGAGAGCAGCCTGCGGAGAAGTACTTGGGTGTACTGGTTGATGAGAAGCTCAGCATGACCCATCAACGTGCATTTGTAGCCCAGAAAGCCAACTGTATTCTGGGGTGTACCAAAAGAAGCATGCCCAGCAGGTCAAGGGAAGTGTCCCTTCCAAACCAACCCATTCTATGATTCTATGATTCTATAGATAGGTAGATAGGTGGTCAGCCCCTACGCAGCTCTATACAGAATTTAATTTGGTAAACGTAGAACTAGAAGTAATAGAAATACATAACAGTTGACTTCTTCAGTAGAGGACTTCCATGACAGAACAAGGTGATTGCGTCAGCTGAAGCAACTCGGAAATGAAGGTACCTTACCTTGGAAAAATGTTATTATCAACAGAATTTAATGGTTGTGACACGGAGTGGACTGACAGCCCAAGAAACGAGAAATCTTCAGGTAACCCTGACAGTCACCTACATTACAGCTGCAGAACTGCCAGAGGAACCAGTCACAATAAGGTTGTCTCGCGACCTACCTGCTTACAAACCTGCTTCAATCTGTAGTATAGACAGGAACTTCACTGGGATTAGATTCAGGCACTACTACAAATTGGACACAGACAAGTTTTAAGAGCAGTGACAGAGCTTGGTTAAAAAGTTGAGTTTACCATCTTGGCCTGTTATGGCAGAGGAGGACTTGATTGTGTTGGACTTGTGGTCCCTGAAATGTTGATGGACCCATCAAATTCTGCACAAAGTTTGTATTTCTTTTGAAAAAAAATCCAAAGACACAAAGGCTTTACTCAATATGTATAGATTTCCAAGGGCCAGCCAACTATACCAATGAATTTTTCAAATATAAATTTTCTCCAGCTTCTGGAACTTTTACCTCTACTTTTAAAATGCAACTTTTAGAAAGGGAAAAAAAAAAAACAAAAAAAAAGCAGCTATGTACTGGCGTGTTTCAGTGCCCAAGTGAAGCATTCAAATTTGTACAAAAGGAAACTCCTAGCTTTGAATTGCATTCATATTCAGGGCCTTGTTGCAGCTCACAGAAACAAAGTGCTAAAATGATATGCAGTATACTTATCACTCCCTGGTTGTCTCTTTCACCTGGTGACAACACTTGTAAGGGTTCTCAATACATGGTGGCTATTGAGCAAGAGTCAAAACTTGCAGAGGCTCAGCCTCTGCGGAACTGTGTTTCTTTATATGTAGAGCCAGCAACTAACTATTTCGTAACTGCCCTCAGTTATTCTTTGCAATCCCATGCCTGCATCTGGGTGAGGTTTGTTTTGCTTGATTAGTTGTTTTTTTCTTTGTTTCTTTGTTTTAAAGAGGATGCTGTTCATGTCTGAGTTTTTTATTTCAAGTTTGAAGATGAAGACTGGCATAAAACTTTCCCATTGTGCATGTTTTTCTATTGGACTCATAACATCTCACTTTAAGAGTTTTTGAATGGAGTTCAGTTCTTAAATATGGACTTTTAGTTTCTACATATGTAACTTTTCACATTTTCTGGAACAACTGTTATTTTTAATTGGCATTTACCTACCTGTAAATACCTAGAAAATTATACTGAAAATATTATCTTTTGGAGTTACTAATTCTAACGGCAAAGATAAGAACTGTCTTTGATGAATCTGTACTCTGTAATTTTCATTAGGTGGATGAAAGGATGAAAGAACAGATTCTGATGTCCGTTGCCTTGGTGAAACTCTATTGTTTTCCTCTTAAGTAACTGAACACAGAAGGAAAAAAATCCCACCATCTGACTCTCTATCTTAACTTTTCCCAAAGATTGCCTACAATTCCAACAAGAACATAACCATCTGGGCTCCCTTGCTTGTATCATGTTTGTTGTCTGCATGGAGAGAGATTCATATTTTATATAAGTCATCCCCATAGGGGGAAGTCCTGCTACCTGTTAGCACAGTGCCTGATTCTTCAAAAAAATTAACAAAATACTGTGTCTTTAATGTTGCTTACTGAATTACAAATTGGGGAGCTTGCACATCTCTCATTTTATTCATCCTAATTACAATTGCCCTGTCACTGAGATGCCAGCCTGACTAAGAGCAAATCAGGTAGTGACTCCCCAGGGTGTTCTTTGTAACAGGAAGGCTGTCTCTAGTGGCTTCAAAATGACAATTTCCTCTCTTTTACTTCAAAGTGGAGTGTTTCCCCTGGACAGTTTCACATTTGATTACTTTCACTAGCCTCTCTGTCTTTGAGTTGCTTGATTAGCATCTCAGTCACCTAAGAAATTAGACTAAAGTTTGTGCCTTCGAAGAAAAAAAAAAAAAAAAAAAAAGACAGAGAGGAAAAAAAAAGAAGCTGGTGAAAAATTATCTTTCCCATAGGAAAGACATTGAGGGTATGGAAGAAATTGAGCTCTGACAAAGTTTTGCTGCCTTAAACTTCATCTCTTCTGAAGGAAGGACTGTCTCCTTGTTTGGGAAGTTTACTCTAAATATTTCCCTGCAGAAATGTTAATGGGATAGCTAATTCCTGCTTTTGTTTGAAAAGCTGTTCGTCTATTTTTTTGATAAGCAACTTCAAAAATTATGTCATAAACTCTAGCCAAATAACCAGTAACAGTCTTTGGCAGCACTGTAGGTGCGTGACTATGGATTCTGTTGCGTAATAGAGAACCTCAAGCTGTAAGTTGCTGGTTATAAACTTTCTATCTTGCCATTTATAACACAAGAAGAACATATACATACCAACCACAGAGAGAATTGTGTGCAAATAACACGATGTTTCAGTATTTCGTGTTAAAGATCTGTGTGTGAAAAAACAGAGTTCAGCTTAGGTACCTGGCACAGATGAGCCTTGCTGAGGTTAAAACTCATGGTTCTGCCTTATCAAACTCTCTAATTTGTCTGTCTTTCCAGTTTCTATTATATACTGTCACCCTAGTCCCTAGACATCAGATACAAGAATTAACATAGCATAAGTGATGTCCAAAGAGGCAGCAAGTGATCCTCTCTTTTGTGAAGAACTGGCATGTCTGTGTTCCTCAGGGCTGTCTTTGTTGCTTCCCTTTCTCTTACAGAATGCAGTCAGGAAAGAAATTAATATTTTGAGGAGAAGATATGGGTTTGCACCTTATCTTAAAATACCTTCTACAAGCATTATGGAGGAAGCGTCATCTAAAATCAACAATAATGAACAGAATATTTTTTCCCTGTTTCTAATATTTATTAGATTAGGTTTGCATTCAGTTGCGGGATGTTGTTGATATGTCTGTAAATTTCTTATCTCCCACCCTAAAGATTTACAAAAATATATCTGGAAGAAGTTAATATCACATGCGAGTCTCATCCTCAAGTGAAAGATGGAATAATTTACAGTGTCCAGTTGCACTTGATCAAATGATTACCGCCTATCCATCTGCTTGTAAAACATTCCCACCTTTCACTAATTCTTTTAAATTTCTGCCATTTCAGTCAAACTGGAATTTATTACTGCCCACTTACCCTGATTTAGTTGTGAAATGATTTGCATGGCTTCTGTCAATGTTATTTGCATATCTTTATTATGAATACTGCTTATTTGGGGGCAGATTTGATTTATGAGTGTTTGGCATGGTATGCCCAGTTATTTAGTTTTCATTTCTGATTTACACAAAAGGAATGAGAAAGGCAGTAATTCTTTTTCTCTCGATGCAGTATATGTGCAGGACAAATAAAACTTGAATAAGAAATTATTTTATTTTGTTTTATTTTGGTTTTAGGGTTAAGTTCTCAAATGTGAAAAATTACAAGTCTTGTCAGAGCTTTAGAGCAAATCAAAATTAGTCTTTCCTGTATTCAGCTGAGATCAAAAACTAGTGTAGAAACTTGAAGTGAAAAATGTAATTACTGAATCAAATGCCAGGAATCAGGAAAATGGCACCAACCAGAAAAAAACTTTTTTCTGCATAGCATCTTCACCCTCACTGTAAAGAAAACACAGATATTCTTCAATAGAGACAAGATGACATGCTGTTTGATATTCCTTTTACTATCTCTCATGTAGCATTATTAGTATGTTAAAAACCATAGCTCACCTTTGCTCACCGGAAAATGAGGCAGTAATTCTTTGCACTTACATGTTTATATAATTCCATATTAATCACTTTTCTGCCTATTTTTTCCATGTTATTGGGGTAGGTAGGTAAAAGATATCCATGTTTTCCCTCTCCTCCTCAAAGTCAAATATGTGATTTTGTTTTGCTGAGCAGAAAAACATTTTGACATATCTTGAATCAGAGCTGACTTCAGAGTCCAACATTTGGATATAGGAGCAGGTTTTGAGAACACAGACTTCTGGTAGCAGAGCCAGAAATGGCGCAGCACAGCCTGGTTACTATTTCATGACGGCTTCTTCCTATACAGTTTTGCATTACACACACAAAGGATTAGAAACTGAGATCTACACTCATGCCTGCTTGTATTTAGCTATAGTAAGAGTCTGAATAGGCACTTATAAAACAGTTTGCAAATCAGTTAAACTTGGGGGTAGAGTTTATATAATTTAAAAGCAGCTGTCTCAAGTTATGTCTCTGATGCAAAACATGGGATTATAAAGGATTCATTTTGAGGCAAAGGAGGGAGAAGTATTTCTGGAAAGTAAGTCATTTCATCTGTTACAGAGAAATATCTCAGGTTGATTGCAAATCTGGCTGTTCTTAAACAAGCACAGAGAAGTATTCCCAGATGAAAGATGTAATTAATAGTTCAGCCTCTACTAAATTAGGTAGAATAGAGAGTATCCTGTGTTTGTTACTGTAATCACTTAATGTAAAAATATAGTTACTTCAGTAAGCTTTATTTAGGTTGACTTGTAGTAGCACTAATACTGCAAAACTTTGTGGAAAGTACTAGGTTCCTAATTGTTGTGCAGTGAAAGAATGATCAACTACCTGAAAATCTTTCCTCTTCATTGTCCTCCATACTGCCATTGTGGGATATTGTCCCTGCAATGCCTTGTTGCGGCAAAATAATATTATTATCCTTTTACATATGAGAATGAGGTATACAGATATCTAGTATTACTCAGTGAACTTGTACCTGAATAAGAATAAAATCCAGACCTCTTAATTATTGGTATTGTGCTGAATTCAGTAAAGTATCCTTCTTTAGAAGTAATTTTTTCCATGATGTCTGGAGAACATTGCCATCCTGAAGCCAGCCTAATAAGACCCAGGATGAAAGGCAATTTTATATAGAGAGATGTTTGTTTCAGGACTGTTTCAGCCTTAGCTTTTTCTTTTCTTCTGTCCCTGCTTTTGTTCCCTGGTGTGAGATGCATTTTGGCCTAAGAGAATGGCTCCTAGAGAGACTGAGAATGGCACTGCTAGTGAAGCAGCGCAAGGTTTACTAAGCTAACTTTCCTCCCACTAAAGAAAACCACTGCTATGTTATGGGTGAATCTTATTTCTGTGAGGAGTGTAAGATATGGTCCTAAAGTCTGTCTCACTTCTGAAGACTAAGTAAGGATACTGGCAATGGTATTTGACACATCTTGTGCTTTTGTGCCGTTCACTTTAGAATGCCATTGTAAAAATTCCTCATTCTCATTAGCTGGTTGCTATGTCATTAACTCACTATAGAGCCCCCATAATGTCCCATTATACTGTACTTTCAAGCTTTTGGCTGTTAATTAAGCATGGAACATTCTCGTTTGTTACAGGGCTGAAATTAAAGGAAGGAAATCTTAAATTATGAATAATACTGTTAAATAATAATAATAATAATAATAATAGGATTAATGGACACCCAACTATGTACATAATTAGCCTAATTCCAATGAAAGGGTGATGGTGAATTTTTTATCAGTGTCACCAAGACCTCATAGTATAATTACAGACCTATTTGTTCAATGCTTAGAGTGTGCTATTCATTATAACATGTGAAGAATTGAGCGTTTGTTCAGAAAAAAAATACAGGGCAAACCGTTTAAAACTGATTCAGATGGGTTCTTTTATGTTTTATTTGTTGAGAAAGTTTTTTGCTTATTTTTGTTGGTTTGTTCATGTCCTTATTTTCAATCAATGATTAAAATGTCAACATAACTTCTACTGATTTCATGAACAAAATAAGGTATAGTAATGCAAGAACCAACCACCAAAATGAAGAGGAAAAAAAAAAAAAAATCCGCTCACTCCCAGAAGTATCCCAGTAAAGATTTCTAAAGTAGACGTGATTATGTTATTTCTGGATTATTCAGGAATACTTTAAGAAAGTCTTTCAACCTTCCACCTGCTTCTAGGTACTTCACAGGATCATTCAATGAAGGTTTTTGCTATTCAGGCCAGCTATATGTTAAAATAGAATATACGTCACTTGCACCTCTTGTTTCTATTTCAAGCTGTCTCCAACTCTGCTTGTCTAATTTTCAAAGGTGAATATGTTATTTATATTCCTATAATCTCAATTATATGTATTTCATCTTTTCTGGGTTATCTCCCTATGCCATTACGACTTTATATAATTGAGCATTGAATATATTTGGACCAGAAACTGACTGCATGTCACTAGATATGTCTGCTTAAGTCTAGACATCCTTTTTTTTTTTTTTCATTTTTGACAACCTGTGAAAAGTGATACTGAACAGTAGCTTTAGGAACACAATAATTTTGTCTGGAAAGGACCATTGGAGGTCATCTGGTTCAACCTCCATCTTAAAACAGAGCTAATTTAGATTAGGTTCTTTATTCTCCTTACAACACAGCATTTTGCATAGAATTGGAACTGAGTCCTGAGGATGAAAAGGGGAAAGGATTCTAAAACATCAAGCACCTGTTTTAGCAGGAGCTGGTTGAGAAAGGGAGTTCCCAACCACAAAATACTTCATTGTTTCAGAATGTATGTTTTTGGTCTTTTTTTTTTTTTTTCCTGGAGCTACTTCAATCCTTCACTGGAGTAGTACATGAAAGTAGTTGAGCTGACTTCTGTTCTGGAGGGTCCAAGTGCAAGACCCTCTTCTAGTGAATACTTGTTGAAAAGGAGTGAATATCTCTAAATACCTGAAAAAGATACATCTGAAGATTAACAACATGCAAGTGGTTTTGACACTGTGCAGATAGAGCAATAACTTGAATTTCAAGGAACAACCTAGTGAAGAGTTCTTTCTATTTAGGACTATGGTTACTTTTTTCTTTAGATTTCGACAAGAATGTAGATTTAAGACTCATAAAGTCTTAGATAATGTGAATTGCAGGCAAAAAAAGAGAAAGCCCTTCATCTTTGGAGCTATTGGTTTGTATGACTCTACATTTTCTTGCCAAATCCAACTCTTTCCACTATGCCTCCTCTTTCCTCTGAAACAAATAAAATATAATTATTTGTTTCAAAATATTCCCAGAAAACTCCTATTTCTCCTCCACAACAATATCTTGGATGAAAGTCAAATCTAGACAGACTACGTTTTACAGAAACCACATAGTTTAAATTTTAGTGTGCATAATCTTATCTATTCTCTGATTCCATTGTGAACAGTTACCAGCTACTTGTCTGGATTTTATTCCAATTTTTGTTTTACTTCTTTGAAACTAATGTTGGAGGTGCATGTCAGGGTTGCTAAAGACTGTCCTTAAGAAAGTCTTGTCATTGGAAGGCAGTAAATTGTAGAACATGCCGTGGCTACAGTAGTACTGTGATAGCTATCAGTCATAAAAGCATTCGCTTTGGTTTGGTATTTTATCTTACACACCTTGATATGGAGCCAATGTGACACTGTTCAAAAATATTCCTCCTTTTTCCCCTAGATTCTGGTAACCAGGAAGCCATTTAATTGTCTCTGTATGACACAGAAATATCAGAGACCTGTGAAATGGGATACTGATCCTCTGACCCATGATTATGATTTTTCCATTATATTCAGTCTCTGTTCCATTACAGAATATGTCTAATTTGCCTTCCATCATCCCCAGAGATCTGTGTAGCTCTGTCCAGAGATTTTCTCTCATTCTAAATAACAATGCTGTATGTTGCATCTTTTGCTTGGAGTGGTCAGTATAATTTGTGAATTATTTCTCGAGATGATGCTTCCAGCCTGTGTTTTTAATTCTTCCCATTATCTAAGCATTTTTTGCAGATGTATTTCTCTGATCTGGTTTATTTCCAGACCTTTGCAATTTTGTATCATTTGGAAAATCAGAATTTTCAAGGTCTTCATCCTCACCCTAATCCAACAGCTCACTGAACAAGGATAAAAGAGCTTGATTAGGAAAAGATCTAAGTTCTATGCTTTGCTTGTGTCTAGTAACAATTATTTATAGTGAGTGTTTATATTTTGGCATGATCATTATTATTAGCACTGCTGCATTTCCAAGTACTGGAGAAATTATGCTGCAAAATGCAGTTTATTTGAATATTAAAAGTCTGTACCCTTAATTCTTTGAAAAGGGTGGTCAAGGGAACAGATAACCGTGACAAAAACATCCATTTAAATTCATGCAATAGATCTGCAAAACTACTAAAATTTATAGTGCTGTTCAGATCTGTCCTTTATTTATCATGATAATAACAGTAACTTATTTTTATAGAACAATGTTCCATGAAACAGAGTGAAATGAATAGGACAATAATCCTTGTCCTAATTTTTTAGTAACAGACCAAAGCAAACAGGTTTTCAAAGGATAAAATGCCCTTTTAAAATACGTGCCCCTATCCTTCTCTTCCTCTCTACAACCTTTGCCTCCACAGTGTTTTTGAAACCTCTTTTCTCAGCATCCAGTGGCAGATATCCCCTCTGTGACAGCTTTTCTGCTTTTATGGCTTTCTTAAACTCCAGAGAGGGTTGCCTTTAAATGCAGTTCAGCCACATGCTTCCCCTGAAGGGTCCCTGATTTGAAGAACAACCTCCTTAGCTGGAAGGAATGTTTAGCTTTGGGAAGGTTTTTTACTTTTCTTTCTTTGTAAGTGTGTGCATGTGTGAGTGTGTTCTCAGACAATTTCAAATATGCAGATTGTGGTCAAGTCCCACAACTGAGGGTAGTGAATAGTATGCAGTTAGCATGGGGGAGTCTAAAATCAAAATTACCTAAAAGAACTTCTGTTCTGCCTGTCTATCTGGTTTGGAGAGATTAAAATTCAATTTAGACTAAAAAAGTCTGCAAAATTTATGTCCTACAACAGAACATCACTTGCCAGGATGGAAAGTCAATTAGCATCTTCAGAAAATTAAGTCAACTTCCTATGTTCAACACATAAGTAACTGGTAACTTGGTAATTTGGGTAACTGAGTTGAGATGTTTGAAACTTGATGATTTCTGAGGAATGGTACGTTCCTTCACCTTCAACTGGAGTCAAAAGAGATCGATAGTATTGCTGAGGTACATTAGGTGTCGTTACTCTTCAAACAAACAGGCTGTTTTGAAAGCTCCAAATTTGTTTGTAATTCTAATAGCAACATAGACATCCTAGCCTTTTTTTTTTTTTTTTTTTTTTTTTTTTTCATTTGGGAACAAAATATCAATTTGAGTCAGAGTGGTAGTTTTAGTTTTTAAAAGTCATCCAAATCACAGGGAAGTAGCAAAAATCACAGGTCTCTCATAAGCCTTTAAGTAAGTTCAGTCATATTCTCCAGTCATACATAATTGAAATGGGAGGTGGTGTGGGGAAGTAGGAATGGATAAACCTCCCAAGACTGCATGATGAAGGAGGGTGGGAGTGGTTGTCCTTTAGGAAAGGGAGACCCAGCTGTTCCCTAGAACATATTTTAGTCATCTCAAGCAAGACAATATCTAGCAGATAGAGGTACTCTAAAACAGTGGCAACGAATCTGCAGATTTAAGGACCAGAGCCACAAATACAGAACTGAAGAATGTGAGCCATATGACTATTTATAAAGGGAAAAAAGAAAGTGAAGGGCATGGAGGAACATTGGCAGCATGTAATACCAAATAAAGCCATACTTGGTCTCTGTGGCATTTTTTGTTCATGATGAATTCCAGTGTCCTTTGGGATGTGGTAAAGAAAAACGAGTAGCACTTCGGGCACTTAATACTAAAGATTCCTACACACACCCCCCCCATCTACAGCATGAAGAACATAGCTTCAAACCAGACGTTTCTGACACTTGACTAGCAACTGTGTTATCTAACAGCAGTAGCGAGCAATTATCATCTTAAAGACATTAGGAAAAAATGTCCAAAATTCCTCCTTTCCTATTGGAAAAATCAGCACAGACTATTTCATTTTGGTAAAGAAACTTTCATATCAAATCAGTTTGCATGATCAAACTGAAGGTGAAACCACTCATTTGTCACCACCTTACCCAACGGGAGGTATGGCTGACTACCTGCTACCCTCACTTCCTTTCTCATCAGCCTTCTCTGATGGACTCCATCTCGTGGTTTCCCCATTGTCTCAGTTTACCACTGAAATGTGTGATGAGAACTATATTCTAAACAAGTGTTCAGCTATGAATGGAGACAAAATATCACATTGGTTGCAAAATCACAACTGGCATCATGAAGGGCAGGACAAACCATCTAAATCGTAACTCCTAAATTACTTAAGTGTCTGATTGAAAAATGAGGATTTTGACTGCATATGACAAATTAAAAACCATCTTACTGGTTGAGTCTACTGTATTTTGCCACATGTTTTGCTATTTACTTTCTTTTTTTTTTTTTGCAACTCTTAGGATTTTATGCGTGCGTACGCACACATACGCATATAAAATTCCTTTAATCTTTTTTGTGTCAATTTAGAGTGAAATAAAAAATTGAGCGATAAAAAGTTCCCTATGAGAAGAAAACCTAGTTTTTCTGCCTATCCAGTACTTTTAGACATGGGCTTTAAAATGATTTGGGGCAACTGTCCTGAATTTGCTAAGCATTGGGAAGTTAGATGTTCTAGGCCTAAGTCTGTAACTCTATTTCAAGATCCAGTCATCACAGAAACTTGAAATTTCTGTTCTCGAGGAAATTCACTGATTTTGAAATGTCGCTTTTTTCTAAATCAGAATTAACTTTCCAAACATCTACATTATCCACAAAGTCAAAGTTCTGAGAAAAAGAAAACAGTATGACCTTATTAAAACATTTAATTCTGATAAAACGAGGTGCTTCATTTCGACCATGTGCTTTAATTCTAATGATACGAAACTTCATGGAAATTGTCTCAACCAGTTGGTGTTTTTTTAAAAAAAGTAATGAGACTGCTGTTGGTGTAGTTTTTCATTTGGAATATCAGCATTTCTGACAGAAAATTATTCTATCATAAAAAAGTTCTCTTTGCTTTAATGTAATTACTGCTCAGAAGTTGATTTCTTTTGAACAAAAGGGGATTGATTATGTGAATAACACTTCATTATATTAATCAGATTTTCTAGGCAGATCTATTACCTCACTGTTTGTACACATCCTTTAGCTTCCCTATTCACTAGAGATTGCACTGTTTGTGACAAACGTTTTAATGCCTAAATCATCTTTAATGCTTGAGTCATCTTCAATGCCTTAAACATCTTTGCAGACCACCATCTGCAATGGCCAAGTAACATCCTGCTTTTTTTCATACCACCAAGGCAAGAAATTCTGAAACTAAGTGCCTCCCTGTGCTAAGCAGGAACACTGGGACAGTGGCAGACAAGAAAGTGAGACAGAAGTAGTCATCCCATGAGAAAGCTGTGGTCCACAGGCTGTTATTTGGATCACCCTGGTTTTTAATATTAATTGACCACCAAGTAGTAAGACATCGCAATTGCCTCACTTTTAGTGACATTCTGATGTGGCTTAAAAATACTTGAGCACTGTCAAGAGTTAGAAAGAATTTGCAAACAATTTTCTGTTGCTAGAATTTTGTCTGAATGGATATTTCCTTTTCTTTTTTCTTTTCTTTTTTTTTTTTTTTTTTTTTTTTTTAGGGGGACTGAGGGTATGGATGATGGAAAAAAGCAGTCTTTTCATTTATATGATAATACATGTCTTTCATTGACAGTGACAGGCCTACAATAGAATGTTATTAGGTAACCTCCTGTCTATAGAGATGCTTTGAATACAATTCTTTTCCAGCATTATTAAGTTACTGCCTTTGTTAAGCAACCAGTTTTGGTCAGTCCCACAAAACATACCTCAAATAAAGTGCGACTGTACAATAGAACGTTTCCTGTAAAGTTTAACCATAAAATAGTGAACTTTCATATTTAAAATAAGGACAATCATTAATAGCCTTAATGCTTTACCCAAGCGTAGTGGGAAAAAAAGAATTAAAAGGAAAGTCTTAAGAACATTTATAATAGTTCTTTTATTCTCCAAAGTAAAATCACAAGTTAGGATTACTTTCACTTGGCTCTAGCTACCTGAATGTTAACCTTTTAGTTTAAGCTGTCATCCAGAGACTTTGCATGTCAATGGAAAGTGACACCTAGAGGTAGTGATTCATCCCACCTATCTAGACAGCAATCTTAGGATGGGGTGAATCACACCCAGAGCTTCCAGTATTTCACCACTGACTACTGAGTGAGACTGAGCATCAGGTTTTGACTGGATACTTAAGGTTGTTATAGGTAGGTGAGATAAATCCCACTTCCAGTGTGATGGAAAACAATAATGAATTCCCTGAGTTGCTTATTAATATTACTTATTTACAATTTAAATCTTGGCCTTCTGATGGAAGAAAAGGTAACTTGACTGAGATCTTACAACAAGGACCGGAATCCTGAATTTTGGTGCCTCCTGTTATAACCAGAAACGACTACTGCAAGGTGTTTGCACAGCATTTTGCTTCATATTGACACCTACGCATGCAAGTGGTTTTGGTCACTATTTAATTAGTGTTGCTGGAGAGGGATGGCTTCTTCTTATAAAACTGAACTGTTGATGTTCAAAAATTAATCACTGGACCACACTGTCTTATTCCTAGGGACTGTGACAGGCAGCTGTTTCTTAATTGCATAAAGAGCCAAGAGAAAAATAAAATAATGGGGAAACTGTTAGCCCTGGATATATTGTGCATACATAACTCCTTGTGTGGCTAAAACCAAGTATCAATGAAGTTAGCTAGAATGTGCTTCATCATTAAAGTCTTGCTTCAGAAACTGCACAATGACAGCTAAAACTTTTTCCTTTTTTTTTTTTTTTTTTTTTTTATTTGAATGCTCAGAAGAGATAAGAAAGCCAGAAGAAGAACAGATGTGTTAGAAGTGTGAAATGGATTAACATCAAAGCCCCCTGGGAAAATCTGAAACATGAAATGAAGGATCCTGAATGACAAGAGCTATTCAGAATGCATTAAAAGCTCTGCAGTGCATTTTGGTGCTGTCTGTGTGAGCAACGCGAGGCCCTGTGTGCTAGGGAGAGATGCTGATAACGAAAGCTCTGTGAACTTCAGGGAAATTCAGTTCATCGCTGAGAACTCACCTTGTGGTACAATTTGAATGAGATAGAAAAAGCACCCAAACTAGTGATTGCCAATATTTGTTGTTCCCAGTGATACAAAATGAATAGATAATTTAAGCCTTGGACTAACAAGGCTATAGGTGAACCAGTAATGATTTAAAAATCAGAGCCTATTTCAGTAATATATTCTTTGAGTGTTTAAAGCTCTCTATTAATATTCATCAGTTGACAGATTTGCATGGACAACGTATTTTGATATGCTTAAAATCAGAGAAGGTAAACAAGAAAAAACAGCATAGGAGATATATTTTCAGCTCCTTGATTTTTACACTGATTCTTTGGAAGCAGATTATTTATAGCTTAGGAAAATTTGTGTTCATAAATGTTTTTTGACCTGTCAGGCACTGGTATCTATACAGTATTGATACAAAGAGGTCATAATATTCAAAATGTGAAGGAGACTGTATAGGCTACTGCTGAGGTTTTACTTCGTTCAAACTCAATGGAAGTCAAAGTAAGTTGTTCTAATAATACAGAAAATATATCAAGATTTAGTCCTCACCTTATTGCAGATGGAACTTACTGCAGTTTTGGAATATACATCTTATACTAGACATTTTGGACAAGTACAAGCCCAGCTAAAATTCAGAGAAAAGAGGAGTCTTTGAGTTGGCTACAATGGACTTCTGCTGAGGACTCAGAAGAACTTAGAGTGAAAAGCTGCCCAAAGTAATTTCCAGCACTTCATACAATACGAATTGTATTCATTCCTGAATATCTCTCTTGTACAGACGTCATCATGACTTCAGTGAAATTCTCAGGCCTTTAAGTTCCATTCCAAGTAGTGTTTTCATCCCACTGCTGATACAGAGCAAAGGGGGATTTAAGCTAGACAGCTTCTCTCGACAAGGTGTTGCTTTAGTCATCTGCAGGTTTAAGGCTACGTTAAAAACAAAACACAAACAACAAGAAAAGCAGCAAGCAAAAGCAGGATTTCTCACAGTCTGAAAAACAGGCCAGTCCTCACAGATTAGCATCCTCTTGGTGCAAAGGTTTCTGCCCCTATTGATGTCTGCCAATTTTGGGACAGGTGCATCAGGGCCTCGTACAAGCAAATCTATGAAGCAGACAGTTCCATAAATTTTTAGCCCTGTCCAGCAGTTAAGTTCATATATTGTACAAAACGTGTCATAAGCTTTAGAGAATTTCCAGCTTACTTGTGTATACTATCAACAAAACCCATTACTCATAGAATGAGGTACGTCCACTGCATCTGCCATACATGCAATTGACTGATTCTTTTGAGCTTCTCTTCTGCTTCTTTTTTTGAAATGGCAAGGGATTAACTTGAAATGACATAACTTCCTTTTACTTTGTACTGGTAAAGCTTTTAAAAAATATAACCAGAGGACAATTCATTTTGATGCTTTTGAAGTAAAATACCATTCTCCAGACTGAAAGTTTTATAGTTAGAAGAATCTATTCTAACAGAATCTATTTGTTTGTAAATCAATATCCCCTGTTGATTAATTTCCTAATAAAAACTGCCTATGTCTTTATGCTCTGTTCTACTGAGTTCAGTTATATTATTGGACTAAACAACTTAATTATTCTACCCTTATTTATGTTCACACAAATAATCCCCTTATATGTTCAACATAACAACTGTTAAAATGAATATACTCAGTATGTGTATTCCGGCATAGAAAGTTTTTGGCATAAACTGACGTTAAAATTTTAATAGCATGTGCAAGAGTTGGACACACAGGGAGAGGTTGATCTTACTTAATTTTAGAGTTATATGGCTGAACAAGTCATCTTTTCCTCCCTTTATAGTCAACAGAGAAAAATAAGCTGTACAAGAGAACTATTTGCCTGACATTTTAAAGATCCATTTAAGTATGAAATGAATCACAGCCCGGAATTTTTTGTTTGTATCCAGTAACTATACAGGTAGTGGCTAATTTAGCTGTAGACACCTTGCATTCTGGTGATAGGTTTTTTAAAAACTTGTCCTTGTATCCATCACTTTTAATGGAATTAAGCGTTACCATGTCTACAGGATAAAACGGATACGATATCTATTAGAAAAAAAATTTTGTTTTGAACTAGAAGACTGCCCCAAACAATGATGGTTGAAGCACTGAGATATAAAGTTCAGTCTACCGAAATACAAGTGAAAGGCTGAGTTTAACAATGATAAGCAGTCCTCAAAATGTTTCTCTGCTTAAGTTTGTCATGTTGTTGATTCATACTTTTTTCCAAATAAGAAGAGTAGCACCTATGGGTGTAGCTGGGTGCCTCGTCATCTTGTAGAAGATGAAACTTTCTTTGCTCGCTTTATGAATCTATTCTCTGCAGCTGTACTTGTGTTACTAGTTACTTTGTAGTAACTAAAATAAACACAATAGAGACTTGAAATTCTTAGAGACTAGAACTTTGCATCATACTTCACACAATACAATTTCAGTTGTGCTTACGTTCATATCAGAGTATGAAAGACTTCTTCAGCTCACATATTGTGAGACACCTTGTAGGCTAGAGTAATTCAAGTATCTGTAACATGAAATCAGTTTGTAGCTGCTATTATAAGAGTTATTTCAGATTCAGCCCTTTCTGAAGTGCTAGATGGACAAAGGTGTCTCGTCTTGGTTGTGCAAAGATGGAGGCATTAGCTATTTTTGAAAATCTAAATCCAGCTTTTTCAATACAGCAGTGAAACAGAGAAAACAGAACAAATGTATTTTTTGCACATAGTGAGTAAATTATAAAATAATTAGTCATGTTTCAGTTTAAATAACATGAAAAAACTCCTTTAATTAAGATTCTTAATTAATAGTTGAAAGATTAATCAATCAATAATTATAACTATCATTATAGGGTGTAATTGTGCTTAATTGGAGGCGCTGATTAATGATCAGAATAAACCTTTCAAATTCTTACTCTCGAAAATGGTGGGAAGTGATGGATTCCAGCCCATGGAGTTAAAAGGGAATCCAAGGATCCTAGAACATATGTGTCCAGCTGCTTGGCCACAAATTGAAAGCACATGATTGAAGTGCACAAAAGAGTTCCATTGTTAGACATGTACACTATTGTATTACAAACACATGGGTGGTTTTGACTAATGTGAGCAAAATATCCTTCAGAACACAAACAATATCTTTTCTGGAAAGAGCAGTGTTTTCTGAATGTTTTCCAGAAATGGGTTTCTTCATCCAAAATGTAAATTTTGGTATGTATTTGCACAGTTCTTCACACCTCTCCTTAGATCCTGCCTAGTCCTGTAGGTCTCTTAACTACAGTTCAGCAGGAATTTGGAGTCATAACTGAGTAGGACAATAGCTGTCCCATACCTAGTAACTGTGTTAGGTGTGCTGTACCATACACAATTGTGTAATGCATTCCAGCTCTCTCGTACATCTGTGCGACTTCAGACTTGAAGCTGTCCTCAGCTCAAACGTTTGATGGTCTTGTTCCGGCAGAAGATAGTGGAAGTTTTCAGGAGAAAGTAATGGAATCAGGCTTGCTTTAAAACACATTTTAAAAGCTGCAACTTTCTTCTTTTTTGTTTCATACATTCAGTAGCCTATAGATTATTGTAGTGTCTGGAATGGCCATCTTCAGTCCAGGATATAGTGGAACCAGTCTTCAACAGAGGCATTTTAATCTCACAGTACTCCCAGGAATGTGTACAACAGTATACGATCTGCTCATTGCAATGAAGTGTGCAGGCAGCAGCACTGATGAACTTTGGTTAATGCACCCTAGTGACTGAGGACTTGCCAGCCAGGGAAGAGACTTGTAGTCCAGCTCCTGCTCTAGCGGTACTTTCTGATTTTTTTTCTGAACAGTGTTTACTATCACTGCTTCTCCTGGTCTGGCACCACTGAGTTATTCTGCTTAGTCATTTGGGGATGAAGAAAAAAAGTGGAAACATGAAAATTTAAACTATTAAGTGAGACTTTAACTATACCCTTTATTAACTTTTTAGCTATAGGAAAAAAAAACTCTAGAGAGAATATCATACTTTACCACACTGAAACGTTGTGTTAAAGATAGTAATAAATGTTCTTTGGAACAGAAAAGCGAAAAACATCCTTACAGAATGTTAGCTGAGAAGGTCCAGGATTGATATTGTGCTAATTTACTTCCTTTTAGGGAAAGCAAGGCAAACATGTAAAACAAGGGAGCGAGAGAAAACAAGAAAAGGACATAAACAGAAAGCACAGCAAACTTACAAAATTCAGTTTCTGACACCAACTCTTACTTTCCAACCTGGAGAAAGACAATCACAGCATCTATTCCTACTGGCTCTCCAAGACCTTGTACTCATGTTAGGCTGTTTAAGTTGTTGCTCTAGCTGCCTTTTTGGTCACCAAATCACACCAGTTTTGTGAAATAAATTATGTTGTCTGGCTAACCCAACTGTTAATAAACAGAAAACTAAAGCTGCCTCTCATAGGAGAGAGGAAATTAAGGGAGGAAAGGAGTAGGACAAAGAATTTGAGGAGTGAAAGCAAAAAATCAACTTGTATGTTGCATACATTCAGGACTCGGTTGAGATTACTGATGGGCCATTCTCTGAGCCATTTTCATGACCCAGTTTGGAGCCATTTTCTCTCAATGAAAATATAGCTATGTCATAACAAATCTCTGAGTCCCAGAAGTGGGAATTGCCAATTTTGTGTAGCTTAGGCAAAGCATGTGTTGCAGCGCCTTGATTTTTGTCTGTTGTGGGGTGAGATAAAACACTTCAACCTTCAGGACCATCACTCTGGCACTTCTCAAGAGTGCAACATTTATGAAATGTCTTTTTGAAAGTTCTTAGTATAAAAGCAGTACAGGGTGGGTTTCATTATAACGACTCTGAAATCATGATACACAGTTGCTCATCCCGCAACACATAGTCAAAGTCAACGTTCCTTCCACAAAGGTAATTGGATTAGACTTTTACAGCTTGATCTTGCAAAGCACTGAGAACCTGAGTGATAACAGAGCAAAAGATTTAATCGGTAGTTCAAATTTAATCATGATCTTGTGGATTTCAGTGAAAACATGCAAATTTACTGTGGCTCAGAGACTGGTATTCGTTATAAAAGAAAACAATATAAATCTTATTCTTCATTATAATGCACAGCTATGCAAAAAAAGAACTTTAGAAATGGAGGAAAATAAAAGTCTCATTCCTATATGACTCACAGAGCCATGTCATCAGTCAATATTAATATATTGATATTATTATTGGAACTATTTTCTGGCACTGAGGCCAAGAGGCACAAAATTGTTAGTCTCCATAATGTTGAATTATCTTAGATTCTAAGAATGGGTGATGACAACTAAGCTGCTATCTAGGAATGTTACTAGTACTTAAATAGTCCTGAATAGCCCCAGGAATTCTGGGAAAGAGTAATTTTTCCCTGAATTAACTGTAGCAGAGACTCTTTCATAGTATATGAGCTCTGATAACTGGGAACATTCCTGTACACAGATTAATTATCATAGGTAACACTTTAGACTGTTCTTTACATAGGAGAAGACAACAGCCAGATAACTGCTGAGAAGAGGAACTAAGAAATTAAAGATATATCTCAGACTAGACTGGAATAATCTTTGCTGATGTGAACTGTAGAATTGTCGAGAACTATTTTTTTACTCAACATCCCTTTGTGAATGGTGTACAGCAAGACAGGAGTTTCAGAGGCACATCCATGGTCAGAGTGAAGTTCAGCAGCTTTCTAAAGCTGGCAGAGTTTATAAATTCAGTTACATGGGAGAAAAACTAGAAAAGCAAAACGAGATGCAGCAGTGAGATGTATCTCCTTTCACTGTCCTTTCCAGGAGCTTCTGTCTGAAGGTGGTAGAATTAGTTTCTAATGGTCTTGCTGAACTAGTGTACTAGTTCAAAGCACCCATATCCTGTTTCAGATAAGTTTAGACCACAATACTGGATCAGCAGTGCTAAGTGAGACAAGACTGTGTTTAAAGTGATACCTTACCTGTCTACTTCCAACCTCATTTCTGAAGTGTATTACTCAAGGCAGTATTTGCATAAAAGTAGGCCTTTGGACCATGGAAATTGTGTCCAACTGCTATATTCAGGGACGTCAGCAAACACTCTTCATTTTAGTCCTCATCATTATGTCCTTATCTGGACAATATACTTAACATCAGTCCTTTATATTTTGCATCTAAAGTGGTGAAACTGGACATAAGTCTGCATCTAGATTCTGGATTTAATACAAAATCATGGATCAAAAAAAAAAAAAAAAAAGAAAACCAAGCATTGTCCAGAATTAGTCATCCAGGATACTGGCTTTTGCTAGGTTCCTATGTGAGAGGTCTATCATCACTATTTTATAGGAAACTCAATCCAATAAGCACACTGACGGGCTAAGCAAATAAAACCTAGGTTTTGAATCCCATTGGCAATTGGCTTGAAATAGATGCTGGAGAGCTCCAGATTTTGGTTATATTATTGCAGAAATATATGTATCAAGTAAAATTTAGTCACAAAATAAGAATCCATGAAATATACAGATCATTCCAAGGACAGATGGCCACGAGTCAGGGTAATGAATATATGGGATTCAGGATAAGTGGCAGTCAGTACATCATCTAAGTCCTTTTCTACATCTGCTTTTTAATCTTTTTGGTTTTGAGTTCTCCATCTGTAAAATGGGAATAACTACTTGTATTCTTTCACCCTTTGTTTATTAAGAAAAATGTCACATGGGACAGTGGTATGTTTTGCTGCATCTTATAAATGAGATGTTGATCCCTACTGGGGCCCCTGGGCACTGCTGTTGTATAAATAAATTCATAGCTATGGTTGTCACAGAGGGAGAATATTGACTGCAGGTGAGGACTAGGTAGCCAAAGCAGATTAACTCTTAAGCAGCGAGGATCCTGTTTTCCAGTCCTTTGTAAGAAGGAAAAAGTACAGAGAAAAAGAGAAAATATATGACACACAAGATGAATCATTTCTAAAGGGAATGGTTTTGAAAATTTCTCCACAATGCATCAGCAGCCTGTCTGCAAGCATCAATTTTTTTTGCCTCCTTTACACATTTTTTAGCAAATTTCATGCCAGTGAAAGATGCAGGATTGACATTCTTAAATCTCCCTTTTATCCATGGAAAAGATAAAGTGTAGTCAGAAAATATGCAGGTTTCCTCAGATTTTCAGGCCAACATGCCTTCATTTGACCCGAAGGGACGCCTCTACAGGAGGGAAAAGCAGTTTAGTCACCATTGTCATTTTATCCTTGGCCTTCATGCTGAAATTACTATCCTGAGAGTTGAGTGGGATATTTGGTTTAAGTATGATATGGGCACCTGTTCTCTCTGCTGATGCTATCCAACTCATTTCACATGGGCCACTGTACAGTCTTCTGAAAACCTCTTTCAGTCACTTCCAACCAGAACACTGTTGTAAGTTCATTACAGCCTGAAACAGTAAACCCTGATTTAGGGGGCCACACAGGCCAGTGCCAGTCTCCAAAAGCCATCCAGCCATCCATAACACTGCTGCCTTGACCCAACATATCTCTCTGAGATATTTTCTAAGGGGCACAGATGAAATTTGTTTTTTGCGAAGGCCACCAGCTCTCACTGCTGTCAGTGTAATATGGTCACTAAATTCCCAAAGACAATATTACTGCAAATCACCTCAAATGTGCTGCAGGCGGTAGAATGATCCCATAATCAAAGAGCTAGGTCTTTGAGGACAAGTTTAATTACTTTAATCTATACAGCCTGGAAAACATAATGGTTAATGGGGTAATCTACTGAAGTATGTGGAATTTTAAGTAGTATAGACTATGCCACTGTATGACACTACTCTCAGCACAGCAGAGATGATAAAACCAAGAGTATAAATGGTGACTGAAGAAAGCCTTAGATGTTCATAAATCAATAATTGATAAAATGTATTCTTGTGTAACTAAGTAGAATTTTATGTTGCAGGTAGAATAAACTGATTACATGATACTATAGTGCTCAGTGGAATTATGGAATGAGTTTGATTCATTCACTCTAATTGCTGCATATTTGTATACAAATGGCTGAAATGGTTCTATCAGTTTTGTAGTCTATAAAACTGCAAGAAAATCCTGCCCTTTGAGTCCACAGATGAAAGCCATGATATTTTCCCTGCATGGGGCTCTGTGCTCCTGGAAAAGCTGAACATCAGCAGATACATAGAGGTTGATGTTCTCAATGCATCTGGCCATTAAAGATTTCAAAGCACTTTTCTCATGGGTAGAGGTGTTAACCCCTCTGTCCTGGCTAGATTCCAACCTGGGTAACAAGCCACCTGGACCAGATGCTGAGGGAACTTAAGGACGAAGTGGTTGGGCTGCTAACAGAAATGTACAATCTCTCATTAACATCATCCACTGGAGATGTTTTATCTGTCTTTTAAAAAGACATTAGGGATGATCCTGGGAATTAGACACCATGAGCCTTACTGCAGCAAATGGACTGCAATGATAATTAAAAGTAGGATTATAAAAAATCCTAGATAAGCATGATATGTTACAGACAAAGAAATGTGTGTTGTGTAAAGGAAAATCAAGCTTCTTTAATTTACTAGAATTCTTTGAAAGTGTCAAATAAATATTGGATAAAGGAGAACTGGCTGACATAATCTATTAGGACTTTCAAGAAGCTTTTGAGAAATTCTCTCACAAAAAGCTGTTAAAGAAACTAAGCCGTCATGGAATACGAAGGAAAACACATTATAATGGGGCAAGATTGGCTAAGAAACAGAATGAAAATAAGGGGAATAAATGCTTAATTTTAAGCAGGACTTGGCAGGAACACTCGATATGTGCTCAGTTTTTACAGTTTTAGTGTGCCTTTGTTCATTATTTTTTTTCTCTTTTGTCTTGTTATTGTTGGTTGCTAATTGAGAAAATACTTTGTTGAAATTTTTCGTGCCATGAAATTGAATTTATGCATTAATGTTATATCTGAGAGATGGAAAAATGCTTACATTTCAATGAAGTAAAAGTAGATTTTAAAAAGGAAGTTAATCAAGTGTTGGTTTCCAGAACAAAACCCTGTGATAATGCACTATGGACACACGTGCAGTAGCCACAGTGTTCTAGGTGTTTTTCCAGTTAGGGGCTACCTGTTGATAGCAGCAGACTGTGTGAGATGACTCAGATGGTCCTATCCAAGTTTCTACTTTGCCAACGTGAGAAACAGTCTTGGCCTCGGTGCTAGTCTGGGAGATGTAAGACCCTTGGCAGAGCTGTGGGATGCCTATAAACTCTAACTCTTCTCCACCTTGTTATTATATATTTTCTCTCCACACCCCACCTCTTCAGTTTTAACAATGGATAGAAAGACCAAAAATTTTAAAGATGTGGATTAATCTCATAAGAGATTTTGCTGAGCTTTTAATTCTGATTGCATTACTTTTTCCAAGGCCCTTCCCAGTACTTTGCAGAGTGTGGCTCTTTTATGTGAGGCTGCAGATACCTTTGCTTCCTCTTGCTATGTGCCTACCCTGCATGTTCCCTATCTGTTCATTTGTAAGGCAGTTCTTGCAAAATGAAAGTCTACAGAGAACAGGAATAGAAGGGTGACATGGTCTCTGTCACTCCAAACAGAAAATGTTCCAGTGATCTTTTTTTTCACACCTTGTAGAATTTCAATTTTCCCCTTAAAACACGGATTAAACAACGTTGCCAAAAACATATGCTTCTGTGTCAAACATTTCACTTATTCAGGAATCCAGAGGCAGCTGGAGAGTTCTCACTGCCAAAGTGACTTCAACAATTGTCTCTTTCACTTTTAATTGGAAACATGTTCGTTTCAGGCATAGGTGTGGATAACCAATATGTGGCAGTGTTAATTTCCCTCGCCATTCAGAGTACATATGTCCTAAGTGACCATTCTTAAATAACTTGAGGAAAATTATGTGAATCCATTGCCAAAGTGTCCTGTGCTCCTGTAAGTCTATGATTTGCCATGGCACAGATTTCATCTGCTGATTAAAGATGAGAGTGGTCAGCATAAGACGGCTCCAGTCTCCTGCATCTGAGAAAACCTGCAGTGAGCTACACCAGAGGATTATGGATGAGTTACTGAAGCTGAGGACTTTCTTATTACATGAACTTCAACCATTACAAAAGCATGGTTCCAGTAGTTGCTGCCCTGTGAGTGTTTCGTCTGGGTTTTTTCCTGTTGTGTAGATAGTCTTCCTCACACTACAGTGCTCCAGCCAATCTAGCTACAAACCTTTGTGTGCCAGTCACGTTCTAGTTGACCGTGTTTAAGGAAACTCCTCTCATTCCCCCCTTCACACTTCTGGGGGGAGAGTGGGGGTTGTCATGCTTTCTAGTAGTACCTTACTTGAAGGCAAAGGCTAACAGGTCAAATCTCATAGTTTTTCACATCTTTTTCATTCCCAGCCTCAGTTTCTGTGGAGATGCTTGTGGCAGTCCTTTCCCAAGCTCCCTTCCTTTTCCCCTTTTAAACAGTTGAGTTTGGTTTAGACCTTGTGTTTGCTCATGCTGCAGCAAATGAAGTGGAGGAAGGGTCTATAACTCCAATATCCAAACCAATCTGTACCAGGTATTTAGAAAGAAAAGGGAACAGAAACAAGGAAACAAAATTCAACACATACCGATAAGCTAATTTTCTCATGAGAGACACATCTGCTCTGCCTTTGAAACCAAGAAGGTGGATAAAAGCTGAAGATTGAAGGTTATCAGCTTGTCAAGCAGGACCCACTCTGGGGATGCCACAGGGCTGACTGTTTGGTTCTCTGCATTGAATCACAGGTGCCTCATCACCCAGGACATCATTGCCAGATGCCTGTGGCAGGGCTGGGGTAATATCTCTGAGAAACATGCCATATATTGACCTACACAGGAGGCTCAAAACTTGACCTTTTCTACTTCATGATAAGCTGTCACATCAAATGGTGATATTATTCCACTATCCCCTTTAATGCTGGATCACTATAGCACTCTGGAAAAGCATATCCACTTTTTTTTTTTTTTCTTTTTTTAAGTTCTATCCCATCCTTTCTTCTCTCTGCTGCTTCGGAAATAAGTTTTATTTCCCTGCATGTTTTTAAGTGCATTTCTAGTGCCTCCAAGTATGTGTGCATGCATGCATGAGAAAATATGTATATAGATTTGAGATTGATGGGGTTGGACTTACATACGTTCTGTGCACAAAGAAACCTGGGTAGTTTGCTCGTATTTTTGTGCGTTATACTCAAAGTGTGATGAGCACTTTACAGATATGTAAACAGATATATACATTAAAAAAAAAACAAAATTCAAAAAAACAAAACCAAAACCACCAAACTTCTAATCAAAACTAATTTAAGACAATGCTTGAGAGAAAGACAAGGCAGCAGAAAAGGTCTGGGAGAATGGAGCTCAAGGAGTATGGAGATCAAATTGTACTGGGGACTGTAGTTATTTATATTCTTAATGGAGGGGTTTATTTGAGTTACAAGGCCTGAAATTGCTTCTGGACAGGTGCTCAGAAATACCCCTCTATGTCCTCCACAGATACAGGTAATGCTCATTTTGTCATTGATGGTTAAATGATTTTGAAAGCTAGGATGAGTTTGTAAATGAATATTCTACTGATCAGGTTTTCTTTGCGCTCAGGAAATCTCAGCGCATGATAGCATCCAAGACCCCTGTGTCTTATCTGCCACCCCCCATACACAGACACACACCCCTGCGCCAAGAGGGACCTGGCTCTTGCTGCTCTCAGTGAGGGAACGAGAGATGTTGCCATCTAGTGGGTATTTAGCAGGCAGAAAAACAGAGTTCCTACCCGCGGCCGCTAAGAAAATTCTGCCTCAAATCAGCAAGTGTGGAGACACACATTTGAGGGAAATGGAAAAGGAAAAACTTTCTCTCAGGCCAGCTTTCTGGGGCAGAACGTGGAGCGTTTACCTGCTCACTCAGCCTCATTCAGAACCTGTGTCTCTGTTTTCAGGGTGCTTTGTGAGGCAGGGATACTGTGCAAAAAAACCCCAACGCTTTCTTTGCCCCTGTGTTAGGGGTCAGGACAGCTGACATGTTTCCCCATTGGTACGCCTGGGCAGGAGTGCACATACACGGCTACACAAATGATGAAAGAGGACATTCATTCTCCCCACCACTTCAAAACTGCTCCTCCTTTCTCAGCAGCAGGGCCAGACAGACACCTTTTCTATTGTTCCAGCTGATCGCTAAAGGCTTCACATGAGAGGACTTTTGCAGTTAGTGTTAAAATAAAGAAGGGTTACTCACGCACAGGCAGCTGGCGCGACTTTTATCTGTCAGCCCCACGGAAATGAGGAATTAAATAGTAATAATAATCATCATCATAAAATTAGCCCTTTCTTTCCTTAGAAACCTCCATTTGCAGCTGTTGCGGTGGAATCGGCAGTGTGGCCGTGAGGTACCAGGCCCTGGGAGCACTCAGCAGGGCAACACCCTCCCGCTCCAATCTGCCTCGTATTAATGAGCTGCTTGACTGGGATGTGATGCTGGCCGAGCAGCAGCTGCTTGGAGCGCGCCGTTACAGGGAATTAGCCGAAAGTTTATTCTTAGCTCTTCCACTCAGCTCTGGCAACATGTTCAACAGCTTGTGCATTTTGTAATGCCTCCTTTCATCGCCATGGCAACTGTTAAAACTTAAGGTGTGTACGACTTGCACGCTTTTAATGCTGCAGGCTGCTGGCAAAATGAAACCCTCAGTTTGAGCTGCTTCTCGTTTCTGTTGATTCAAAGGGCCACAGTGTGCTGGGAAGGCAACTGGGAACATGTGTTTGCAAAGTACTTTAGGCACAAGAGTGTGATTCAGTGTTTAAAAGAGGTTGTGAAACTGATTTTTCTGTCTAGCTAGTCGTTTGAGCTGGGGTAGAGGAACTATCTCCTCTGACTGAGTTGTTTCTCCTATTCATGTTGTCCTGAACCGGCTTTGGCAGAGACCGTGTGTATTGCTGCCTCATAAAATGCAGCCTCAAATAGTTCGGAAGCAGTCAGGTAATGGGTAGGGCAATAAGAGCTGCACAATCACAGGTAGATCGATAGGATATAACTTGGTGCTGAGAAACTACCAGCTTCTACAAAATAGCAGATTAGGGACCCGTTTCCCCCTTGAAAGAACTTGCTTTTATACCCGAGTTACTCACTACAAGCAGTTTGATTTTGCATTCAAACTAGTGGCTGTGTGAGTCTACCTCAAAAATTTAAAACAAAGGAAAAAAAAAAAAAAAAAGTGGTCTGGGAGCTGAACCCTCAAAATGCTACTTGAGTAAAGTGTCATTGAACCCCTATGTAGGTTTACATCACCACCGTGGTATGTCCAGCCTGAGTTTGGCTGAAGGAATTACATCAGCCTAGGGCTGCCGCCTGCAAAAGCAGACCCTGCTTTGCACTGAAATTTTTCATAGTGAAGCCATTTTACCTTGCTACAAAACAACTTTGCTGTGAATCAAATCCTGCAGCCACTAATAACTGTCCCTATGGAGACATCCTACAGAATGGAAAACGTCTGAAACCTATAGGGGTTTATCGAAATTAAATTGGATTCTATAGAAATTACTCTAAATAGCCACTTAATTTAATAAAGGATGCTACCCCTTCTGTAGAATTTTCACATCATATGATAAATCTGAAGGGAGAATAATATCCCTGCAAATAGAATTGTTCAGATTGGTTTAAAAATCCTATAGAAAACTTATTTCTCTATCTTAATTTTGCTAAGACTTTTTTTTTGCACCAGTGGCTTGAAATCATAAAACTCAAAGCTTTTCACAAAGAAAGAGCACAACTGTCTGGAGATCACGCAGCCCAACTAGTGCCACTTTCCATGTCTGGGAAAATAAATCCAGGTAGTCCTGCACTCTGAAGTCACCTTTTCAAACAGGATGCTTGTAGCATTTGAAGCTGTTCCTTTCTGTTTTGGGGAAAGAATGACAAAAGTCCTAAACACCTCCCCTTTCTCCTTCTCCCTCCAAATACCTAATCTTCCCAGTAACAGGGGACTGTGAGTCATTTTAAGCTGTTTCTTCAACATGACTTCAGCTCGGTGGTGTGCCCTACAACCTGCAGAGATTTGAAGCAGATTAGGTTACAATTGCAAAATGAATCCTTTTCTTTTTATGCATTCATCAGATTTTTTTTTTTTTTTTTTTTTTAATATCCTTAAATGATCAACATACACAGAAGCAGAGATCATGGACACAACAAGTGCATTTCTATCCATAAACAGTTTCTTAATTTTTTTGGTTGTGCGCTAGAACCTATTAAAAATGTTTGTGTTTTGATATGTGTGTTGCAGTCAAACTGGCATCTCCAGCTGCTATATATTTGATGGTTAGTAATCTTTTCCATTATATTTTGAAAGGAACAGATTTCTTCCTGACTAAAATAAGCAACCAGCTACAAGGAAGGAATGTCTACACTGTGGTTAGCTGTTTTGTTGCATGCTTAAAATACTGTTGCTCTGAGAAAGCTGCAGGTAATGCTGAAACACGGCTGCTTCTACTGCTAGAAAATTTAAGCTGAACCCTCATATAGTGAATATCAGCATAGCTGTATGGACTTGAGAAAAATTACTTTGATTTACTCTCTATATAAGCCTTTTTCTTTATCTTTATATGTATTTATGTTTTTTTAGTTCTTATTTTCTGCTCCAGTGCATGAATGAGTGCAGGGCAAGATGAATTTCCTGGTAGGGAACAGTGGGGTGGTAGTAAAATGTGTGCCCTGCTGTCCTAGGAGGAGGGGGAATTTGCTCTGTGCATCATACCCACAGGGACTGTCCGGTGGTGAGATGCTATTGAGAGCACACTGGCCTGAAATTCAGCCCTAGGATTGTTAAAGGCAATACTATAAAGCTAAAGAGATGGTAACAATGATCACAAATGTCAACCTAGTCTGTCTGGGGGTTGTCACAAAGAAAGACATAGAAGAAAAACTGCTCTGGCACAGCAAATCTCTAAAAGAACTGTACGTTAGTAAATTCCTTTAAGAATTCCCACTAACACTTATAATTAAAAATAGAGGGCAAGATAACACCAGCAAGTAAGACTGCCCTGAACTTTCAATCTAAATTGATCAGGGCAGCATTTTCTTACCTTCAGAATGGGAATCTCAGACCTCCTGTACCTGAATATATGTGTGTACATACACTTCACTGGCAGGTTATTTTCTAGTTGCCTACATGGTTTCAGGAAATTTCCTCTGAATAATCCGAGCTGAGCAATTGGTTGGTTGC
This sequence comes from Leptosomus discolor, assembly GCF_034619465.1. Classification (NCBI taxonomy): domain Eukaryota; kingdom Metazoa; phylum Chordata; class Aves; order Leptosomiformes; family Leptosomidae; genus Leptosomus; species Leptosomus discolor. The sequence goes on from NC_141419.1 coordinate 86,863,091, forward strand.
AAAACACAGTCTTAGCACAAAATACTCCTGCCCATCAGCTTATCCGAGCACTGGAGGGAGATGAACCACAGTTCTGGCAAGTCTTAAGGTCTTTTTCTGTTTTCTCACACTTGCGTGGAGAGAGGAAAAAAATACATGAAATGCTCAGGACAGACAGTTGCTCCCAGTGTGTAGAAGAGCTGACTGGGACTCTATCTCCAGATTCCTTACATAAAAACAAGATTGTCACGATCAGGACTTCAGTCAACAGAGATAAGAAAGGAAATAAATCCAGCATCCATTAGAAACAAAACTATAGAAGCTGTTTTTTAAGAACTATCCCATCACCCTACAAGTCCCCATACAGTCCCAGAATATTCCTGTGGACCTCTATCCCTGAAATGTCTCTGACAGATAGTGCAAGATCACTGTACATATAAGTGGGTCCTGAGCTATGTACTCGGTGACTGCTGGGCTGTAACGTCTGATGACAACTGATCAGGCACCCTTCCAGGCAGAACAGCCTTTTGTGGACATGCTGTTTTGGCGATCGATCGCCTAAAAAATTGTTACTGTTCCTAAAAATGCTTAAAAACATAGATACAAATTTTCATCTCCCACAGTTAGTTGAAACTGGCTAAGATCTCCAAAAATTTGGCAGGGAGAAGAGAATTAGAGTCAGAATGATCATGATCACAAATGTTTTGTTTCTGTAGAAAGTCAGGAATGAGGAAGGGTTCTTGAACTTATATTGGCAAACATAAGAATCATAGAACTGGATCCTCACCTCTTATGAAGTCTAAAGGCAATAACAGCACAGGACATGTTATTAGGACCCCATAACATGGGGTCATGAAATGTTATGGGGTCCTAATATCTGCTCAGCATTCGTGCCCCTTGGCAGAGAATAGTATATGTTGTTCGAGTTACAAAACAAGCACTATAGCCAGCACTGAAATCGATAAGACTGTGCCTGAAAGCAAGTCCTTACTGTAGAGATAAATAACCACTGCACTGGCTTCTTGCAGGCTGGCAGGCAACTTGGCAGGGAAAGCAGTCAGCAAGGAGAGACTGCGACCAGCTCCTGGCTCTCCTGCTGACTGGTTGCGTGGTCACCTTCTCATTTGTCACAGGTTTTCTGTCCACATTAGCAGGACAGATTGTTCCCATGTAAGTCAAAGAAGCACCAGGACCGTTCTCAACAGAGACTTTCTTGCAGAGAATGACAGAAAACATGTACTAGGAAGCCAGTTTTATTTCTAGGACTCTCTGCATTGTCTCAAAGGCTCCTATTGCTTCTAATTTTTGTTCAAAAGCTAATTTAAAGCCTACTTTGATGGTCTAGTGGCCATATATTTTTTCTGTGGTGAGCATAGTGAAAGAAACTCCTTCAAAGGCCAGTCCAGAGCAAGTCTACAGATGCACTTTCACTGTCAGTTGCAGCTCATCTAAGTCTATGCAGCTATCAAGAAGGCAGGAACACGTATTTTAATCTACTCCCAACTGTGCATTAACACCTCCTCCCCATGCCAGTACTAGCACTTCTCCTAATCATTTTTGCTTGTTTGTTTCAGTAAGCTCTGGCCGACCACAAGGCCATCTGAGTGCTAGTGCTGTGGCACAGAGGACAGCTGTCCGCTTTTATAACGGTACAGTCTTAGATTGGTCTAAAGGTGACTGCAACCTGACTCAAGTTAAACACCTAACCCAATTAACATCCTGAAGCTGAGGTGTGTGACAGCTGAATACTCACTTATGTGATTGCCCTCACCATTCTGTTGTTGTCCCAAGACATTTTCTTCTCAGGCTGTTCCCTAGGTTGTGCTGGCCCCAAGCATTTTTAGATGGCCGTTCAGTAAACTGGATCAAAGAACTGAGCCAGCTAGAAAGAAGCCTGTTCACAAAAAAAATGGTAATTTTCCAGTTCACCCTTCTGGTTCACGCTGACTGTGCAAAGGTGTGCAGGAGCTGTTTAAACTGGTGAAAAGCTGAACTGTGCTCTTCACTTCAGGAGTTGCTGCTGTGGCTCTAAAGTATTGTTTTATCATAGCAGTTCTCAGCTGTACTGCTTTCATACAGCCTGTACTAGAAGACACATGAGAAAAAGACCCCTACAGCACGTTTAGTACCAGGAGAATTTTTTAATGAAGATTTTGCAACTGGTTTATGACCCTTTTATGCCACACAAATGTTTCCAAGGATCCCAGAACTGAGCTTGAGAATCACAACCATTGCATGGCTTTAATTAACTGCTGCATGTACAATACACCGAACACAAACAGTGTATCTTGAAATGCTAATTGTTGTCATTGAACCCCCGTGCTTTCTAGTGCAGTAATAACCTGTACAAAGCCTAACTTAGTAGTATACAAGATCCAATTGTGTATCTTCCTCAAGGGATATTTATCTTCACAGTGTGATTGCTAAGATAAATGCTAAAGTTTAAAATTCAGAAGTGCTTACTTCAGGGCATTATGACAAGAAACAAAAATATAAACTTGACAGAAGAAAAGCTTATGCATGTAAATTATGTAGCCTTTTAATTGAAATATATTTCATAATAGATTTCATAGCCAGCAGATTATTTTTTGAGGCATTTCTTTTCTTTTTTTTTTAAATAATAATTTGTAAAAGGCACTTTTTGCTCCCTGTAGATTTACAGAAATATAGACAAAAATTCTTGAACAGCAGAGCATTGAAATTTTAGCCATAATAGTCAACATAACAATTAGAACAGTTTGTTACGAGGACAGGGAATAGGACAGTCTTCAAGAAACAGGCTACAGCGTGTGCTGTTGACTCACTAGTATTGCTCACTGCTTCTTTTCATCTGAAGGGGAGCAATGCCACACAGCAGCTATTGTAGGAATAGCAGTCACAGGAGACATTGTCTTCAGCAATGATAAGCCTGGCTGAGAGGCTTAGCTTTATTTTATTTTCAGTTTTCGGTTTGTGGTTTTTTTTTGGTGTGTTGTTTATTTTCTTCCTTAGGAATGATGTGATTTTTTTTAATTCCCAGGAACTCCCATAATCCAGAAGAAAAATTTCATGCATGTTTTGTGGCAGCGCATTCCTCTTGCAAGCCAGCTACCCAGGTCCAGTGGAAATAGGAGTGATTTTGCCTGTGAGATTAAAAGCAATGACAAGAGCTGGCTTTAGCATGCATAGCCTTGACCCATATATTTTTCATCTCCACTGCTGACTGTTGTCCTGTGTGTAACTTAGGCTTTCCATACTCACTCTGAAACTAAGATGGTCTGAAAATGAGCTGTTCGGATGGCCTCAGTCCCATGTGTGCCCTGTCTGCTCTATTTTCACCCAAATAGGATAAAATAGGATTGATTGAGAGATCTCCCTAAATATCCACCTGATTTCCTGAGTAAACTGTATGGTGAAAAAGTTAAAGTGCGCTTGGAGTAGATATGGGTCAGCATTTAACTGACAGACATCACCCAGCCAGAAAGGGCTATCGGTTCTGCTTCTAGAAATCAGAAGAAATTAGATCTGCAAAAGCCCTTCGAGCCATTTAATTGAGCTTTCTGCTTTTATATCTGGCAGCTCCCCCTCTTTCCAGAGGTGTTATTTAATCTAGCTACCAAGTCACATCTGCAGTTTTAATTAGCATGTGTGTGTGTGTCTGTTGTTTTTCCTTCTTTGTGTAGCACACTGAGCACCAGTGTGAATCAGGCCTTTTAGAGTGAGCACGTTTACTCTAAGTAGTGCTGGGCCAAATTCTGATTTTCAGTAATTTCCCTATAGTCCTGCAGACCTCAGCAGGACCCTTCAGATTTACACTCATCTCGCTGAGAACAGAATCTGGATCAGGGTATTTGAAAGCCTTGTTATCAGTGAAGCAGGCTATTGAGTTGCTTGGTGCTCTCATTTTTACCTTGTTAGTGGCAAGGTTATCTTTCAGGCTAGTTTTTCAGTTGCAAGTTGTAGATCCCAGCACAGTGGTATATGCTTTAAGCTGTTCTCACCAGTGCAGAAGCATAATAATAATAATAATAGTAATAAGTATTAACAATAATGAGGACAATAGCAACATGCAAACAGCTGATTCACAACAAACCTTAATAGCGATAAATTGTACAAAGATACTCAGGATCACTTATTGCTTTGGAGTTGGAGAAGTTGAATGATAGGGAATTTAGTTGCCTGAAGACACTCAGAGAACAATTTTGAAAGATGGGAAGGCAAACTTAATCTCCTGTCCTGTGCTCTGTTCACAGGACAACGATTCTGGTTCCTCAACGTTGGGTGCAGTTCTGTTATTATCTACATTTTCTTGATTAAAAAATAAACAAAACAAAAAACAAGCAACACAAACAAAACAAAAAAAAATATGCCAACAAGAGGACGGTCAGAAGGCCAAACATCTTTAGAAAGGATTTTTAACTGCTTCAGTAAAGAGTAGTTTCAAATGCCTCAGGTTCTGTAGACAGACGTACCTCCATGCCAGGTGATTTCTGTTGAGGGTATGGCTCTTCTTGTTCTCAGCTACAAAGTCTGAAGCCTCCAGGTTTCAGATTCTTATTTCTGCTGCAGGTAAACCTAGCAGTATATTGAGTGGTGAATCCTTTGCTGTGGAGTGAAATCAGTCTTCATCAGCTGAAAATTTGATCCATCCATTGACGTAGGTTTGTTTTCACATTTACTCCAACAAAATCAGTATTTGTATCTTTGGTCCGCAGCTGTCTCCTGCGGTTTACAGAGTTTTTTCCTGAGCTATATGTCTGTCTGCTTGTCTGTTTTATGCTTCTGTCTGACAATATAACAAAGAACAGTAATTAAAAAAAAATCATCTTGGAATGCTAATGATCATCCTTGTAAACAAATACTACAATTTAATTGAAGAAGAAAAAAGTGAGTGTCTTGAAGTTTTTAACAGCAAAAGATCTGAATTTGCAAAAGGAACAAAAAAGGGGTTAAAACAGAGTGCTGATGATCTTTCAGAAACCACAGATTTAATTCCCAGCACTTCTGATTTCATTAAGAACTGCAGCCTTTTCCACTGGCAGCACAATTCTTGAGCTTGACAAAAACAGATGGGGAGGATGGTTGAAATGGTAAACTCCAGAAGTAGCACTCTGTCTTCTAAATCAGGAGGTCACACCTTCAAGTCTTGACTGAAGAACTCAATCTTCCCTGGATCCCACAAACCCTGTTATACAGGTACTTGCTTATATGAGTCCCTGAGTGACAGATTAAAAAGCTCCCTCCTGGTGACTTGTTCCCAGGAAAAGATACAGTGCTCTGGGAAAAAAGAAAATACGAAAAACCTCATCAGAATAATGGAGGGGAGCTACAGCATTCCTCAAGTGCCATGTAATAACATGTGCCTGCAAAAGGCTTGCAGCTGGCAGTGCAGGGTCACAGGGAGAATAAAGACTGTTTCACTCTTCTGGCATTAGTAACATAGCTACCTATTTCCTTCAGAAATCAGTATTAACTCTTTCCACATCCAGCAGTCAGTACCTTTCTGCAGCCATAACACCATGATGCTTGGAGGCAGGAAATTACGGTGCTGCGTCTTTGTAATTTGGAGCATACAAATGGGTTGCACTCTCCAAGGCACTTAGTACAGACTTTGGTTCTCCCTGTGAACAACATGCTTGGGGCTTAGGGAGATGGCAGCATTCAAGAGAGAAAATAGAATTCCCTAGTTCTCAAGTCCCCTGATCCCTAAAAAAAGAATAAAAGCAATTAATGGACTTCCTTAATCTACTCTGGATGATTTTTGTTTCTATACATAACAACAATTCTCTGTAACAAATAATAATTGTGCAGTCAACTCTTTTTTAGTTTCTGGATAATTACAGTTTCTCCTGCTCCAAAATCACTCTCTAGGACTAGGTTTCTTCCAATTATTGAAGGAGAGGAGTGAAACTGTTTTCTTTTGCATGGATTCGCCTGTGTGGAATTGCAGTATGCAACTGTTGTTGATGTTGCTTTGGTTTGCCAAATACTCAAGATTTTTAATGTATTGGGTTAGGTCTTATGAAAACAAGAGTAGAAAGAACATCTGTCTGGAGGACTGTTCAACCAAAAAAGGAAAGTGAAGTCAACAAAGATAACCAAATGGGTACCCATCAAGTACATTTGTATCATAGACATTGGTTTCCTTACATAAATCTATATCAGTCAATTTTCCCCAGTTGCACTTTCTTTATAGTTGTCAGGATGAGTGAATTATGCTCAGTGTGACAACACTGGACAATAGTGTGAATAATCTGCTAAAGAAACTTCAGGCCTAAGATGAAGAGCAGGACATTGTTTCTGTTTTAAAGCAACTTCCTTCAGTATTTTTTTATGCCAGATCCTATCATTGCACAAGAGCTGCCAGAATGTCTTTGTGGTGTTGGAACAAAAAAGCTGATGCTAGTTTAAGAGTTGGCTCTGTTATCCAGGGGCTTTGCCTGCTCTCTAATGAGAATGATACAAAGTTGGTGAAGATATTGTTTCCACCATACATTATTATCACATTCCCAACGTCTTCCAGCAGAGAATCAGACCTATTCTAAAAGATTTACCAAACTGACTCCAAATTAGGCAGCTCTAGCTGAAAGGCTGTATACCAAAATTTGACGAGCTTCATGAAGACCCAGTCAGGCTCTGCAGAAGACATTTAGGGTTTTACCCTTCATTTTGGGGCAGAAATTAAATGGAGAAACCCAGTTTTGACTATCAAATGTGCATGTGGCCTGCTTGTGTCTGTACATATATGTTTGGAAAGTTTTCAGAATCAAAAATGGGTGTTCTGAAAGTTATTTTTTGTCAAAGCAATGTATTGAAAGAAAAGGAGAAATTCTTTCACCTTTTTTTTTGGAAATGTTTGATTAATAATTTTCTGTTTGCATATTATAGTATACAGACAGGGAGGCTTTACTATGGACAGGAATATATACTTTAATTTTTAAAACATACGCATTTCCTGTTGTATCTTTAAAATTGTAGGGCTGAATGACACCTCCATTAAGGTTTCAAATGTAATTTATGAAGATAGGACCTGTCGTTTGTAGCTGGTGTTTTGATGAATGAAGTTTGTATTGGTGGCTCAGATAATGAATCCACTATGTTGTACTTTATACTGCTACATTAGCATGAAAAAAAAAAAAGAAGGAAAGAATAAATGTCTGGAAGAAGAGGAGTGGGAAATCCGGTTGGAAAGCTGAGTTGCAAATTACATTAGGACTGTGGCACTACACGTATGTAGAGCTTAGTCTCTGTACATGGTACTGCAACACATGCTCAATGGAGATGCCTTTAACAGAAGTAGGGCCCTTTCAGGACCCTTGTGCAATTTCCCAGTATGACAGTTTCATAGGCTGATGGGAGTACAGTCCTACTGGATTACTGATTGAACAAAGGTACTGCAAGGAGAAAGGAAAGTCATATCTTCCCGATACCACCAGGCTTTCTGTGCTGGAGGGAGAACTCATCCTTCAAAGGGCAAACAGCATATCTGCAGGCAAGAAGGTCTGCAGAAGAAACAGCTTTCAAGCTCACTGGAGGTCCTTGAGAGATGTCTCGGTGGCTCCTTTCATCCTCTTTTTAGCATACGGCCTGCCTTTTTGCTCTATTGCTTTATGTTGCTCTCCACCAAGAGAAGACTTGTGTCTGCGTCTGAGGCCTTGTACAAGGTCCTGGTTCCTGAGGCTATGAAAACATGAATATGCATAACCCACTAACAGATCAGAGTATAGCCTAGGGCTGGACATGGAGAGGGGGAAGACAATTCTCAGCTTTGGCTTAACGTGTAACCTTGAGCAATCTATTTACAGCCAGATCCAAACCGGCATATTTGTACCCAATATACAGCTAATGTGATTCAAGCATTTAGAAACATTCCTGTTCATGAAGCAAGGCACATGCTGAACTGTCCAGACACAACTTTGCTCCAGTCAGCAGGTCACATAGCTATGTTTATAAAATGCTGAGCCTAAGCCAGTAAACCTCACTAAGAAGCGAGATGAACTATGTGTAGGCATAATATACATGTGTAACACTTGTAAGGCATAACATTCATGATGAAAGGGCTTCCATTAAGAATGTGAGCTCTCAGTTCTGCAGTGCAAGTGTAATCACCTTTGGAGTCTAGGTGGCCATATTAAACTTGTCTTTTTTTGCCACAGAATTTGCTATGCCTTTGAAAGTTCTGCCAGTGTAGAGCTGGTGCTGCCATAGAATAATGCTGCTGTCCTAGCTGAGGTAGCTAGCAAAACACCAGAAGCTATCCGGGACTCACAAAATCGGTATCGTACACTTAAATACTGACGGGCTTTGAGATGGGTGGTATCATCTGTACACATTGACAATTACTGTACATATCCTTTATAGCACACTATCATGGCACGTAGTCTACAATCCTCAAGCATGTTGCCACAGATCCCGTGTTATTCCTATCTGTTTGTCCTTCATCTGTCATCTCCTGCTTTTTAACTAACAGGGATCCAGGTTTGAACTGGGGATACAGGAACAAGAGTATCATTCTTTCCCTGCATTCTTTCTCCCCATGGATGATTGTTTTGCATTTTAAACCTTGCCAGCTATATGACACAGACTGTCAGTATTCACTTACAGTCTGAGCCCAACATTCCCTTCTCAAGCAAAACTACCATTGGGATCATAGGGAGTATTTTCTGCGTCAGAGCTTGCTGTATTTTGCTTTTACAGCTTAATTTCCTTTCCTGAAATCACTCCTTGCATTATTAATCTGATGAGTTTTAAGACAGGCGTTATTCTGCCTTTTGTGGTGGTTTTATTGCATTTATTTCTTATTTGCATTGCAGCAATGATGCCACAATGAAGAATAAGGCCTCACTGCCCTGTAAGCTCTATGCACAAACAGTGCCCCTGGAACAAGTTGCATTGCTCTGGTTTTATAATACAACTAGACTTCTTGGTTTTATACCCTGCTAATAGGAATTTTCCCTCAGGTTAGTTTAGCACACACTGTAGAGTTATTTCTCCTCTCCTCAAATGCAGAATGAAGTCCACTTCTTAACATCAGCTAAGAAATATTGTGTTGTTGCAGGATCATAGGACATCAGCAGGGCTTTTGAGTTCAACTTCCCTCTTCCTGTGGCACAGAAGTTGTTCTAAGGCTTTGCATCTTTTGTGTCAAAGATATATTCCCTTCTAAAGCACTGGAGGTGCTAACATGTCTTGTGCTGAATGTGGGAGAAAAGAAAAAATAAAGCATGTACGCTTCTGTGAATACTTCTGAATGAAATGAATGGAATTTTTTAATCAAGATATATCATCCTGAAAATCTAGTGCTGAGTCTAAGCTGGTAGGCTAGTCTTCCTTCTCAGCTGATAGAGAGGGGTAGGTCCACATCCTAAAGGCAAATCACTGTAAAATGTCTTAATTTTTTTGAGAGTGGCAGTGTCTCCACAAAGGAAGTCTAAATTACTATTTTAAACATCAGATTGTTGGACATCTGTAGTTTAGTGAGGTGAATTCCGTCCTAAAATATTGATAAATTCTTGGAGAGAATATGAAAAAAGTGTAAGGATGGAATCAATAGAAGCTCTAAAATCTCTTGAAGTGTTTTAAATTGTGTGTGGTTTTGAAAATTTCTATTAATGATAAATCATGCTTATTTTATTATTATTATAGACATATGGATGTTGGATAAAGAACAGCCGCGTTGTACAGCCCAAAATAATTCTAAGCAAAACAATGAAAATCAAGTCTTGAAGTGTCATTAAGTACTCCTATTAAAATGCCGGAGGCTCCCTGACATTATTTAATCATAACCCTCATTAAATCAATCTGCAGATCCTTGCTTCAAAAGCTATAGAATTGTATCTTAAATTTGTGTGACCCAGTGAAACTCTGAGGATATCTTAACTCTGCTAATCGATTCACCCGAATGTCTAGCATGAAGATTTTTAGGCCAGGTTTAAGCTGACCTCTGGAGTAAAGGAGGTGCTAGAATTTGTAGAAAAGTCTGTTTCTCAAATAAGAGTTTCAATTGGAGCCATGAACAAAGAAAAGCCAAGAAAGCTCAGAGATAAAATTCAACTTTTTCAGACTGGTTTCACAGTGCTGTTCAGTCCTAAAGCTGTTTTCTTTATGTTTAGTCGTTCAGCTGTGGAAAACTGCAAAAAGAACATAAAACATGGAGGCAGAAAAAGTGTAACGTGCTATTACAAGCAGAAGTCTTGGTCACGTAACATAGTTAAGCGTTCTAATCACAGACTATGGCAAATAGTCCCTGACACCATAGCAATCGAGTTGTTGATGGTCTACAGGGCCTCACTCGTCATTAAAGCATGCAAACTCATCAAGTCTTCGTAACTGCCTCAGAGACAAAAGAATTGGCTCAGTTTTGGAAAACTGTTGACATGATGCTATTTGGTTATGTTTTCTTCTAGAAAGCATACACCAGAACATTTATTTTTTTAGTAAAACCTCCATCTTTTTTGTTTGTGTATCTAAACTCCATCTGCAGAATTTTTTGTCCTTCAGTTACTAGTGAGGAGCAAAGAGGGTTAGGAGAAAACCTTCACAGGGCATTCTCAGTAGGATCTCAGTGCTGTTCAGTTTCATGAGGTATTGGTTCTTTTTCTTTCTTCACAGGAAGAAAAAGTTAAGGTTTTTAGAATGTGCTCATCACCAAGTATCTAAAGCTTAATCTCCACTGTTGGCTAATGTATTTGTGTCAGAGGAGGGTAGGAAAAGATCACATCACCTTGTTGACACTACTGTGCTGAAAGGTGTTTGTGGCAGAAGCAATAATGCCAACGAGGTGTTTTTGTTGCCTTAGCTTACATCATCGAGGGAGATGGTGCAGGAAACAAACAAAATGCTCCCCTTTTCCTGTTGGCATCTGACAAGGAGACTACAAACATCATATGCTAGAGCTGCTGTAACACCAGAGATTTAGCACATTTAGTGCTTTGAATGGCAACTTATTCTGTGGCTGTAATTCTCCCAGTATACCCAGATCAGCACTTTCACTTAGATTTAAAGCTCTTTAATTGGGGTCTCCTCCTCTGTGTTGTTTTTCGGTTGGTTTTTTTTTTTAACTCTTGGTACTTCAGTATCTTGGTCTTTCTTAAAGGCCCTTGTTGCACAGATATTAAAAATAACTGGTTATTCACAGTAGTAACAATAGCCACATATGAATGGCAGTAACAAGGAAACTCTAATTGTCAATCAATATTTTATGTGTCCATTTCTGTGTGAGTGGGCATCAAACTAGTTTTGGGGTTTTGATGGAAATAGATTTTATCTGTTGTAAAATTCAGGGAAAGAATTCAAGTTAATATTTATTTTTTCTGTTTCCAGAGAACTGATGCCTAGACCTTGTGTCTTGCATCACCCAAGCTAACAAGCACTCCTGTATCAAGAGACACTGGCGAGATTTTGTAGACCCATGTAGATCTTGAAGAAACACTGTTATCTTTCTATATATTTATGTCACTAAGATTATCTCGACTCACTGTCGTTCTTTAACCAAATTATGTGTTCTGAATATAAAGGCCCTAGCCCACTCTGACTTGGTTCATGCAGCTTTACTGCCATTGTCCATGGGAAGTGTGCCTGTGCCAGATCTAAAGGCCACAGCATTAGAACACAGCCATGAAGTCAGATGAGCTGTGCCTAAGGATGAAGGCTGCTGTGGAGACTTCACTGGAGCAGGTGGAAGGTGGAAATGTGATATTTTCCACGGCCTTATTCATTTTTTTTTTTTTGCAGTTTCCTCCTGAGCTTTCAAATGAAGGAGTGCAGACGAAAGTCCTGCTTCCTCTGCAAGTATATCTACACTCTAATGCCTGATAGCAGCACTGGGAAGGTGTGAGAGGTCTGAATTCGAGCAGAAAAGAAAGACAGCAAAGTTTGTATCCTCTCAGTTGTTGACTTTAATGGAGTTATTATGAGGGAACAGAGTTGCTATGGCATTAAATGTAATTTCAAAGCCTTTTCATCTTGCCTTATTTACTTTTGCATGTAAGAACTACACACTAGGTCTTTCCTTTATGGTTTTCTCACTTTGTTTTTTGTGTGTGTGTATGAAAGACATGAGGAAATTCTTTTTTCTTTTTAATCAAACATTCAGACTAGTAGCAGGCTACTACCACTACTCGGCCCCATCATCATGCAAATTTAGAGATAAATAAATTAGGCTTTTGATTATGGCATTACTATGAACAGAAACTCCCTAAACATGCACTTCCCCCCTGTATTCCTTAGTAAACATACTGTTCTACTTTATAGCATTATATGGTGATGATACATAGCATACAGTTGCTTTTTTTCCCTATTTCAATGCTTTTTCATTTGGAAGCTGATGTTTTGTTTGCTGGCCCGGAAGCACAGTGCTCTGTGGCATTATGTCTCGGTGTGTTGACAGCGCTGTCACTTTGAGTTTCCATCACAGCTTTAAACTAATAAGGCTGGCGTAAAGATTTTGAGCTGTGACTAAACTTGGGCAAATGCCCCCAAGAATTTACTAAAAATTCTCACATACATTTTCATATAATTTCACATTGACTGCTACTGCTCCCTTCACAACAAAGTACTGCAAATAAGCCTTACTAGCACTTCTGTCATTTTGAACACAAACTCACTGATTCAAACACCCAGGCCTTCTGCCACCTACTCCATTTTGTTGATGGAGTGGTTGTATTACCTGTGTTTTATTTGCTAGAAATACCAGCCTTGACACACCTGAGTCTTCTTCCCAAAAGCCCTTTTTTGCTTTGTGTTATGCATTGCTGAGGGAGGGGAAATATTTTCCAATCAACACCTGAATCCTCCTCCAGCGATGCTCCTGAAACTGCAGTGGTGTCCTGCCAAATTTGATACTAATACACAGGCATTTCCCCAGCGTGTGCAAAGCAGGTTTAGTTTGTTTGGCTTCTATTAGCTGAAGAGAAAAGATTTTCAGCTTAAAGCTGGCAGATTTTTGAAGAAAGGAAAACAAACCAAAAAAACCCCCAAATCTTTTCATCCAAACCCCAAATTTTACATCAGAAAAGAAGTAGTTGTACTACTGTGACACAGAGTGGATAATCACAGCAGGGAGAAATTTGCAACATTTCTCATGAGGGATTTTAGGTCTTGCCACACTGGAATGAATAACAAGTTTTCCACTGCTGTCTTCCATTTCATATCATTTGACTTCCACAGGGAAAAAAAAAATTATCTGTGATTCTTACAAAGAAGAATAAAAAACAACTGAAGAGACATTTATCAGAGGTAAGCTGTTAACTATTAATGGTCTATGAAATCCTAAGACACGAATCTTCATATACAAAGTAATCACAATACTTTAAAAAAAATAAAAGTTTTTATTTAAATTGTAAGCATCTTTGGCAATACTTTGAAAAAGAATTTTTTTGCAATGGTGTAATGTACTATCCACTTAACAGACGAATATATTCATACACAGTGCTGCTTAAAAGCACGGTATGCTACAATACTTTCTTCTTATCCTACTTCTATATATGAGATAGATTATACTTTTCTACCACAGATTAAAGATTTACAAAAACCTTGAAGTCACATTGAGGTTGTAACGGGTCTGAGTGGCAAGGTTTTGGTAGCGGGGGGTTTACAGGGGTCGCTTCTGTATGAAGTTGCTAGAAGTCTCCCCTGTGTCAGATATAGCCAATGCCAGCCGGCTTTAAGATGGACCCGCCGCTGGCCAAGGCCGAGCCCATCAGCGACAGCGTTTTTCGCCTCTGTGATAACGTATTTAAGAGAGTGAAAGAAGTTGTTGTGCAGCAGTAATTGCAGCGAGCGAGAGGAGTGAGAATCTTGGAGAGAAATATCCTGCAGACACCAAGGTCAGTGAAGAAGGAGGAGGAGGAGATGCTCCAGGCATCAGAGAAGCAATTCCCCTGCAGCCTGTGGTGAAGACCATGGTAAGGCAGGCTGTCCCCCTGCAGCCCATGGGCAGTGGAGCAGATGACTGCCTACACCCCCTGGAGGGCTCCCACGCCGGAGTAGGTGGATACCTGAAGGAAGCTGTGACCCCGTGGGAAAGCCTGTGCTGGAGCAGGCTCCTGGCAGGACCTGTGGCCCGTGGAGAGAGAGAAGCCCACGCTGCTGCTGACCCCATGGGCGGAGCTCATGTTGGAGCAGTCAGTTCCTGAAGGACTGCACCCCATGGAGGAGACCCACGCTGGAGCAGTTCATGAAGGACTGAACCCGTGGGAAGACTCACGATGGAGAAATCATGAAAGGCTTTCTCCCATGAGGGGGACCCCACATTGGAGCAGGGGAAACGTGTGAGGAGTCCTCCCCCTGAGGAGGAAGGAGCGGCAGAAAAAAACAGAGTGATGAACTGACCTCAACCCCCATTCCCTGTTTCCCCCCGTGTGCTGCTGGGGGGGAAGAGGGAGGGAAAACAGGATCAAAGTTCAGCCCGGGAAAGAAGGGAGGGGTGGGGGGAAGGTGTTTTAAGATTTGGTTTTATTTCTCATTACTCCTCTCTGAGTTAATTGGTAATAAATTACGTTTTCCTTTAGTCGAGCCTGTTTTGCCCGTGACGGTAAATGTTGAGTGATCTCCCTGCCCTTCTCTCAACCCCACAAGCCTGTTGTTATTGTTTTCCTCTCCCCTGTCCAGTTAAGGAGGGAGAGTGATAGAGTGGCTTTGGTGGTCACCTGGCATTCGGCCAGGGTCAACCCACCACAGTTGTGAAAGCATAAATGAAATAATTAGTATTAAACTGGTGCACAGGAACTTTTTTCTCCACGGCAACTTGCATGTGTGTCCTCATCCAGAAGAAAATGGATGATCTTGTACTAATGTAGACTGCCTCTGTGGGAAGCTGCTGTATGATGCTGTTCCTTCCCACCATGTGTATAAACATGAAAACAAACAAACAAAATTTTTCCTTTTTTTTTTTTGCACAATTTATGTTCCTATATTTTCAGTCTTCCAAACCAGGTAGGTTGAGATTTCATATTAGTAAGACTTCTTTTTGCCTAAAATGGAAAAAATAAAGTTCTTCTAAAGCAATCGGGAAATAAGGTCAAACATTCCCGAGCTCCCTTTTTCTGAGGCCCCAATTCTCTACCATAACTATACTAAATTCCACAGAGAAATGTCAGCAGAGAATTTCATCCTTAAATTCCAAAGCTTTTAATTACTTACTTGTGTTGTTATTTTTGTCTATGGTACTGTATGCTTATCAAAGTGTATTTCTTTGCCACAGATGGAACAATCAAAATTCCTTTTGTTACTTATAATAAATAAATGCTCAATTGTAAGAATGTCCTCAGGGAAAGTTCATTAAAAAAAAAAAAAAGAAATTAAAATGCCGAGAAATAAATGGTTACTATGATTGCACTTGTTTTGATATAATATGCAAAATTTAATTTGTCTCTGTTATGTTTGAGACACGCACGCACACATTCACCGACACATATAGACATGTACTGTAAAAGAGAAAACTTGAAGAGATGTGTTATATAGCAACAGTACTTCAATTTTTTATTGTTGTACTATTATGAATCTTTATGTTATGACCTTGTTTGATGCATATGCATTGCTGTTTAGAGAAAAGTAAATCTATTATTATTTACATTATTGGTGGCTGGAGGCTCCAGCTGTTTTCTAGTGGCTTTTGTACCAGGGATTGTGCAAATATAATAGACTGGCATTGCCAAGAAGGGTTTAGCTTGAACAGACAAAACATGGGTAGAAAAGTAGAAAGGCAAAATGACCAAGTCAAGGTCACAGAGGTCAGTAGCAGAGCTCAGAATCCCCACTTGCATCCTGTGATTCTCAGTTTGATCCCATACCCAGGGAGCTGTAAATCTTTCTGAGATGTCATGACACGGATTGAGGAATGAGCATGAACTGAATTATAGATTTCAGATTGGACTGTCTCTCTCAGAAATGACTACGCTTCCGTGTTTTAAGATAACATTCTAGGTTTGGATGTGGTTCTGTAATCATCTGTACCTGGTTTATTAGAGAATTAAGAAAGAAAAAAAAAGTAGGTCTTGATGTTCTCTTATGCATGTTTCCTGGTGGGAAAACAAAGTCAATGAGAGCTCTGTGTGCAGTCATGACTCTTTCATTAATTATTGTCTATCAAAGCCTAGGTGTAACTTCCATTCTCAAAGATCCCTAAATCTTGGAATCTTTGGAATGGCACTGAGTGTCTCCAGAGTTTTACTGTTCTTCATCCCACATATTGTTTTCTTTTAAGCATCCAATTTCTCAAACATATACTGTCAGTTCTTACATGCTGTAATGTGGATGCTATTTCCAGTGCCTGGGGTGTTTGTGCGTTTGTTCTCCTCAGAAAAGTTTGTGCATAGAGCTGAATCCAACTCTCTGAAATGGGAAAATCTCATCCAAATTAAGAAGGAACCAAACTGCATATTTTTATTTTTAAAGAATCCCACAGAATCACAGAATGGCAGGGGTTGGAAGGGACCTGCGGAGATCATCTAGTCCAACCCCCTGCTACAGCAGGTTCGCCTAGAGCAAGTCATACAGGACCACATCCAGGCGGGTTTTGAATGTCTCCAGAGAAGGAGACTCCACAAGCTCCCTGGGCAGTCTGTTCCAGTGCTCTGCCACCCTTAATGTAAAGAAGTTTTCCCTTGTGTTCAGGTGGAACTTCCTGTGCTCCAGTTTGTGCCTGTTCCTCCTTGTCCTGTCCTAAGCACCACTGAAAAGGGTCTGATCCCATCCTCTTGACATCCACCTGGATGACCGCAGTAAAAATCACATTTTTATGCACATGATGACATCTTTTTACCAGTGATAATTTAAAATCATTGATCACTGATTTTGTTTTTTGAAAGAAAGCACTCTCAGGCCTATATTAAGATGAAAGTACCAAAATCATGATAGTGAAGGGTAAGACTGAATATTCTGTCTTCAGCATTTCTTAGGTAGCTGCAAAGGTCCTACTTGTTCATCTCACTGTCTTTAGGTAACTCCTTGCTCTTTGTTTTAAACTCCATGCTGAAACAACTGAAACCTTTTCTACGCAGTACAGGAACTAAAAGAAAAGGCTTTTCAAATAGAGATAGATAACTTTAAGGAGGCTGAGTAATCTAAAGATCTCATTTACAAGCTTGTTTCTGTAATAGTGCACAGGTTAAAATGTTGCTTCAAAGTTCATATTTGCAAATTTTATGTAGAGGGTAAAGTTGAAGCTTCTGACCATCTCTGTTCCTTCACTATGTCATCATCCTATACAGCTGGAGTCTGCGTGCACTGACTTCGTTTCTTTTTTCTTCGAAGATGACTGTGATGAGATCTCATCCTGCCTTTGAGCCATGTTACCTTCAGAGAAAGTTTTTAATTTAAATTGTCCAAGCTGCATGCTGTAGCTCCAGGGAGCTTTTGAAACTGAGGAATTTTTTTTTGCCGCATCACCAGAGTGAAGTTACAGGGAAAAAAGCTATCAGGAGGAGCATCTGATAGTCTTATGAGCCTTACCTCTTCACTATTGATGCCAGAGGAAGTCCTGGGACCCTGTCTTAGCTGTATCCAATTATGCACCTTTCCTGACTCGACATCACAGTTCTGGTGACATGTGACACAGACAGCTCTCCTAAGTACTCCCAAGTTTATCACTTTACATACTTAAGTGTGCTGGCTGTGAAACTCACCTGACAGGATAACTGTCTCAGCAGTCTGCTGACACTGTGATGTCCAAACTTTCAGACACGAACTCCTAGTATGATTTGGTATCATGCAAACAGTCAAAATGCCAAAGATAGTGAGGTCTCAAATTCCCGTAGATGACAGAACAATTAACAATTTTAACATCATTTGAGGTACTGACCTTTAGAATAGATCTCTAAGAGTTAAAGTTGTATTCGTTAGAAAAAAAAAACAAGGAAGAATCATATCCAAGACTTTCCATTTTATTGTTTTTACACCACATGTAATATTCAAGACTTTAAGCCTACAGTAAAAGTATCAGCAATCAAATAAAAAATTAATAATCATAAAATAAAAGAAGTAATGATAACATTTATTCTAATAAGCACATGGTTTAAGCCAGTAAAATAAAAGGGAATAATTGTCATTTTTCAAGTCCATTTCAAGGGGTTCTTTACAAGGGGAACTAAGATGTGAGAAAGGAGTGACTGAATAAAAAAAAGCCAATTGTATCACTAGAAAAATGTAATGTCAGTGCTTTAGAAAACACATTTTCTTAAGTTTTAGCAGGCTTAGCCATCAATAAATTTCAATAAAATTATACCATTTATACATGTATTTTTCGGCAGCTTGTCTGCATTTCTGATACATTGTTTAAATAGGTTTCGCCTGCCTTAATAAGGCACATCATTTGAACAGAAACCTCACTGTGTGATAACAGGCAACACATAGCGAAAAAATGCCTCAAGGTTTTTTCCTTGCTATATTTGGCTCTCTGGGCTAAGTCGATTTGAGTTGGGCTGATTATAATAAGCCAGAAAGTCACTACGAACTAATTATTTTCTGTTCATTTATGTGATTAATGGTGAAAACTTGGATAACTTTTACATATCTTGAGTCCCATATAATTAATCATCTTGAACTTTACAAAAAAATAAAAAATAAAACCCTCAAGGTGCCCCTGGATTTTCTTCCAAAGCATTGGAGTTTCACTGGCGTTAGTTCATGCAACTGACAAAATCAGGGGATATTTTGCAAAGAAGTGACATGTTTGTGTAAGTCCTCAGAGGGCATTGCTGAATTTCTTCAGCCACCAAAAGACTAGGAAATTAGAAAATGTGGTAGCGAGTAAGTTATTGGGTGAACTGACAGTGCCGGGGGAAAAGAGGGGGGGAAAAAAAAACACAACGAAAAAGACCTGTCCTCCAGAGAGACTATACAGCTTGAAGGAATTAGTATGGGGAAGACAGTTGTTTTGGATCTGTTCATTGACAGCCAAATCAAGCTCAGAATAAACCCAAATACTGAGACAAATGCTAGCATCTGAGAAAGCTAAAGCACCCTCTTCAAATTGCCAGGGTAAAGAGCACTACCTTTCTCCTATTTCCTTCTTATTTTACCCTTTACATGTTGTATGGATAACCTTGAAATTAAAAATTATGCTTAAAGGACAAAAAACAGGTAAAAGTCCCACACTGCATATTTCCTCAGATGACTACTTTTGATTCTCCTGTGTAGTGAAGATGGACCTGACGAGAGAATGTGAATATTGCACTTCAGGAAAGTGGAGCAATCTCCGGAACCATGACATACAAATGCCAAAATGCAACTCTGTCTAGATGTGTGTGAGAGGCTGGCTTAGTAGTGGGACATGCAAGTCCTACATCTGGTCTTATGTTCTGCATCACAGCAGCTGCGGGATTACCAAAATTATACAGATGTTCTCTGAAGTTCACTTGATTCTTAGGGTGTGCTGACATCAAAATCAGAAATTACGCAGGAAGAGAGCTCGTGTTCAGGATCTTAGTTCATACAGACTTTCAGAGAGTTTTATGTTTACTCTGAGAAACAAAGACGGGAATTTTGGTTCAAATAGATCATTGTTACATAACCTTGTGATTTTATTGAAAGCCCATGGAAACACCAGGTGGTTTTCCTGACTTTTGTAGATTTACTGTTTTCAACACTAGACGGTAAAATCTTCTAAAAACCAGTCCCTTTTGCTACCCTCACAGGAGGTCTAAGCTGATTCCATTTTCCTTTCAAGAACTTAAAATTAACTAACGTAGGTATTAGATTAGGAATCCATTGGTACTTAGTCATTAGAGGATCTGAATTTGTTATTGCCTGAACCAGGCTTACAAACAACCTACAAGTAGAAGGGCCCCTATCCAAACCCTGGGGTAGTAACTAAAGACATATGCTGTAATTATCTCTTTATGCCAGGTCAGGCTGAAGTCAGGGTCATTGCTGTGCACGCCCAAGGAAAACTATCCCTTGCTGTCTTATGAGTAAGCAACATTCATCTTTTCAGAGACACCTTGAAGAGACTCCTCACTTCCAGTAAGGTCCCTAAGGAGAAGAGTCTATGTTCAAAAACCTCTGAGGTTTGTTACAGCTACAGACTTTTCAATTACTTAATCAACCTTGGTGATCTATTTAAAAGCCCTCTGTGATTTCACATGTTTAAAATGAAGATGTCCAGAAGTGGTTGTGGCAAGCAGCCCTCTGCTGAATGACATAACTGTATCTAGTACCACCAATGTCCATTTGACATTGATTATTATGTGCTCTATTATTTAGATGATAAGGTACATATTGATTCAGGCTGGACTGTAATCTCTTGCATAATTTTAGCAAAGAAAGGGAAAGAAATGTTGGCATGCCGGCTCCTTGACAAATGGCTCCTTTTGTCAGAATCAGTATCTTCACTAAGGAAGGCAAGGAAAAGAAAACCTGGTGAGAGAGCTGGCAGATAAGCTTGAATTGACAGTAATTACTTGAAGAGGGCCTAGCAGAAATTCTCTGAGATCATACTTCTTCAGGGAATACACTAGAGGATCATCACATTGTGCTGTAATTATTACACCCTTCCCAGTCATTCGCTTTGCCTCACAACTGAATTAGCCACTAGTGAAAAGCGACATCCTTTTGTTTAAAAAGCACAGGAAAGGGAGACAGTCTAAGGGTTGGAGCAGAGGAATTTCTGGATAAAAAGCATTATATCTTTGGCTAGAATATTGACTCCTCCCCAACTTTACACAATGTAAGTTGAAGATACTGACTAAATGTAAATATCTAAATATAAGACAGTTGCACTAAATTCCCTTTATAGTCCTTATAGTTTCCCTTTATAGTGGGGAAAAAGCAGGAACTCATAAAGATAAGCTTCACCTCACCCTAAAACAGCTCTCTGAGACAAATCAAAGGAGTCATGCCCTCGTTCTCTCCACTGGCTACACAGGGTATCTCAAGGACTGAATCATACAATCATAGATTAATAAAATAGTTTGGGTTGAAAAGGACCTTTAGAGGTCATCTAGTCCACCTGCTTCTCCTGCAGTGAGCAGGGACATCTTTACCTAGATCAGGTTGCTCAGAGCTTTGTCAACACTGACCTCGAATGTTTCCAGGGGTGGGACTTCTACCACCTCTCTGGGCAACTGGTTCCAGTGTTTCACCACCCTCATCGTAAAATATTTTCTTGTTATATCTAATGTAAATCTACCCTGTTTTGGTTTGAAACCATTACTCCTTGTCCTATCACTACTCTTGCTGACCAAAGATCCCTCCCCACCTTTCCCATAGGCTTCCTTGAAGTACTGGAAGGCTGCTATAAGGTCTCCCTGGAGCCTTCTCTTCTCCAGGCTGAACAACCCCAACTCTCTCAGCCTGTCCTCACAGGGGAGGTGCTCCAACCCCCCATCATTGTTGTGGCCCTCCTCTGGACCCACCTAAGCAGGTCCATGCCTTTCTTACACTTGGGGCCCCAAAGCTGGACACAATACTGCAGGTGGGGTCTCACAAGAATGGAGTAGAGAGGCAGAATCACCTCCCTTGATCAGATTTGAAGACAAAAATTTCATAATGTAAATCTCGCTGTTGACTTTTGCTGGCTTTGGATATGACCAAAAGTGGCTAGGGCAAGCCATTTAGAATAATGTAAATATGTGCTTAACATTGCCAGGATTAAGAAAAATATTTAGAAGCATACTTACCCCTAAGGTGCACTTGACTTCAATTAGCAATAAGCACATGAATGTGCCAAAAAGACACCCAAAACTGACTTTTATTTTTTTTAAACCAGCTTTTAGGCTATAATTTTCACATTTTCTCAAACATAGGTTATCTGCCTGGGAGCACATGCACGACTATATCCCAGTCTCTTGTCAGTAACTAATATGAAGAGCCTCCAGCATACATTCAAGCAATCTAGTCTTGTAGGTGTTGACAGCCTAGGGAGTTCTCACGCAGCAGAGATTGCCCAAGACTGTCGTTGCTCTAACTGTTCCAATGAGTTTCTTCTGTACATTGAACTGTCATTCCTGATGGCCCCCGAGCAGATGACATAAGCTATAGTCATCTGTTGGATGAACTGGGTTTAGTGATGTTACTTTTGCTGTAGTCCCATCCTCCAAAGAGACAGACAGGTAGAATAGGGATAGGGACAAAATAAGAACTGTAGGGGAGTGAGCAATTTCAGAGATGGCACAGGATAGCTTACAGTAGTGAGTTTGAGGTCAACATGAGAAATAAGAGCAGTTGGGGGGTTGATGAATTTGTGTGTTATAAATTCTTGTGTAAAAGCAAGCCAGAGGCAAGCTTAAGGACAAAATTTCAGCCTGAGACATCTTGAGGTCAATCTACAGAAACCTAGCTTGAATACCCAGTGAAATCCCAGCTGGCTCTTTCCTTTTAAAGTGCTCTTTAGACTGTGTACTGCTGTGCATCAGGCCTGGCAGTTTCTGCCTATTCCAGCTGGATATTACATGACCAGTTTAAAGTAGATATAGTGACTGAGGTTCTTTCCTTGAATCATCTCCAAATTGCTGTTGAAGGGCAGATAGGATTTGTAAATAGTTTATTCTCAGGCTGAATTTATGCTGCTGAAAGGGCGGAGAGGGTATGCCCCAGGTGGACCACCTGCAGGCTATGCATGTCCCAGCTGGGGTGTGATATTGGTATGGCCAGTCCATCTTCCTCTGCCCAGCCTTTCTCTCATGCCATTCTCAACCCATCAGCAATTTTCTGTTGGCTTTGCTAGTTTTCTAACTTTACAGATTTTAGCTGGGATGGAGTTAATTTTCTTCATAGTACCTCATATGGTGCTATGTTTTTGCGATGTGACCAAAACAGTGTTGATAACACACCTATGTTTCAGCTATTGCTAAGCGGTGCTTACACAGCATCAAGGGCTTCTGTTTCTCCTCTGCCAGCAAGTAGGCTGGGTGTGCATAAGAAGTTGGGAGAGGACACACTTGGGATAGCTGACCCCAACTGACTAAAGATGTCTCATACTATATGACATCATGCTCAGCAATAAAAGCTGGAGGAAGAAGGAGGAAGAATGGATGTTCAGAGTCATGGCATTTGTCTTCCCAAGTGACCATTAAGCGTGATGAAGCCTTGCTTTCCTGGAAATGGCTAAACATCTGCCTGCCAATGGGAAGTGCTGAATGAATTCCTTGTTTTGCTTTGCTTGTGCGCACAGCTTTTGCTTTATCTATTAAGCTGTCTTTATCTCAACGCATGAGTTTTCTCACTTTTGCCCTTCTGATTCATTCCCTCATCCCTCTGGGGGCAGGGAATGATTGAGCATCTGTGTGGGGTTTGGATGCCTATTAGGTTTAACCCACAACACTAATCAGTTTTCAATATCCCAGTTATTAACTACTACTTTTAGTACACCATCTCTGAAAACGTTATTACTTTAACGTTCTGGTGGCAAGTGATCCAGACTGTTAGTTATATTACTCCCAGAAATGCACCTATTCTGGGATTCGGACTTTGTACAGAAGAAGCTGTGTCATCCCATACTTTGATCATCTCATATGCACTGGATATTTTTTGTAGTGACATCCAGAAATGCCACTTCTAAGGTCTTGGTCTATGTTTTGTCAGGCAAAGTTATTTTATATTCATAAGATCACAGGAGTAGTTTATTCAACCTGTCCTTGTCAAACCTATGTCTTTGGAGATAACAGTATTTATCCCAGCTACTTTACTGATGTTACATTTCAACTATTCTAACAGGACTAAGTCTGTGGAGTCACCTGGTCTTCACCTTTTGTAAACCTGAGATGCCCTCAACATTTTGGTAAGCTTGAGGCAGACCTAGAGATAGCATTAAAACAGTTTGGTCACTGTGTGGGATCCTAGACGTAACTGAAAGGTTATTCTGAAGTCCCCTGCCATATCAGCCTGTGGACAGTAAAGCTTCATGGTGCCCTGCTGTTTGATTGTAGCAGTCCACTGGCACCAGATGAAGGTAACACCTATTTTATGCCTATTATTTCTTAGATTGGGACCCATGCTACATGCATGCAAAGCTGGTCAAGACAGTAATGCAGATGTTCCTTCATCATTTGAGAGGATGCATGTATTTCTTTGGCAATGGTATTTTCCACAGTACCTCAAACTAAGTTTACTCCTTGCTGTCTCTTTTCTGCCCAGAACACCTCCAATAGAGATGGTAGAGAGTTGCTTGCCTTCACTTTCTTTTCCCTGCCTCATGCCACACTTGTGCCTTTATAGACTAGAGCTGAGTAATTGAACTAGTATGTTATGAGCCAAAGATATGATTTTGCTACTAGATGGAAAAGAGAACCGAGCATGTGGAAATGGTCTAAACACTAGCTAATCCCATAAAAGGGAAATTTACTCCTACTTTTTACCCTCTGGAGGAGAATTTCCACATACACCTTCCAGGGAACTTTCATTGATGTTCACAAAGAAACAAAGGCATAACGTCCTTGCAACCAATATCAACACCAAACCTCCATATGATAGGGAGTATAATTTATTTTTTAAGTTTTAAGTCAACAGACCTAATCTCCAGTAACCATTATTTGTTATAGCTTTGTTCAAGTCAACAAGGCAATGATGATTTATGCCAACTGACAACCTGGACTGGGGGAAATTCTGAAATATATTGTGAATAATCTCTATTTGTTATTTATTATAGTTATGCATTTTATTGGTTTTATAAAATTTCAAAATACCAATAAAAAAAGAATTTTAAAAAAGTTTGAGAGCCATCAAATTGTTCTTTGGCAACACTGATTTTGCAATACAATTGGATTGTGCATTAATGTTTAATTTCCTTTTATTGTATTTTTAACTGCCTTTTTATTATATATATATTTATTATTGTGAAATGCCTTGGGATGACTTTGTCAAGAAAGGTGCCATATAAACAAAATTGTATTGATCTAATGATAAGCAGAACAACAATCAAAGGAGTGAGATATTTCCTAATAAACTTGCGTATGGCAATACACTGTTAATGTTGGTTTTTTAGCTTCATTTTTTTACTGGCTGAAAGTTATGAAGACGACATGTTACTACTCCGTATTGGATCTTTGATTGACAACTTTACTTCCATCAGCCTTCTTCTGCAAACTGTGGTAGAAAGGTTTAATTGTGTTTGTAATTAATTGGATTTTAATCAGACTGTATAAAGAAATTGCAGAAGTTTTTTTTTAAAAAAGCAGCAAAAAGACCTCTTTTAGCATATTGCTAGGGATGCAGAAATATTCATTGCTACAACAGTTTGAATAGTGAATTAAAATGCATTCATGATTCAATACAAAATTGGTTAGATTAGTTAGCATTTGAAGAACAGTTTCATATATTTCAGAGGAGGGGTGGAGGGGAGATAAAAAAAAGAAAACCCCAAACATGAAGCTTAGTTTATTTTAAACCAAACGTCTATCGTGTTGAATTGAGCTCTCAAGAAAGGTCTCTCCCGAGCCCTTTAAATTGCTTGCATTGAAACTCGTAAACATTCATTAATAATATTCTATGGGAAATAATTTTCGACTCCTTTTGCATAACGTTGCAGCATCTATTGAAATAATATTTTGCCATATCAGAAAGATAAATCCTAATAAGGAAGGTAATTAAAGCCAAGTGGAGAAACAAAAACTTCTATAATGTTATCTCTAAGTACCAACTGGTAATGAATTGAATGCAGAAATCTATGTGGGAGTTCACAGTCTTTTCAGTGTCTTCAGGATCGGGATGAGTGGGTTGGCCCTTGTTCCCAGATTCACTACTTCTCTGCCTCTTCCATCTCCCAAGTCTTCACTAAATCTGGGTCTGGAGAGTTTTATGCATGCAAAAAGGCTGACCTAAGACTTTAACGCATCTGGGTAGGGAGACATTTGCATGCTCCAGCAGTTATATTTAAAGCTATTAAAAAGAACAAGAAAAAAAAAAGAAGCACAACCAAGAGTAACAAGTGTCTGGCAGAATCACCAGAAAAATAAGCTTATGGGCTGAGTGCCAGCAGCACCATTTAGGTGTCCTCATCCTTTTTTATAGGCCATCCTGTTGGGTCTGGTGAGCTTTAATGACTTGCAGTGACCAACCTATGAAACATTCAAGTAGTGGAGACTTGAGCCAAGGACTCTTGTTCAAGAGGTCTGCAGCCCTACATTACTTGTTCCATCTTTAGAGTTACTCTCCATAGCAAACTTGCGGCGGTCTAAGGGAAATGACAGCACAGTGATAGTCTAACTGAACTGTTTGGATGCGGCCAGATGACAGGATTAATCTCCTCAGGACAATCAAATCCCCCTTAATTTTTTCCCCCCTACTGCTACTCTCCTTACTTCTTCCTCTTTGCAGCACAGCAATGCAGTCTTGCACCCTCTAGTTTTGTATCTCTCTTCTAACCTTTGTTACATCAAACAACTTCTTAAAGCACAGTGTTTGTGGGAGAGGAATCAGAATCATGGGATCCTTTAGATTGGAAAAGACCTTTGCGATCGTTGAGTCGAAGCATTGAAGTAAATCATCACAGCCTCATTTCTTCGTGTTTTCTGTCAATCAGTTAAGTCACTGCAGAGAAAGAGGTATAGCAAAGTAAAGTAATAAATGAAATGTCAGATGCTCAGACAGTGCTGTGAGACCTAGTCTGATTCAGTCTTAGGACTCTGCTTTTGCCACAGAGAAGTGAGGAAAAAGTCTCTTTTGATACACAGTGATCATACGGTTACAGATATAATGAATTTCTTCTGGCTAAATAGTCTTCTTTTTTTTTTTTCTTTTTTTTTTTTCTTTTTTTTTTTTCTTTTTTTTTTTCTGGGACGTTTACCTAAGTGTGAAAGTCCTTGCTGAAGTTTTGTGCTGCTGCTTCCAAGCTGTTCCCTCTGTCACCTTCACTGCAAGGAAAGAATGACTCTTCTGCAAAGCATCCCCAGTAGTGTATGCTTTAAGGTCACCTAGGAAAGAGTTAGCTGTATATTAAGTTATACCTTGCTGATAACAAGATGGATTTAGAAAGTGATGAGAAATGACAGGGTACACATGTACATTAAAGCAGATGACAGGAAATTGAAAACATTACTGTAACTTATTAAACATTGATTTTCCAGACATTCCTTGATATTGCATGACGAAAACAAATGTTAACAGTAACAACAGCAGAAACAATTGGAAAGAAATGGGTTCTCACTTCGGAGCTGGGAATGAGAAGCAAGATCAGAGAGGACAAGAGAACAACTCATGCAAACTGTGAGTCCAGACACTTAATACGCAACTAGAAAGTACCAAAATGTTGTTATCATAGAATGGAGTGGAACAGAACGGAAAGGAACAGAAAAGGATAGAATAGAACAGACCAGACTATTTCAGATGAAAAAGACCTACAACAATCATCTAGTCCAACTGTCTGACCAATTCAGGGCTGACCATGTTAAAGCATGTTGTTAAGGGCATTGAGAAAATGCCTCTTCAAACACTGACAGGCTTAGGGCATCAACCTCTCTAGGAAGCTTGTTCCAGTGTTTGACCAGCCACCTTATACTGAGGATCAGATACTAAAAGTCCACAGAAAAATGGGCAGTTAAAATATAACCTCTAATCTTAAACTCTGCTCTTGGCTTTTAATGGGTATTTTTCAGAGACTTTGGGTAGTGTAGGTCAAATAGAGAAACCCTACAGAGACTAAATTTTGCCAATTTACTGATGTAAAAATATGATCTGCCTTTACCAATTTTCTGAAGTTCATTTATGATTAAGTTTGAAATATTTTCTGCAACTGAGCATTCTACAGTTCAGTCCTGTCCTGAACATTGATCCCTGCTCAGAGGGATGTTTAGAATCCTATCCAGTACCAAATGAGGGTATTCATAGTCCTGTTGATAAGCACTTTAAAAATTATTATGGTTTAATTTCAGTTTCATTTGAACACAAATTGGTTGAACTAATGCAGAAGGCTGCAAAGTCAAATATATTCATTTTAATGAGTCTTTCTCCTGAAATCAGTCAGAAATAGATTCCTTCTGATATAAGCCAATGTTAAACTTCACTAAAGATTTGGGTTTACACTCATTGAACAAATTAGCAATCTTCACCAGCAAAGAGGAGTATCTACAAGATGATATGCAGTGATTTAAGTAAATGAATGCAAGCAGGATTGCAGTCACTGGCTGAATCCTGGAGAGGATGGCAACGTTGCAAAGGGAAGAAGCATGGCGAGCGGACAGGCTGTGTGAGGTCAGGTCAGGTCACCCATGGTGACAGAGCAGCGTGGGCTCATAGTGACAGCTATGACAATACTAGGGACTGGCTACCTTGCTGTCACTTGACACTGCACATATTTAGGATCTCAGCCTCACACTAGGACTGATATATTGACTCCTGAGAGCTGTTGTCTCATCCCTGTAGGAAGTGCCGCAATTCTTGGCCATTCATGGCATGGCTGAAATTAAATTTATTGTCCCTATGGCAATTATGAATTAGAAAGGATCAGGATCAGGACCACTTGTCTCGTATTGAGGATGTACTTATCACTAAACATTCCTGCTCCTCTGTGCCCACCCTAAAACAGGGAGGCCTTGCTCATGCCGCCTCATGGGAACAATCTCTTTCCCTTTCTGCCTTTGAACCCCTCTCTAGGGACTGCCTGGGAGAGTGCTACTCAGCACAAGCCAGCACCTGTGCCATAAGCAGGAGAATAATTAAATAGTATAGATGATTACGTGCCAGTGTTTAAACCTACATTTTGGCTCTGTTCAGTTTATCAGTATAGGTGGTCTTTAGTGCCTGAATTATACCTCCTTTAAATATGTATTAAATATGGACACACAATTTCATTTATTTTGTATATATCATGCAGTAACGCTTCATTCTCTAATGCATACCTCTACAAACAGATTGGCATAGAAAATATCTTTTTAGCAAGGAGATTTGAAAGTACTAAATATATCACTAAAAGTGTAGGTTCTTCATCTAGTTAGAGATATTTCATCAAAATATTTTTTAAACATCTGAGTTCTCAGATTTTTTGGTAGGAAACATTGTCCGCATTTTTCGTGTATTGGTGAAAACAAACAAAACTAACAAAAAGATACATAGTTATCATAGCTGCTTCTTAAAAATCTGAGTTTTTACTCTAGTATACTTTGCTTTTCTGTTTTTACTTTCTAGAAAAGCGACACCAATAGTCATAATATTACAATAATTTGAAATTAAATAAATACAGTGAGCATTTCCTAAACCCATAGTGTTTCCCTCTGCATGTGGGCTGCTTAATCAGGGGTTTTAGGGTGTCCAAGCTTTCAGGTATTTTTGGTGTTTCTGAATGTTAGTGCTGGCTACTGAATAAGAAAAGGTAAAAAGGACAAAATACATTCCTCTTTTAAGTATTTATTTTTCTCTCCTTCAAAATGATACCTGGCTCCATTGTGTAGTAGGTCTCATTGTATTCATAAAGATCTAAGGATTCTTTGTCTCCATTGTAAGTGGCAACTTATGACATCCTCCATGCTAAAACTGCTGAGTTGCTGGCATATTGTTTCCTAGGTAAAATGCACCTGAGAGTGAAATGGCAGCTAGGTAAGTCAAAAAGTGAGTAGATGTTTGCTGGCTTTTGTGGGTGACGCTGAGAGTACTGGTGTTCTGAAGCACTAGGCTCCTGGCACCAAATTTAATTACAATGCAATTTGGAAGATGTTCAGACACTACTCGTATCATTGCAAGTTCTACACATGCACATACTTTATGAGAGCCTTGCCTGTGGTGATTCAACATAATGATACTTTGAACTAAAAAGTAAACACTTCTATCTAGAAAAAAAAGTTTTGATATATTTTTCTTATTCCCCTGTCATCATCCTCTTTGAGTAAAGACTGAGAGGGAAGTTCCTGAGCTGGGAGACCCAGTTCTTCATGAAATGCACTATTTAATTATTTCTTTAGTAGACAGAGATGCAGTCAAATCTACTTACCTGCCCAAGGCCCCACAGAAATATATTGTTAAAACCCAGTGTTCCAAATCCTGAGAATCTGCTCCTGCTTTTCTGGTCAGTTAATATTGCCTTAGCTATTTTGACAGTAACATCAGGCAAAACAAGCACTTCTTTCTGAGGAAGCACTTTTTGCAACTCTTTTATATTTCTTTATAGTTATAGCTATATGAAACCTTGTACTGTCATCTCTGAGGACCTGTGATGGGGTTAGACATTGCCTACAACAGTGGCTGACCTTGATGTAATTAATAACATGACAATGAGAATTGTACACTGGATGCATCAAATGATATTCAGATGGAGTATATATCTATATATAAGATACTCAGATGGAGAATATATACATTTTGTTGCTGGATGAACAAGTGAGTTACAAAGTCCCCTACAGAAGCCTACTATAGTCAGTGATTAATCTGCATAACTGATGAAGTCATGCAGTTATTTCTATGCTAATGCAGATGTAATACAAAGCTGCATGGCATGTTCAGTGATGAGGAGTAAATCTCATACTTGACATCAGTATAGTCTGGCAAGGCTCAGTTTTACCTCCAGGAAAGTTTTTGAAGAAACTAAGAGCGGGACTGAATTTAAAAACCTTAGGAAAGAGCATTGCTAGTGACTTTGAAAACTCACTTCAGTAATGAATTTCCCTAATCGTGTAAATCCCCTTTCATTTAAGTATTTATCAGCTTCACTGTTCTGTGGTATGTTGCTCAGTGCTTTGTTAACTTTATAGGCTCAAAAGTCAGACATGTGCATAAGTTCTTTCCCATTTGATATGGGCTACAGATTTGGGCATGGGTAAGTTTTTACAGTTGCAATGTAAGAGGAAGTCATAAAGTCTCAACAGGCAGTTTTTTAAAGAACAGATTCCTGTGATAAACAGCTTCTTGCAGTCAAAGCAGCCTGCAAGCTAATGCGGGATGCAAAACGGTGGCTCCGGCACCCTACTTTACTCTGTCCTAATGCTACCAGCATCATGGCTTTTGGAAGCTCACTGTGATATTTTGCCATAAGACCCAGTATTCCATTTAGCAAATTGAATCTTAACATCCTTAATAATATCTCCTTTTAGAGAGCTTTTGTTGTGTTCCACTGCCACACCTGCTAAACAACACAATGAGATAGTGTTTGGTCAGGAACTAAGACTGACAACAATTAGGGGATCCGTAAATGTCTTCCCATAACAACACCCTGAGCCACTTGAGGTACAGGCAACAGAGATAACCCAGCTGGTGTTACTTGCTTTCCAAAGCTATAACTCTAATACAATCCGGGGGGAGAAAGTAAAACAGATTTCTTACTAGTACTTACCCTCATCCCCAAAAAAAGCCATGAATCTGAGGCCAAGGAGGTAACGTCTGTCCAAAAAGAAAAAGGAAAAAATATTAATAAAAGCCTCCAATATGCAAGAGAAAGCCTGCAAATAATTTCCTCTTTTGTTAGTAAACTATCCCTCATGGCTGCTAGTCCTACTGCACCATCTGTTAGCTGCATTAGTAACCTCGCAATGCAAGTGACAGTCATGTAAAACAAGCAATAGAAACATTAGTAAAGTCAGCCATTTCCAAGGTAATTTTTACTAATATGCAGAAAGCAAGTATACAAGCAACATCTCTTTCCCATAGAGCCTCTGCGTGTTCTGAAGTACCTAACTTTGAACGAACACCTTTAAGGGCTGTGAAATATTCAGTTACCTTTTATTTTTCTCTGCTATTTTCTATTTTACTTCATCTCTTGGTTCTAGCCAAGACAGAAAAGAAATTGCTGAGATATCCTGAGAAAGGCTCTTATTGTGGTACTTTTATGTCAACCAGAAGGACCAGAAATCTAATAAAAAGGCAGC
This sequence comes from Leptosomus discolor, assembly GCF_034619465.1. Taxonomy (NCBI): domain Eukaryota; kingdom Metazoa; phylum Chordata; class Aves; order Leptosomiformes; family Leptosomidae; genus Leptosomus; species Leptosomus discolor. The sequence continues at coordinate 86,894,770 of NC_141419.1, forward strand.
TCTTACCAGTATTTTCAGTGGGGGAGAGAGTTTGCTGTATTTTTAAGTGTTCATACATCTTACTCATGTCCATACAACGCATTTGGACCTCAGCTACATGAGAGATTTCGCGTTCTAAAAAATAACAGCAGCAACAACAAACAGCAATAATCAAAATAATAATAATAATAGTAATATAATGCCATGTTTTACAGATAGAGTCCATGCAGTCACACCAGAGACGTTCCTGATGAGTAGCCAGGCTGTGGATCGTGCATCACACTGTTGAAAAGTGAGGAGGATCATGGGGGGGACTCAGACTTGGTGAGGTGAGGTGAAGCGAGGTGTAGTGAGGTGAATTGTATTACTAAAATCACAGTCTACCTCCGAGTGTTTACCTGAAACATTTAAACTCTATTAATAATTTCACCCCATCTCTTGCACGCCACTGGCCGTCCCCCCTCCCCATCCCTTTACTCCTCAGCACTGTCTAAACCAGTAAACAAGCTCAACAGGTCCCAGTGGGGGCAAGCTCTGGCCTTGCTGAATTCAGATGTGGGTTTTTTTAAACGGAGCCAATAGGGCAAGTTCATTGTTTCGTGCTAGTTTTTCCTCCTTTGTTTTTCCTGTCACAGATCATAACAAGGAAGTGCTACACAATGGAAACATCTTTTCATGATGGCATGATTTATATGACCTTAGCTGTGTGATAACAAAGAGACTTAACCTTATCCAAGCAATAGCAGGCTCCTCCTAAGCAATGCGGCTGTACAGTCTCCAGACAAAACAAAACAAAAAAGGTGCGTTGCCACTGCATACAAAGTCTATACGTACTCTGAATGATGTGGTAGTCAGCAGATTCTTCCCCCTCTACCATAGAAACAGCAGTTAACTATGCCTTTGCCATTGGATGCTTTTTATTTGTGCAGTCGCTCTACAGTCCTTAGTGTCCCAGCTTGTGCACAGTTTACACGTCTGCACAAATATAGCCTCATGTTTCCTTCTTTTTGTGATTATTCATTCAGCATGATGGAAATTGAGGCACAAAAGATGAAGTGACTTGTTCAAGGTCATTTATGAGGTCTGGCAGAACCAGCAATAAAAAAATTCTTGTAGTCCAAATCTCCAAATTGTATGTTAAACAAAAAACCTTAAAGCCACTGTTCCTGTCCTTGTGTTTATCAATTAACAAGTACAGTACAACCGGGATAGCATAAATGACTTGCACGTTTGCTGATTACTTAATTATAAAAGTAACACCTCACCATGCTATATCTTTAACTTAAAGCAATAGAAAGGACAATCCATGTCATATCTGAGTGCAAAGACTGTGCTTCCTTTGTTTCCTCCTTCATATCTCTGCAAACTCTTTCTTTTTTTTTTTTAATTTTCTTTTTTTTAACAAATCTATAATCCTTGTGAACAAAATTTCCAAAAAGTACAGATGGAAATTAAGCATTTTTATTGAGAATCTAATACTAAATCCCTATTAGTGCCTGTGAAGATATTTTTCCCAGTGTCTTTGTAAGGTTTGAGATAATGAAGGTGTCACTGTAGATTTACAAGAAGATAGTATTCCGTGATGAACTTTATCTTAAAATAACTGTAAGCATAATTATCTGGCATAAATGAGCCTCCAGGGAATAAATTTTCTTGAAAGACACTGCCCCTAGTCATAGCACAAAAGTACCTTCAGCAGCTACAGTGTACTGGAAAAGGCATCAAGAATAAGTCTTTCTTCTCCGTACCTGCCTTCAAAATACCAGTGTTCTGTGCAAATAATGGCTGCAGGTGCCAAAGGGTTATGTACAAAATGAGCATTCTTGCTTAAAGGCCTCGCTTCCATTTTCTTCACTTTTTTCTTTATTTTTATCTTCCTTCTGATGCCAAGCAGACAATCAATCAACATAAGCAGAATGCAGTTTCCAGAGCAGCATCATATTTGGGAAAATTCCATAATTTCTTTAGGAAAAGGAACAATTTAAGAAAGACTGGAAGAAAGAAAGTTCAATTCAAATTAGATCTGGGTATTAGGACACTTCTCCTGAAGTAATTAATATATATTAAAAAGATGATATGAACCTGGACCACTGTACTAACATGTTCTGCTGCTGTTACTTGTGCTGAGGAAAGACAAACATGTCCACGCTCCTTTCAAACAAGGCCTGTGTACAGCCTGGACAGTGGAAAGTTTCATACCTATTATCTTGCTTTTTGTTTTACTTCTTTCCTGAGAACTAAGTTTCTGAGCAGGAGCTAAAGACACACCTCACTCAGAGACAAACCCTCTGACTGTCCCTTTCTGAGAGCTGTTTCCCACAACCTACCAGTGTTTGGTTAACAATAGATATAACAGATAAGAGATGAGCTGGCGCTTGATGCTTGTTAGCTTCCTTGACTCATGCTTGTCAGGGCATATGAGAACAGGGGTGCGAGGAAGTAGAAAAACCTTCTCTGCCACACATTGCCCATGGGATGGTCACTCCATTCATCACCTCATCAGTTCTCTGTTTGTAACATGAAGATATAAACACTCTTCCTTTGTATAAACTGCAAGTTCTTCAGGACAGTGACAACTACACCGCACTTCAAGGGCTGGTGTTCAATGATGTCTCTGGATGCTGCTGCATTTGGTAATCTGAAGACCACAATACGTTGGAAACTGCAGTTAAAAAAACATACTCTGGGCTGTGACATCTTGTCTTTGCAGCAAGTGTAATGGTAGCTATAAGTTTTGAAAACTCAACAGCACTTTTGTGTGAAGACACAGAAAGTTATGGATCTTTTTTTCCAAGGGTTTTTTTTAATGATGATTGATATGTTACAGAAAATAAGCTTGATATCTTGAACATTATACTGTATTTAATAGGGATTCTTCTGCATAGCACCACTGGTGACAATCAAGCAGCAATCGCCAATCAATTTCATTTGTTTGGATACACCAGCAATTTGCGAGGCAAACAGAGTTGCCAACAGAAAAAATTACGGTAAATTGGCATGCATAACATGCATGTTTGAATACAGATTTACAGAGCGGGTAACAGGATATGGTAGAATCATGAAATCACAGGATGGTTTGGGTTGTAAGGAAACTTAAAGATCATCTAGTTCCAACCCCCCTGCCATGGGCAGGGACACCTTCCACCAGACCAGGCTGCTCCAAGCCCCATCCAACCTGGCCTTGAACACTGCCAGGGAGGGGGCAGCCACAGATTCTCTGGGCAGCCTGTGCCAGTGTCTCACCACTATCATTATAAAAAATTTTCTCATTATATCTAGCTTAAATCTACCTTCTTGTAGTTTGAAACCATTAGTCCTTGTCCTATCACTACCCTCCCCATCTTTCCTGTAGGCCACCTTGAAGTACTAGAAGTCCACTCTAAGGTCTCCCCGGAGTCTTCTCTTCTCCAGGCTGAACAACCCCAACTCTCTCAGCCTGTCCTCATAGGGGAGGTGCTCCAGCCCCCTGGTCATCTTTGTGGCCCTCTTTTGGAAGGTGAAAGTACTCTGGGATGCAGAGTCTTACAATTCAACATGGTTTTCTTAAACGATGACCTCCTTCTTCTTAGATCAGAGGTGAGGAAATTAACTGATGCTCCAAGGAAACCAGTTTAGACCCACAGTCTAAAGGGTGTGCAGTGCTTGGCATGCTGGTTTGCAGTGGGATTTAAATGAAAAGTAGTTCAATCACAGTCTCTAAAAACACTGAAGCATCCATAATGAGAAAAGCTGTGCAATGGACTAGGATTCAATTTGTTTTAGGCGGAAACTTTTTTTTTTTTTGATAAGGAACTTCCCACACTAAAAGATTAAGCGTCTTCTTACCTTAACTTTCACTCTGACACTAGCTTTCAAAAATAAATCCCAGATTTTGAGAATGTTGAACTTTTCTGGCAACTGGTTTTTGTCCTAGAGGAAGAGGCAATAGTTCACCTTCTGGATTCTTGTGACTTTCAGACACACGGGCCAATATAAATCAGTCAATGTCTTACAAGTAGTGTAGTCTTTTCACGCAAACCTGATGTTACCTCTCATCTTATTTTAGCAAGATTTCTTCCCTTCCATGTTGTATAGTAAAATAAGAGACCATGAGGCCAGAAAAGCTCAAAAGGTGGCAAAAATCCTTCTGTGGTGGCTTCTTCCCAGATCCATCTTGTTCAGTTAGCCTTGAATTTGTTGCTTTCCAACTCAGTAGTGTCGCAGATGACTGATTGCCATCCTCAGCAGGGGTGAAATGAAGAAAGTGAATGAAATCAGATTGGTTTTGCTATTATTAAAGGCAGATACCAAGGAAGATTAAGGTTAAATCTGTTGTGTTCATGAGAGTTTAGACTCCTGTATTTCCAATTCTGTTAGGTAACGCTTTACAAGATGTATTGCTGACTGCAATGGGATTTTGGAAATATCTGATATCTAAGAAAATATTTTCAGCCAACTAGTGCAAATGAACATATTTGATGTATAAGGATTCATCTCATTTAGGTTTCGCTACCTAAAAGTTAATCATCTATTCTTACCTGGTCACCCTGTAGTGAATGGAAAGACATAGGCACCCCCTTAAAAGAATCAGTCATATAATCCTTAAATACTTTCAGTATTTAAGGATTATATGAATTGTCTCTGTCTTTCCATTGATTCTACAGGTAGTACACATGACTGGTTCAGAACATACACTTTGCTTTTAGGTTGCTAAACAGAGCAGAGATGACTCTCATGTAATTATCCTATGATATAGTTACTGCAGACCACTCTTCAGTGCACCAGACCAGTCTCTGAAGTCACTGCTCTAGCAGTTAAAAGGCTGCTAGAGATGCAAAGTATCATTTGTGGCAGGCTCAGAAACACGTCTGCACTGCTTTTCATACTCAGCCTGAATAAGTAGGTGTATCTCCCCACTGATCCTAAACAGCCATCAGAAATATATGCCCCCAGGCCAGTATTAGTGGCTTGCTTAATTCAGTATTATCATTCTTCTGAATAAGTCTTCTTTTCACAGCCATTCTGTCAGCAAAAAGGGAAATGAAGTTAATGGGATTTTTTGCTTGCTTATGTTTAATTTATGTATTTTATATATGTATTGATGCACACTGTTGAGATGACCAACAACTGACAGATAGACCTTCTGAGGATATGAGAAGCACTATGATAAGATCTTATACTGTTGTTGTAACTCCTCCTTTGCTCAGGTTCAGTAAGGTTGAATGCCTGCTTCTACAGTCCTACTTATATTTTCAGGACATCTCACTAAATTCTGGACAAATAGGTGAGATACGGTAAAACTGCTAACTGCACATTAACTCTGCTCCTCAAATGAAGTTTTTCTGAGTCTGATAGTGCTAAGGAATAGATTGGAGCATAAATCCTCATGTTTTGTGATATAAACCTACCATTTGCTGATTGTAGGCTGGGAAGAAATTTCCCCTCTGGGCAATAATTATCTGCAAGGTTGGGAGCCTGGGAAATCAGGTACTATGTGAGCTCTGGTCTTCTATTGTATCAGCTGAGAAAATCAAGAGAAGGGTAATATTTGCTGTCAATACCCCAAACGAGGTACAGCCCACTAACAGATCAAAGCCCTGTAAACTTTCCATGCATTGGACATTATTGATTACTATAGATATAGTATTGACTGTCCATACCTTTATATGCACTGGCAATGAAAAAAAAAAAAAAAAAAGAACATATACAACAGAGAAAGAGAAAACTCAATGGGTTTTGAAAACTAGTTTATTAGCATAGAAATGCTGTTATGCCACGAAAGTATTGCTAATGCAAGATGAAAGAACAACAGCAAACCCGTGTTTTGTGGTAGTAGAGAGATAGCTTGACAGGTGGAAGAAATTAGCCCATTAAAATACATAGAGAAAATAAATAAAATAAAATGAAATTTTTGCATGTATAGATATTTTCAATGTCAAGTCTGCATTGTTGGTTGAGGTCTGTATATTCTTTCCCCTTCAACAGTATTTTAGAATATTGTAGTGTAGACAAGACCAAAGAAATCAAAGTATGTATATGTGAGAAAAACATAAAATGCATGAGGTAGTTGGGGAAAAAAAAAAAAAACAAACACGAAAGAAAACCAAACCAAAACTCACACACTAAATTATCTGGGAAAAGTCATCACTTCATTCAATGAAGTTATATAATAACACGTCAAAATTGATACCCTTGAACACCAGAAATGTCTGAAAGAGGTTTTGTAAGAGCAGCAAATGAGATGTGAATTTCCAGTGTAAAGTAATATAAAGTAACTTCCCTGCAGCTTTGTTATTCATTAGTGGGTGTATCGTATAATAGGTTAAAAAAATAAATGTATCATAATAGTATAATATTCATAACGTATAATATAACATAATGATATTATAATGTATCATATAATAGGTTAAAAAATAGGTTAAAGTCTTCACCTTCCCACCTCACCAAGCACATAAACAAAGATCTCTACCTACCTTTCCCTGCATGGACAGAGCAAATGCAGAACTCCACTTGTTCTCCCCAGTCTTCAGATAAATACACTTGCCTGTTTGTTCTCTGTTGCCTTGGAGCCAGTTCTGTGACATTTTAAGATTTCTATCTAAAACAAATACTCATCTTCATTTTATACTTAACAGAAAGAAAATAATCAGATAATTGTCTTAATGTTTTGTTTCCTATTAAGTCTTTTTTTTAATACAGACTATTTAAAAATGGATAAAGTAGCAACTTTTCTATTTTCCTATTCTTTACTACTTCTGTTTAAAATGTCTTATTTCATAAAAATGATACAGTAGTAAATTCACTCTAAAATACAGTGTCTTGATACCTTTAATTGTTCTAGATCTCTTCTTTGTCCAGAAAGAAATGAAGTGTCAAAATCCTTACGTTTCTTTATATTTGCCCTTTTAAAATTGGAGAGAAATGAGAAATTGATAAAGTATTAAAATGTAAAAAAGAAACAGATTAAAAAAAAAGAAGAGGGGAAAAAAAAATGAAAATAAGGGCTTAAACCAAATACAATATTTGGGAAACTGGGAAGCAGGGGATATGTGACATCGCAGCTGCTTTAGCTAAAAGGTAAATATTATTTTTAATAAGATTTAATAAAATAACACAGAATAATATTTGCAAGTATTTATTTTTAGCAAATCTATTTTTCAGTATGAGAAACTAATGTTCACCTAGTTGAGCTCAACGTATTTGTCAACAATTTTTGGCAAGCATAAAAAAGGTAGGAAATATATGTATATTTTCAAAGACACAGTAATGATGTTACAATACATGGGATGGAGACGTCCTGTCTGTATGATTCTTTCAGGAGAAAAACGGGGAAAAAAAATAAAATTGCATTTTCATAAAAAATTTCAGAAGAAAACCTTCTGCTTGCATTTGATTTAATGGAATCAGATAAAGAGAATATTTCTAAGGAATTTGATGAAAGTTGGATGAGGACCCCTTTCAGGAGACTTTATATTTATTTTTATTTTTATTTTTACCTTGGTGTCAGGAACTTTTACTGCTACCACATTAATTCATCATCATTAGCAAGAGGACTATTCCAACCACAGCGTCATACACTGAGGGTAAAATTTAACTCTAAAATTTTGTGATGTTATAAGCACTGCTGAATCTGCTGTGATAATGATCCCTAAATTGAAAACCTGAGTAGAAAATAAAAATTTAACTGTAATTTATTTTTTATAGCACTTGCCCATCTGTAACCTGATGCAAATATTTATTTCAGCAGCTAACAGTGATTACTGTTGTTTCATTCATATGTATTTCTCTGATCACTTGCCTGTTGAGCTGCTCTGTCCATTCATAAATAACAGCAAATAAAGACACTCTGAAAAAATTGTTATGCAACGAAGCCAACTGATTTTTAAAAATATTAAGTCCTTGCATTTGTTCACAGACATATGGATCTGCTTGACTACGCTGCTTATAAAAACAGGTTATTGTTGGTGCACAAAGAAACTACAATGAGAGGCGCATGCCCATCATGTAGTGAGTATGGCATTTTGATTCTGTAAGCATAACTACTCTGCCTTTATATATTTCTATTCACATGTATTCATGTACAAGATTAGTAAAATGAACATATAATTTCACGTTCTCAGATATAATGCGGTTCTTTGTAGCTTTTTTTTTTTTCCTGAAGTACAACTGAAATTAACAAAAATTTCAGTTCATAATTTTGGTTTCTGTTTCGTTTTTCAATTTCCCTTTCCCAGTAAAAATAAAAGGAAAACAGAGGTTAAATAAAGTAAAAAGGGAAACTAATCACTATCTGAACTTTTCTGAAAAAAAAGTCCAGCTCATAAATATAATTTGTTATTTGTGGTTCTCTTATGTGCAATAGAAAATGTATGGGGAAAGCTAAACTATTAATTTATGTTTCTCTGGGAAGTTTCCTGGCCTAGCCTTGCCATGTTTTTCATCACATATATTATAACATTATAATGTGACATTATAATGTAACATTATAATTACAATTGGATAACTGTATATGAAAATATTGAATTCTGTTTTTTTTTTAATTTATGAAAATTATGAATTTTATTTTAAAAATATATTTTATAATTCTCAAATTTTAGCCTGTTTTAGCCTTTTTTTTTTCTTAGACTAATGAATTTCCTGTTTCTTATATTTTTCCCACGAAATTTTCAGAAATTAATCTTTTATTTATCTTGAGGGAAAAAAAAAAAAAGTGGAGAAAGTTGCTCCCTTTCCCCATGCTTTCACAGAATTCTCAGAAAAAGAAGAAGTGAAAAAAGAAAAACTTCCTTACTCTGAGGGTGGCAGAGCCCTGGAACAGGCTGCCCAGGGAGGCTGTGGAGTCTCCTTCCCTGGAGACATTCAAAACCCACCTGGACACATTCCTGTGTGACCTACTCTAGGTGGTTCTGCTCTGGCAGTTGGGTTTGGACTAGATGATATCCAGAGGTCCCTTCCAATCCCTAACATTCTGTGATTCTGTGGGATTCTGTGACAATGTAATGAAACATTTATATAATATTGACCATGCAATAAAGCATTTGACTAGAGTTACATAGAGAACATTCATTTTATTTTCCACTTTTCTAGTGCTTGAATCGTAATCTTGATACTACTTTACAGAAAGGCAGTCACTGAGCAAAGTCAAAAAAGCTGAACGTCAGGAGCTCTGACAAAGTTTGACTCATTCAAATTTTCCTCCTTGTGTTTTCTCTGGAGGGCCAAATAAGCCAAAGTTCTCATCCACATTTGAATTTTTCTCTTGCATTTCTCACTGAGTTGCACTGAGTAAAACTAACTGCTTTCCAATGAATAAAAATCCCTCTGTTTCCATAGGGAAGGAGCTATCGAGATACAGCCACTGAGATATTCAAATTTACTGAATGCTGACTTTGTAAGCCCCCATTTAGTTGATAACACAACTGTGCAACAGTTAACTTCTGCACAAATCACATGTGCAGAACGTGGGTTTAGTTGTCAGTTGTGCCTCTACAAACCTCCCCAGCTTTATCTAGGAGCTATAAGCATCTTAGAAATTTTTATTCCTCTAACAGCAGATCTTTAATTAAATAGAATATAGTAAAATAAATACACGCATCTGTAAACATGCTGGAGGGCAGAAGGACATGTTTTTATTTACACGATTTTAATAAAAGATATGTTTCCAGTTAAATCCCCGTGTGAGTAATCTAATACATAAAATGCAGTACAAGAAAGTGGTGTCTGTGCACTACAGCTTTAACCAACTTTGCGTTTTCATTTCAAAAAGATTATTGCCTCCTTTTCTTCTTCTTCTCGCCCCTTCCCCCTTTTTCTTAAATCCTTTTGGTCAGAACTTAATCAGCACAAGCTTTGCCTTCCTTGATCAGAAAAAGGATTAATCTGCCAAGAGTCAAAACAGACCATGCAGAGGCAGGTACAAAACACCCCTTTGTGGACAAAGCGAGTGGGTTGTTTGTTTTTTTTCGGCAGATGTTCTCTACCTGTTATCTCTAAGTTAGACATTGCTCTGAATTGAAAAAATACTGTTTAACTTCCTTCCTACTAATATCTGTCACACACATTCAATATTTTTCTGAACAGTCCTTTAAAAACACCCTCTAGAAGATATGTTAGCTATTTAAGCATCTAATAACTGTGCCTAAATCCTTGGTCCCATGGCAATGAATCCCACTGTCTATTTGTACCGTATGTGCAAAAGTGTTTTTCTCCATCAGTTGGTTTTTAGTCAGCTCTGTTTCATTTAATGTCTCCATGGCCTTGATTACTGCCTAAAATAACATCTGTCTACCTATTTCTGGCTTTTTCTGTGAAATGATTCTGCTGTACAGTGTACTAGCATTTCACCTATGAAAAGCAGTATAAGAAATAACTGGAGATGATTAAAACCTTGTATTTATGCTCAGCCCAAGGGACTAGACACAGCATTTTCATTTTTCTACTCAATTTTCAAGTGCAAAGTCTTACAGAGAGCTACAGAGATGGTGGTACAGGGCTCTGGTGCAGGAACCACATGGAGCTACCCAAGTTAAGACAAACTGATTGTACACTTCAGGATTCAGCTGGTTCTCCTATAACGCTTCACAAGTGCGGAGATACCTCCCACTGGAGTAGTGACAGAGCTGTTCCACTCAACACGTTGTTATATCTGGCTTCAAGGAATTCACAATGCACCGAGACGGATGATTCTTTCTCCCATTAAATGTATGGGGAAAAAAAGCGTTTATTTTCCTGTTGGTTCAAATACACATCCCCTCTTTTCTTTTTTTTTTTTTTTTTTTCCCTTTTTTTTAACATTGAAAACTTTTTATGGGGATTGAAATTGCCCTTGGTTTCACTTACAAGACACAGTTTAGACTTATTTTTCCTGCTGTGAAAACAAAGGGTTATAATACTTCACAATCTTAACTGCAGCAGGAATGCCTTCCTTCCCTCTGCAATACCAAGCAGACCTTTCCCTAGGATCACATGCTATTTAAAGTGTTTCATTTTCTCCTGGTACAAGCAGAAGCCTCATCAAAACTGTGAATTTCAGATAAGCTTTTATCAGACTTTTGCTGTAACCATCTCAGAAATGAGCTGTCATCAGCAAATTTAATCTGTCTCTGGCTGCTTTAATTGTTAGCGCCATTTCTGCCAAATCCTTCACAGTCCTTATAGCATGGAAAGTTTCTTTAAGACTTTTAATTCAGTCAGCAGAGATTGCACACAGTATTTATTTTTTTCATATTTATGACTTACACATTTAAAAAGGTGGAGGACCTTGATTGAACAGCTGAATTATGGAAATGCAACTGCATCACTAGTATTAAATACTGAGTCTGAAATGTGCAGCTGAGAGGGTTTTGGGAGAACCCTGCCAGCAAGAATAAAGCTCTGGAAGATATTTTACTTTATTTGGAGTGAGGATAAATGGAAGCAAATTTTCTTTAATGCTGTGTGTCATGGAATTTTATTGGTGCCTACAAATAATTGCAAAGGTTCCCCAATCTTAAGTGTGCTGAAGGACAAAAAAGATGGCCTTATGCTTAAAGTTGTTGCAGGAGGCCTCAGCAAAACTGGGTTGAGTCTCTCACTTTGCCACAGGCTTTCTGTGTGACCTTGGGCAATTTACTTCAGCCTGGACTCTCAAAGGATTTGATGATATGAAAACCTTTGGAGTCTGTGGGAATGAGGTGCCCAAGTGCTTGTGCATAGCTGACCCCAAGTGCCTGGTCCTGCCCATGAGCACTAATTACTACTGAATTTTATCTGCCTGTTGGTTGCCTATAGAGCGAGCGCTGTGAGATCTTCCTACAGTTCCTCACAGGCAGTTTCAGGTCTGACACTCTCGACTGGGGATTTTTTAGGTCTCATCCCAAATTCTGTCACTGTTAAGCTCTTCTTACACAACATGTATCAATATGCTAAATGTGCGTACATACTAACTAATGCAAAAGGGGTTTCTCTTAATTTTCTCCAGTGAGTACTGTGACAGTGAACTCGTAAATCTAGAACTATCGGGATGATGTGTACTGCACAACTAGGTAAATGGAGTATGCTTGCATATCTATCTATCTATCTATCTATCTATCTATGCACATCAGTGAGCATCTATGGTTACAGCTCTGGACCTTCCTGACATAACACATTTTTCTAGTTAACTTAGACATTCATAGCATGTAAGAAATTGTTTTATTGTAATTGGAATTACAAAATCTTCCTAGGCAACATGTTCCAAATACAGTTAAGCACTGGAATAAGACCTTTTGAATTGTTATCCCTGGACAGTCCTAAACAAATGTAAAATATAAAATCTTTGACTGGGAGAGAAGTTATGTCAGTATTAGTAAAACTGTGATTCATGAACAGCAGTGGTTCATTAGGCACCAATAAACAGTCCTAGCTGATGACTATAGTTAGCATGTGGTGGGATACTCTAAAACAATAGAATTAAATTTATGTCATTCCAAAGAACTAATTTGCTGAGTTTGGCTTCTTTCTCTTTTTTATTTCAAATGGTTGGCATTTGTATTTCTTTATTTTTGTGAAACTTGTTTTCCTATATGGGGATCTTGCAGAGTCCATGGTAATTTGTTTTTACTTTGAATGTGTGCTTGTTCATTTGGTTGTTTGCTTTGGATAATTACATCCCTCCTGCCACATCATTCCCTTTTGTAAACTATGGGAGTTACTAATACAGCATGATTTGCAAATTCAGATTATTCTAAATGAATATGCAATTTGAAATTCACTTTGTGCAATTTCAAGCATCCAAGTTTATAATATGCTTTTGCATTCATGCCAATAAAGATCAATTCTAAATGCTCAAAAAAAGTTAAGACAAAAGGATATTTCTTCAATTCTTCCATTTGATTGGAGCCTTTTATTTTGATCTTCAGTGACAGCTGTGTCTGATCCTATCCCAAATTTTATGGCTTTAACAAGATTTTTCGTGTTGAGAAGTTTGGCACTGGCAAAGGTGATGTTCCAGCCCTCCCAGCTTGGTTAAGGCAAGCTCTAGAACTCTAACAATTGGAAGACAGAATCAAGAATTTTTTATTGTGACCCATTTAAAAATGTCAAAATTCAAGGAAAAAATGAACAAAATGAAAATTAGCATTTCATCTACACATTTTTGTTTTCTCAGAATTTATGTGACTTCTTACTTACTATAGAAGTCAAAAGGAACTCTGTCTTCAAATCTAGCAGATGAAGGGAATATCCTAAGCACCACTGATGAAATCAGCCATCATTTCTGTCCCAGCAGGAAATTATTCATATTCCTTATAAGTAGTTCATGCCTTCTCCTCTCCACTATACCCAGCAAGATGTTAGGATATCTGAGCTGTAATGGAATCTTTCATGATCCCTGTTAGGCAGTAAACATGTAACATGCAACCTATCAAATTCATGAGTCAAAATGTTATTAATTCAGTCACAAGATATCTCTTTTCTCAGAATATACAAATATTGAAACACACAATTTAAGCAACTGAAGTACTTTTTGTGTGGTTAAAAAGATGGAATAAATTCCACTGCAAAACTTTCTGAAAGCAGAAAAATAAAGTCCCAAAGGAAGTCACGTCCAGTGAGGGGTTTTAGTAAATTGTGAAAAATCCCCAGAGGAACTGCCTAAGGAGTCATTAACATGATGATGGTATGTTTTTCTCACATATAAGAATGGACCCAACAGGGATTCCTGATGACACAATCATCTCTTATTGATATCTCTATATTAAAAATTTCAAGTAAAAACCTGCTGACTGTGCCTAAACTGTCTCATTCAATACCAAAGTCGGCAGGTCTCTCTTAATGACTTCTTCAGGCTGTTAAGCATAATCATAATGCTTCATCACATACCATCTCATCCTTCTTCTATTCCTTCCAACTCACTTGTCATCTCACTTCTTTGCCCAATTGTCTAGGCATCACAGAATACTGGAAATGATTTTGTGTAATTCCTTACATATTTGTGTCAAACCCTACACAGTCAAATTTGGAAAGTCTGGGGCCCTCTCTGTCTCCTACAAGAGAACATAACAGATGAGACTCAAGAGAACCAAACAGGGTGACAGACACATACTCAAGACAGGAAAATATAATTGGATGGAGAACAAACCAAAACAACCTGTGGCATAACCAGTGTTATGCCTCTAGGTCCTGATTACCCAAATCATCCAGAATGGGAAGTTGGCCAGGCCCACCATTTTTTTCAGTCCTGCTACATTGCCTGTTTTCTTTCTGTGAAAATCAGAGCACAGAAGGGAAGACAGAGAGTGAAGACACTGGTACAAATGCAGGTCTCGTTCCAGCCGAGAGGCAAAGCACAGCCAAGATATACATCCTTACCCAGATCCCAGAAGTGTTCCCAGGCCACCTTGTAAAGACAGAGCCTGTTTGTACCACGTGTACCACAAGGCTTGATGTCTTTGACAACAGTAGTCCTTGCAAACCATGTACGTGAAGAGCTACAAAGTACTGATGCACATTGCAAAAATAAGAATTCATAAAATATCAGGCCAGTGGGGTATACTGTAATCGCTGGAATAATGTCAGCTGGGAGTCTTCCTGACTTTGATCCTGTTCCAAGTCCTAGAGCACATATTTCTGTAGACAAAACAGAAAACATCTAATCTTCATTTAAAGATCTCCACTGAATGAGAATCCACTAGAACCTCAAGCTGCTCTGTTGATTAATTAGCCTTACTGTGTGCTTTTAGACTCTATTTCTTATGTGAATTGGTTTCAAAAAGTGAAGTTACACAAACTATATAGCAGAGAACTGACCAGCATGAAATATGTTTTCACTTCCTCAATACCCTTCCCCTTTATAGAGTAGCATAGAAGACCTCAAACCCTCCTCAACTCGCAAGGAGACCCAGGTGTCCTGTGGCTCATGAATGGGAAGATCATCAGAGGCAATATTGATATTTAAACACTGAACTGCGACTTCTCTAATTTCTGAAGACATTTATCTCCCAGCTTCTAAGATAATAATGCAAACAATGAAGCATTACAAGAAATAAAATATAATAAATTATTTGATGGTGTAATTTTAAAATAAAATATTAATGTAAGGACTTTAGCTTTCTACTTTTATGAACCTTGATTGACTATAACTTATTTTACCACAATAGCCAGTCCTCGGTGACTTAATTGTATTCTATTCATTTTTGAGTCCCATCTTCCTGTTTTTTGTTTCTTGGTTGTTTGTTTTTTCTTTCTCTAGACAATGCAACTCAAAAGTTTTCATGCATCTCCTTGACAGTTACAAATATTATTCCCATTGTGTCCTTGCTGAATGAAAAATTTGAAGTGCAGCACTGGCATTGGAAGATTGACTGGATTCTAAATGAACTTTCTGATACCAAATGTAAAACTAGAGGGAACAGAGCACCAGTAATGAAGTGAAATACAAGGTTAAGTATTGGAAACTAATTAGTGAGTTCATCAGTAACAAGTCTTTGATGGTCTGAACTGCTTCCAGAAAGATAAGGATACATTGTTTGAGAAAACAATGAAAACCCATCTCATACTTATATAGAATTATTTCATATTCACATGCAAATCCAAAGACATGGGTACACTCAAAATACTAATGCCGTATATATGCACAGACTGTTTCTCCTTTTGTTTACACCACTATGAATGAGAGGTAAATTAACAAGAGACCTAAACTACAAAACTGCTGTGATACTAAGGAAATTCAGACCATCTATTTCTGTCCTTCATCATCCTTATTAACAGCAGTAACTTATTTGTTATTTACAGATCCTCATTGCTTTGGATATCGCATGAACACATAACTAGACTTAGAAACTTCCAGAAGAATTCGGTCACCCAAGCAAACAGGTGGACCGTCATACTATCCAGATTAACTTTCATTCTGTGTAAGTGTGGCTGCACTGTAGTTTCCAATAGTTTACACAATAAGCTCCGTTCCTGTTGTGCTGCTTAGTGCAAACGACAGGACTCAAAATACAAATTCTCTGTGAGGGATTCCTTCTGTGTTCAGGAATGAGTAGGTGATATACAGCAAGTAAGACCAGGTCCTTTCCTCCCCTCTTCAACTAAACCTGTTGGTTCAACTTACTGATTAAGGAAGAAGGCTGACAATAAGAAATGTAGTTGATTTTCTGAAGATCTGTGCATGTTAGAGTTGCTTCCAGGCTGTTCTATACTTCATCTTTACCTGGGACCCCATTAAGGATAAGATTGAGGTATAGAATTGGAGTTTGGTGGAGTCAGGGTCCCTGCCATCATGATGATCCTTGGCATACAGGGACAGATACCCCAGAAGGAGTTACTGCTGCTTCAGGCTACTGTTAATGGTGCTGACTATGTGCCTGCGGCAGCATACCCTCCTGCAGAGCCCCTGCCACCTCTGTCATGCACAGCAGCAGGGGCCTCAGCCACCAGCCGCCAGGCTTCTGTGCGCACTGTAGTCACTGGGAATTTACTCCCCAGCTGATTTTCCTGTCTTGATTCAGGAGGAAGCACAGATTCATTGAAGTCACCTTCCTTTACAGCCTAGTCTTCTACACCGCTTTGCATTTCTGCATTTCCTCCTCAGGATGGGACCAATGTTTCACTGACTCACCTCTCTGGTGCCACTCAGATAGGGTAGGCTGGGATGTGAGCATACAATGGTCTCAAATTCTTCCTCTGAGAGAATAATGGGCTGCAGAAAAGGGTTTATTGTTCCTGGTATAATGCTATGTGATGACTACATTTGGTGAGGAAATGGCCATCCAAGCATTACTGTAATAATGCAAGCACTCATTTATTTATCTTTTGATGAGGTTCCAAAGAGCCTAATCAAGCTAGAGACTCTATTGTTACTTTTCCTAGGCAGGATTTTGACAACTTATTTGATATTTAAAGCTGGATGTTTTTATCAGTTTGGTTTTTCTTTTGTGTTTTTTGACCCAGAGAAAAATGAGACTGACTATAGCTACATGATTCTGACCTCCAACACATGCTGGAAAAATTGTGCAGTTTTCTTGCACCCTTTTCACACCTAAGTTATCAAGATTGGAGATTGTATCTGGTGGTAAGGCTGGGATTTATATTGACTGAATGTAGTGCATTCAAGAGTCTAAGTAAGTTGAGACTCTAGTATAAAGTTCACGATCAAAATTCCCTATATATTCAGTATGAAGAAAGTATGCATCAGCAGGGGAGGATAACAATATCTAGGTATTAAATATCTAAAGTAGAAAATAGCAGGAATCCTCTCTGCCTTGTCCATCTTTCCTCGCAGTCCCATACCACGTTCATCTGGGAATCAGAAAGAGCCCTAGACTCTAGGAATCGGAAGAAAAAGGTGTCACACTAGCAAATAAGATTTGGTGTCAATTTCTGAAGGAATAGTGATGTTCTACATGGCTTCTTTCCTTTCCAGAGGAGATCAGATGAAGACAGACCAACATAAGGAATTTACTTATCACGCTGGCTAGTAAAAAACCCACTCTAATACTAGAAGTTCCTGAACAAATATGTCTCTGGATTGCAAAGATAACTCTGAATTAGTGCCCTCAGGGCACATCTGCCCTATATGGCAGTGTCACATTGCACTGGTTTATGTATATTTTGTGAAAAGCTCAAGGGTAACTTTACCCCTTTCATATACTGGAGACAATACTTTTCCCATGACTATGTGTACCAGTAAAGTCAATACAATTTGAGTCCAATTTCCTGAGCTTCTCTAGTAGGCCTTGAGCTGATTCCAGACAAGCAGCTTCTCAGACTTCTCAGACCACCTCAGGTGCTGAAACCTTCTAACATATTTCAGTGCACACTGATCAATAGGGTGCTTTTTCCTTTCCTAGCCACACAAGTTACACAAGGTGAAAAAAATGCCACTGAATTAATATTTATTTTGCAACATAAAAGAGCCCAGCACTATCTACAAATGTTCTAATTAATTGGGATTAATTTCATGTGCAAAGTTTGGCTCTGAAGGTGTTGATGGAGTAATACATCAAAGAGGCTTCACCTCTGTAAAAAATCAATGCTAAAGTAACCTTGATTACTGTCTCTGTTGATGTCACACATAACACTAATCAGTCATGGTTTGCACTGAACACTATTATGAACAAATATTATTTGTTTTCTTATTGGCATTTTTGAGCCCCAGGGATAATATTCACTGCAGCTCTCTAAAAGGAGGTTTTCACCTTAGGGAAATTGTACAGGTTGTTCAGGAGCACATGGTACAAAAGAAAAATTGAATTAATCTGAAAATCAAAAATAAGGAGACATACATTGCCATGGAACAAGGACACCCTTGTCTTCCTCCATTTCCTCTCTTCCTTCCATCCTGCCTCCTTCGCTGCCTCTCTTCTTCCTTTGCATCTTTGATCTCTTCTCTCTCTCTTTCCTTTTCTTCATGTTCCTCTTCTCTTTCCCTCTCTTCTTGCTTTCTCACTCCCAAGTCAGAACTAGAAAGTACATTTGAAACTGTGGCATATTTCTGGAGGGAATGCTTTGTGATACAAGAAGAGATCTCTAGAGATGCTGGGTCTGAAATACCTGACCTGTGAGGTATCTAAGCTAATACAACCAAACAAAACCTCAGAGTGAAAGCACCTAGCTCACCTTTAATAAGGCTCACTATTGATTTTTGTGATTGCTACTTTTATTCTTCAGAGCTAGCAAACATCTGCCACCTAGCTCCTGCCCTCCTGTCCCTTCCTTTTTGATCATTCTTAATACTTTTCAGGCCCTTAGGAGTCCCTCTTCTCACCCCTCAAGTTCCAGTAACTGATTCAATCCCATTTATTTCAGTGTCATGAGTTCATGCCACTTCAAGCATGCCCTGAAAATAATTTCTCTGTTTGTATAGGCTTCAGGGCATCTTGGATCAAGCTTTGAAGTACTATCAGGAATGGATCCACACCTTACTTGGGCTCTCCACAAGGTGCCTCTTGACTGAGATTGTACTTCAGTGACAGCTGTCGCTCCCTGGTTCTTCTTGTCTTGACGGGAAGCCTGACTGGACAGTAAGGCTGAATCCACATGATGGTACAAGCACTCTTTGTCATTTGTCTTTGTTGCCCTGGTTGTCCACATTGAAGACTGATATGGCTTCGTTCATGACTTCTCATCCTCCTTGCAAAAACTGGCCAGGGAGCCAGACATTGCACAACCAGATGTCCTGCCAGCATGGGTTCAAGCTTAAATAAAATGCACATGTAAGGAGTGGGATTCCAAAATAAATCTGTTGTTATATAGGGAAATCCTTAGTAGATTAAAGTTACAACTAAGTTATTCCACTTCTACTCACATCCCGTCTTCCTTCCCCCCCCCCCCCCCCCCATATTGTCTGCATACATTCCCCCAGGGATAAAACCAGGCTTATGCATTTTTGTCAAGAGAACAAATGACAAAATAGAAAAGTTTACGATTGCTTCTTATATTTTTCTAGTGTAGATAGAATAAATTATCTCAAGACAGAAAAATATCTTAAGATGCTTCTGTCACAGAAACAGTCAAGCATGACTTATGGATTTCAGCTGATGGAAAATATGTTAAAAAAATCGTCCCAATTTTTCGATACAGTCTGAATAACAAGTGTTTATTCACTGGTTGGAATACAGTGGTTTAGATCTCCTATACTGGTTCTGCTTAGTATAGCAGATGGTACCCCTATCATGCAACACTATTTTCAAAGCCATTTTGAGACAACCTCCTTGTTTCAATCCATGCTACATCTGTCAATGAATAGGACAAATTAACCACAAACAAGCAAAGAATGAAAACAAATCTTATAACAAAACTGAGTGGATATGAAAATAGTATGCACTCAAAATGTGCCAGACTCCTTTGTTTAGAATGAAGTATGGCATTACAGTCTCTTATTTTGTCAAGTGCTTTCTTGGTGAGGAGGAAAGGGTTGGTTTTCACATTTAATTCTGAGTTATGAACTATGGTCATTTCCCTTGCCTCTGTCAAAACACTAGACAGCAGTGGGGAAAAAAATGAGGCGATGGGAAAGGTAAGGGGAATAAAGTCCTTGTTGATGTGCTCAGGATCCAAGGCAACTGGTCAGTCACGGGTGGATGCTTTGGGCTGGCAGCTTGGCCACAGCAGATGTTGCTTTGGACCCTGGCTCACTTCCCAGGTCTGGGATGTCATCTGGCTTATCTAGTCAGGCCCCTTCTCTTTACCAGTCTTTTTAAGACTGGGCAGAGCGAGACAGGCTGTCTCCTCTTGTCATGCTGATAACTGTGCAGTACAGTAGATCTCAGAGTCAGGTGAAAAACAAACAAAGAACAACACAAACACAAAAAAGAACCAAAATGGTTGGGAAGGAATCAGAAAAGAAAGACGAAGTTCAGTTCTTTGTTGATTCAGTGGTAAATATCCATACTGCGACACTGAAGTTACAATGTTTATGAAGATGTGATGGGGCATGAGGCTAAGAGTGACCTGAAAAAATGGAAATTTCATTTTGGCCCACCCAAGGGAATTTTCCATATTCCTTTAATGTGTGCATTTTTGCAAAGATGTCAGTGAATAGACAAGCTCTCCAAATTAAAAACACTACTTGATATATTAATTTCAGTCTAATTATTTGTCTTTTTAAATCTAATTTGTTATCTTTTTTGTTTATTCATTTGTTTGTTTGTTCTAGTCTTCCAATCTCACTTCTGCATTTTACATCAAAATATCCAACTACCCCCCCACTCCCCCCCCGCCCCCCCCCCCCCCCCCCCCCCGCCCCGACACAGTTGTTGCGACAAGAGAATTTACTGCTTTTAGGCTAATGCCTCTTTCATGGGAGATAAGATTTATTTAGGGGAAACCTGTTGAACCACCAGTGTTACCATGCCTTCTCTATTGTGTCAGTGCTTGGCTGATCCCTTGATTGCTTTGGGATCAATTAAAATTGTTTTGCTTCCTTTCCCTGGGCAGGTAAAGCAGTAAGAACTCGGAGACGGCACCCAAGCAAAGCTGCACACTTAAAGGCTGATTTCTGTGATACACAATTTTATTCTCAACTCCCAGCAAATGTTACCCTATGCAATTTTGCATTAAACCTCATTTATTCTTACTGTATTGAATACACACATGTACAATGTAATTGCAAATCATGAATGGATGGTTCATATCCTCCTAAAATCATCATTCTCTGTATTTATTTATAATCAACCAGCAGTATCATAAACACATAGATAACGTCTACATGCCAAAACTTTGTGGCGTTTGCACAGTAATTTCAATGATTTCCACAAATACAAACATTTGACAAACATATGAAGTAGTGTTGATCTCCACATGCACGAGGGACTTGACAACGGTTTCCAGATGCCCAGCTGGAATTACTGCTCCTGCTTCAACTAGCCTGCCAAACCCTTCTCTAATCCTGTGCACTTACTGAACGTAATAATAATATTGAAATACCCTTGAAGTCAGCAGTCATAAATTGATTGAATATGAATTAAATGGAAAATAAACAAAATCAGATCTTCAGCTGGGTCGCTTAATTTCAAAAGGGAAAACTGATAAATTACATTAACAAGCAAGTGAAGTCAATGGAAGCAAAGAGTTCAGGAGCTTTAGTGTGACAGATTCTTCCAAAGTCTTTAAGTCAGCAGTGAAAAGTTGTCTGAAACTTGCACATCAAGCAAGTGAGAGCAAAACTTTCAGGAAAGGTTTCCAAATGTATTTGGATGTATAGCCACCTCGAAAAGGACATTAAGAGTAAGCATAAAGCCTACGAGAAATCGAGGGAAAAAAAAGATTGATCAGCAAATAAAGGTACACCTCAGAGGTCACAAAGTGTAGAAATAATGTAAGAATTGCCAACAGCCAAGCTGAGTTAGGCCTTTCAAAGTATATTAAAACAAATAACAGAAAAGCTCTTCAGTCACATAAATAAAAAAGAGAGCAGCAAAAGTGGGAAGAGTATGCAGCAATGTTGGGTAGAGATAAGGCAGTATACATCTGGTTCTAAATATTTTTGGATCATTTTCCAATAAAAGATCATTGAACAGGCAAAAGAGATGACAAAAATGAAAGAATATAAGTAAAACCAAGGTATTTATATAGAAAGAAAAGCAAACTATATTTTATATAACTGTCTAACTAATAAATTACAGGCTTTCTGAATTGTGACTTAACTCCTACCAGGTAAGTATCTAACTACAGACTATTATTATTAAAAAGTAACAGTTGTTCTTTCATTTTATAATGGATAAAATATCTGTTTCTCAGTGACAGAACTCCAAAGGCATGAGAAGGTGCCACCTATCTTACCCATTCCCCACCTAACATTGTTCACGTTTACCCTGGGAATTAGGAGAGATTATGAGATTTATACTTCTCTTGGTACAAAGACACTTGAACAACAATATTGCTGAGACAGAGCAGATGGATTTCACCTCTGACTAACTTAAGAAAGAAAGAGTTTGCCACATCTTTCCTCTCAGCCTGGCCTAATCAACAGGTGTTCAGTTAAGCTTGATTTATCACATCATTTGGTTTAAACTCGAGTCCCTCTCTTCTGCCTTTCTATAAAAGGTGAGGTAATTGTATGTTCTCTTTTTTGTGCTCCTAACTTCTTTGAGGTCAGGCGGTTCTGGCTGTAACAGGCAATGTGTTCCTTAACTAGTCACCATGGAAAATGAGGAAAGAGACTGCAGACACTATCTTCAGCCTTTCCCTTTTGGCTAGTTCTGTGTACTCAAGAACTGAGATTCAGTTTTCTCAGTGTTACATGAGTTGAGGGCACTTGATGCTGGTTTGAAGTACTAATTCTCTTCTCATTTTTGCAAAGTGAATTAAGTATAGCACACAGCTAGCAAGTAAACAGCAGTCCCTATTATTTAGATAAATTGACCTTTATGCAATAATCAGAATCCAGGACTTTCTACTCAAATATTCTAAATGTTACATTGCCTAGACGTGCTCTGTCCCTGACTTGCCAAATCTAGTTTTCTTTTTGGCATTGTGACAGAGCACGACTGAAAAAGAACAAAGAATCAACTCACCAAGGTGATTAGACATATATGCTTGAAATAAGTCAGATGGAAAAAAAAAATCGTAACAAATCAGACCTCTCTTTTGTTGTGTGAATATCTCTCTAAATAACAGATGAGGCATGACTGCTGTCCTAAGCCTGCTAAGTTTGTTCCAAGTACAGAGTTGTTGATCAGAGTCCTCCACAAATCTTAGCCATGGCAGTACTTTGTTTCTGGTGCAAATTAGAGATGAAGACTGAAAATTTCATAAAATAAAATGCTCAAGCACATGCAACTCATTCAACATTTCAAGGCAGAACTGTTTGAAGACAGCGGAAGCTTCTGATTTTGTTTTGGGGGTTTCATATGAGTGAAAAGTCAGTATAGTATCTTCATTTGGAGATATAACACTATGTGAGACAAGGGGATAGACTGCTGCTTGGATAATTAAAAAAAAACCAAACAAACAAACCGTGAGGTTCTATTAGTGCATAAGATAGGGTGAATTTAAAAAAAAAAAAAAATCCTGTTCATAAAAGTGCAAGGATCATATGCTTTTCATAATGGATTTCTTGTTTGCAAATCTTTTTGTTTTGTTTTGTTTCACTTTATAACAAAGATTACTAGCAGCAGGACATTAAAATATATTATGAAAGATTTATACATTCATTAATTCCATGGCAAAGGTCATTTGTATGACTGGGTAAAGACAAAGAGAAATGCTTTTCTTGTGAAACAAGGTTTCTTAATGAGACCACCTACTCCTTTCTTCCCTGCTGAAAGCAGTTAGATATATCAATTGTCTTTTTTAATAGGAAGAGCTACATAATACTCAAAAAGGGGATGTAAGCCAAACACCTTTATATTCAGAATGACAATAAGGGAAGCTGTATTTAAAATACTAATCTGTAAGAGAAAAGGGCAACCTTTTTCTAGGTGGGAATTAGTCAGCTTAATTCTATGGACTTCAGTAGTTTTGTTCCATCAAGTTTTGTGTTTCTGGAGTTTCAGGGCAAATATGGAATATGTCTAGGTGTCTAAAACAAGCAGGTTTTGGTGAGACTTTCCAATGTGCTCAGATGTCTGACTGTTGATTTGAATTTATTTGTGCTCTAGTGCTTTGTAAAACCCCAGGAAACACATCTTTGCACTGTTAAATATCTAAATACTTTAGTTATATTTCAGCTATGGGGTCCCCTGGACGAGAAAGACATAGACCTGTTGGAGTAGGTCTGGAGAAGAGCTACAAAAATGATCAGAGGGCTGAAAAACCTCTCCTATGAAGAAAGGCTGTGAGAGTAAGGGTTGTTCAGCTTAGAGAAGAGAAGGGTCTGGGGAAACCTTATTGCAGCCTTCCAGTACTTAAAAAATGGGGCTTATAAGAAAGGTGGATAAGGAATATTTACCAGAACCTGCAGTGACAGGAAAAGGGGTAATGTTTTTAAAATCAAAGAGTGTAGTTTTAGATTGGATGTAAGGATGAAAATTTTTATTGTGAAGGTGGTGAGACACTGGAACAGATTCCCCAGAGAAGCTGTGGATGCCCCATCTCTGGAAGTGTTCAAGCCCAGGTTGGATGGGGCTTGGAGCAACCTGGTCTGGTGGAAGGTGTCCCTGCCTATGGCAGGGGGGATGGACTAAAGCATCCTTAAAGATCTCTTCCAGCCAAACCATTCTATGATTCTGTAAGTCACCAGGAATGTGACTTTTTAAACCAGACAGGATTAAAAAAAAAAAAAAAATAAAAAAGAAGGTTGGTTCGTGCTTCTTTTTTTTCCCCCTGTCCTCTCCCTGTCTTTCCTCCTTATATGGATATAAACAGGTTATGAAGGAAAATCTGCATAGCAAAGATCACAATCTGGTGATCTGTTCTTTCTAAGCTGTTAAATTGTTGTTGTATCATTTCACTGCACTGATACCTTTTAGCTAGAGGAAAACCATCTTGAATTTACTTTGGATGTGTCAACGGACTTGAGCAAAAGATCTCTGAAGAGAGGTACTGGTTTTGGGACCCAATACCCAATCTTTGCACCTGCAAATGGTGACAGCTCTGCTTCAAGAGAGAGTGTATTTATTTGTAAACTAAATATGCCAAAGCGTGATTATGAGTACAATTGAAATTAGGCATGGTAAAAAATACTTTTGTGAACTTCTTAGCCTTGCTTTTTATTCAAGAGTGGTATAAACATAGATTGAGGAAAGAACTGACCAGCTCCTAAGTCAGTGTTCATCTGCCAAGATGAGAAATGCCTAAGGAAACCACCGAAACTCTGAAAACAGGGAGATGACTGAGACATGGCTCTACTCTAGTGTTGCACAGTAAACACAGCGGAATTACCTGCCCCTTGGAGGCTTCAGTGACATTTGAAGAGTTAACAGCATGCATCTCAGGCTTCAGGCAAATGAGGCTTCCACCCCGCTGCAGCATATTGGTCCGACACGTGCCCCCTGCCCTCCCTTAAAACTACAGAGACATGACATTTTAACTTGAACAAGCAAGCCGTCCATAGAAAATAACACCATGACAACTGTCTGCTGAAGCTGCCTCCCTGGGTGTGAGATCCTTATCGCCTGAGCATACATCATCACTTAACAAAACAAATGTGCTTCAGAAGCTTGTGGGGTTTTAGCACAACTTTGAAACTACTTTCTTTGTGGAGCTCCCTATGAACTGCCTGCTGATAGGTATTCTTTAAAATGCTGGTGACATCAAGATAGAAAGGCTATAGTTACTGTTGGAGCCAGAAATCAGAAAAGAAAAGAATGTGAAAATTCAACTTAACTGTTATCGTCTTGGACTCGTGTGGTTCTCTTGTGTGTGAATGTGCTTTTTGTTTGTCTTTGCCTGTAAATAATGGCTCTCTTTCTTTCTTTTCCATCAGCAGGATGCTATTCACTCCTTCAGAACAATGAAGGGTCTGAACCTGGAAATGTGCATAAGAACTTAACTTTGATACTCAGGGGAACAGTCCCACTGAGAGTAATAAGAGTATTTATTACTTGATCATGAGTTCTACTGAAATACACTTCCTTCAAATGATAGTTCATTCCCTGATCATTTCACTCATCAAAGCCATGTTACACAGACCTTTAAAATTAACATTTAGATAAACAGAAATAAAAGTTTTGCATTGTTGCCTTTGAAACCACAAAAATTTAGATCAACATTTTGATAGCAAAAAAACCAAACAATCTGTATTGTGGGCATGAAATTTCTTTTGAGACTGGCCCTTTAACAGATTTTGTATGTCCTTTTAACTCACAGTAGATACAGTGTACAGCTTTCATTGTGAAATTAAATTCATAATGTTTCATGTAACGTGATTATTCTTTTGCCACCAACTAATTATCTAAAAAACAAAACAGAACATTAAAATATATGAATTATTGCAGAACACTCATGGCAGCTGCTTGCACTTTTCCAAGTTTCATTTTATTTAAGTCATTTTCATCTCAGAATTTTTTAAGTTACTGAGGGATATTTTTTTTTATTTGCTTTGTTTTAGAACATTTTCCATTTATATACATAAATACATGTATGTGTGTATGCAAATAGGTATTCACACACGTATCATACACACACACTTCTCATGTGAGATGCAGGAACTGATCATATAGTAGTAACAGAATATTTTTTAAAGAAAACCATCCTGGAAAAAATATATTTCAATAAGACTATTAAAATTTAATATTCTGGAACAGCAACTAATATTGTAGGAAGGAAATGATAGATAACACATAAAAATATTGATACACCATAGTTACTTAATTCCTGCCTAATTACTACAAAGATTTATAGGATCATGGAATTGTAGCTATAAACCTTATGGTTTCCTTGGCAAAAGTTCAGATGAATAGTTTGAGAGAAATGATTTACAGACAACGAGATTCCTGACTTCAGTGGGATCAGATGGAAATTCTGATCTCCAGAGGATCACCCAGTCAAGCGAACAGCTCCAGGAATACTGATGGATGCAATCAAGGCAATCACCTTTGTACCTTAAGTTATAGATACATGCAAGTATTTTGTTAAATGCGGCCTTCAAAACCAGACAAACACAGGAAAATACATTTGTATGCAAATTGTGCTTCCTGCTTTAAGTCTCTAATCATGGTCATTTTTGTTGTAATTGTATGTTTCCCCATGTGGAAAAATGTTACTGTGATGCACTGAATAAGCAGCATAACCAATTTTGTGTCGCCTTAACAACAGGTTTACCATTCATTAAATATAGTAAGGCTAGTCCAAAGAGAGATAACAAGCCAGCTGTCTCAATAGCTTCCAAATACCTTGCAATCACCCAAAATAAATTTTATCATGCTCTTGGCCACTCTGAGGACCATGGCCCCAGCTCTTTACTGTAGATTTACATCAATAATGTGAGTGCAAAATGAATGTCATGTCAGTGTGATACATCATCTGAGAAAACAGAAGCAGTCTGCACCTATTTTGCAGAGGACCTAAGAACCACAAAAACTGCAAAGTCCTGGATTGGTTCGTTGCTGGTGGTAGGTGAGACTGTCAGTCTTTTCACAACTGCCAGGACTAAACAAGGACACCTTCATCAGCTCATCTCAGCAGAACTGGTTAAAGGTAGATTCCAAATGTGTTTTGCCATTTGAACTTTAACATTGCATTTGTAAAAATCGACCTGTGTCTACAAAGAAGAAGGAAGCATTTACAAATATAGAACTCCACAGAGTGCTTTACGAACAGCTACATCATTATTTACTTCTTGCAAGGCACTCCAGAAATATCTAGCTCCATACTTTAGACCCCCCCACTAGAGTAATCTGTAGTACAGTCACTATTCCAAACATCTGCTATTTTTTCTGCCTTTTTCTGTTTCTTCTTTTCTTTATACAAAGCTGCACTTGGTGGATTTCAGCTGCTATCCAGTTATTTGGCAAAAGGATGTGAGAATCCAGCTTCTTATGAGCTTTCAGTATGTGTGGGATCGAGGTAGCACAGCAGTTCCCTCCTTTTTCTGAGACTGCTGCCGCAGCAGCTCCAACAACAAAAATGCACAGTTGGCGGTTTCTTTATTTTCATCTTTGTAGTGCTCTTGGCGCTGAATTCTGGAATGGATGAATTAAAATGGTGTCTGCCTAATCCCTCTGAGAGATTTGATTGCAACTTAGACTATAGCATTTTCCTTGAATAGGCTTAAAAAATGTTATGTTTTTGAGCTGGATCTTCATTTTGGTGTAATCAGTTTTAGTATGTAACGTATAGAACGTGTTCTTTAAGCTCTAAGGCACAAGTTATGCATCAAGGTAGTTTACCTGATGACATGTGACAGACACATGTGCATTCCGTACAGCAACACACAACAAAGGGTTTTATTTCATGTTGCATTTCCTTTTAATAAAATCACCTAAGAGAGCCCGGAAACATTGTATAACATGTCTGAGAATTTTTCTTTCTTTCTTTCTTTCTCAAGTGAAAGACCTTTGCTGTGCTTCTGCATTTAAAAACCTCTCTTCCCAGTGAAAGCATGTCAGATAGATTGTCCTGGAGAATTAAGTTTTCTGTGTATAGAAATGATACATAATAAAAGGTAGTCCTTGCTACCAGTGCTGCAATCCTGACAAGGAGACACCGCTTCCAAATTTGAAATATGGCCCATTCTCTTTCAAAACTGGATCTTTGAAATCTCTCTATCAATTATGAGTTAGAAAATTTCTTTTAAAAGAGTGTAGATAATCCGCCATTAAATGCTGGTCAAAGATAATCACAATGTTTAAATAATTAGGTCAGAGAGTACCAGAGCTAATAAATACCTGTCTCCAGCTTTTCTTCTTTCTCTCTCCCTTACTTTCACCATGTGAATTCATTGATGTTTAATAAAGTATGATCATTTGAAGGTTTCACTAAGGGGAGTATGACAACAACGTCTTTTCAAGGTGTATCTTTTCCCAACATAAACAGTATTGTAACAGCATATGACAGAATATCTTTGAAACCTTTACATTTCTTTTGAATTTGGATGAAATCAACCAATTGTATAAAAAGATATTGCTGATGGACAGAAAGTGAATGGGAGAGAGTATACATTTGATACACACATACAAAACCCCATGATTATTCAGCACAGAAAATAAAATCTATTCTAAATGTGATTAAACCAGCTGCAGACATTTACATAGCTGATATATAAGGTTGAATCCACTAAAAATAAAAAGTGTTATTTGAGAGAAGACATTGATTTTAGGAGGGGAGGAATGCTGCTTTCCTTGTCCAAATTTTTCTCCACTGACTATAAAGGGGGCCAAGGAAGTTTCATTCAGAAGTTGATTCTCCACTGTGTTTAGTCAGATGGATAGTACCCTTTCAGTCTCCTTGACCTAGACCATCCAGCAATACCTCTGCTTTGTATCGAGAAAAAGCACCTCTACTTCCTATGATATTATGCTTAATATGTTTCAGGTAATCTTATTCTCAAATATATCACAGGAAAATAGAGTAGACAGAAGGTCATGTTTTCTGCAAGTTTGTTTCCTACATACAGCAAAATGCAGCTCGTGAACCAGTCCAAAGAAACATTGCAGACTCATCAGTGTAATAAATACCCCTTACTTTCAAATGAAATAAAACAAGAAAGGATAGTATCTTACTCAGTCATTTTAATGTCCTTTGTGAGTTCTGAGGCTCCCCCAGTTCTTTAACAGGTATTTTATTGTTATTTCATTCCTTCCTACACAGATTGTTATGCTACATTTCTTTCCTTGTGATCTCTCCTGAGCACCTTCTTTGAGCGTGTGAAATGATGTAAGAAGGATCTATCTGTATTGGGGCTTTTTTTCCTATTTTCTCTCTTCTTCCCCTATTGCAAAATATCCACTTTCTATTGAATATCTGCCATGTTATTCATGTATATATGTGAAGAAAGATAAGTTTAAAAAGGTTGTTATAAACATGGAAATAATAGATGAAATCGTAAACAAACTATTCAATAGAGAAGCGATGATTATGTGGTCTAGATAAACTTCTTGTTTATTATATGCTATTAAATATGACTGAGTTGCCTTTATGTTAATTACAATACTGTGCACCTGTCAGAAACACATTGGTCCAAGGGTGTCTGGAGACTGAGAAACAATGACTATTCACTGGAGTTTTTCAATTTAAACATTCCTGTCTTTTGAGAAGTAAGTAAATAAATGAATAAGTAAAAAAGACACCTCGTCTATAACTGTAAATTTACCTCCCTTTATTTTTCAGTCACATTCATGCTTCAATTTTAGTTGATATCTGGGAAAAAATATACAAACTTTTCCCTCCTTTTGAATCCAGTTACAGTGCAAAGTGGTGTAAGCTAGTGACCGAGCTTCTTGGGCTGGAAAAGTAAATATCCTCCTAGAAGGATGAGATTGGTAAGACTAAGTATCTCATTCTCAAACTCTTCTTGATATTCTGTAAGAAGCTAATAAAATACCACATAAAATAGGACTGAGATATTCAAGAAGCTCAAAATACTAAGAAGTCATAACTGGCTTCCTGAAGTCTGATAGTTTCATATTCGCACCACTATAGCTCACGTAGAAACTAATGAATTTAGACATGATAATAAGTCTAAGCTATCTTCACCAAATATGAGTTGAGTCATCTTCTCAGCCTTAAATGGTTCAAAGCACTTTGTGTAGATTTGATTACAAGAGAACATTGTATTCTGGGTTTTCCTTCATAAACTACAAGAGACTTGATCACTTGCTGGGGGTGGACATCTCCAGTTACAAGTGATTCCACTGAAGCCTTAGACTCACTTGAATAGTTTTTCCTTTTCCATTTGATCAGATTAAGCTTTGACTCCTTCCTCTCAGCTCAAACCTCAGAGCTTCATTGGATCTCTAAGGCAAGAACTGCAATGTTAACAGTACAGTCTGCCAACAGTGCGATAACAAAATAGTTCCTCGCTGGTATGGTGGGTCTCACCGGTGAGGCACTGTGTCAAGCAAAAAAACTCTGCTATGCTTGTACTGGTCTCTGCAGGGTCAAAATAGAGATCGCTGCACCATGATCCTGTACACTGAGGATGTACTCAGGACATCTTTTATGCAGGCAAGGGAACAAGAGGTCAGCAGTTCCCCAGGATGGAGGAGAAGAGGGACTAAACCCAGCAAAACAAAGTCCATTGTCAATTATCTCAGGTGGACTCTGATATAAAAGGGGATGATATAATATTTGTATGTGAAGTATCCAATGCATCTTCCTAAGAAAACTAGAAACTACGGGAAGTCTTCCTCTGACAAAAAGAGTATAAATACTAACCACTCAAAATTAAGACACTGCATTTCTCCGGTAACATATCATCACCTATTAAAAACTATTAGTGAATAATTCTGAAAGCACTGTATCTATGTATATGTATGTGTGGGTGTGCATATTGCAATACTGAGTTTTGTCCTGACCCCACAGGTGACCATTCAGACCCTGAAGCATGAAGACTAGTGACCTTTCCAACATTTTTTTAGCTGCTATTATGGTAAAACTGTTATTACTGGCCATAAAATTACTCAGACCTTTTCTAAAATCTGGATATTGCAGTTGCCTTTAGTGACCTTGTCTGACAGTGAATTATTCAGGTTGACTATCAGCCACATTAAAAAAAAAAAAAACACAACAAAACAACCAAAAAACAACCAAAGAAAACAAAGCAACATTTACTTTTATTGGTTTAGAATTTACTGCCTTTTAATTTCAGAGAGAGGAGAGTAGGGAGCCACTCTTGCTCTCCCTCACTAGCATCAAAAAAGGATAAATGAATCAAAGTAAAACCTCATGAAAATGAAGCAGTTTAACTATGGTTATATATTGGTACATACTGATTCTGAAACATTTTCACTTTCTTTTCTGTGGAACTTTTCCCCTTTCAACTTCAGACAAAGACAATGGGTTACAAGCACCACCACATTTTGGCTGTGTATTGGGGATAGATGATCAGCCTGTCTCTCAAGATTTAGAAGTTTTATCTCAATCTGGAAAATCTCTGCCCCACGGAGGGATTACCCACACTGTCAGGACCCTGAGGCACCCATTGGCTGTACTGTCGCTACCCACAGTCCGGGACACCGTTTAGGGAGCCATCATTCCCTGTCCCAGCAAGACCATTGAATGTTGGTCCTCAGCTCTCCACTGCGCCACCCAGACTGGCCATGGGCCCCACTAAGCCAGACCCACTGACAGACCAACATCCTGGCCTGGCCTCTGCCCATCCCTGCCCCCAGGGAGGTGCCCTGCTCCCTGGCTGGGGCAGCCTGGCTGCAGGCCCTCAAGGGCTTCCCCCATGGCCCACATCCCCCAGGATGCCCTCAGCTCATGCAGCACCATGCTGCATGTGATCCCGTTGAGCTTCTGTTTGCAATTAAAAATACAAAATAGCTATACTGAAACTTCAAGATTTTATCACAAATCTAAATACGGTGGGTAACATTATAAATAGCTCCATATAAAGTTTATAACTTTAGGGTCCTCTTTCCCCTTTTTATGAGCAATGAAGATGGTATTACCGCAAACCTGGGGAAGGAAGTTTCATGTAAATGCATTGCCTTGATAAATCTTTATGTCATTCTGGCAGATGTGACTGTAATCTCCTCATTCTTTGGGTTAGAGTATCATCCTCTTCGTGCATTTTTTGCAAGGAACCATTAGAATAAAATATTTTGTAATTATTCTTAATGATTTTATTGTTCTTTTAGCCATTTCATCTATGTGACAATAAGTCTAGTAACTGCAGTACAGGCAACTCCTCTGAGTTACTCTAGTCATATCTCTGCATGCACTGGCTGCCTGTGCAGCATATGTCCCTCAACGCTGATCCATCCCAAGTTATTGGACTAACTGAATATACTCTGTACTGAGTATGCTTTGGTGTTCTAACACATTGATAGGACATCAGGAAATTTGCTAAATATTTTCACAGTCATGGCTACAGTTCTCTACACAGGTGTTTTGTACGTGCTTGGAAGTGAAGAGGTGACAGGGAAACTGACAGATGGGACCTGCACACCTCAGGGAGAGATGAGATCTCTCTTCCAAACATGGAATAAACCTAGAAAGCAAACCTCAAAAATTATGATAGACTTTCTGACAGACATTAGAGACTCCACAGAGCATGTCAGCAACCCTCTAAAAAAGCAGTTTCTGAACTAGTAAGATCAAGGTAAAACATATCTTCCCTTGCAGAGGATGACTAAGCTGTGTTTGACTAAGCTCATCTAGGTTTCCTTAATTCAGGGATTTTACAAACCTATAGAAACAAAAGTCCTTTGGTATTGCTTGTTATTATCGCTTCAGTAGTTATGGATCAGTTCTTCCTAGAGAAGTCTCAACTGAAGGCTCTGTTTGATGTGAATCTTGCATTAATTCCTTCTTAAAAATAAGCAAACAGACAATAAAAAATCCAAACATTACAAAAAATATGGAATCCAAATCTTCAAACTTCCACAGCTGCAATTTTGACCATAAGTCAAACTTTGTAACAAATCATGAGAGCAGATGGGCACAAGGTGAAGGGTTAGTAGTATCAGATTATACACCTGTTAATCAGTCTGATTAAATGTCCGTGCTAAATGGAACTTTCAGAACTACCTCATGAAATACGAGTTCAAGGCATGTAATTTTTACTGAGTGTATCTTCTAGTTTATCTTATTCTACAATCTATGGTTGCTTTCTTCTGATAAAGTAATATATTACTAATCCACTGGCGGAATGATTAAATCTAAAGAATGATTAGCAGTTGCCTGGTTAGTAGTTTTCTTTTTTCCCAAGTAAAAATCTTGTATGATTTGAAAATAATAAAAGATCTATTAATAGTAACATAAAAAACAAAGTAGCTTCTATTTATAGTATTAGGTGGGAGAAAATTGTTCAGACATTAGGGCCTCTATTCCTGGTTTTGATAGGGCATGCAGTGCTTTAAAAATAACTTATTAAAGAAACTACCCTCACAACAACAAGAAGAGTAGTGGAGGAAAAAGTTGCATGTTGTTTTAAGTGCTCAGAAAAAAATGAGACCAAGTTATACAAATAAGTTAAAACCTGCAAAAGTTTCCATCCATTTCTATTAAAATTGTATCGCTAATTTGCAACCAATCCACAATAACTGATAGTTCAGTGAAACTTTAAAAGACATTTTCTCTCTTTCTTTCCCTCTCTTTCTTTCTCCTTCTTTTTAAAAATCAGTTTAGAACGTGGGGCGTCATTTACTGCCCAGTGGAAAAGTAGTCTTTACTCCAGAGGGAGCTGGAAAGGTGATAGATGCCCCTGTACTTTGGTTCATCCATCTGTGGAATAACACAAGACCTTCCTCTTGGGAGTGCTGATGTCTGAAAAATACTTTAGGTTTCCCAGGTGAAAAGTGCAACTCATGTGCAGAGTATTATTATAATCTTTTTTTCTCCCAACACAAGCATTTCATAAACTTGCATTGTTGTCAGAATAGTTCTGAAATATTTTACCCTCAGGTTCATCTTTCCAGCTACAGAATAAAGCTCTCAGTAGTTTATTCTCAGTCAGTCTCTCTATGCACACACCATCTTTTCCAAGTGCTGCTGACATACAAATTCACAGGATATCTATAACGTTCTTATTAAAGAGACAAATTAGTTATTTTACTTAAACAAACAACAGAAGTATTACCCGCTGGAATGCCCAGGCACTCTCCATAAATAATACTGAGTGCTGATGAGATGTGTTTCAATGCGTTTTATTTTACATTTTACCTTGGTGGGTAACTCAGCCTGTGTTGGACTGACTTAACTGCTCACATGCCAGAATCCTGCCAGTTCTCAGGAATGTTCTAATATCACAACACTTATGAGCACGGGATTTTCTTTGTCAGGAAATCTTAAATTCTGATCCAAACCTGTCAGTATCTACTAGATTTTTTCTGGTAACGATCTTGAAACTAGTGCTTTTACAAACAGAGCTATATGTCTTAAACAGATTCAAAGCAACGAATAAATATAAGATGGAAATGAGAGACAAATTTTGTTAGTAATCTGCTTTATGTCATGCCAAAGTTGTCAAGTGACATCAAAGTAATTATATTTTTATGGAAGCTTCACGAGGTAGGAGAGACATTCTTCAGTGGCACCGTGATGACTAGGCCTCCACGTAGTAGCTTACCACTTCATTGCTAGTGTACTGATTTTGCTTTCAGGAACCCATCTATTCCTTGAAACTCTTGATTCTATAATGTCTCCATAGTCTTATTAGATGAAGACCCTACCTACCTTTGCTAACAGACTGTGAGCAACAGGAGCTAGAAATCAAATCATATAATCATAGAATTATAGAATCATAGAATCATAGGATCATAGAATAGTTTGGGTTGGAAGGGACCTTTAAAGGTCATCTAGTCCAACCCCCCGACAATAAGCAGGGACACCTTTAGCTAGACCAGGTTGCTCAGAGCCCCATCCAACCTGTCCTAGAATGTTTTCAGTGATGGGGGTTCTACCACCTCTCTGGGCAACCTGTGTCAGTGTTTCACCACCTTCATCATAAAAAATGTTTCAGATTAACTTGAAACATCCCTCTTTCTCTTTATATGCGTATATGTATCCATACAACTTTAAATTCTTCAACCCATCAACAACTCCAGATCACTTCTGGATCCTGTTGCTCAAATGACTGCTTCTTTTCCCTGTCATCACAACAGATGGTTCATCTATCTTATCTATGCAACAGTATGACCTGACAGTTACTCTCCAAAAGTCATCCTCCTCCTAAAGTCAGAGGTTTCAGCAGTGAAAAATGATATTGAAAGGAAGATTTGTTTGTTTATTTGGTTGGCTGTTTTTTGTCTCTCCTTACATCACATTTGTTGCTTATAATGTCACAAATGGCCCAGTAAGCTGTTGGCAGCCCTGTGCTTTTCCATATTTTCTGGAGAGGGAGAAACACAGGTTACGAACTCTAAGTTCTCTCTACATGGAAGAGTGCGGTGACTGAAGTACTGTCCGTATGGCTCAACAGAATCCATAAATATTCGTTGTTAGTAAGAAAAATTGCATAGAATTTTTTCTTTCTGAGTTAATAGCTTTTGAAATAAAGCACTTTTTTGCATCTGTTAGATAAAGACAGATCAAAGGATAAAACAAAGAAAATTTTAAAAGACATATGACTTAATCTCAGCATAGATCATGTTAAGATTCTCATTCTCTGCAGCAAGGTACTTCACAAGAGGGATAAAATCAACACCTCAAACAATTAAAATCACAGTGGGTCTATTAAAATGAGTCATCAGACCAGATCTGAATCAGGTCTTTCTACACTTGTAAAAAACCACAGTGAGTAAATAATTTTTGTGGTACCTGTTTATAGGTTGCAGGATGTTAATTTCATTTATATAGAGAGAGAATCCCACCTCCTAAAGTAAAAATTACAGGGACTTAATGTGAAAGTCAGATATAGGAAGATACTTAGCCTTTTTGTGTCTATCTTCAGTCTTCCTTATCAACAAGCTGTATTTCCCCAAATGTTAGTGTCTAAAGACAACTACATATTGTGTCTAGGCACCTAAATTTTTGGGATACTTAGGCAGACATTTAACCAACCACCCAGGCATTTAAAGTGACATTTTGGTGGAATTTCATTTCCTACATTCAGGAAAATAAGTTAGGAAGAAAACAAACTGCTTAGACACCTGAGATAACATATCTACTGAAGGTTTCAGGAGGGAGTCCCAGGTAATTAAGGTCATTTTAGGAAGATTCTCAGCAGCATCTCTGCCTTTACTGAACTTAGATACTTAGATATTTATTTCCTAAGTATGGATGTTTATCACCGAAATTGATAAGTCTTCAGAGCATCCTGGCATATTAAGTATGCTCAGGCTTTGGCTAACTCATTCCAGCTACAATGGTGGTGCCATCTATTGTCTATTGTCTATAATGGCGGTACATAAATGTACACATATTATGCGATGTCTATAAAACAATCACCAAAGCTGTGCCCCAGATGTGAATTAAGGTTGATGAAAAAGTGTTTTAAATGGCAGTTACTTCACCACAAAACACAAGTGTAGTAGCAGGGCCTGATGTATGCTGGAGAAGATGTAATCCACCCCTCCTCTGTACTGAGACTGGTGTGAAGGTGGAAGGGAAAGACTGGCAGAACTTATGAATCTGTGGTTCCAGCTGTGCAATCAGAAAAGTCTGCCAATGAGTGGGAATGCCAAAAGAAAAGATGGGTCTAGACCCTGTTTCACACCTAAATTTGTCCCTCTTTTCATCCAGCAATTACTCATTAACTGAACAGTTGTGAGTCCTCCAAAAAGCAGGGTTCTCCTTCTTAGCTGAACATCTTGGCTGCAAATACAGACTTCCTTTTGGACCTTTAAGCCATGCATGCAAAACTACCCAGCAGCTCATCTGGAGAAGAGGGCAACATTCCTTTCAAGTCTAGTTTGGGCTTCTGATATAGAATAGGCATAAGAGAAGTTTTCCTTAGGCTAAGGAACCCAGGTCTCCTGTCTCCTAGTGTAATACCGTCTGTATTATCACAAAGAAATGTTACTATTCAAAAGACAGCTTCAGAATGTGAATAGCCTCATATTCACTGACTTCAGCAAGTTTTAGTTTAGGTCTCAGATGCCAACAACTTATATTATATTTTTACATAGGGAAGCTGGTCCTATTTTTCCCAGGAAAGAAAGGAGTTTTCTGATATTTGGCAATTCAGTTAAGTGTTTCATCGAAGTATCAGCGGAAGAGCAAGACCCATTTCTGGAGGAAAAAAAAAAAGATAACATGATCTTTTTTTATTTAGATGAAAGATGTAAGAAAATATTGGAAGGTTGGGGTTTTTTTTTTCATACTTACACAGAAATCTCAAAAGGCTGACTCCCTTTGTCTTCTGGCACCAAAATTTAGTCACTGAGAGCTCAAAACAAGATTCAGGTCTCGTTGATAACTGCAGTATAAAATGCCTGAAAGTCTAGTTCAGTTAAGAGCAAAATCGAAATCCTTAATCTTTGGCCTGGGCAAATCAAAAAGTTGGCATTTGGGTTTTTTGGTCTCCCAAGTATAAAAAGTCTGTCTGCTTAAGACAATTTCCTTAGTAAGACAAAAACTTTTCTTGAAAAAACAGAAGCTGTGATTGATAATGTTAACAGATTTTATCTAATAATTATTTTAAATAACAGTGGAGATGGAAAAAAAATAATATTTATTTTAGAAAAAATGTTTTTCCCAATATTGTTTGAATTACTTGTTCCTAAAACATTTCTGGTATATTTAGGTAAGGTTAGATGAGTGAAACTATTGAAATAGGCATGCTTGTGGTCTTTTTTCTCCTTGATCAGCTGAGATGTAGGTAGCTGCTTCTCTGAGTTCACAAGGAAATAGCACAGCTATATAAGTATGGACACACGTGGTGGCATAAACCAAGCACTTACTGTCAGGAGTATGAAAAGCTATTCCTTTCCTCAGTTACTCTAATGGTGGGACAGAAGTATCCTGAATGTAAAACCCCACCAGAATGCAAGAAAAACAAACAAACAAACAAAAAACAACACAAAAATCCAAAAAAAAAAGGAGGCTTTTTCTTTTTCAAATTAAGGAATTAAAAAAAAAAAAAAAAAAAAAAAGTATTCTGGTCTGTTTATTGATCTGCTTCCTTACCTAGTCTGACTAAAACAACCAAGACCTCAGAAAAACTCATGTTGAAGTTTTCAGATTTTTTCAGGTCTTTTAATATTTTTTTAATCAAACAAGCTGAACTCCCTCTATGCTTTTCCACATGAAATAAGAGAGAGAAAGATGATGAGCTACAGAGCTGTGAATATGAGTGACTAAGAGTGATTATAATAGTGAAGAAGCTTAGCTGCTGTTGAATGTCAGTGAGAAGTATCAGTGGTAATTAACCTCCTGAAAACTGCTGCCGTATGATACCTTCAAAGTTCTTTAAATGAAGTAAGTTTATTGCTTTCACACTAACTTTCTAACAGACAGAGCCTGTGTCAGAAAACTGTGAATGCAATTTGTTGTTTTTCATACAGTCTCAAAAGAAGAGTGAGAGTGTAAGCTGATAGGAAATATGAAATACGACATCATCTGTACACGTGGGCCCTCCTTATCTGGAAATATTCTAGTGTGCTATCACTGACATCCATGACCTATGTTGTGAATGAATGGAAGACTCCATTCTCTAGAGCTTTGTAAATTCAGGATTAAGCATTTAAAAAATATTACGTATTTGAAATACTGAGACGTCAAAAGGCACTAAATATGTGTCCCATAAGACCTGTTAGCTCCTGTCTTTTCTTTCGTCTATAAGAGTCTCATAGTATTTGTGTGAGAGAGATGTAATCATCTTTTAAATTAATAAAATCACACACAAATATACAGATTTCTGGCATATGTTTTCTTGCTGGTTCATGCTAGATAAGTGAGATAACAGATTATCCAACAAACTAGTACTGTGCTGTGATGCCATCAAATACAGATGATTTTTCCTCAGTGCATTTAGCAGTGCTTCAGCAATACTGCTGTAGTCTCCCTCCGGGATATGAACGGTATCAAAAAAAAAAAAAAAAAAAAAAAAAGGGAAAAAAAAGGAAGAAAGAAGAAAGAAAGAGAGAGAAAATAAAGACAGAAAGAAATAATCATCGTAGAACATCCTGGGGGAACACAGAGAAGTGAAAAAGCCAAAGAAAGAAGTAGCTAAGCCTGCCTTGACTGCATGAAATTTGTTGGAACGCCTCGTAGGGAAAGAAAATAATCACTTTTTGGGGTGATGGAATTTAAATAACTTAAAATTGTGCATACAAAATTGGTTCTTTTTCTGCTGTTAGAAAAAAAGAAAATCTCCTCCGTCATAGCAACCCATTTTTCAGCAGGAAGAAAAAAACACTGTAAGTGGAAAATATCAGCATAAGTTTTGGAGCTGAGACACATTTCAATTACTAAAGTAAAATACAGTTCTTAAAGTATCCTTGTTGATTTTCTCATCAGTACCTCCTTTCTCCTCCTTTTCAAGGAAAATGTAAAGCTTGGCTGTATATGCAACTGCCTGTCCTCAAAGAGGGCTGTAACCCCCAGCCACAGTGAACACACGCTGCTGCGGGTGTAACCCATACCCAAGGGTAATAAAAGACTTAGGCACAGCTCGGCCCCTTAGAATATAGCAATTAGAGTTGATAACCCCAAGCAGAGGAGAGCTAAGGAAAGCTAGTCATAAGAAGCGAGCTTTGAGAGAGTGGGCTACAGCAGAAGAGCAAAGTCCCAGCGCAGAGGAGGAAGGAGTTCATCTGGCATCACTGGGGAGGCAGGGTGGGTTTCTGGGCAAGGCACTGGGATAGTGAGCTTGACTGACCCTTTAAACCCAGTCCTCCAAAGTCTCATTTCTCTGTCTGTAAAGCTGGGTATTAGCACATTTTCTCACCCCTTCTGATAAACTTACTTGTGCTGAATCACAAGGCAGAAGCTTTTAATATTTCTTTACTGAAAACTCTAGTACAGAGACATCAGGGTAAGATTTCTTTCTAGAGAGGACTAATTATGAAAACACAGAACTCAACATAGCTAAATTAGTTTGTGACAGGCCACACCATCTTTCACAGTACCTTGGTTTTTCTGTAGTCTTCACAGGCACACTAGAAATACCTGACTGCATTGCACCAATATCTCTTCCAAATAACATTCAAAATACAACTATTCTGTCTGCCTAACTTCAAGATTTTACTCTGGTTGCTCAATTTGGGAAGTTTAGGAACGTATACAGTCAGGGTGAGGGCTGCCAATGCCACAAGTGCCTTCTGAAAGGGCCCATCTTCCCCTTTGACCATCAGGGAAGCCAGAGGCTGCTCGTCTTTAAGTATCTCAATCAGGTGCTGAAAGTAAAGCAGTGTGAAGCCCTCAGCCCTGGTCTTCCTCATGGGTAGTTTGTATAGATTACTGACTGCGCTGTCAGCTTCCTAGCTTTCATCCTAGCATTACATTCCTTCTGTAGCTAACCTGGCATATCCACCCAGTGCAAAGGAGTGAGATTTAGGTCCTATCAAGCCAGCACTGACCAAGTGCATCAGTGATCTAGGCAGGGATTACCCTTCCTTCAGTTTGCTTTCAAAGACAGACTCAAATGAATTACAATTTGTCTCCCGAAGCAGCATAGCTACATTCAAACAACTCTGTGACAAAGTTTCTGGTACGACTTAAACACGGCGTTGTACAAAGGCAGCTGAAGTGGCTGGAGCGGCTGAAGCTCGCCCACCCTGGATTGGGGTGCACATCCCCAGCTGTCACTCAGTGCTTAGCAAGTGCCAGGTTTTTTTGCAGCCATAGTGTACAAATGCCTTGAAGCCTTTTAGAAATATTAGCCATCTGTTTTCAACAAAGCCAGAACACTCTTTATAAAAATTAGATACATATTAAGCAAGGCTTTACCTTTCATTCAAAGTGAGAATGCCATATTGTTAAACTGCAGCTGGTGAGATCGCACATTTTGAGTTACGTTTTTAAACCGCAGCAAAGTTACTTGTGTCAGGGGCACCGCAGGGATCAATGTTGGAACCACAGCTTTTTCACTACCTTAAATGACTCGGAGCATATTATTTAAACTAAAAATTTCTGGTGTGCCGATGATACTAAATTGGGAGGAAAGGTCATCCGTGAGAAACAATACAGTCAGGTAGGGAAGGATTTAGATCATTTAAGTACTTGAGCTAATAGATAGCAAATTCAATGCAGATAAATGCAGAATAATGAGTCTCGGAGAATGTAATAAAAGGACATAATATCTGCTTAATGGGAAGGTACTACAGCATATTGACCTGGAGAGAGATATGAGAGTTATTTTAATAATAAAAAACCCTTATATTAAAGCCTTCAACTCAATTATTGTTAAGGAAATACAGTGTATTTCGTTAGGACCTCACCCAAAGTACTGCATTCAGCACTAATCACTCTACAGTTCAGAAAGCATATTTAGAATTGGTCTTAAAGGGGTGATTTGTAGAGCAATCTAATGAAAGCACATTTCAGAGATATAAGTTTTGAGGACATTACAGTGAAGATTGACTGTATCCTCACCAGAAAGTCAGAGACTTTAGAGGTGACTGTCTGAGACATCCAGTACAAGCTTAATGAATACTTGGCAGTAAGAGGTGAACTGTTGAGGAACTCATTACTTTAACCCCTCAATCTTCACAATTCTATTAAGTTTAGAGCTGCTGTCATGGAGGAAAAAATTTTCACTTAGATTTACACCACTGCAAATTGAGCAAAATCTCTGGAACTACTGTTCTTACAGAAGTGTGAAGAAGAGCAGGATCACCATTTTCTAATGACAGACTGATGGAGCCACTGCTCCAGCACGGGTGTCTCTCTTTGTATGGTCTCTTGTCTCATTTGGCTTTACAGGTTACGGGATTGTTATTCAAGGGAATATCAAGTTCTAGAAAATCTAAAAGGGTACAAGGTTTGCATAAAAATACACCGAACATTTTGCTGTATAAAGGAAGAAATTAAAGGACACCACATGCAACCAGGAGGCTTTTCTCTCTTTTTTTCTGCTGAAGTATGACTGAAAACAGCCAGCAGGGGGGAGATGGGGTGAATATTGTTCTGATAAATGGCTATTTTTTGTCACGGTGAAGTCATTACGCTGGATCTGCCTGGGTTCTACCAGAAGGCATGTCTTGTGAAGTCCGTTTCGAAGCTGTCAGTACATGTTCTCTCATCTTTTAAATTCTTTTTATATATATATATATTTTTCAAGTTATTATTTTCTCTAAAGCTAATGGGCAGTTAACATGACAAGCCAGTTCCTTGCTGGCTGTAAATCTGTGGTTTACAGATGTTGAAAATGTAATCTGGTATTTTTCTCATTCTCTAGACATAAACTCTTCTTTGGCAGGAGGTGTCAATTTTAATCAGAAAGCACACAGATCTGTTCCAAATGTATGGTCCTGGATAAGTAAGCATTGTTTGGCACTCTGTAATCAGGAACAAGAGTGCTTCGGAATATTTTCCCTCATTCTGGTAATACAGATGACAAAAATTCATGCTCTGTTACTTCTAAAATGATACTATTCAGAAGATAGTTCAGGTCTAAACATATCCTACTATATGAGCTCTGACATCTTCTTTTTGTCCTCTTTCAAATGACTCTTAAATTAACTACATTATTCTAATCAGAGAAATTTTCTCAACGAGAGAGATGGAAGTTTCATCTAAATTTTATTTTCATTTTTTCACCAAGATAAAATGGAAGCTTTTCTAAGAAGGACTTGTGTTATTTCCTTCATGAATAAAGGACTTGTTGGAAAAGATGGTGCATGAATATTGAGAATGGTTTTGAGATGATCCAGGAATACACATAGTCTTCTGCCAAGATAATTCTGCCATAATCTACTTGAAAAGCATCTAAAGATAATCACATACTCTATGTTTATTGAAACTACCTGAAACTAACTTTAGAACTGCAGATTTTATACATTCTACTAGTTAAAAGAGGTGGGTTTCTTTGTTTGTATGTTTGGATATTTTCTATAAACTTCTGAGAAAACTATTTTCTATTGCACCTGAGATGCAGAACATTCCAGGTTGATGAGTCACTGTTTTCATTCATTGTGTCTTACAGAAATACCGTGTTTTTTTTACTTGTCTTGTGATGTTTCATGATCAGGCTATTATCTTCACTCAATTAGATCATACAGCTTTCACTTATCATTGATTCAGTGAACTTACTGTAGACAAAGACAAAGAATTCGGTGAAGAACTAAATAGTGTTAATTTATATATCTATATACATGATTCTGTACAAATAATTGTGTATGGGAAATAAAGTAGGAATCAAAGCCAATGTAAACAAAGATGTGATTCCGGAGTGGGAGCACAAATGGCTGTGTATGTGGCCCTGACAACATTATTGAGCAGCTTCTACTTGAAACATTGGTCTTTGAATTGTCCATAATGGGTTATGTAGATAGCTGAGGTAGCAAGTATCTCTTGTGGCTCTGTTTCATTCCTAGAGTAAATCAGGAGGAACACAGAGACGGTTCATCGAGATCTATTCAGGCTGTGGGGGAGAAGGTTATGACTGCAAAAATTATGAGGCGTAAGTGATCCTTAAATTAGGTGGAGTCAGTGGAACAAGTAGAAAAAGTATCTGAAAGGTGACTTGATGTAGTACAAACTTGGGAATCACTAGGTATTTATATACAAACTATTATAACATTTGTACAAAAATCTGTAGCTACATCTGCAGTTTTCTTTTATTCCTCATGATTAAGAGTACCAGTTTCCTAACAGTTGAGGACTTTTTCCCTTTGTCTTCCTACTGCTAGAATTTTGAACTTCCATTTGCAATTGCCTTTCACTTCTTTTGAAATCCTACTAATAGATTATTTCCCTCTTTCTAGTTCTCTACTTTATGATTTTCTTTGTGCTACTGACTTTCCT
This sequence comes from Leptosomus discolor, assembly GCF_034619465.1. NCBI lineage: Eukaryota > Metazoa > Chordata > Aves > Leptosomiformes > Leptosomidae > Leptosomus > Leptosomus discolor. Next base: position 86,939,086 of record NC_141419.1, read on the forward strand.
TGCAAGTATGGCAATGAATATGAATAATGACACAAAAAAAGAACGCCACAAAAATAACTGAAGAAAAAAATATGATGAAAAAGTCAAATAAAGTCATTTTTGCATATAGATAAGGAAAGGAAAGGAAAGGAAAGGAAGGAAAGGAAAGGAAAGGAAAGGAAAGGAAAGGAAAGGAAAGGAAAGGAAAGGAAAGGAAAGGAAAGGAAAGGAAAGGAAAGGAAAGGAAAGGAAAGGAAAGGAAAGGAAAGGAAAGGAAAGGAAAGGAAAGGAAAGGAAAGGAAAGGAAAGGAAAGGAAAGGAAAGGAAAGGAAAGGAAAGGAAAGGAAAGGAAAGGAAAGGAAAGGAAAGGAAAGGAAAGGAAAGGAAAGGAAAGGAAAGAAAGAAAGGAAAAAGAAAAGGAAAAAGAAAAGGAAAAAGAAAAGGAAAAAGAAAAAGAAAAAGGAAAAAGAAAAGGAAAAAGAAAAGAAAAAGAAAAGGAAAAGAAAAGAAAGAGAAGAAGAAAAGAAAAGAGAAGAGAAGAGAAAAAGAAAAAGAAAAAAGATAAGAAAAGAAAAGAAAAGAAAAGAAAAGAAAAGAAAAGAAAAGAAAAGAAAAGAAAAGAAAAGAAAAGAAAAGAAAAGAAAAGAAAAGAAAAGAAAAGAAATGAAAAGAAAAAATAAAATAAAAGAAAAGAAAAGAAAAGAAAAGAAAAGAAAAGAAAAGAAAAGAAAAGAAAAGAAAAGAAAAGAAAAGAAAAGAAAAGAAAAGAAAAGAAAAGAAAAGAAAAGAAAAGAAATGAAAAGAAAAAATAAAAGAAAAGAAAAGAGAAAGGAAAAGAAAAAAGAAAGGAAAAGAAAAAAAAAAGAAAAAAGACAAAAAAAAAAATCTGAAAAAGGGAAAGCAAATTTCACTCAATCAAAGAATTCACAACTCTTTTTCAACCCATTTCTACTCTTCAACCCTGGCAGCGATGATTCTTAGAAGTAATTAATTTTTTTGGAAATGATATTGTGGCACTGTGGTCTTGCTGTAGATATCACATGCTATCCCGTTTCTCATGATGCAATAGCCTTAATGCTTTAGGTCTTGTTGGTGGCTTGGCACCCTACTTGTCAGACTTCTGGCATCTTTTTCATTTGGAGCTTAATCAGGAAACTGAAGTTGGGTAACAGGATTTCAAAATGAACCCATGAGGGGGCTATGGATCTAATTAGAATCCACCTAGCACAACTTCTTATTAAACTACAAAAAGCCCAGCTAGTGGAAACATAGTCTGTGTATGCTCAATGGAAGTTAATACATTCACTTTGCTTCTATATACTGTTGTCATCGCACTGGAAAAGACAGTGTAGGAAAGCTGCAGAATCCCTATGAATGAAAGCTTTTAGGAACATGTTAGATGAACACCTATCTGGAATGGGGCAGTTAATATGAGTAGATGAACTCTTGAGACCCTTTAAGCCCTATCGTTCATCTTCCATGCTGTTATGATCCAAACGTTTAAAGATATTGGGTGAGTAACCAGCTCTTCTCTTCTAAATCTGAGTGTTTGTTCACCCCCTGCAAAAAACCTGCACACTACTTTTTCCTATAGCAGTGGTAATTACTTCTCTATTCTGAAAAAATTACTTCACGTTTCAACTATTAAGGCCATTCAGGCTTCTAACAAATGATGAGGTCAACTGAGAGTGAAAAGCAAGTGCAGCAATTGCAAAATTAAAAATGTGCTTTGCTTTAAGCCTGTCAGGAATGCAAACACAAGTTATGAGGAATACAAAGTAGTTTAATTAAAGCTCAGCTAAAAACTAGCAACATTATTATAAAAAAGAGCATAATTTGGCTGAAAGATTTTCCTCTTTCTCGTCTTCTCCAACCACAGTGAAATCTCAACTTACAGTTCATTCCTTTTCTGGAATCTGTTATTTGTCTTGGCTTTCTTGTCAATGCTTGTATTACTTTTGCTCAAAGAAATTCCAGAAACCAAATAAACTGAGGCTTGTTCAGATACGAACAATATATCTTAATTTTGGCAAATACTTGCATTTCTAACCAGTGTTCTTTACCCACATGTTTTTGGTGAAATGTGGTCCTCACAGGCACACACGGTTCTATCCAGCAGTCATTCCCTTTGATTAGTTTGTTATTTATATCTTGGGAATAACACTTTAAATTTGTCTGCGCCAAATAATTTTTTCAGTGGTGGCCACTGCCTTGTTAATTATTTGAGATTCTGGCAATGTCTATGGCACTATCAGAGACAAAACAACGTCAATGTCTCTTAACTAATTTTAATTAAATCTATGCCTGTGCATGTTTGAAATGGCACTTTCTCTAACCAGCTAGATATACTCTCGGAAATTTGATGAATTCCAAGACATTTGAATTTCTCTCACACTATTTTTTCCACATTCATTGACCTTTATGAAACTTAAACCAAGAAGATGGCTATCAGTGAGAGTTTTGTGGATTTCGCAAAGGCTTCCTCCAAGTTGTATCTTTTCTGGATGTTTCCCTAGAATTATTTAGACAAAACCATCTCACAGATGGCTTTTAAACTACTTAGCTAGCACTTTGAAATTTTTGGCTTGAACTACGTTGTCTGACTTCATATGACTCATTTCTTCCCTGTCTAAAAATCTTCAGCACTCCTTTCCTATTTACTTTCCAGTCTTCATTCTCCAAACATTTTAGAGAAAATAAAAGATTTCCCCCTAAAGATCATTTTTTAATGGTGGTAGATTAATGCTAATGTGTCTGTCCCATCCATTAGCAATTTTCACTGATGGAAGGTTGTATCATAACTCTTCCTAAATGCCTACTTTTTCTTACTTTAATGTGGTTACAGTAGAGGTAGCAGAATGCTACAAAAGTATTTCATTATGGCAACATTTTCCCATATTTACTCACTGGAACACCTCCCAGAATTAATCTCAGGAATGCCTATGCTGGAAAATCTACTTCACCCAACTCACTAGAATTTGCTTACAAAGAACCTTTTTGGGAACTTAACAACTTCACAATTCAAAGCTGACACTACTGTCTCTCATGTCATATGGTTTGCAACTGTGAAACTCATCAGTGCATGTTCAGGAACCGAAACAAAACATTAAACAAAATTATTCTCAGCCCCTGGACATGATATATGATGGTCTGTGAGATTCTTGGGTGCTGAAGTCAAAGTGGTAGAGATCCTTATGGTAGCACCAGATGATTTGTTTAAACAGTGCTAATTTGCCCTGAAGAAGCCTATGATCCAAGCAATGTAGGTGTATTAAGGACTGCTAAAAAGCTTAGCTGTACACTTCTAGCTCTTGGGGATACCGTTAATTTTCTAATTAAGCAATTTCTCTGGTGGACAAATCACTATATCCTGTTCCAGTCTTGTGAAAATATCTGTCACTCCTGGCTGTTTTGTTTGTTGTTTGGTTTTGCTTTGTTAGGTTTTTTTTTTTTAATTATTCCTCCCTTCTAAGTTTCTTTAAAACGAGCTTTGTTACTGGACTCTACTTGTTACAGCTGTTGTACAAAGTATTTATTGGAACTGTTGAAAATCAATTATAAGGAAAAAGTGGTCAGAAAATGCATTTATTACCTTAGTACTATGAATACACAGATATATGTGTAAAATTAATGACTGTATTATCACAATTCCCCTCTGGGCAGTGCTCCAAAGCTTTCCATTGACGATAGAGATGTGACAAAATACTGGCTTTATTCCTTCTAAGATAATTATTCAGAGACCAACATTCAGAATCTAACACTTTTTTTCATAAGTCTGGATATTCTGCTATACCTTTGGCTTCATAATGGAGTTTCGAATCTAAGGCAGCACTACTAGCTTCACTAGAAGACTGTCACTGATTCATCAACAAGGGAACTACAAGGATAAAGTCCCTTTGCAGGACTCAAAAGCAAAAAAAAATACCCAAACCCTCCATACTTCTTTGCGTAACATGAAACCAACTCTATGACTTTATGAATTTTGAAAATAAAGGAGTCCTTAAGAGAACTTGTCCTTCCATCTACCACAGTGTAAAACATGGAGGATTTCATAGGAGTGCATCCACTTCTTATTTCACTCTACAAAGCATTGGATGTTCATTGAGTGCACAGACACCATTAGCAAAAGGATATATCCCATGTCCTTTCTCAACAATTGGTTTAGTAACTCTGGTTTCTAATTGAATCAAGGGGTTAATCTGAGATGTTCAGATGACTTCTTGTTAGATGCATTTTTTTAAAAAAAAAGACAGTGGTAGTAATTATATAATAAAGGGCATTTTCCAAATGAATAAATGTTTATGTTACTAGGTTTGTTACCAGGAGAGCAAATCTAAAGCCAATACAGAAAAAGTAGCAATCCTTTAAGAGGCTGGATTTAACTTTCCCCTGACTTTTGCCCTCCTTGAATTCACCTACATTAACAAAAATATTAATGGTGCTATAGAACTTTCCCAACTATTTCGGGGTGGGGGCATGGGGAAGGGGCATTATTTTATTCCTTTTTTTATCACGATTTATGTCAGTATAAAAGTTATAGAGATTGCCAGAAACTAAAGGAACATGATGTAGAATCACAGGAAAAGTGTAAAATCAATATTGCCAGGTGTTTGAATGCTGCGCTTGGCAGCCCCTCTCTAATCCGTAGTCAGTGCTATATTTTATGTATATAACTGAGACTCTGTTGGTAGATAATCTTCAAACTGAAATAGCCTGGACCAGTACAATGGCCACAGAGACAAAGGGCTTCTGATTTTGATGTGTAACGAAGGATTTTGCAATAGGTGTCCAGACATTTCTCGTAGCCACTGAAAAGGAAAGGCGTACCTCCAGGCTGCCTGAAGTCTTTGGAGTGTCTTTGTTTCCTGATGCTAGAAGAAATCAAGGTTAGTTTTGCTCAGAACTTATATGTCTCATTTACAGTAATGTATGCAGGCTCAGCAATGACCATTTCTAGTGGGGGGATGTATGTCTGTCGTAAAAAACTCTCAGAAGAAAATGCAGAGCCTTCCCTCCCTTTCCACTTTCTTTCAGAAATCCTGGTAGAAACCAGACATATCTGTAATCATTCTTGTGCATATTCTGCTTCTCAAAATAGTAATTGATTTAAGATCTGTCCAGATTTCTAAATTTACACAATCAAACCCATGAATTGTAGTCAGTTATGTGTCTAGCTATCGGGCCAACATCTTGTCAATAGAGAAGGTCATTTGACTGTCAAGAGAGAAAAATGAAGCAGTAAGGACTGAAATCCCTAAAATATTTAACATATGTCTTAGTATAATGTTGCTAAGCAGAAGGGTTGGTGATGGGTAGTCTCTGACCCTGTTTTCCTGAGAAAGCTTTTGCGATGAGATTTCATCCCACATTTGGCTCTAAAGGACAGGCCTTTCCTGGTTTTGATTTTGGGTGGAAACAAACCTCATGCAGTTTGGAGGAGATTCATGTAAATCTCATTTGGTTCATTTCATGTGAATTTCATGGAATTTTCTCAATGTACTTGTTTGCTGCATGTTTTATACTCAAATCCAAGATTCTTGGGGTTTTTATTCTGTTAGGTGTTTAGTGCAGTATCATCATCACCTTGTTCTCTTGTAGTCTCGCACAGAAAATACATTTACACTCTCTTTCACACACACAGAAACAAAATAAAAAAGCTGCAGGTATATATATATTTGTGTGTATTCACTAGCTCTGTTTTATACTTAGCTTGTAAATTATTGTAAGATCCTATGTTTGCACAGTATGTAGTTAAATGGAGCCCTGTCACTGCAGATCTTTCTTAAGCACTACTGCAATACAAATACAAATAAATACATTTACAAATACAAGTAGCACTAATACCACATCTACTGCTACTACTACTAATTAATAATAACAGTAAACATCATTATCTTTGTCCATGTCAAGGGCATGAACAGACTTAAAACTGTTTATTGAACAGTTTTCTTGTATGTGCATAGTATTATTATTTATTGTTATTCTTCTGAACAATACTACTAATAAAATACATTAAAAAAAAGTATTAATTAAAGCACTTTTAAGACTTCTTGTGGCATAGGAATGGGCAAAGCTAATGGCACTGAAAGGAAGCTAACAGATTGTAATTTGTTGAAAAAAAAGTTGAAACTCATATGTGTCAACAAATTTCTGTTGGGTAAAACTGTGATTGATGTATGTTCAAAAAAACCCCAAATGTACCATCCTTTAATAAGTTATAGCCTTTCTACTGAAAAACTACTAACTCACTGGCTGTGCACTTTTGGGCTTAGATTCAGCCTTTCTAAATTTAGGAACCTAAGCAAAGGATTTAACTGGCAGCCCGGTCTTCATAGGGTCCCTCTGCGGTAAATGGAGAGAGACAGGCTGCTTTAGAGAGTCAAGCAGATCTAAACAAGACTGAAGAATCCCTTGGAGGAGTCTTTGGCTACAAAGGGAGCTTAGCACTGAGATTCCTTTTAGCTGCTCCAGGTAGGTGTGCAGAGGTGTGTAGCATGAGACCTAGACTGTTGCAAATTAAAACTAAGCTCTTCAGTGCTATCATATGATTGTCTTCTGCAATGGACTGTAGCATGTATATAGCTAGTTATCAGCCTTCTGTGAGAAGCACCTTTGCAAAAGGCTGAGGTAAGGTATCTTTTGTGACTTGAAGAAAATGCTTGAACTGGCTAGACAGTTCACAACCTTGACACAAGATCAGGTTGGGTGACGTAAGCTCTTATGACCAAAATGTTATTTTTAGTGCTTCCAAGAAAATGAAGGCTTTTGGTTTTCAGCTCTGTACTTGGACCAGATTTCATTGTTTGTACTGATACTTGCAGCAGCTTCGCTGCCAACCTACTTAGTCAAACCAATAAAGCATCTTTACAGCACCACCTTACCAGCCACTATTGATTCACTTGCATGCGCTACCTCAATAGTAAAAGGCTGCTACGATTTACTCCTTCTGTTCTTTCCTTCTCCAGGCAGTCATTACTCAGTACAAAACCCCCTTAACCTGGTAAAGTTGTTGCTCTTGTTAATACTGGTTTAGCAAAGTATTGATCCAAATAATGAGAAGAGGAATTATTTGCTCCTAATGTACAATGTACAATTGGATCTACATTTTGCCCAAGTAATTTTCTCTATAGATCTTTTGGTGGTACTAGACAAAAGGATCATAAATAAATAAATAAATAAAAATACTAGGAAGCTGCCTGAGGTTGATGGCGCACTTGAGCTGAATCTAAAGTTTATTGGTGTTTCTCAGCTTCTATTTGAAAACTTATAAACACTGCTCTTCCAAGCTTTACAGTGGGTTTGTTTTTCTTTTTGCTTGTCTGCCAGACGTAATAAGTCAGTTCTTCAGTTCTAATGAAGCTGATGTACAGCCCGTCAACTCCCCATCACAACTGTGCAAAGGCAGCACAATGTCAATGACCCCAAAACAAAATGAATGAATATTGCAAAATACATTTCATACGCTGTTAGACAATTTGAGATAGAGGTTGACAGTCCCAGGTTGCCCAATGTCACACCTTGCTGTAATTTGTGAACTTCTCTCCCTCCCATGTTTCTCTTTTAGCACTTTAATCAAAATTGTGTAAGTATATTGGGCTGTTCAATATGACAGCAAAATTTATATGTAGATACATAACAATAAACAGCTTGTTCTTCATGGAAGTAGAAGGAACACATACATGCACTTATCTACACAGTACAGTCTGTTGAAAAATCTGTGGTTCAGTGTTCCTTCTCAAACTAACTTCCCTCTTAGACATGTTTGGCTAAATTCTGCCTCTACTTTTATTTTGTGAATTTATTTTTTTAATTTATTTTGTTAATTTGATGTGTTTTAGAAGTACTATATCCTACACACATCTATTCTGAATACTACCTTTTATGTGAATATTAATTTTTAAATAAGAAGTATATATTTGGGATTGCTTTTAATCAACATGCATTTGTTCTGTCCCATGAAGTCCTAATTCCTTCTGATCTTCCCTTCTTGCCCTAGCATGTAACCTAAGCAAACAGAAATTTTAGAAGAAGAAAGATTCATCTAGCAGCACAATTTTTTCAGCCAATGCTATGCAATAAAAACTTACCTTTCACTCTATCTGGCACCGCTACTTTCTTTGAACTAATTCAGCCATTCCAGAAGACCAATCACTGTTTACCAGTGGAGCTATGGAGTTCAAGAGTGGAATTGTTCAAGAAATATTAAATGATAAAAGTCAAAGACGGTTGAATCTAAGCTTTCCTTCATTTCAGCAGCATCAACTGAATGCTGTCAAAGCATTGTCTATCAAAGAAACAAATATTCTTTAAATAAGTTATCATCATTGTTGTTGTCGTCATCGTCATCATCTCAAATAGCCCAGTGCGGTTAAAGGAAACAAAGCATGCAAGGAGGAATAAGAATTTTCCATCTAAAGGACATAATAAACAAGGACTCGTCACTAATTTAAAAGTCCTTTGGGTAACGGAGTCTAGAAAGTTGAGGTGTTCCTCTTTTGGCATACAGGCTTTCAACAGTTAGTTATTACAGAAAAATCAAATACCTGCACTTCCATAGAAAAAAAGTTAAGTAAATCTGGATCTGATTTGAGGTTTGGAATCCCAGCCTTGCAGAGTCCCCTAGCTCAATTCGGAGGCAGGACCTTCAGTCCAAGAGAGAAGCGAAATTTCAGACATGGTCTTAAACCTGGCTGCACCCTGTTCAAATCCACAGCACTGAAAACTTCATCCTGAGATATTTACATCTTACACATTGGGCTGGGAACTTCAGTATCTAACTTGGAGTACCACTCCTGGATTTATGAGCCTAAAAGTTAAGTGCAGAGTCCTTCAGCATCACCATGTTTAAATGGTGATTTGAATGTCATCTTTTATTTCCAGTCTATTTTATTCATTAGAATGATGCTATGGTCAAACTAGATTACTAATCTATTTGGAAGGAATAAAGAAAAGAGGAAAGAAAGAGAAAATGCTGAGAGTTAAGCCTTATACTTCTGAATGAAGAGATGAATTCAGTAGGGCAACTATTGTCAAAAAGATCATAATTACAATAGGAACAAAAATCTGGACAATAAAGGCTTATGGTACACATGAGTTAAAGATTTCCCTTTCCTACAGCCTCAGACGGAAATTCCTCATTTTCAAACTATGTTCTTTTTTGTTCACATATGTAAATTTGAGCTAACCTTTCTGTTGAAGTACCATAATCTAGGCAAAGGCATATAACAATAGCTCCTATCACAAATGAAAAGTTCAGATTATGATTGTTCATTGCTTTTCCTAACCCAGTGTACTGACATAATTTCAAAACCTCTATCCTGTATCCAATTTACACTGTAAAAACTGAAGATGTTCAAGCTGGAATTTTAATGTACTTTAAATATGAGACTGAATGCACTAGCCTTAATCGATTAGTAAGGTAAGTGTATTTTTCCTTAAGATTTGCAAGCTATGCAATTAAGAAACACACAGCACAAATTCATGTCATTTTTGTGATTCTTTTAGTAAGGACTATCTCTGCATTAGTTTTTCTCCCATGCTTAAGTCTTTCTCACTAAGGCAGCATATACTTCACTTGTAAAAGTTCAACAACTTCAATTTAGTAAAACATGCTTCATTAATTTTTACAAACATATCCAAAATAAAATAAGAAAGGAGTTTCACTATTAATTACCCTGAGGAAAGGAAGAAATTATTTATCAATTTTGACAGTGGTTAACTATAGTTTAGAAAAACGCTGTACTAAGCATAAGATATAAACACGTGAAGACAGGATGCAACCAACAAAAGCTACATAAAGCAGACAGGTTCATGGCTATAAAATCAGAAGCAATCTAAATACTCAGGCAAAAAGGCTGCAGTTTATAACTGACCAGACAGGAATGAAGAAAAATGCTTGACAGAGTTGATATTCGGGGGGAAAAAAAAAAAAAAAAAGTTAATGTGGATCAGAACATGAGTGTCTGTAATTCCTCTCTGGGTGATATGTTTCAGCAGGAAATGCATTGCAGCAAGTGAACATACCCACGGCAAATATACCCGGTCTTTGCTCATTGCCTCAATGCTTCCCAGGAAGTTTACATTTGACATTATCTTGGTACATGAGACTTCATCCTACCTTTTCCACATACTAATGTGACAACCATTATCCACAGTGTCTGAGCACCCCATCAGTTATTAAAGTTCAAATGAACATCCTATCTGTCTGAAGTAGTCTGAGCTTTACCCTCCGTAAGAGAAAGGCAGAAATTTCATACGAAAAGACTTTGATGATGAAGCCATGTCAGACTGACAGCTCCTCTCTTCAATAACAAAACTGCATGTTCAGTACCATTGGATTCACCTCATGTACCTTTAGTCATATAAACACGTGTTTCACTTGATACATCTTAGACACTTTTAGTAGCTATAGATGGGAGGTTCTCTCCTTTACATTAAAATTTAGATTATCACTTCTCAAAATGCTGAAGTACAGAATTTTATATACTTGCAAACATTTAGAGTTCTGTTCATGTATCTGTAAAATTCCAACAGACAAATTAGGAAAATTTGAAGCCAGACTTTCACAATGTTTTTGGATAATGTTTGGAAAACATTTAATGTAAGCAAATGTTACAATTGACATAAACAAGATGAAACAAAACCTAACATTTCCTAATCAAGAAAATTTGTATCTTGGTTGCATGGAAAGTTCTAATATTTTGACATTTGGTGTAAGCTTGGAAATAATTGTAGATTTTTCTACAGGACAGACTTTTACATTTTAAAAACTTATATGGCAGAATGATAACATCTTAAGATCTTTTAGGATACTTCTGTTAATTTTACAAAATATCAAGAACTTCCTACAAACAGAATGCTTCTTCCAAGTTATAGAAAAATAACAGCCAGATTTTTCTAGCTATTTCAAAGTACAAGCTCAACATCAGGGCAGAGGAGAAAAACTAACTTTCCTAAAAGGAACAGTACCTTGATACCTGCTCTCTGAAAAGAAGATTAAAAATTATTTCAAAATGAACAGATTTGAACAACCACAGACTCCTCTTCTTGAGATCTGAACAGTTCAGTCAAACCAGGTTGGTTCAGGAACGCATAATCATATTAGCACAATGTTGTGTCCAAGCTGATTTAGTTCTCTTGAGAGACCATTTTACCTGGCAATCTGGGAACTTTGTTAAGCAAACAACGCATTAGTGGAGGGACCCAGGACCACAGCCATATACACTATTTCTCATATTGCAGCCTCTTTCATTCTTCTAACATGACTCTTACATTTGTCATATGTAGTATATTTTCTGCAGCCTATTGTGTATAGTGGTGTCAAACAAAATGGATTTTGGACCTTTTCTAATTTAAATGTCTATTATATAGTTCTTCCTGATTGAAAGGGATGAAGTATGATATTTTAGTACTGCCTATATTATAGCAAAATAATGACTATAATAAAATAATGAATATTAAGCTTAGAATTAGAGCACAGATCTCAACTTTTTGAGAGTTTTGGTTCTGAAAATGCCTTTTATTGACTTCTAAAATGGATCTTAATATGAAAGAGGTTATGTGCCATGATGCCAATAGCAGGAAGGGCTGGTTTCTACAACCCAGGAGGGCTCCTTTGTGCCTGTGTTTCAATCTACTCCCTCCATTTAGCCTCAAATGGGAAGCCAAGTGCACATCTATGTTTTCCAATCAGTTCCAAAAATCCCTTCCAGAATATTATTAGAGGCTTTCAAAGCAAGCACAAAAGAGATATTTATTCTTTTAAGATAGTAGAAATTGGAAAGAAAAGAGAAAGAGAGAAAAAACAAAGAAAAAAAAGAAAAAGCAAAGAAACCCTTTATTGTGTTTTATTTACTGTTGAGTCTGAAAACTGTCTCTCATTAGAGTAGAATAAATTTTAATAAAGAAGCATACTAAAGAAAATATGGTCTGATTTTAACTGTTTCAGGTACATAGCTCTTCGAATTCAGGATCTTAACAGATTTCTCCATCCCACTGTGATTTACAGTGATCTCTTTCCTAACTTATGTTTTTTTAATAGATTTATTAATTTCCATGCATGTAGTATATCTAAATATGTATCAATTTTAAAAGTTAGGAGAGTAAAACTCAGTCCCTGGGGAAAATCAAGGGCATGGGAAGTCATTTAAATGAACAATAAAAACCAGAGATGGATGGAGAAAGATAAAATATCTCCAAAATGTAAAGTGTTTTAATCTTTTCTCTCCTCACATTCTGAAACACTTATCACTCTAAGACAAAAAAATGACAATAACTCATTATGTACACTTTTAGAGTACTTTTCTGGGAAGAAAGAAGACAGGCATAAGGCCAAAAGGCAAGGAAGAAAGAACATGGAGCAGAAGGAGAGGAGAAAGGAAGGAAGGGAAAGAAGGAAGGAGAAAAGAGAGAAAGAAGAACAAGAAAGAAATGAAAAAACAGAAGAAAAGAAGAAAGAAGAAAGAAGAAAGAAGAAAGAAGAAAGAAGAAAGAAGAAAGAAGAAAGAAGAAAGAAGAAAGATGAAAGAAGAAAGAAAGAAGAAAGAAGAAGAAAAAGAGAAAGAAAAAGACAGGACTATAAATTCTTCATTTCTGTCCTGCATGGCTTATCTGCTGTGATTTACTGTTGTGATTGTTGACTAGCTGACCACTGATTTCAATGCAGGGGTATAGAAGAGACAGATTGACATGAGTTTCATTAAAATTCAAGAAACTCAACTCCGCAGAGAGCATGACTAACTTCCTTATACATGACAAGAATCCCCACAGATGGTTCTTCACCCTTGCTAAAGGAATTAAGTCTACCAAAAGAATCCTTGTCTATAAGCAGCCAATTCCCCAAATCTACAGGCTCATCTGCACAGAAATTCTTTATACTGTCATTCTTAAGTACCTTAGGGTAGCAGTGAAAGACAGGGAGCCAACAGGGAGTGCCGACTGCTGCCTCCACTACCCCTCAAGCATGCTGGTGGCATGGGGATGATGGGATTATAAAGTAAACATAATAAAACACAGTACTAGGGCATTCAGTGGCCACAGTATATTTGCTTGCTTATCTTTTCCCTGTAAGAGCTGGGGATGAAATTCTTATTACAACTGCACAGAGCCTGTGTATAAAATTGGCAGTTATTAAACCATTAAGGCAGTCCACAAGCGAATATTGAATTTAGTTTTCTATACCAATTAACTTCCCCTTTTCATATAATTCCTATTTTTTTCTTTTCTTCCTTTTTTGTGATTATTCTCTCAAGCTCTACATTTTATCATCAAAAGTTGAAGCTTTGCCTCTCTGGTGCTCTGTCTCACTCTCACTCCCTTTCACTTGTGCTTATATACACACAAAGCCTGTTAATAGCTGGCTACATCGTGTCACTGAGGATGAAGAAGAAGCTTCATTTACTTAAAAACAAAAAAATCCTTCTGTCCTTTTTTTTCTGTCAATCAAGCCAACAGTAATTAAAAGACAGGAGTGGGGGACGAAAACAAGGCTTTTGCCTGAAGAACAAAAGAAGAAACATTTAATAGGGACAACAGAATAAAAAAGAAAATTAATTAATAATTAAAAGATCAGCTGTTTCTATATTCAAAATGAGGAAACCGTTCTGAGGAACCTGGAAATAAAGTTTTTTAAACATTTGTTATTAAATAGGGATATTAGAAAACCATATGTTTTACAGGGTATGAAACCTCTCATCTCTTGGTCAGTAGTTGGATCTAACACTTGCTGTAATAACAAAATTGTGTTCCTATCAGATCAGACATGTCTCTGAAAGCTCAGTAAGAAGCCTCAGCTCCATGTCACTCAGAATATTATGCATGGATATCATAAAAGCCTGTTGATTTTACTGTCACAATTCTCTGTGACACAATAAAGTAATATCACTGTCTTACTGATGTAAAATTGTGGAAAACAGTGATCATATCAACTGTATCAAGAAATATCAACAGTTCTCAGTAATCAGCGAATACAGGTCTACAAACTTCTCAGTGTATTAATTAAATACAAGACCATCCATCCTCTTATCATAGAGAAGATAAGGACACAGAAATTACATGGGAAGCTTTCACTCTTAGTAGATGACTGTACCGTACCAAGGATATTGAAGTAAGATGGAATAACTTATCACACTACTTCAGATACTACATAGAAAATGCTGTCTCCATTTCTATCAGTCTGTCATCTCTAGATAAAAGCCAACTGAATTCTCAGTACTTAGGGAGAAAACCAAACCCCTATAAAAAAGATTTTCCCCCAAAGTGTACTTTTTTTCAGAAATTTTAGATGTTCTCCTCAGTTCCTCTCTCAAAGGAATCATCATAACAGAGAAGATGTTGACTTGCGGCTGGAAAAGAACAACTGGCTGGCATGGATGATCTTTCTATCATAAGTTTGCCACTGATGAAAAAGTTAAGTGCATCCCAAAACAAGTGTAGATGGCAGAAAGTAGAGTAAGGCAATATGACTGACTGGCTGTAAAGTCTTACAGAGATGGCAAGCAAATGGACAAACTGTTTCTTGTCCACAAAACATGATCAGCCACATTTGTGCTTTGTGAGGGTAAGGCAAAGACTATAGGCCAATTCCAAGGCTATTACCTTCACCTGCTTTTGCTGTCGCAGTGGCAGTTGCATCCCAGATACAATCTGTATCCAAACTGAATTTAAGGGCATGCACTAGTAATTGCAGCTATAAAAAAGGAAATCTCAGTGGAAAGTGTCTTCGTTAATTTAAAGGCCCTAGAAAATCTAGCTGGATAAAAGATCTTCTCTGCACACCTTTTCTCTGTCACCTCTCTCATCGATGTTCGGAAAGCTTGTCCTCTCTTCAAACATTTCTGTTGGATTTTAAGGATTCTGCTTCCTACATAAGCAGATTACTCATCAATACTGGCAGGAGAACAAGACATCCTGTCATCATTCTCGGTCAGGCATCCCTCTACCAGTACACTGTTGGCTCAGGGAGCTGTGCATAGGACTGTTTCTTTGTACACACAAGAAAAGCACCCCATTTCTAAGAAACATGTGAGGGACGTTAGCCCTGGATCTAACAGTCAGCCCTCCTGCCATCTTTGTCCTCTCCACACTGAAGGGCATGCATCCTACTGTGATCAGCCATTTTGGAAAACCTAAGCTCTTAAACTAACTGTAAGAAGTAAGTGGGTCAAAAATGCCAAAGATGATGCAGAAGATAGTCTGTGTTGGAAAACCATACTCATTCTTTGAATGCCTTAATTGTCATCTAAATCACCAGTACCTGTGCTAAGGCAATCCTTTTTTTAGAAACAAATCATGATGTGTACAAACTGTGTGGTCCAGCATCCTTTTCTAAAGAAATCTTTCTAGTCTCCAGAGGACACCTGACATTGAATAAACACGTAGTCCAAAAACTGTTGCAAGGCTCCCTAGTGAAGAGGGCTCTCTTTTCCCCAATCTGTAATTAATTTTTATTTTGAGTAAAAATAAAAAAAAAAGTATTATTCTCTGTAGACATTCACACTGAGATAAAGTATAACACATTGATTCCAATCACCCTTGAATTCATCTTGTTCTTCTTTGAACATACCTCCTTGGGTCTCCATAATGTCAGGTGTCATTAAATTCTAGAGTTTAAATGTTGTTTAACTACAGCAATGCATATTTTTTAATTAAAATACATATTAAAAAAAAAATAAAACAAACAAATGAATGAGGAATTCAGCTTGAAAGTGCATGTGCTTTTTCTTCAATTTTGCTCTCCACCTGGCTACTTTTACTACTTCCTAGATTGCAACACACAAACATCATATGTCCCATGTTCATATTTCTTTTCCCTTCCTCTGAAACATGTTTGCCTGCTTTCTTTTCTTCCTGGAAACCTTCTTTATCTCTATTTGTGCTTCAAGATTTCATATAGCTGTTTGCTTCACTTCCTGCTTTTTCCAAACAGCCCTTCAAAACAACATTGCAGTAGATCATAATTCACTGCTGTCAGAGAAGGTCTGATATTTTCTCCATTGAGAGAATTTCACCAGTCCCAGATAGCCGGAGCCACCAGAAAGTGAAAAAGCAACCCTACTCCCTTTGCTACTCAGCCTTTTAGCAGAACAGAGAAGAACATAGTGTAACACTCGGAAACATACAGCAAACCCGAGCAAGCAAACAAAATAGATGCCATCTGCCACAGTCTGGAGAGCATATTCCCTGCCAGCCTTGATTCAAGACAGCTAGAATCCAATCAACTTAAAGGTTCTGGGTTTTTTTACAGTGTCATGCTATATCAGTGTTTTCTTTGTAGGAAGAAACAGCTGATAGGATCAGTGTTTATTTCTTTATTTTAAAGGTTTTTATTTGCTCTTTTCCTTTAAGAACACTGCGTACAGGTACTGGAGCTTTCTATACAATAGCAGAAACTGAGGTCCCATAGAGGGTCAAAACTTGTAATGCCAGTTTCTATCATGCAGAGGTTAAGACAGGAAGTTCCTTTGTCCTGAAAAAACTTACTCCTGTCCTCAACCATCACAAATGAGATTAGAAGCCAACTCATATCAACCTTGTAGTATGTGGTGAAATTTGCAGTATCTTTATACCTATACCAGATTATTTTTATTGTCACAAATGTCCAGTTTAGGGTAGGGGGATGAGGTTCAGTCCTACCAGGAAATATACTAAGACATCAAAATATTTCAATCATTCAATTGACTGGAATTATTTTTCTTGAAAATATAGCCTGAGGAGCTATCTTAGATGTCTTATATAATAAATATTATCCAAAATATAAGCACCATATAATAATTTCTGCAGTAGTACAAACGTTCAGCTTATATTGGAGATCTTCTTGAGTGTATAATGACAGAAGCTTTTGTCATCTGTGCTTTACCACTTCAGCCCAAGTAGGAATTAATACCTCTGGAAAATACTGTTGTAATGTAACATGACACAGAATAACCTCTCAACAGTTTTAAGGTCACCATACATCACAATGTAGTGACTGCTAAGGGTAGGAAGAAGCATAAAACTGAATGCGAAATGCTGGTTAACATGACTTCTCTTTCCTACAGCATTATAATAAGAAAAACTGGAATACCATGGCAGAAACCTTATCTTGAGTGAGATGTTCTTCAGTGGTTTCTAGCTGCCTATTCACACTTAGAGTTTCATCTTCTGTTAGTCTAGAAATATATACCACCCAGCACTTCTGGAGAATCGTCTTTTGAATTAATAATTGTGAGCAATGACAGTCCAGTAACAGTGAATGACATCAGAATGTTTTGACTTTCAGACAACAAGGCACATTCATGAGTGGTAAGAAATGGTCTCCCTTCTTTCTCACCTTATTGGCAATATCATAAGATGAACACCTTTCTCATCACAGCATGAGAAATTAACTCTCACCACCACTCACGTCACCAACGCAACTGAATTCTCATAATTCACTTTTTCAAAAAAAAATAATTCAAATGCATCATGCCTAAAAAATTACCTTTTCAAAGGACACAACAAGTCCCAAACTAAAAGGTTGACATCTGAACACAATTCACTATCTGGTGACTATGGAAATCAACAACATGTTGCTAGTGCTCCAACTACAATGTTTGTTGCCTGTTTGTCAACAATACAAAATGTTTATATGACCCATATAAGTCCATCTTTTCAGAGTAAGAGGTGTCAGTGCTTTGAACGTCAGCAACTTTTCTCTTTCAATGGAGAATCTTGGGTCCAACCTGTTGTGTTAGCTAAGATGATAGTAATCACATTTGCATCAGGTTATGGAATTGTCAAGGGAGCTCTAAAAGTAAAAAAAAATCTCTACAGTTTCTCAAATGAATTTTATCTGGTAAAGTAGATTTGTATAAAAGGTGAGAAATCACTGCTTGCTTAGAGCTATCAACATAAAATCAACATTTGCCTTAGCAGCACCAGGTATAAAATGATTACATTCTCTGTATACTCTTGAGAAGGACTTTATTTCTGAAATTCTACATACTTTCCATTTAATAGAAATCGTAAGTGCACAGAAGTTTGGAATATATAATAATCTTTCAGTATCATATAGCATCAACTTTATATTTCAAGAGCTGGCAGGATTTTGGCCCAAAGTTGTGCAAAATCTGTACAGCTTTTTCTTGATTTCTGCTGCCTTCAGTGCCTCTAGCTGAACATTCAGAAATGGAAGTGCCCCAAATTAGTGACCACAGGTTGAAGCTTTCATTCTTGCTTGGTTTGTCAAAGAGGTTGTGATCTTGTCTCTCTTTTGGAAAGCATAATGTACCTTATGTGTCTTTGGGAGCTATGGACATTGCAAATATAAGCTCCCAAATTTAGTGAAATATTTGTTACAGAGATTGTAGATCATTCCTTTCATGAGAAATAACTATTCTTTCCTGTAAGAGACTGTGAACATGCTCAAGTAAAATGTAAGCCAATTGGCAAATAAAATTGGTCTAGAGAAACCAAGTTATTAAGGAAATTAATATTGGCAATGCTTATACATATATATCTCTCATAGGCATTTAGGAAAAAAAAAAATCCATTCTTTTAGTATTTTAATTTTGTAATTTTTTAAATACTGAAAATTTGTACAATTTCTGTAGAAAACAAGAATGTGTGGCCAAAAATGTCTCATCTAAAAAAAAATAATTCTCTACTGACAAATATTCTAACAGTCTTCAACGTATTTTTAGTGAATTTTGTAATGTATAATTTATCTCCTTTTTTTTATTATCCCTTTTGCGTACACATATAATTTTAAATTTACATAACATCCTTGATTTTTTTTTCTTTGTTGTTTTGGTATCCTCATAATTCTATTTCGTATTTGATGATTCAGATAGAAACAATTTTTGTCTCTTGGCTCAAAGTAAGTTTTGTGCGCTATTGTAATTTTATTTAAGTAAATACTATTCAAAATGTCAAGTATTATTATGTATAATAGATCCATAAATATTGTAAAAAGAGGTATGAACAGCCTAAAGAAATATCAGAGACTTTTCCAAACTTTAAGAAGACAAGGTTGATATTGATATGACTACCTTGTAGTTGCTAGTACCTATGTTTATGATTGTTTCTATGTTTCTATAAGCAATATAATAAGTAATACCCAATGCACATGAGTATGAAAATTATGTTAGAGAAATATAAATATAGCTAGTATTAATAACTTTTCTTCTTCCAATAACAGCCTGAGACAGGAAACAGGAATGGTGCTTTGACAGGTAAAGCAAAGGACTATCTTTCTCCTCTACTATTAACTTGTCAAGTCAATACAGAAAAATCACTTAAGCAAATATTTTCAAAGTTAGGTGAATAAATGAAGATACTTCAACATAAAAGTAGATGCTGTAGTAAGAACAATACAATTCAAGGAGAACTTGAATCACCTAAAAATAACTCTGTTTTCCTACTGTCATCTTCTAGAGCTGTCCATGCTCATATAACTGACAATCTTAACACAAAACTGTTGGTAGAGAGAGGGTTAAGACAGAAACAACAACATCAAGGGGACAAAATCATTTTGTAACCCACACCATGCTGAATCACAGTGTTCTTCTCCTGAAGGATGATGCATGGGTTATATGAGAAAAAGCATGGAGCCTATCAGAGCAAGATCCATGAAGAAGACTAATTGATTACTCCAAAATATTTAAACATACTTTTAAAACAACGTATCTTACTTCTTTTTAAGGCCAGAAATTAAAACAAGAGATAACTGAACTGAAAGTGTAACCCAGTTTTTCCAAAAATCCAAGTCTGAGCCTTCAGAAATTGGAAGACATTGCAGCTCAAGTCATTAAGCTCATACAGTAGATTTTTTAAAGAGAAGAGTTGGTTACAATTGCCCTTAGAGGGAGTGATCCTTGAGTCAGAAGAACTCAACACTATCTATGATTATGAAGAACTTATTTTCTTTTCATTTAGTTTGGGGTAGAAGGAGATAAAAGGGGGGGTGACTGTTGTGGCAGTTTGGATTAATATAAGAAAAGATGAGATAATAAAACATCTGTTAAGAACATGTGTTGAAACTCCAGGGTATACACTGAAACTAGTCAGTAGTATCTGTGAGTGAAAGAATGAATAAATAATTGTATAAAATCATGTTTCCTTCTATCATTCGTCCAATAAATGGAACCCACAAGGATTTTCTAAATTTTGTCAAGAATAGAGGAACCTAACCTCTCCACAGCTGTTATTTAATACAACATCCTCACATGACAGTTCTACTAAACTGAATCCAGTCTCATCAATGACCTGGATGAAGGGACAGAGCGCAGCCTCAGCCAGTTTCCTAATGACACAAAACTGGGAGGAGTGGCTGACACGCCAGAAGGCTGTGCTGCCATTCAGTGAGACCTGGACAGGATGGAGAGCTGGGCAGAGAGGAACCTGATGAGGTTCAATAAGAGCAAGTGTAGAGTTCCGCATGCACCAGTACAGGTGCTGAACAACAGCTCTGTGGAGAAGGACCTGGGAGTCCTGCTGAACAGAAAGTTGACCATGAGCCAGCAATGAGCCCTTGTGGCCAAGAAGGCCAATGGTATTCTGGGGTGCATGAAGAACAGTGTCCAGCAGGTCGAGGGAGGTTCTCCTTCCCTGATACTTTGCCCTGGTGAGGCCACAACTGGAGTTCTGTGCTCTCTTCTGGGCTCCCCGGTTCCAGAGGGACAGGGAACTACTGGAGAGAGTCCAGAGGAGGGCTAAGAAGATGATGAGGGGACTAGAGCATCTCTCCTATGAGGAAAGGCTGAGACCTGGGGCTCTTTAGCCTGGAAAAGAGAAGACTGAGAGGGGACCTTATCAACGCTGATAAATACCTAAAGGGTGGGTGTCAAGAGGATGGGGCCAGGCTTTTGTCAGTGCTGCCCAGTGACAGGATGATCTCCAGAGGTCCATTCCAACCCTTGCCATTCTGTGATTCTGTGAAACTAGAGAGGACTAAAGAAAATATGAAAGGCCATTGTAAAAGAGAAATCATGGCCCAGAGAACTTTGTCAGTGAGAAAAGGCAGGGGAGGAAAAGAAAAGCTCAGAGAAATGATGCACCTACTCTTGAGCCCCCAAGAATGCCGGAGGCAGGAACTAAGTTATGTGTTAATGGTTTCTCTCTCTTAGATGAGTTGCATTTCATGAGTATAAATAAGTATAAAATATACTCTTAAAAGTACAAAGGGGTGTTACGGTGTATATGGCTCAGTTGACTGTTACAAAACTACCTCAATGCTCCAGGATCATCTTCATTCTAGAAGATAAGGGGTGGTGTTCTTCTAATTAAAAAAACCGATCACTGTTTCCATGGATTCCAGTGCCCTGATTGGTGCACCACATTTGCTGTCTCTTTGCCACCCTTTCAAAAATTACTTTTCTACTTGCCCTATATTAGAGAGCTCCTCATTAATGAATGACAGGCATGCAAGAGGACAGAGATGAAGAAAATAATTCCCAGGAAGTGTAAGAAATGCTATGATGTCCTGCAGGAAGCCTGGAGCAGTTCTAGGAAGAGGGCCAAAATCTCCAACTTTATCTAGAAATAGTTTTAGCCAAGCTTTGGCGAAGAACGCATTCTTCCTCTTTTTAGAAACAGGTGGCTGCAGTTAAAAGCAATACAACCCCAATCACTTACAAGCTAGTTATCTTAAATTGTTTTCTTGAAATTGGATGATGATGAGATTTTTTCAGTGTATCTTTCCCTCTTTGAGTTTCTGCTCTGTCTGTTTGAGTTTCTCCTTATAGGCATATTGCAATAGCTGCTGGCTAAAAGAACTAGCTGAGGGAACACAGGCATTCTCAGTTCTCATTAGGATACTGGGAAAAAAGTATTATCCTCTGTCTTTTTACTTATAGTGCTGGAGGGACATTATAGCAGATAACTGTAAAAAGCAGAAAAGATTTTGTCACATTCCTTTTTCCGCTACCTGGATGGTACTGTGGAAAATATTGACAAAACAATGTAAACAGGGTTTTATGAACTTCCTAACACTGAAGCGTTGATACCTTTCCCTTTCAGTGATGGCCATTTGGGTCACACTATCAGGAAGCACAAATAAAATATTTGATATTAAATAAATATAAGGTAAAGTGACATTTAGGTTGAAAGAGCTCTAGGATATCTTTGGGAAACAGATTTGTCAGCATAGGTAGCTTAAATTTACAAAGTCTCCAAACCCTTTCCTGATCTTCCACCCCACAATTCCTCTACTGTGTGTAAGTACATGTGAAACTAAAGAAAGGCTAATTGTACATAGTTGTCATTTTTGGCTTTTAACTGTAACTGAAAATCAAGCAGAAAGAGAAAACAATAATCAGAAAGTCAGCTGCTCAATTGAAGTTCTATGCTAGGGAAGATTTCAGTCTTCTGATACAACCCAATACCTTTCACACTCTTCTTACTCTCTCCTTCCTGAGAGTGCTCTCCTTTGTGTTTTGGTATACTTTCTACGTTCTCCATATTTCAAAATTTAGCAGCAAAATATTGTAATAGGTTAATTTTAAGCTGGATATCATTAAAGAGATAATTAACTGAAAAATCAATGATCAGTTTTGAACACTACCTTGAATCCAGCTGTGCAATCCTCACACTTTCTGGAAGCCAGGAAAGATGACTTGTGGTTTAAGTTATATCTTGCTTCTCATTGCCTCCCAAGAGGTAAGGTAAACTATAAACTGATGAGAGATGTTACTGCATCAATTATACAAGCTGAAGTTTTCTACCCACAAGCAGAAACAGCACTAGAACTGTTCCTGTTGCCCTGAAAATGTGCCTGAACTTTGACTTTAAGACATCATGTCTCAAAACTGAAACACTCTTTAGTTTTTAGTATCTGTGCTTTTTGACAACTAGCATGGTGCAGTGATATGCACACCTCATGACTGGACCACAGACACACGCTTCTGAATTGCGAACCATGAAATTGCCATCGGTTGTTTGGAACTTTCCCTTGGCTTAAAGTGGTGAAAAACCACTGAGTGATCTAGAGAAAAAAAGGTACTGAACACTGTTACTAAAGCCTATAAATGTTTATTCTGGACTTTTCCCCCTGATTTAATTATATTTTAAAATAGAATCAGATCATATTAAACAGTCTATTTCCTTTCTCCATTTCCTATGCTCACAAAAAATGGACATCTGTTGGGTTTAAAACATTTGAATGAGTACCAAAATCAGCAGTATATGGGCACAGTTCTCACAGCAGAGCAGAAACAACTTTTTAAAATGTTGATGTATGGGTTGAAGCTATCGTGTTTACCTAAAATACTGTTAAAACTGGCACAAACACACGTAGACAAGCACAAAGAGAATCTGTTGAGAATTGCAGATTTACTAACCAAAAACATGATATGTCTTTTCTAGGGGGGTAATCTACTGTCAGCCCAATATTTGCCCTCTGTGCCTCTGGCACTGTTTTGCTGAACGAAGGACCAAGTCCTATGAACAAGATGTACGCACAACCGAGTATGCTACACAATAGACCCTTAAGGCAGAGGAAGGGTGTATGTGATACCATCTTCCTTCCCACTCACCTGGACTTGCTGTTCATAAATCAAGCCTAAGATACTAAGCCGAAGAAGAGGAGGCCAAAAGTTGGCTTCAGGAGGTGCTAAGAAAACATTATTCTCTTGGTGGGGGAGTCATCTTTCCTGGTGAGCATGAAAGAATTTCTCTATGCTTATATGTATTAAACCTGATATAACAGGAGAAAGGCAAGGGGCCTTCAGGAAGATGGTGGTGGGGAGTCACCCTTAGGCACAAGAAAGGGCGATTTCCTCCAAAAACAGTTTATTTGCACTCTTGGGAAGTGTATCCCTGAATTAAGCTGAGAAAGTATGAAAACAGCATAGGTGGATGCCACCCTTCCTATAGAAAAGTAAAAACTGTCTAACTGTCAGAAATGATATATGCCTTAGACATACAGTGTGTTTTTTCAGCTATCCCTTACATTTACTTTTTTAACCCAATCCCTGAACTTCACTCCTCTGAATTCGCCTTAGGCTATATCCTTTTTTCCCAGCACCATACTAAGAGGTCAGTTCTGGTCACTGGTCACTGGAGTTTGTGACTCCAGGGAAATTCTCTTCAGCTCCATTACCCCAAGATTGAATATTTGGTGGTTTCAGGGGATGAGGCAAACATACTCCTGAAAATAGTAATTCTGTAATAAGATGAAGTATATTTTTTGCAGGTCAATTATCCATTAGTGGGGCTAGCAAGCTGAGGTTCAGCTTTGCTGAACTTCTGAAAATAGTGTTTCAATTAACCAAGCAAAATTGGGAAAATGTTCACACAAGTGATTAGAAGAAAATTTGTAAAATTTCAAGTCTTTCTGCAAACAAGGGCCAGAGTGCTTCTTAGAAAATACTTTTCTGAAGGTATTCTTTACAAGTGAGCAAAACCTTGTGATTTTTTTTTTTTCCCTGAGCTTGTTTTCAGAAATGTCATGACCATTTATTCCTGTATTTTCCATGCAATATCTGCCTAAAAGCTGCTGCCAGCACAGAAAATTCCTGCCTGAACTTTTGAGAACTGGCAATATTGTAACCAGTTGGAAAGCAGCTCTAGATATGGGAAATGTCAGTCAAGTTTAAGCACTGACTTTGCTTCCTAAGATGCCTGGCTCTGTGATGCCATTCTTCCTACAGTATGCCAACACCTTCTACAAACTGGGCTACCTTCTGCTGCTGATTGCGTCCTTGTCATCACTCCACAGAGCTGCCAGCCCAAAGCGTTTACAAACCCAGAAAGGCTGCTGAAATCCACACAATTTTAAAATTGTAGGTTTTAGGTGTCCTTATTTATCATTCTGCTGCTGACCCCTTGAGGTGTGCACACTTCACAGTTTCGAGATCTCTCTTTGCAAGTGTGAAAGAAAAAAAAACCTCTTGGTTTTCTTATAATTAAAGGTAAGACTTTCAGTGATTGACTCGTCTCCTCTTTTGGAGCTTTGAGAAAAAAAAAATCATGATAAAATTTTAGGAAATAGCGAGTGTTAGTAAAACTTTAACAAATCAGATAAACAAATCAGGGCTGGAATTAAAGGCAGTATGTTACCTGGACCTATATAACCACAGCAGATCTATGTAACTCCTGGTAGAGTGTGATTGCTAAGTGAATAGCGTTGGTGAAGGGGCATCACTGAAGTGACAGAAAAGGAAATACTAGTGAAAGATGCTGGGGAAAAGTTCCTTCTGAAAGAAAGCTTTAATGTTTCCAGAAAGCAGGCTGGATATTAGTTGCAATTTTGCTCTGAAAGACTCTCACAGAATGACCTGCACAGAATTCAATTTCTTTCCCTTGAAAGGAGGCAGAATTGAGTCAACCCTGCCTGAATTTGAACCTATGGCTCAGGGGAGTCTAAGTAATTCAACCCTTAGGCACAGACTTTTATGCCATCACCCTCCAGTGTATGATAAAAGGTATTGTATAAAGAAAGGAAACAGAATTGTAATGAGGGAAGTTTTGGGTGAGTCACAAAGTGATACAGGTTTCAGATATTTTTGGAGGGGGGAATGAAATCACATTTTTTTCAGGTTATGGTCATAACTTCAGCAAACAACAATTGGGTTAAAAACATTTTGCAAATACTCAGCTCAAGATTTTATGCTCTTTAAGAAAGTTTAGGAAAGTTTTTGGGGTGTGTGTTTTGTTTGCTGGTTGCCTCTTCCTGACTTTCTGCTGTCATCTGCTCCTGAAAGAGAACTTGCCAGGAGGTAATGTTTGTAGCTATATTTCTAACACATCTGAAACTGAAAGTAATGGGAACCACATGAAAAAATTCAATCTCTTTTTTTCCCATTGCAAAACAAAGAACTGAAAGTTCGAAAGAATGTTTGTGAAAATATTACTAGTAACAATGCTGTGGACATTTTGCTGCTGGGTTTCTCTCTCTTTCCCTTCATTTATATATAAAACTCACAGTGAACACGACCTTTGGAGTTGTATTGCTTCTGCTTGTGAAGTAAAATTAGGTTTGAAAAAGTAAATTTTATATTTTCTTGGAAACACTAAAACTTTGTCCCTGTGGGGACAGGTTTTACTTATTTCATTCAGATAGAGTTTGGATTTTGCTCAAAATCAAGATAACTCCTATATGATACCCTCTAATATAATTGCAGATAGTTATATTATCCCTGTAAAAATGTTTGCACCAAACAGCACCTGGTGGAAATGAGTTTCATAGTTTTTCAATCGGTTTAAAATGAGCTGCCTTTGAATTTTGCTGAATATTTCCTTATGTTTCGATTATAAGAAATTATAAGAAATAAGAGCACTTTGCTCATTTCTATACATCTTTCATTTAAAGGTACACATACTGGAATTATTTTGGAGAGGAAAGCTTTCTTTATAGTTCTTTATTCTAAAGACATTTTCTTTCTGTAATATCACAGTTTTGTCTTGCCAGGTAACCAAAATGGAACACATTACTCTAGGTAAGATTTTCTTTCCAGTTCTTGTATGGTTTCTACAGCTGATGTCTTTCTGAGCACTTCTTTCTGTTGATCACCCAAATAGGCAGGATTCTTCCCTTTTCCTGTCTTTAGACCCCACCAGAGTATAAGAGCAATTCAGTTTGCTCCTTCCATGATGCATTATTTCCTTTTCATAAAAAAAATAACAATTAGTCCTTTCATTGAATTCTGTTAAATCACTTTGGGATTCTTTGGGTTATCTTATAGTTCTAAATGAGCTGCACAATATTTGGACACAGTTGATAATTTTTATGCAGAACAGTTGCTTAAAAAAAAAATAAAATCAGTGTACTCAAACCCCAAAATTTCTATGGGAAAGGTATTATTAAGTAGGAATAATTAAGTAGTACTAGGGTTTATAATGATTTTTAAAATTATTTTTTAATTGTTCAGATCAAAAAATTCAATATCTATTTTTAACTATAAAATGTGTTATTTGATTTCAGGTAAAATTTAAACAGAAGATTTTGCTCAAAATAAAAATTCCAAAGAAAAAATTCTACAGATTTTCTTTGAAAATTGTTAGAGGAATGAGAGAACAAGAAAACATTCAGACTCAGGAAAAAAAAATTCAAAAAAATCCTTCATCTTTTAAAAGAAACTGTTCAAATTAGGGAAAAAATATGTACCTAAACCAAAAAAACCAACCAAACCCAAACCAAACAACAAAACAAAACAAAATACTGTTCTCCTGAAGTTTCATGGGGTACACAGGCTGTTAGTGTGTATTTATATATTCTAGTTTTATCCTAGTGACTTATTTAGGTCATGGCATTAAATTCAATTTATTCTGAGTTGTCAGCAAATACTGGGAGAAATCAAGATCATTTAAATGTTGTGAAATATCAGGGAGTATGACCAGATGTTCTCAGTAGGTCGTCTGTTGGCCATAGCAAGGAGAAAAGGCAGAAATATCCCAATGTTTCTGTTGATCTGTCCCAGCCAGAGACAGGGACTGGAGTGCAGTATGAGGTGGAGTACATGATAAAGCCCTGAAATAAAGGGGTCTGATTATCACTGCACAGAGCAGATGCCTGTCTTCTACATCATGGACCATTTCTGATGATTCAAAAACAGATTAAAAAAAAGACATAGTAGAAACACCAGCACTGATTTTCTTCCTTTACAGAGGTGGAAATACCCTAAATACTGTCCTTTAGATTTGCAGTTCATTTTTTTAGATCTGAGGCTTGATTTTTTTCTCACATTCATGGGAGCAACTTGGTTGTCACTGGTAGAAATGTAATAGTGTTAAACTAGAATGTTTCACGGTGCCCCTCCAAAATCACCGTGTTGCTATGGATAACAAAGTCTCAACTCCAGTTCTGGGAATTTGGGAGAAGATGGATTTGGGCTTTTTCTTTGTTTGGGTATTTTTGACTGCATTAAACCCACTGCAATTCTCCTGCTATGCTTATGAGGGTATAGTAAAAAAAAATGTATTATGTTAAATAAGGCCACTATTAAATACACCTCCAGTGAGTCTTCCTCTGGTTTAATAAAGAGTCGTCATGAGTACAATACAAAAGGCCCACTTGGTACAGCTGAGAATGTACAACCTAGTTGTGACCCTCAAAGCAATGGATTCACCCATCAGGTTTTGCTATGGGTAACGCATTTGTTGCTGTGCTGTGCCAGCTTGATTTAACTGGCACATATGAACAATGGCAACACAAGCCTGATTCCTGAACATTTAAAACTAGCTGTTGAAGGCAGATGGCATTCTCCAGTTCTCACACTGCTCTACTGCAGAGAACTAAAGTTTAAACTATCAGCTACCTGCCATTTTTGAAATTGCTGCAGATAAAAACTCTTTGATGATTTCAGATTTCTGCTGCTTGCTTGCAGGCTTACAGAGAATAATTGCTACCATAAGAAAACTACTGAAAGAGACAATAAACTGATTTTGGCTGGAAGTACATTGTAATTCTGTTCTATATTGGTATGTGCTGCACCACAGAGACAAGTGTTTGTTTTAAACAACAACAAAAAAATAGCTAAACTGAGGTGGAAGAAAAACAACCCACCAGTTTAATAGTTCTGATATAATAATCTGTGAACCAGCTAAGATAGAAACTTAATTGTTACTGAAAAGATTAAATAGACTGTGTCTGGCATAAAACACATAGGGCCATATGCCATCCTGCAAGGCTGCAGAACAAAAGAATGAGGCACAACATAATCCAGAACAAAGACCCCATCTGTAAGGGGAAACCATTAATGTGTTATGGCTCACTCATTCTTCTTCAAGGTCTTATCCCTATGCTTCCCTAAATGTGAACATCATATAACCTCTGTCCTCCCACTCAAGATCCTTCTGTTTATCTGGGTTAGGTCTTACATCAGTTCTCTTTACTACTGGTCCCTAAAATGGTACTGGGATTTATTTTCATTGGTCAGCCACCATGGCTCTCATTTTTTTTTAGATTTGTTTCTTTCTGAGACAGGGAATTACGACCTACTTTGCTCATCTTTTGATGTCAATTTTTATCTTTGACTGCATGTTAAAGCAATTATGTTTATTTTTGCCTAGCTGATCAAGTTCTGCGACACTGACTTATCTTTGTCTTATCATCAGTCTTAAGACTTTGGAGAATCACAGAATAGCTGAGGTTTGAAAGCAAGTCTGGAGGTCACCTAGACCAACCCCTGTGTTCAAAGCCTGGTCAAATAGAACAGGTTTCTCAGGACATTGTCCATCTGTCTTTTTAACATTTCCAGCAATGGAGACTCCACACACTCTCTGGAAACCTGGGGAATCTGTTACAGTTCTTGATAGATATAAAATACGTTTTTTTCTTATGTTTAAAGGAAATGTCTTGGGGTCTTTCACTTTGTGCCCAGTGGCTCGTGTCCTGTCACTGGGTACCACTGACAGGAGTCAGGCTCTGTTTTCTTTACACCGTCCCATCAGGTATTCATACACATGGATAAGATTACCCCTGAGCTTCTCAACACTACTCGAGGCTACTCAACTTTTCTTGAATTGAAGTCTTGAGGTTTCAGTTCTGTTACTTATGATAAACACTGTAAATGGCAAGAGGTCTGACTGCAAACAAAACTATTTATAATAAATGCATCTGATTATTGTATTAAACCTGGTTATTATATTGATTCTAACTGTTTTAATTACTTAATCAGATATTGTATATCCTCAAATCAAATGCCTCATGGACATCTAAGCTCACTGCACCAGAAATGTTGTATATATTAATTTAACATATGCTCCTCTTAAATGAAGGTATCACTTAGTTAGGTGGGATCTACTTTACACAAAATAAGTAAGAGTGAATCTTTCTTAAATCACAGAATCACAGAATGGTGGGGGTTGGAAGGGACGTCTGGAGATCATCTAGTCCAACCCCCCTGCTAAAGCATGTTCACTTAAAGTAGTTTGTACAGGACCGCATCCAGGCGGGTTTTTAATATCTCCAGAGAAGAAGACTCCACAAACTCCCTGGGCAGCCTGTTCCAGTGCTCTGCCACCCTTAATGTAAAGAAGTTTTTCCTTACGTTCAGGCAGAACTTCCTGTGCTCCAGTTTGTGCTCATTGCCCCTTGTCCTGTCACTGGGCAGCACTGAGAAGAGCCTGGCCCCATCCTCTTGACACCCACCCTTTAGATATTTATCAGTGTTGATAAGGTCCCCTCTCAGTCTTCTCTTCTCCAGGCTAAAGAGCACCAGACCTCTCAACCTTTCCTCTTAGAAGAGGTGCTCCAGTCCCCTCATCATCTTCTTAGCCCTCCACTGGACTCTCTCCAGTAGTTCTCTGTCCTCTGGAAATGGGAGGCCCAGAACAGGACACAGTGCTGCAGATGTGGCCTCACCAGGGCAGAGTAGAGAGAGAGAAGAACCTCCCTCAACCTGCTGGTCACATTCTTCTTGATGTACCCCAGGATACCATTGGCCTTCTTGGCCACAAGGGCCCATTGCTGGCTCATGGGTTAACTTGTTGTCTACCACAACTCCCATGTCCTTCTCTGCAGAGCTGCTTTCTTTAATATAAATATATAATATAATATGTATATATGAGAGAGTTAATACAAATATATAGAGTTATTCAGGTTTCCTGTTTATCCTTTTAAAAATATCAGCACTTTTGTACCCAGTTCTCTAAATTATCTCCAGTGTTCCAAAATTTTGTGAAAATAGACGTAAAGGGCTCAGAGATGGTCTCAGTCAGTTCTTTTAAAGTTCTTTGGTATAAACTCTCAGATATGTTAATACAGATACATCAGCCTTAGTAGCAGTGGTTTAAGCATGTTTCTTAGCTATTCTTTTGGAGCTGAAAGCATATCATCATAGGATGTAACCAGATTTTTCACTTCTCCCAAATGCAGAAGGGAAACATGTTCTGAAAAGGTTTGCTTATGTTGCATTGTTATTGACAATTCTACCGTTCCAATCTACCAAGTAACTCACACAATTTCTATTATTGTTACATATGTTTTTGGTCAGTAAGAAGTATCAACTACTACTTCTTTTGCTTTATCTGTCAGAACATGAAGTTGGAGTAGATATACTTTAGAGGTCACTTCCAACTTATATGACTCTAACCACATACAGTGATTCAAAACAATCAACTTCCACAACGTTAATGACTAGGAAAAAAGTATATCTTTTCTTCCTTTTTGTCAATTGTGTCCTTCCTAAATAGTTTATAAGCATTAGTTTAAAATTCCAATTTTGCAATCTTGCCATCAGTTTTTGTCAATCAAAGCTAAGACAAAATTATTTTCAGGAATAAAAAAACCCAATTCCTTCTCTGTCTTATGCAGTATCCTACCACTGATCTGTGTTTTGCTGTCCAGAGTAGAGAATCAAAAATATTAAACTAATTATATTGGAAAGGACTTCTTGATGTTTCTGGTCCAACCTTCCCACTCCTCCTACAGAGGTCCATCTAAATGTTGTTGCTAAGGGCCTTGTCCAGTTGAGTTCTGAATAACTGTAAAGATAGAAATCTCATAGCTTCTGTGAGCAACTTGTTCCTATGACCATCTTCATTGTGAAACTTTTTTCCTGATTTCTATCCAGAATTTCCAATATTACAGCCTGTGTCCTCTGAAATGTTGCCTCCCTTCCCATCCATATGCAGTCTGAGGTAGCAGAAGACAGCAATCAGATTAATAACACTACTTTGTTTTGATTTTGTGCTAAACGGGTAAGAATTTCTGAGTTCTTTGCTCTTTACACTCCTCTTCTGCATTAGTACATTGTTTCCTAAGTAATCTAGCTGACCTTTCCGAGAACTTTCCAACTTTTAAGATGGCAGGACTTAAGAGAGCTTCACAGATTCTCCTTTCCACCCACACCTACTCCCCAGGGCATGTCACCAACATTTTTGCAAGAGCAGCATCCCAAAAACTGTATCATACACAATTTATAAAACCAGAAATTTATTTCTAAATCTCCTTACATTATTTTCTTTCTTCACCTGGTCATTTTTCTTCTGACTCACAACTTACTAAGGAACACATAGTACCATTTTTGACAAAGGTTTTTCTTTTGCTGAATCAGTCCTTTCTACATGGTTCACACCCAGGAATTTTAATATTTTAGCCTTACAAGTCTCCTACCCTTCTACCACTGTTTATATTCCATAATTATTATAATTAATTCTTTTAGGTTAGGCGTGTTTAGTGTTGGCACCCAGCAGCCCTCCAAAGGTACATTCTAAACCCATTTTGCATTTGACCAGATGAATCTACAGAGCTATTCTTTGCATATTCCACCCTTAGTCTCTAGGAATAGCAGGAACATTTATTCGCAGAATCATTCAACTCTGTTCTCACTTGATGCTTACTACCCCCTTTTCCATCTCCCTACTTATTTGTCACTAGCTGCTTGACCTGCAAATGCAACTTGGTTCTGAACCATTTGTTTTCTAAGCTCTTTTTGCTTTGTAAGTGGGTGTGATACCAAGTTTGGTTGCTTAGAAACTTCACTTCTTCAAGCTCTGGAGTTACCCATTCAGTCTAACAGTTGCTACTTCTGGTCCATTTACCTAATGGTCTTCACAGAAGCACTTGCACTCCTTTAATCCTCCCACAGGAGAGGCTAATAGTAACAAAAACACATTTTCATGTCATATTGATCAATTATTGTTCATTATGGTACAAACAAGGGTACTTCTTGCTAAAAGAAAGTCCTTGTACTGGTTCTCTGAACGTCCTACAAAGCCTAAGAGCCATTAAGCCACCCAACTCAATTCTGTCTCTTCACAAATACTCAAGAAACTTAAATATTGGCACTATTCAAAGACCAGTGAATCACAGTCCTTAGCTAAACAGAAACCAAGTCTATCTACTATTTCAATTAGTTGTTCATCATCAAATATTATAAATTCCACTTAGAATAAATAATCAGAAAAAAAAAAAAAAAAATCCTCATAATTTTTTTTTCTACTTGTTCATAATTTTCCATTTCAAAATTGATTTTATGGGCATGTTCTCCTTTAAGCAAAAGTTTCTAATATTCTCCTTTCTCAAATTAGAATAAGATGTTAATACAGCTGAAAGAGAATAAAAATCGGGGAGGGGGGGCAGGCAAGGAAGAAAGCGGAAGGAATGCAAAACCTCGTGGAGTACAAAACACAGCAGAGGCAGGTGAAGAGACAGCTATATTTGTATTGTTTTAAAGTCAGCTCTGCTGCATGGTGAAATACACATTTATCTCATATATCTAGGTTCGTTTAAAGCTGAGATTACTATGTTATGTGAGTATACACCCCCACCACACACATCCCCCCCTGCTCTTGGTATTTCCTTACTGAACCAGTATTGATTTCTTCCCTGGACCTCATTTCATATTGTGCCCTGAAAATTAAATGATCTATTTAGTTTCAATATGGCCTAGGATTCTAATTGGATTTTGAGGCAGTAATTTATGTAATATTAATGGATACTTTCAGAAAACCACTAATTAACAGCTGACCTTTATTTTTCCTGTGAAGAAGAAAGACAGAAAGTAAGAAAGAAAGAAAGAAAGAAAGTAAGAGAAATAAAAGAGACAGACAGAGAAAGAAAAAGAAACAAAAAAATAAACACTATAAAAGCATATCAGGTGCTTCTTTTTTTGTCTTTCTTTCTTTTTTCCTCCCCCTCTAGGAGTGGTCTGAATTTAATTAGCAAAAGCCAGCACACATCAGGGACATTTTGGAGAGCATCAAAATACATTATGTATTTGATCACCTTATGCCTATAAAAATGGTTAAATAATTTAAATGCAATTCAATAAAATGTGTTTTCAATGAGAAGCTTCGGCTCTGGGTGATGGATTAAAAGCTTCACATAACCCGGAGATTTTATAAGCTACTGCCAAACAAATTCAAAGTAAAAGATTATATTTTGTTTCCTTCTTTTATGTAGCAAGATTTCTTCATTTTCTCTTTTTTTTTTTTTTTTTCCTGCTTAACAGCAGTGGAATAAATATATACAGCATCATTTAAATGCTTTATGAAAAGAAAAAGAGGAAGATTCAGAGCTATCACCTCATCATTAAAAGAAGAAAATCCACTTGCTTGTTCAGCAGGTGTTTTATTTCCTACTTATTTCCATATAGCCCCCTAAAAATCAAGGATTTAGGGAAATGCACCCTGGGATACCCAGAACAATATTGAACCTCACCGTAAATTAATACATTCACTACAGCTTCAAGAATTACACATCTTAATTTTTTTGAAAACTCTCCTTAAAAAATATCTTTTATGTATTAAAAGTTACGAATCTATTGAACAAATTATTATAATGTATAAAACTGAGAATATATGCTTGATTCTCTGTTAATCAGTACTTTGTATTGCCTTTTACACTTGTGTCATAGTTACTTAATGGTAGTTTATGCTCTCAAACTTTCATGTAAGTTACTAGCTGGAAAAGAATATGAGTAATCAGGGCCATAAATATACAGCCACAGATATATCTAGGGATAGATCAGCTATAGGTCTGGTCTGTTCAGACTAGTTCAAAGGGTGAACATGTGAGTATTTACTAACAAAATGTAAGCCTCTTCAAACTTGCTTAAAATCATTGAAAAATTAATAATAAGTCTTTAATAAGAAAAAATCCTCCTGTGGGTAAACCAGTCCAGTGCAGTTTGTAAGTGTGAATGCAAAACTGGATTTAGGGAGGACTTCAAAGCTGAGTTATAATAATAAATAATAGCCAATTATTTTTCAGTCCTTTACTCTTATCATGGGATCCATGATCTCCAATTAGGCAGTGGGATGTCTGATGACTTACACAGAAAAACTCTGGTCCTTTAGCATGAGATTCATGAAAACTACAGAACAGAGATTTTCAGAAGAGATGGCCATATAATTTTTGGATGCTAATGGTACTCAGACATGACGTTTAAACAACTTATTTCTGTCAGCATGGGAATAATTACAGGCAGGTTTACATGAGGACTCAAGGTGTCAGAATTGCAGACAGGCATTTCTTTTGCAAAAATTTAGATTTGTACATGCCATATTTTCAAAGTAAATAAACAGTTTCTAGTGCCTTTTTGTCTTCGGGCACTAGTTCTTATAGTAGTTTGGACATGCCTTGACCAGTCTGCGAAAGACAGTTGCAAGCTCACTGAAAGCTGAACTGCCCTAATTTCTATTGTCTGTGTCAAAAATACCCTGTATGAGTCAAAGTATTTTAGAACCACCTTAAACATTTTTAAATCTAAGCAAAAATCTGACCTGTAAAGTCTACACTGACCCTCCTTTTGTTTCCAGTAAGCACCACTGGTGGCTTTCAGGGAGAAGGGAGCAGGAGTGTACAGCCCAACACAGTAAATGGTTTGTGTACAAGTGTAAGTGAGAATTTTTGGCTGGGAAAAAAGCCCACACTTCTAAACTGATTTTTTTCAGAATTATGCAAATTGCTTGTTGTCTACTAGTTCACCGTACCATAAGGTTAGATTTTCTATGACATTCCTTGTTTATTTATAGCAAGTTGCATTAGTCCTGTTACTAAATAAATAGTTTAATACTGTTTTCTCGGTACATAAAGAAGGATTTGATTCAGTAATCTCAAATATATATTTTTTAATTATTTTTTTAACATTCCTCTACACCAGTGGTAAAGCCCAGCTTACATTAATTATATCTGCTTACATAACACCCTGGAGGCTGAGGAAAAATACATCCTTTTCCATAAGAACAACTAATCAGAGAATGGATTCTCTAAATCTTTCTAATCACAGAACTACAGTTTTATTTTATTTTCAAGCACAAATGTGCTCAAAAGCATCAGCAGATACTGTCCCCAAATGTTTATTCCTGCTGTCCGAATACATTGAAAGCAACAATCAACAGTAGCAAACCCCCTTATTTTTCCACGAAATAAAAGATGAGTCCAAAACAGGTGAATGGAGAAGTGAGATTATTTGATCAATGTGAGGCTGCAGGCCAGTGGTGAAGCTGAGAACAAGACCTGTGTTTCATAGTTGCTGGCTAATGTCCTAATCGTTATTTAGCACCACCTTCCTTACCAAGAAACTATAGATTGAACTTACACAGTCTCATCAAGTTGTTAAGACAGGATTTTTCCTCATAGGTTCTGCAGTGACTTGCCAAATTTACATTTAAATGACTGAAGCCAGCCTGTTTACTTCCACTATTTCCATTAAAGATGGATGAGGGTTTACTTTTAGGAAGCAGTTCCAGATAGGCTTGTATTTTCCTTAACTTTTTCCTGTCCTTCTTTGAAGTTAAGCACTGAAGGGAGTGAACTGAATCTCTCTGCCCTGTATTGTTGCCAGGTGCTTTCACATTTTCTTAACAT
Source organism: Leptosomus discolor (assembly GCF_034619465.1). Taxonomy (NCBI): domain Eukaryota; kingdom Metazoa; phylum Chordata; class Aves; order Leptosomiformes; family Leptosomidae; genus Leptosomus; species Leptosomus discolor. The sequence continues at coordinate 86,975,276 of NC_141419.1, forward strand.
CTCTTTGTTTATGGGCCAGTCACTGTTCAGAGAGCAGAAACCATGTTCAGAAACCCCAGTACCAGTACATCAGAAATGTCACTTGAGGAACAGATCAACACAATTATCACCATTATTCTTCTCTCCTCCAAGGACTGTTTCCAGGTCGTAGACACCTATTGTGGATGCTTTGGGAATAATGAAACCCATTAACAGATTGTTAATGTGACTTGGTAACAGACCAAGCAGAGACTTATAAAACAATAAAGCTTTACAATCAATCTGATGTGTAACTAGGCACTGATGGAAGCAGGTATAACATCCATTAGGGCCAAATTTAACTCTTCTTAGCACCCACTGGTGCAGAGCCACAGAAAGCTATCTGGATCAGATAGGTAAGTGTTTTGAGGGTCATAAACCTTGGGGAGTTTTTGTCAGATGACCAGCTGGAGCTGATACGGCACCACTAAACTGAGGCAATAGGCATCCTCTGGAACAGGGAGAAGAGTGTCTTCAGGCAGCAAAACTAGGAGAGTTTTTAATTTTTTTCTATCTTTTTCTTATTTTTTTTTTTCTTTCTTAAAACTGACATAATAAGAGAGTAAGTAGGAGCTGCCATGCCACAACAGGTCTGCAACTGCGTGCTGTAGAAATGGTCAGTAAGAGAAAGCAGACAAATCAAAGTACGAAATTACTCAGTAACCAGTTTTGGTTTACTGTAGTACTGATCTGTTCTGCTGCCTGGACAAGTCACATTGTCTGTTTCGGACTGAGTTTCCTCACTTACCATGTATCTGACTTGACTTCAATGTAAATTCTGTGTATTCCATAGAAAATTTTCTCTTTCTCTCTTTCTCTCTCTCCCTTCTTTTCTTCTTTGTTTTTATTTCTTTCCTTCCTTCCTTCTTTCTCTCTTTCTTTCCTTTTTTCCTTCTTTCTTTTTCTTTCTTTCTTTCTTTCTTTCTTTCTTTCTTTCTTTCTTTCTTTCTTTCTTTCTTTCTTTCTTTCTTTCTTTCTTTCTTTCTTTCTTTCTTTCTTTCTTTCTTTCTTTCTTTCTTTCTTTCTTTCTTTCTTTCTTTCTTTCTTTCTTTCTTTCTTTCTTTCTTTCTTTCTTTCTTTCTTTCTTTCTTTCTTTCTTTCTTTCTTTCTTTCTTTCTTTCTTTCTTTCTTTCTTTCTTTCTTTCTTTCTTTCTCTCTTTCTTTCTTTCTTTCTTTCTTTCTTTCCTTCCTTCTTTCCTTCTTTGTTTCCTTCTTTCCTCATTTCTTTCTTTCTTTCCTTCTTTCCTTCTTTCTTTCCTTCTTTCATTCTTTCCTTCTTTCTTTTCTTCTCTCTTAATTTTCTTTCTTTATCTTTCCACCTTTTCCTTTTCTTCGTTAAAGGTGCTGACCACCTTTATATTACACTTTGGTTTACAATGCTGACATTTGCTGTACCAATTGTGGTTTTGGCATTCTACATTTCTAGATTTTCAGGCTGAACTAGCTTACAGTCTGGAAGAGCACTGCTCTGACTATGCTATTCCAGGAGTTAAGGTTTAGAGCATCATAGCTGGTGATAACAAGATATTTACAGCCCAGGCAGACTCAGATTGAGCTGTGCGCTCTGTCATTTTCATTTTATGAGCCTACTCCATAAAACTGTTCCCATATGGTTAAAGTTAGGGATAAACAAACAGGTTCTTATCAAATAAGAAAACACTCAAATCTTTGCCCAAGGTTCATAATGAACTTTTTTTTTTTAATCTCTGAAAATACTGCTTATGTAAATTTTAAAATCTTCACTTGTTTTCATCTGCTGGATCTTTATTTTTTAATTTAACCTGAGACTGAAAACCAGAAGGAAATACTGTTTTATATTAGTTCTGCTTTAATTGAAAGAAGTAGATGTAGCGGTTTTACAAGCTGCTATTGTGCAAACCCAAGAAAGGTTAAATGAAACTCCTAACCAGAGTCCAATATACCCTATTTACAGGGCTGATTTCTAGGAAGAAAAAGAGATAAAGAAAGTACCTCAAAATACCTCCATCTCACAGGAGACTCAGACACAGACAACCTCAAACTGCTGAAGTCAGCTAAATCATGCTACCCTACCATTTGAATGCACCAGCTCAGTTCCAGAAGCAAATTAGCCATGTTTGCATGACATTTATCAGGGCTTGCTTATTTAGACACTTTGTCATGTAAATATGATCACACATTGATCACGTGGTTACACTTTTGTTTCTGCACTACGGTGTGCTTGTGTTCCCACAGCACCGGCTAATAACAATCAGATTTTCTAGCATTTAAAAGGAGAAAAGATGAGATGTTTTCCCTTTTTTAGTTTACATAGCCCAGTCACCCTTCTGACAGGCCAAGCATCTTGTGTATTCATGTAAAAACGGTGCTGATCCCTGGGTATAAGAGAGCCAAGATGGGAAGAATGGAAGAGACATATGTTTTAGACTGACTGCATTAGCTGGAAAAACACATAAGCTTTTTGGGCACAGAAATAATCTGATACATATTGCTCTGTGATACCATTCAAATCACTGGATCGAAACATAAAGTAAATGTAGTCTAACTTGTCTCATGTCACAGTACAATGAGCCTGAGATGTCTCAGCTTCAACACTGAGTCCTAAGAAATGTGTATCTACCTAAACAAACCAATTCTGACTTAACACTCCAGGAGCCTAAGGACTTCGGGGCAAGCAGAAGGAAGGCAGAGAAACTTTCTTGTAAACGAATTGGGCTATTGTCTTCAAATAGGACACTGCAGTATGAGAAATGAATACATAAGAGGTTTGACTGATGTATTTGGATAGTATATAAACAAGAGCACTCCTGGGCGCCTGTCAGAAATAAACTTCTGAATCTCTTGAGATTTGTGCATCCCTAATCACCCATTTAGCTTCTGCCTGCTGTAACAGAGATACTGGACAAAATGCACCTGCAGTGCTGCCAAATGTTCCTACTCTATAAAAAAAGAACTGCTGTATTTTCTGTGGAAGACTGGTAGGGGGAGATAAATAAATAAAGAGCCCACATCATGCCTCAGTCTAGGAAGTGGAGTGTGAAGGCCCAGCAATTAGGGGTTTAAGAGCTGCTGAAACCTTGGCTGAGATGAAAGAAAGTCACTTTTCTCTGACCAGGCTTTTAATCTTGCTTGATGATCCATTTCTGCCTGCTGTAAAGAAGGTGCTTGTTTGAGAGACATTATGTAGGTATAGCTGGATCGTGACAAGGAGAGGTCGCAGAGCTGCTCAGTCCTTGGGCAGCTCCACCCAGATGACATAAAACTCTTAAAGATTTCATATGCAAAGACAGGAAGCAATATGGCATGTTTCTGCTTAAGTGGCAATTTCACATCACTTAAGGGGCTTAGATATTTAATGGACAGAGGGTCTCTTCCCAGAAAAAAAAAAAAAAAAAAAAAAAGAGGTGAAAATACTACATTAAGTATCCATTTTTGATTCTTCTTTGGAGGAACTTTGCATTAATAGTCCTCTAAGCCATCATACAAGTACTTGAGTGTAGAGGTCCCTCTGTACTTCAAGGGTGGACACAGGCCATATCTTGGCTTATAATTAAGGCCTTGCTGTCCAGTAGGTCTGGAATAGCCTTAAATAAAAACCTAGTCTTCTCCACTGAGTGTAGCTCCACAGTCTGTGGGACAATTCTGACTTCATTCTAGCAGTTAATCAGTGTAGCCTCAAACTGATGAGTTTTTTCTTTTCTCTCCACTTCCTGTGGTCCCCCCTGCAACTTTCTATACCATTAAATCAAAGTGTAGACAAGGTGAATCCCAAAAATAATGCCAGTGCAAAGACACAGAGACCAATTACAGTACTGAAGAGAGAACACTTATTTGTTTTTCATGCTGGCATGACCCTGTTGCTTCTCTCAAGCTGTCTGGCATGTGCGTTAACTCTCCCAACCTTTATGAGTCAGTTGAGTTTCCTAAGCAAGTAGAAAATTATATGATTTTTAAAAAAATATTATTGTTATTGTTATTTTGATCCCTTCATTTTCTGCTGAGTTGGTGAGATGAATTGTATCCTATGAACCAGTGCTTGAACCAAGAAGGCTGCATACCTGGGGGAGTGGGAGCCAGGCAAAGAAAGGGAGGCATCCCTGCTGATAGCATCAAGCCACTTAGGTGGGCAGAGTCAACATGGTTACAAGGATGGTTTTCCACTTTTTAAACTAATGCAATTGAAAAAAGATTGAAAACCTTAGTTTTTCTCCTCCCAGAGTCATCCTGGTGCACCTAAACACTTGTGTTAGCACACGAAAAGGGACAAGGATGCAGCCAGGATGCCCTGGCACTCAGATGAGCAGTAGCCACTCAAGCTACTAAGATTCCTTCAAAGTGTGAGGTCTAGCATTTCTGTTCAGACCCAATCTGAATTTGTCCTCAACCAGCCTTGTGTGAAAAGAGACAAGGCAAACACTAAAACTCCTCCCTCAGTAGATGTGTCATTAGGCTTTCATTGAGTTAATTGATCCTTCTAATTGCTTTTAGTCCTGAAACAGCTGCAGAATGTAGTACAGTCATATGTAGAACATTTCTTTGCTTTTCTTCTCGGGAGCTGTGGTGACAATTTGAGTCTCAATTCCTCTGTTTTCTGCCATCTTCAAATCTGTCCCGAAGTATAGAAAACACTTGGGCTGAACCCTTTGTGTTGCCACAAAGGATATGTTTGCCCTATAGGCCAGAGAGCTGGTAGAAGGATTACATCCTGTGAAGCTCAGTCTCTTCCAACTGTCACCTTGGGAGAGCTGAAGATTTGTCCTTCCCTTGACCCAAAGCCATGTGCCATCTGGCTGGTTGTATTTCACTCATGACACATTCCCTCTAACACACTCTTCTCCCCCTTTGGAGAATTAGGTTTGCTCCTGGAAAGTGGGAATAACACATTTCAGCCTCACTAGGGCATGCACTAAAAATTATGAGGAGACCTGTTGAGCAGATCAGAGCAGATAGTGCGTTGACCTGTCATAGAGTTAAAGTGTAGTATTTTTCATGCTCTTTTGAGCTTGCATCCTAGCCTCACACAAATTATTGGAATTTTTTTGAGCTGAAATCTAGCTGCCTGTAGTGGATACCAGCAGGTAATTTGTTTCAATGGCAAAAGGACAATTTTGGCAAAAGATGTGATGTAATTGCTACTGGAATTGACTCTATATGGAAAGTCAAGAAACCTGTCCTGCAAAAACATCTGTATCTTCTGTGGTCCAGGTTGCTGCTTTCAAGCCTGATTGGATATATAGTTGGCTCCCAGGGTATGAATGAGACACCTTTCTGCCCTTGCTTCACCCAAAGGAAGTGTAGCAACACTGCTGACACAGTGCATAAAACATCGGGTCTCACATAAAAAGCCATGAATGTAGGAAGTTATAATTATGAAACTCAGAGGCAGACAAGAGCTCAGATTAACTTCAGTCTTCTCTGGAGACTTTTAATTACTAACACCAGTGGGAAATGTGGAGTAACATTAAAAAAAAAATCCTCAAGTCTAAACGGACATAGAAGGGCATTAGTAAGAGAATTTACAATGCAGAAGAGATGAGATGTAGAATAGTATTGCCATCTGCAGTCATTAGAGTACGGATTTGTTCTTGCTTGCTTTAACTGTTAGCCTGAGTGATCACAGGAATATTTGCTTCTCAGTTAAGTAAACTAGCTAATTGCCATAATAAAATGTCTGTTTCTCTGAAAAGGACAATTGGAAAAGACTCCTTGAGTGAGACTGGGAAATTGATAATTTATGCTCTTAAACTCCTATGAACTTAAATTCTACAAAGATTAAAAATAAAATTCTTCACCAACATTCTGAAGTATAGTGAGGTCTTGGATGCTTGTGCAACTGAAGTGTCAATAACACAGTGAGGATACTCTTCCTGCTTTGCCATCAATTTTTGGTGTTTTGTTAGAGAAGTCCTTTATCCTCTATGATTATGGATATTAATACCAAACCATAGTCAAAAGGTGGTGGGTTTTGTTTTGTTTTGTTTTGTTGGTTTTTTTTTTTTCCCCTGATGACACTGTTGAATAATTATTTTGAAGAAAAGGTCAGTTTTGTGAACTCAGGACTGCACCAGAAGAAAAAAAAAAAAAAAAAAAGTATGCATAAGGTAAAGTATTTATTTTCTTGTTACTATATAAATTCCCTGGATTTTCAACCACAATTGTCGGAAGACTAGTTAAATGATTATACGATTTTCTCAACGTCGAATAACATAGATAAAATAAGAATCTTGCTGCCATCCAAACCTGTTTTAAACAATCAAGATATGCCTGACTTGTCTCTCTAAGACAGGTTTTTTTGTTTTCTTTTCTTTTGTTTTTTTTTTTTTTTAATAAATTTCTTACTTATTCTGTATGTCTGAACTTGTGTTTTATCTAAGGCTAAAAACAGAGCTGTGAAACAGCTTTCAGCCCTGTCTTCAATTATTAAATGGTTTGGCGAGGTCTGAGCTTTTCATCACTAAAGAACCTCCCAGACATCACACACCTACATAAGATTTTCATGTTACATGTTACAAAGAAAATTTTGGAAACTTTGAGTGTAATTTCCAGCAAGAATTTAAGAGAGTCTGCATGAATCACCCCTGTGAATTACTTTCTATCTCCGGTTGTAATAAGCTACCAAAGTTTTTAGAGGATAAAAATAGCTTGTACGAATATTTTTCACTATTTATTATCTCAAGCCTAAGTTCAGAACTGTCAAAATAATAATTCAGTGGTTCTAATGGTGTTAGCATCATGACTTGAATGTTCGTAATTACTGAAAAACCACCAAACAATATTTTACATTGATAAAACATGGGAAACATTACTTTTTTATTTTTTTACAGACATTAGAACTGGTAAGATTCTCAAGAGGACACCTTCTCCTTGGGTCAATTCTGCAATCAAATTGAGTGTTCATGCTATCTAGTTTACTACCAGTTTACATTTGTCTAGCAGCCTTTGTTCTGGTAAGGATGAAGACTCCACAGCCTTACTGGGCAACCTATTCCAGTGCATCTTTATTGCTTTAAAATCAAAGATTTTAAACTAATTCTGCTATATTCTTTCATCTCACAGTGTTGTTTCTGTTCTGCACACAAATATTTTAAACACTTTGACAAAAATGAAAGAGTTGAAGAGATGTAAATTTGCAGAAGCTGCAGGCTGATTAGAAATATTTTCGGTTTATATTGAATAATGCCACTGGCTAGGTCATCTGTGCACATCTGTGATCCATCGATCTACTCACATAAATATCAACGTTTTGAGATAAAAGTCTGAGTCAATAAACTTTATGGCTGTGGCATACTCATTATGCTGTTCATGTTATTCTGTCACAAGTAGTCACAAAAACAATACCGAAAAATTAAGAGCTAGACTTGAATATGAGGTTTAATCCTGAAGTCCTCCAACCAACAAATGTTTTGTGAGTGGAGTGAAGACACCAGCTACTGTCTGAGCTTTATCTTTAATGAATAAATAAAGAGAAGGAATAGAGTAGTCTTCACATTTCAGCTGAGATTAATATGAATTGCTGATGCCCAAAGGTGATGCTTTTAATTCCTTTATAGAATACAGAACCAACAAGAGATAGAGGAAAGCATAAATACACACAGCTTGGATAAGGGAGAACATGGAAGTTTCAACACTTGACTGGAATAAACTCTGCATAGACTGATCTGATTGACAAGTTTCTTCGAGGAGGAGGTTGCTCGAGACAAACTGCAGGGTTCCTTTCCAAAATTTTCTCTGATTATCTGAACATGAAGTTAGACTCTTTGAAGTCTAAATCTAGGAGAAAAAAGGAAAAATAAAATAAAAAAAGAAAAAAAAAAAGGATAACCCCACCACCACTATTCATAGTAATGGAATATCACACAACTGAATAGAATTTCACGAAAGAAAGGATGAAAATGCCATTATTTTCCCATTGTTTTTTTTTACTGACCAAGAAACTGGAGAAGGCCAGTAGATAGGATTTGAAACAAAGTACAGTGCTTGTTTTTGAAAAGGGAATTTGTGAGACTCTGAGATACTGGAAGACAATACATGGGATGAAAATGAGAGTGGGGTTTACGGCACACAGAACTGAGTTTCTTGGTGGCCATAAACATCTATTTAAAAATGTTAAGTGTTACCAAGTCAGCAAAGTTAGTTAGTTGCTTTAAATCATGCTACAAGGGAAATTTCACCTGCATTTCACATAATTTAGACACACCAGATTAGCCTCTGTGACACATATTTCTTCATTGCCCTTCATCAGGGAGGTAGAGTTCTCCCATGTTCAGAGTTACTAATGGACAGTCACTGAAGAAACCAGCTGCTATCCAAAGGTAATAACACATAGGGAGACTGGTAAAATTAGATTAGGCCAGGACAGGTATAAGTAGAGAAATTCATTCCAGTTTAAAGTTAATGTAACAAAAGGCCAATCTGATGTGACATGTTTAAAAATGATTGCTTAAGATCTGCTGTAGCAGGATTTGGATCTTTAACTGACTAAACCAGATTATGATCTTACAATGGTGGGGGAAAAAAATGGTAGTGTCTCTGACATTAGTCTGGTTAAGGCTGTGCAATATGGATTAATATTAGTAGCAAAGAGGATATTGTGGTGTAAGAGTCAGTTGGAAATAGGAAAAGTTTTGGGTTTCTCTTATTTCTTGTCTTTCATACAGAGGAATGAACTTGTTGCCAAACCAACCAACCAACCAAACAAACCACTCTGGCTATCTCTAGACAAGTTGTTTTACCAATATTTTGGACAATTTACAAAAACTTCTCATTTATGTGATAAACTTGATTCTGAGATCAGCATTAACACTTTGTTTTAAATACAGTTTAAAAAGAAATTGGAACTCTCATCTACTAAGTATGATAAAACGGACATAGCACAAAGGTTGTGGAATAATTACATCAAATTTCTTTGGTTTAAAGGAAGACATTGAGTTACTAACAGTTGAGAAATAAAGAAGCTGAGTAAGCTCAAATGGCAATTACAGTCCTAAGAAGTCCAGACTGGGAGGCAGACATAGCAAGTTCTGAAAAATGTAAACAAGTTTGGCATAAGAAATGGGGCAAGTGAAATCTAAGATGGTCAAGTTAAAACTCATTTTTCTCATTGTTGAAAATTTGATAAATATTTTTGGTAAAATTATTAAGTAAAAAAGGTTTCCTTTTTGAAAATACCATAGCTTATTGATTCCTGAAAACAGGAAATTGCGTTTTCATCCATTTTGTGTATTTTTGACATGAGTTTACTTGCCTGTCTTCCTCCATTTGTATAGTTTGTATTGTTCACTTTATAAATTTATATTCCATTACTATCTGAGAATTTGATAATGAGAAATTCCTGGTAAAATGACCTTTTGTAGTGGCTCTTTGAGCTTTCTGAAAAAAGTGCTTAAGCCTTCAAATAGCCTCTTGCTTCTCTTTCCACGAACGGGACCCCACAAGAGATTCTGAGGCAGGATTGTCCTTAGGTCAAAATACTCTGACCGAAACTCACTTGCTGACAGACCAGCTCCAGTGGCAGGTAAGCCAGCACTGGGGAAGGGATTCATGGCAAAAAAAAAAAAAAAAAGGAAGGCAAAAAAACTATTTTAGGGGATTTTTGAGGACAGGAAAAGCATCAGCTTGAGGGCGGGCTGCTGAGGCCTTGTGGGCGGCACCAGCACCACCGGTGGCAGCTCTGAATGAGACGTAACTGCGCCAAGGGTGACTCTCTCACAGCACACACTCCCCTTATAAAATAAGTCCCTCGGGAGCCTGAGTAATCAGGCAGCGAGTGGGCATCACCCAGGGCATCACTGGGCAAAGGCTCCCTCCCTGGGCGAGCGAACAGAGCATGACATTTCACACAGGAGGGTGCAGAAAGTCCGCCAGCTTGGCCAGGGAGCGATGATAACCACTTGGCAGAAGAGTATGAGCCCTGCACCACCAGCTCTGGTGCATCTTCCCAGGCAGACCTCTTGTGGGAACATGCTGCCACCCAGGCGTCGGGCATTGGGGTGCTCCTGGCTCTCATGCTACAGTCAGACGGCAGTGGTGAGCACGGTTGTGGGAGGTGTGCCCAGGCAGAGCAGCTCCTCTGCTTGGTGATGGAGGTCAGGGAGGAGGTGAGCAGGGTGAGGGCCATGAGGGAATGCAAAAGGGAGACAGATGCTTGGAGTTGTACCCTGTCACTCATGACAGAAACCCAGCAGGTGGACAGAATCCCTACTACAGGGAACTCCCTGTTCTCTCTCTGCCTGACTGAATGTGGTGATTCAGAGGATGGGGGAAAATGGCAAAAAGTTCCTGCCTGCTGTAATGGGCATAGCAGGCGCATACGCCCAGGTGCCCTTGCATAACAGGTATGATCTTCTGCAAGCAGAATGAAATAATAACAAAGAGGACAGCTTGCCCAGCTTAAAGATGTCCCTGAGGCTAAGATGCAGTACGTCTCCCATCGTAAGATCTAATAACAAGAAAGAAAGATGGGTCCTTGTTGTAAGGGACTCAATTCTGAAGGGGGTGGAAGGCCCAATGTGCAGGCCAGACCCCTTATGTAGGGAAGTCTGCTGCCTACTTGGGGCCCAGGTTAAGGATGTGAAGATGAAGCCTCCTTCACTGGTACGGCCTTCAGACTACTATCTTCTTTTGATTTTTCAGGTAGGCAGTGAAGACATTGCGAGAAGAAGCCCTAGGGCAATAAAGAAAGATTTCAGGGCCCTGGGGCGACCGGTCAAGGGATCAGGAGCACAGGTCGTGTTCTCCTCTATTCCTCCAGTTGTGGGGAATGATGAGGTACTAAAAAGGAAGAACCAGCAGACGAATGCCTGGCTCCGAGACTGGTACCACCGTCAGGACTTTGGATTCTTTGATCATGGACGGATGTCAGCAGGTGGGAGAAACTTTTCGTATAGGGGGAAGAGGGTTCTGGGATAAAAGTTGGCAGCGATCGTTGGGAGAGCTTTAAACTAGATTCAAAGGGGATGGGCCTACCAGAGAGGAACCTGGAGATAGTAACTTAGTAGTAGTGAGGCAGCATACTAGTATTTCTGAGTACCAAAAGACCTACCACCCCTCGAGCATGAAATCTGTATGCTTAGCTCCCTTTCTGAAATGTTTATACACCAATGCATGTAGCATGGGGAGCAAGCAGGAAGGGCTGGAGGTCTGTGTGCAGTCACAGGGCCATGATCTCACTGGGATTACTGAGACATGATGGGACAGCTCACATGCTTGCAATGCTGTCATGGACCCCTATGCACTCTTTAGGAAAGACAGGCCACCTAGGTGAGGTGGGGGAGTTGTTTTTTTTATGTGAGAGAGAACCTGAAGTGTATTGAGCTCTGCCTAGGGGGGGAATGAGGAGCGAGCTGAGAGCTTACGGGTAAGAATTAGGGGGCAGGCTAAGTTGGGAGACATTGTGGTGGTGTTTACTATAGGCTGCCTGATCAGGACAAGGAAGCAGATGAAGCCTTCTACAGACAATTGGAAGCAGCCTCACAATCACAGGCCCTGGTCCTCATGGGTGACTTCAACCACCCTGATATTTGCTGGGAAAGCAACACAGCCAAGCAGCCGCAGTCCAAGAGGTTCCTGAAAAACATTGGTGATAACTTCTTGACTCAGATGGTGGAGGAATCAACTAGGAGATGTGTGCTGCTGGACCTCATCGTAACAAACAAAGAAGGACTGGTCAGAGATGTGAAGGCTGGGGGCGGCCTTGGCTGTAGTGACCACGAGATGGTGGAGTTCAGGATTCTGCACGGAAGAAGCAGGGCAATCAGTGGGATTGCAACCCTGAGCTTCAAGAGATCTTACTTCAGCAACTTCAGAGACCTACTTGGAGGGATCCCATGGGCTCAGGTTCTAGAAGGTAGGGGGGCCAAGAGAGCTGGTTGCTATTCAAGAACCATTTCCTCCAAGCCCAAAACCAATGCATCCCTATGAGGAAGAAATCGTGCAAAGGAGGCAGAAGGCCTGCTTGGATGAGCAAGGAGCTCCTGAAAACACACAAAAGGAATAAGGAAGTTTACAACATGTGGAAAAAGGGACTGGTCACTTAGGAGGAATACAGGAATATTGTCAGAGTATGCAGGGATGTAACGAGGAAGGCTAAGGCCCGTTTTGAGTTAAGTCTGGCTAGGTATGTCAAAGACAATGAGGAAGGATTCTTCAGATACACCAGTAGCAAAAGGAAAAGTGGAGAAAATGTAGACCCATTGCTGAACAAGGCGGGTGCCCTGGTGACTGAGGGTATGGAGAAGGCAGTGTTACTGAATGCCGTCTTCAACTCAGTCTTTACTGCTAAGGTTGGTCCTCAGGAATGCCATACCTTGGGAATAGGCGAGGAAGTCTGGAGGAAGGAAGAGTGCCTGTTGTTCGAGGAAGATTGGGTTAGAGATCGTTTAGGCAAACTAGACACTCACAAATCCATGGGCCCCAATAGGATGCACTCACAAGTGCTGAGGGAGCTGGCAGATGTTATTGCTAAGCCGCTCTCCATCATCTTTGACAGGTCATGGAGGACAGGAGAGGTGTCTGAGGCCTGGAGGAAAACCAAAGTCACTCCAATCTTCAAAAAAGGGCAAGAAGAAGGATCAGGGGAACTACAGACCTGTCAGCCTCACCTCCATCACTGGAAAGTTGATGGAACAGCTCATTCTGGTTGTTATGTCCGAACAGGAGTAGTCAGTATGGATTCACCAATGGGAAATCATGCCTGACCAGCCTAGTAGCTTTCTGTGATGGCATGACTGGCTGGGTGGATGAGGGGAAAGTAGTGGATGTTGTCTACTTCGACTTTAGCAAAGCTTTTGACACTGTCTCCCACCACATCCTCATAGATAAGCTTCAGAAGTGAGGCAGATCAACGACTGGCTGAAGGACAGAGCTCAGAGACTTGTGATCAGTGGTGCTGAGTCTAGTTGGAGGCCTGTGACTAGTCGTGTTCTCCAGTGGTTAGTACTGGGTCCAGTCTTTTTCAATATATTCATCAGTGACCTGGATGAAGGGACAGAGTGCACCCTCAGCCAGTTTGCTGATGACACAAAACTGGGAGGAGTGGCTGACAGGCCAGAAGGCTGTGCTGCCATTCAGTGAGACCTGGACAGGCTGGAGAGCTGGGCAGAGAGGAACCTGGTGACGTTCAATAAGGGCAAGTATAGGGTCCTGCACTTGAGGAGGAATAACCTTACGCACCAATACAGGCTGGGGGTCGACCTGCTGGAGAGTAGCTCTGCAGAGAAGGACCTGGGAGTCCTGCTGAACAGAAAGTTGACCATGAGCCAGCAATGGGCCCTTGTGGCCAAGAAGGCCACTAGCATACTGGAGTGCATCAAGAAGAGCATGTCCAGTAGGTTAAGGGAGGTTCTCCTCCCCTGGTACTCTGTCCTGATGAGGCTACATCTGGAGTGCTGGGTCCAGTTCTGAGTCCCCCAGTTCCAGAGGACAGGGAACTACTGGAGAGAGTCCAGCGGAGGGCTACGAAGATTATGAGGACACTGGAGCATCTCGTTGTGAGGAAACGCTGAGAGACCTGGGCCTCTTCAGCCTGGAGAAGAGAAGCCTGAGAGGGGACCTTATCAATGCTTACAAATATCTAAATGGCTGGTGTCAGGAGGGTGGGGCCAGGCTCTTCTCAGTGGTGCCCAGTGACAGGACAAGGGGCAATGGGCACAAACTGGAGCACAGGAAGTTCTGCCTGAACATAAGGAAAAACTTCTTTACATTAAAGATGACAGAGCACTGGAACAGGATGCTCAGGGAGATTGTAGAGTCTCCTTCCCTGGAGATATTCAAAACCCACCTGGATGCATTCCTGTGCAACCTGCTATGGGTAAATTCGCATTAGCAGAGGGGTTGGACTAGATGATCTCCAGACATCCCTTCCGACCCCTGCCTTTCTGTGAATCTATGAATAATATATAAATATATTTTTCTCTTATTAGTTGATCATGTGCAATTGAGAGTTCTTCACTTGCATTAGGCTGCATCGCCAGAGACTAGGGATTCAATGATGCCATTCATTTCTCTTTTCTAGTTGTCTGCAGAAAGTTCTGGGCAGGGATCTTTTCTTTTATCCAGCAAGTCTGCAGCAGAGACCTGTAGGAGGTATGAGCCAGTCTTTATCCCAGTGACACATAGTTGAAATACATTTAAATACATATTTTTATCCATTGGCCTCAATAACACCTAAGGGCGTTTTCCAGTGCTTTATCAAACAGCGACTGCTCAGGACATGACAAAGATGAAGGTTTGCGTGTTCTTAGCCCGTTAGCACATATTAAAATCTGGATTTTTAGATTGCTGAAGGAAGACAAATGATGTAGTGGGTGGCTGCCTAGATTCCCAGGTGAGTTGTTCTTCTTTTTTTTTCCCCTCTCTTACCATGCAAGAAAGATGATTTCTGAGTATGAAGGATTGGACTAGCAACAGGAGATGCATGCCAAACTTCCATAAAAAGCTTTTCATTACAGTTTTAAAAAACCCTGTTTAGAATGTATATGGGCAAAGTTAGGTATAAGCAAAGGTGCTATCTGTAAGATAGATGTGCCAGGTCACAAGTCTGACTGTAAGGTATTAGTGCTCTGTGCCTGACAGGCACCATTAATGCAGAATGACAAAGGACACACCCATGACATTACACACCACAGAAGTGAAACACCAGAAAGACCTGTAACAAAGAGATATTTTTCTCAAGTGTTTAAAGCCAGAATTTTGAAGTACTGGGCATCCGTTGCCCGCTTTCAAAACACTTCTTTCTCAGTTTGGGTATATAAAAGCTCAGCTTCAGGATAAAATAACAACATCTGATGACATTAACATTTTTCACCTGAGCTTCAGATTGCTCATAGCTTGTGGAGACACAAGGAAAAAAAAAAAGTATTTCAACTTAAACTTGCTTCATCAAGGAAATTTTCTTGGTTTTTTAGTTTTATTTTGTGTTGTTTTGCTTTGTTTTGTTTTACAAAAAAAACTAACATACCCGGTGTGTTGTTTATAAAAGTCTAAGAGTGTAGCTTTTAGTGAGGTTACCTTTACTCGGTGATGAATGGTAACAAACTGCAGCATTTGAGCTCTGTGTTTGATCTCTACCCACAGAGGCCAGATGGTAACATTTTCTTTCCCTAAAAATGATGAGTATTTCTGAAAAATCTGAGCGGTTATGAATTTTGATGTTCTTCTCTTATCTGCATATTTCTAGTGGAAGCATAAACCATTCATTTTACAAAAAGGGTAATTATAGCTCTCGACACCGACTTACTAGGTACAGTGGGTCAGGCTGAATATCAAGTAATTTGATTATTTAAATGATTTATCACTAGTTGTTTAGTTATTTTGACCATTAATCATTTCATTGTGTCCGTCTATTGAGAGTTACCTAGCATCTTCGACTTGCCAATCAGTGACATGGAACATTATTTTAAATAATAAGTTATTTAATTGTTATGGGTACAAAACCCCTGGAATAAATGTGGTCAAAAAGCATGTTGACTATTTGTGCATCTAACCACCAGTTACCCAGTTCCCAGAATGAACTTTGCCCTAAAAGTTGAGTAAAGGAAGATAGGAATCTCTCCTGACACTTACAGAGCTTATACCTTTTACAGGGTTAATAATACTATAAAATATGTTTTACGGATAAATCCTTTCTGAGCATTCCAGGAAAAAAGAACTTGGAAGACTGTATATAAATGCATCATCTGGTGACATTTACCCTAATAGTATAATTAAGACAGAACTAAATTAAGAGCACTCCTAATGGGCTTTTTCCATGTCACTTATTATTTATATATTACTACCAGCTCCATCTTTCTTCATATTTCACATTCATATTTTGGAAGCATTGGAAGTCATTCTGCTAGGCATTGTACATGTGTATCATGATAAAAATATCTTTCCCAAATAATCTGTGATCTAAAAGAAAACATTTTCTCTTACTCTCTCCTCACGCTTTCCATATTATGGACACAGTCCTGCTGCCCTTAAATATGTGCTTGTGCCGCTGCCTTCACGGCATCAAAGGAAGACTAGACACATAGATACACAGTGATAAGTGACCTGGAAATGCTTCTGCAACTGTCAGTAGCCCAAGCCTCAGCCTGCTTTGGTTAATCTCTCACAGTGCCAGGTGAATTACAGATAGGAATAAGGACTAGGGGAACCAAGACTTAAATAGTTCCAGGGTTTTTAATCTCTCCTCATCTGGAAACCTTAGTCATTTTCATGTCTTTTCTCAGGACTTTTCTGTTCCTGCCATGTTGAGTTGACCAAAATGGAACATAGTATTCAAGGTGAGAGTGTACTGTACCACTGATTCATCATTTTTCCCTTTACGGTACCTAGTGCAAATGAAAAAGTTACAATCATGAAGTAAAGTTGCAGCTTTCAGTTCCTGGAGTATGCTCCCTACAAATATGGTCTGTGAGAATCCAAATAAGAAAAGAAAAAAAGAACACGCCGTGTACGTAATGGATATTTAGTAGATCGGTGGGTATTTTGAATTTTCTTTGTACAGTTTCTTTCAGCAGATAAATCAATATTCAGTCTCTTTTGTCAGGTTGTGATGGTGGTATGAAAAAATAAGCTTTTGTTTACATCTGAAGATTAAAAGCAGCACAGTGTTAGAATATTCAGTGGAAGCACTGTGATAGATAAGATGTCAAGGAGAGCTCCAGGAACTACAACAATGCTTTAAAAAGATAAATAAATACACAGTGTTATCTTCTAAGTTGAAGCCTCATACAACTTCGCTTTTAAATATGTATGACCAGAACCTTTTTTGTTCTACCCACATCTTCACATATTTGCTAATGTTCTCTTACAAGCAAACTAATAGACAACAAAATAGATTACCTACAGAAGTAGCTATCATACCACAGGAATATTCAAAAGTCAAGTGGCAAAAACCACCATGAGAATAGCCTGTAAAAAATAACTTTGTGGCAGTGAGGACTCAAGAAGAATTCTTGGTGAACTTCAGGGGTTTTATCTTTGCTGTTCCCCAGATGACTGAGTGTGGACTTAGACTGCAAAAAGATTTTTACTAGATCTCATCAGCATCCTAGGAAAACAATATCTTCTGCATTTTTGAGGAAGATCTCATATTTCTTGCTCTCTGCCCAGTATCTTGGGAAATTTGTTCAGCACATTTAATGTGGTTGGCCCCAAGATCTGGGTAGCCCAGCAGAGCTGGAGGCAGTAGACTGCTTTTTGCAGAATAGTCTGCAATAAAAATGAATCAAAAAACATGGACAAGAATTCAGCCTGGAAGAATATTCTGGGGATTATTTCTATATACACACCCAATTCTTACTCTACACCTCCACTTTTGACTATTTTCAGATGCAACATGCTGGACTAAAGTAACTTAGATTTAAGTTAGCACAACCTTGTTTCTGTGTAGGCCTGGTCTGAAAACATGACAATGAAAGAACAGTGAATTAATTTCCAGTTCTTTCTTCCTATGGGTATATTACACGTAAATTCAAACATAGGCTGCATTCTCAGAACATCCTTCCCTCGATCCCCCCCAAAAAAACAACAAAAAACACCTAAAGTGCTTAAGCACCCAAATACCATTGGAAAACTAATATACTTCATGAACATTGATATCTCTTATCTTGCAGGGATTAAAGATCTTGGTTGTACCACAGTAAAACAATTTGCTGTGCAACAGTGACATACTAACATAATCCCACTATACTGATAGAATATCTCTGGCATCCTAACTGATCAGTTTAAATACAGCTGTCATTACAAAACATTTTCTTATGCAACTTTACATAAACAGTCTATCAGAGATGTGCACGGATTAATGAAATGGGAATATGCTCTAACAAGCCACAGTGGACATAGAGGAAATCCTTCAGGACATGTTCATCCTTTTCCTGTGCACTGGGAGACGGTACAGCATTTAGCTTCTTCCCACTTGTTGAGCTTGTTCTGAGCTGATCCTGTAGGTTCCAGAATTCATTCTCTGGGGCAGACCACTTCCACTGTGTGCTGATAAGAAGAAGGTATAACCACATCTATCCAATCAAATTAAAAGTCACTCAAACCTTGCTTGACTTCTACACAGACAATAAAAAGCCAGTTCCTGCCCCAAAGGGTTCATAATATAACTGGCATATGAAAGTCAGCAAACATAGTTCAAAGGGGAAATTGGGAAATGACACTGGTTACTGGATTCACAGGAGCTGCCTAACACTTTTAACGTGTTGCAGGTTTTGAAAATGGTAGTATCTTTATATCAAAATAAAGGAATTAAATAACTATCACAATACAATATCCTTGTAAAGATAAAATGCTGCGTTTCTTAGTGAAAAAGAGATTTCCTCTACCCTCCGCTACATTCACTTTAAAAGTATTCAAAGAAATCATGGTTAACACATTCTTATTATTTAATCAAAACTCCTTCTTATGATTTTTATTGAAATAAACAACTAATTTCGTTATCTATGTGACCTCTGAGACATATATTACAGCTTGCCCCATGCCGTGTTTATGGTATCAACAGAAATGAATAATTCAGACATCTGTCCCAGCCACTGTATTTTTATCACCACTTAAGTCATCTTTGGCTATTTTTTCACCTCTGTCTCATTCAGAATTTTGCTCTTTCTTACTAGTTGCTTTCTATAGCCAGAAAGCAAATAATCTAAAAATAGACTATTTGGTATTAGCACCAGTGTTAAACATTAGAATGTAGGCTGTGTTCTTTTTCTTTTTTGTCCAAGCAAGTAGTTCCTTCTTTGCCCATTTAAATGCAATATTTTTTTTTTTTTAAAAAAAAAAAAGGTAAAGTGGAAAATTTGAACATTACAGCACACAAAATGCAAGTTTATGGGAAGTGTATTGCATATATAAAGGGGACAGAGATATTTCAGAATTGGCGATGTGAAAACCACTACTAAATGCAACTGGCTTCACCATTGTCACATTTATTGCTCAATCACCATAATGCTTATTTAACAAAGTGCTTAAGTATTTGATCAGATCAGAGCACATGGAGCTCTCTATGAGTGCACAGCTTCAGTACCACATAGGTTTAATACAAAACACAAAGCCAGTCATTTGGGGGCGGAAAAAATGAAAAATCTCACACCACACTGGACTTGCTCTCTAAAATATGTTTTGCACTCTAACCAAATTTACAAGACTTGAGTAACTTGAACTGATATATTTGTTTACAGATAATTTCTTGCTGTTGTTTTTATTCTTACCACAGCACTCCAGATTTGGGAAGGGATAATAAGAAATGTTGCTTACTCCATTTAGAGAAGTCACAGACCATCTAGTCCCAGGTGGTTTTTGAAACCTGTAGCAAAAACTTTGTATTGTGAAGTTGTTCCCTGCATTTTACAGGAGGAAGATATATGCATGGTAAGAAACATATATGTTTCATTGACTATTCAAATTTAAATGAACTAATTTGAGGTTTCGAGGTAGTTCTAAATTCATATTAATAATACGGAAATAAAATTATAGTTCAAATTGAAGAAACAACCACATCAAATGGTTCTTTGCTAAAATGACTCCTTCCTCCTCTTTTTAACATTTCTAAAAACTACAGAAAAGCATACCCAAAATAAGCCTAAAGAAGAATAAAGACTGCAGAAACCAGTACTGTCACCCAGACTTTCAATAATTTAGTAACCAGAAGAAATCTTATCTAAATCACATTCTTGCTTTTGTTTCAGTTTGGTCAGTTGGCTCAAACAATCTGTGGACAGATGTGAAGCAGGAGAGAGATATGGGTGCTACTTCAATGCAACCGATCCTTATATGGTACATAAGGAGATAAAATATCTTTCCTGTTTTCTTTCCTTTATAAGTTAAAACACAATGGAGATAAAGAGAGATATAACCCACATGCTTGAACCTTTGATAGAAACCACAAGGGAAGCAGAAAAAGACAAATATCCCTCTAATGACAGACTCCCTGATAGCACAAATCCAACTAATTTATTTTCCAATATACCCAGCAAAAAAGACCGAGTTTGTAGAGAGGCTGGGGGAAGGAGAGGAGAGAGGCAGCAGAAAAGAAGTGGGCAGAAGTAAGGAATACTTAATTATGAATTTTTTTCAAGGTAACTCTGTATGTTGACCTAATGTTATACTTACTGGTATCAGAGATGTTTTGCAGTTCAGCACACAGACTTTTTCTTTACTGCTGTGGTAGGACCAAGAATCTGGGCTTAAAGAATATTTTGGTTTCTTTATATGAAAACTATGGAGTATTCTAGAGAGGCTTTATATACATTTTATTTAAAAGCCTACCCAGGTGGCTCATGTTCATCTCTCTAAATGTATGTATATGGTGTTATCATTTCCACTTGGGCAACACATTAGTAATGCCATCGATCACCTGGGTGCCTTCTTCATGTGCACCATGAAAAGAACAAAGAAAGAAGCAAAAAAGCATAGAGGAGGTCTCCAGCTTTGAGACAGTAAAGTAAGCTCATACCTCACTAATAAAACTTCACTGGATGAAAAAATACTCAGAACAGACACTAGCTTATTTCTGAACATATACGGGCAACTGTTAGGAGTATCTAATGTCTTAGGGTTTGTGGAGTGTTTTTTCAGTTAGCCACTTTGCAGCTGAATAATTAACTTAATGTCTTAGCTGTAAAACAGTGTTAATGACTTCCACAGGAAAATTCTGAGATCTCCTAATGAAATATGCCTTATCAGAGATAAGCAGTATCCCCTCTTGGGGATACACTCCAATTCACACAGGGACTTAGGCACTGTAGTGATTATTATTGTAGCACCTATCCTTTAAGCGCTGAGCCATCATAGCTGTAACAGCTATTATTTTGGTCCTGTGGCACCATGACAGTGGTAAGGGGAGCCTGGAGAGGGAGGGGAGATGGGGAGGAGTGTGGGCTTCAGACAAGGAACAACAAAGGAAATAAGGCCAGTATCTTAGTGATGAGGCACTCATGTGTTACAACGATGTTTTTATTCTATTTCAGTCTCCTTTTAGAATTATGAGTTTAAAATAGAGGTAAAAACATTGCAATTTAGAGCCCTGTACTTTCACTTAAACACTCAATAAACTTAAGAGTAATGTTCCACAATTTCTCTTAGCAATGGCATGCAAAATGGATAGTGTTAATATAGATAATTGAGAGTACACCCATACCCACCTCCAGCATAAAACCCCCTGTAATTAGGAAGCGGTCTTTAAGTTCCTCTTTGAAAAAGGTAGAAATCAATCTCAAAACTCCTGTTCCTGAACAAGTGGGCAAACTACAGATTCGAAAAGGACTCTCTTCAACATACTTCACTTTAGTTATGGCTTCTAAAGTGCCTGATCTATCTACTCTTTAAATCCCAGAAGGGTTTGTGAGTGATAGAGAAGCCAAAGAATGGACTGAGACAGGTTTGGGAATGATGTAAAGAGAGTTTATTTAAGAAAAGTTAATGTATGTGACTGGAGGAAGCGAAGTGTTAGGCAGTAAGGAGTAGAGGCCAAATATTTTTATGTATCTGGCATTGTAAAGAAAGTGAGAATGTTCTGTAATATTTTGTGATCATTGTGTCTAAAGCAGTTTCACCACTTCTCTGTGTGTTGCTTATATGTGGAGGAACGGGTGAAAGCCTTTTCCCCAGAGAAGAAGTCAGGTGATATAGAATCACTGAGTAGTTTGCGTTGATATAAATAGCTGTCTGAATGGTATGTCAAAGATTGAATGGAACTACTATGTGAGGAAACATACTGGGTTAGGCAGTTTGAAAATCAGTTTTTAGGAACATTGGTAAACAGAAAATATTAAATTATGAAAAAGCATCAGAAGAAAGAAAAGTCAATAAAGGCTTCTTCTTCTATGTGGTTTATGTTACTGAGTTAAAGGATTTATGCCTTCTGTCTTTTCTGTATAAGAAGATTTCACATGGTTTATATTCTGCTGCACCAAAAATGCTAATTTGTTTTAGAGTTGCTAGCTGTTTCTTACCTGGTTTGTATTTTCAGCACAGAGTACATTTTAAGTTCATTTAAGGAAGCCACACAGTTAACAAGGGTGCTGTGACTTTACAGCTTCAAAGCTGAAGGAATCACGGTGTTCTTCCCTGTGTGGTAGCTGCACCAGAGCCAAACTTTGAGGAGTACTTAAGGACGTAAAAAACAAAAACAAATATTAAGAAACTTCAAAGATTTTTCAAGAAATGAGCTGATAAATACTTTGTTGTTCTCTCTTGCAAGTCCTTATTTGCCTCTGATTTGGATAGTTCCAAGTTTAAACCTTTTTAACACCAGTAACCCTGGATGTTGCCACAGGTGTCTTCCAAATTGAATTTTTCAACTGATTCAAGTGACAATCTACCATTGTGTAAATTCCTTCTACGCGTGTGGCAAACTTTAGCTCCTGCACATTCCAGATTGATAATGTCACCCAGCTTCTTGCTGAATAGCACTTATCTGGGAATAGAACATAAGCAAAAAAAAAAAAAAAAAAAAAAAAAGTTCCCTGCTGCTCAGAAAGCATGGTCTTGTGATTAAGACACTGCTTTCAGTCTCAGAAATTATATGTTTAATTCCCAAATCTTCCACAAATTTACTTATATGCAAATCACTTCTCTCCCTGCTTCACTTACCTGGCTGCAAGTTCAGGATTTAAAGCTACCTGTGCTCTAACTAATGTTATTTAAATCAAGGTATGTGTAGTCAAGTACTGATCAAAATTTTAGCATGGGTTTGCAGCCTTGGTCTGCCAGAAAACACTGGTCAGACCCTGGGCATGTCACTCAGCCTGTATTTGAGCTTGATTTTCATCCCCCTGATGTGAACCATTAAGCCATATAGCCTCTCTGGGGTGTATGTTCAGTAATATTTTCAGTGAGTTTCTGTGATGGTTTTTCAAACTACTTTATTATCTAGATAGATTTTGGGTGGAACTGATGCAGCACAGGAGGTATTTCTATTGTTTAGAGAAGTTATCTTTGTCAAGCTGAAAAAGAAGAAGATGAGAGAGAAAATGAAACCTATACCTCACTAAATAACTGGCATTAGGGATTTTATAGTTTGTGTTTCTTCTCTAAGAGTGATTGGGATGTTGGTCTTGTAATCCTTCATGTAATTTTCATGATAAGTGCTTGACTTTTCTAGTTAGCTTGAGTCTTCCTCGTGTGAGAAATGTGCATCATCCAGGGATTAATATCTTTTTGTTTTATGCATATTGCTGCTTGAATACTGGTGTTGAATGCTTTTCACATTGCCTGCATGATTTGAAGGCTCTATCTGAATCCTGACCTGCCATTGCTACTTTTGTCTTTTATTTCTCCTTTTAGTAGCATTCATTGGTTTTACTTAATTTTTTTTGTTTAGCTGTTTTTTGTCTTCCTTTCTCTTTTTTTTTCCTGCTTTTATTACAGCTGTAAAAATGAAAAATTATTTTATTGTATATATACACAATTTCTTTTGAAACTTTCTCACTCATGACTGACTAATCACTACTAGGGGATATGGGAAGCACTCTCAATAATGTCGTTTAAGAAGGATGTAAAACTAGAGCAGAACAAAGAAAGAAATATTTTCCACAGTACAGTATGGTGCTAAGGTCTCCGTAGTATCTTAGTACTGGCAATATTTTCTTTACTGGCGTGGTTATAACTGTGTTACATACACACACACGCACAAACAAGCGCAGTCACATTTTACCGCCTCGTGTTTCTCAGGAATATGATCCCACTAATCTTCAAATATTTACCTGTGTCAATGGAGGTAAGGCTTTTTAGCCAATGGCTAGACAAGCACCTCCATATCATACTCATTTCGGGGGATATGCTCAGTGTGATCCTGCAGACTGTACAGCTGTGGGCATCTGGAGAGCATTGGTGGTCTTCGGGAGTGCATCATCTGCTTTGAGTATATCTGGAGCAGGAACACCAGAAGATTCACTGAAGTAGTGCACTCTTAATCTGAACCAAAATGTTAACGTGGACAAATCTACGGTTCATCTCAGAGACAATCTGTTTGCTTTTAAATAAGTACTGTCTGGACATGCCATGATATTTTATCACTGCTTTTCTGCTTGGATCCCAGATACACATTGGTTTCCATGGGAGTTAAAACAGATTTTTAGTGGCTCTAAGATAAAGGCCATTACTTCACTTCATCTTGTTTTCTTCTCCTTGTTGTCATGTTTAAGTTCAAATCCTCTGTTTTCTGTACAGGGATAAAGAAAGTTTCTCCTCTTGGCAATTCTAACACTGTTGAAATTCAGTTTTCTGCCAAGCTTTGGCGTTCATTTTGTTTGCATAGAGACATAGAGAGAAATATATTACACATCTCTTTTGGGGAAAAAAGTGAAATCTGAATCCCCAACACCTCTTTATATCATCATATTTCTTAATTTTCTTAAAGAGAAAGCTTTCTAACAGAAAATGTCCGTTAGCCATTACGTTATAGCAAATCTATGTATGCGCTGGCATTTAAATACATGTTGTAATGTAACGTAACAGCCAGAAAAAAACATTAATCAAAACAATGAAACCAAATTGATATTTTCTTTCCTCTTCAAGATGATATGATTTAACTTATCAAAAGCAAATGAGATTGTCTCAATGCAAGGAGAGATATGGGCATCTTCCAAGGTTATCTCATCTTACCAGTCTTAGACATCAACCTAAGATTAGAGCTCTACAAACCGAATCCACCCATTGGGTTTGGAGTGCCCTTTGTTGCTGTCACATTGCTCTGTATCCCTTAGAATGTAGGTGTAATTCTATAATTGATTTATGGAGTGACTTAAATTTTTTTTTATTCTTTTAAAACACTTCTTTTATGTATTTGATTTTTTTTTCCCCCCCTTCTTAAAACCGCATCGTATCAAATGACATACTTTTGTGTCTCTGGACTAAAATTTCAGAAGAACAATCCTCTTGTCTGTGCTTTTTCTGCTACTTCAACATCCAAAGCAGAAGTCTACCAAAACCTTTGGTCTTGGCAGCAGACAACCTGGTGAAATGGAGTCACGTCTGCCCCCCAACTCTGATGGTGCTGGAAAGTTCTCCATACAGGTGCCTGAGCAACAAAGGAGCATCTAAAAGCCAGAGCCTGGCTTTTGAAATGAATGCTGTAGAAGTTATTTTTAACCTGCAGTTTTAGAAAAGCTCTTGGAGGTGCCAGCTAGCCCATCCTACGCCATTCAGCAGAGGCTCCCTCTGTATCTATTTCTCTATTGTTTCGTTTCTTTTTATGGTTGCCTGTTTCTCTGCAGGTAGCTCAGCGATTAGCAAAGCAACCGACTCTGCCTTTTTCAGCTCATCTCAGGGTTCCAGGCAAAACAAGCCCATTTGAAGCAGAGCCCGATGCTTGCAATAATTCCCCATATGTTGATATTCACACCAGCCTTGGGTGGCTGCACCTCATTATTTGATTTTCTCTGCATCAGTTTTGTTTGTGTGAATGCATGTGTGTGTGTCTGTGTGTGTCTGTGCATGTGTGGCTTTTTTCTTTCTAGTTTGAAGTGACTCTGACCTAAATAGAGGAAAGTGTGGGTGGCAGTTTAGTTGTAGGTGCCACTTCAAAGCCTCAAAATGCTACAATCTGCAAATAAGTACTTCAAGGGGTGGGGAGGGGAGAAGACATCAGTGTGCATTCAAGGATGTCACTTGTGACAGGACTAACAACAGATGAACCCCAGAGGCTCTGATTTCTACGTGTATTACACCCCACATGTCTCTGGAGCTTAGGGGGTGGATTTTTAAAGGACTTATTTGCATATCAGTAGTTCTAATGCAGTTAAGTTTATGATTTAGCAAAAAGGAGCTAAAAGGGAAATACCACAGAAAGAAAATATATGATTCCTCTTAATTAAATCAAGAAATGATTGCAGCTTCCCAAAGACCTTTGGGTTTTGGGTTACATAGGAAAAAAAAAAAAAAAAAAGAAAAAAGAAAGAAATAGCTTTGTTATGAACCATGATCAAATACATTTAAACCCGAAGTGTGAATTACTGGGAACAGTGAAGTACATTAAGCAGACAACATAGCTTCTATAAGATTCAACTATACATGTAAAGACAGAGCACTTTTGGGATTTGCAGATGCATACGGTTAAGAATGATAGTTATTTACTTTAACCTCTTACTGCTGTTATGTGTAAGTTCGTCACTCAGCCCCCATCCAGTTACTGTGGGCTGTAAGCAGTGGGTTCTGACCTTCTGTGATCTTAAAGATAAACAGGCAAAATACAAAAAACCCCACAAAATGTATGTGAGCAAGTTGTGACTTAGACTGAGCTGCAGAGCTCTCCACAGCTTCCTAGTTGTGAGTCCAATTTATCACAGCAAGTTAACTTTCGCATTTCCACTTTCCCTACAAACTCCTTTGGGAACACCAGGCACTACTTGTCTTTCTGTTCATGCTTTCCAGCCACTTTCTTCGAGAATCATTTTCACTCTGTAAATCACTTGATGAAAAAATATTCTTCAGGAAATTAATATTGAGAACACGTTTTAGAAACCAGAATTGTAAAACTAACATTGAGAAACGTGCTGGTTTACTGGGAAAGAAAGGGAGCATTAGCCTCCACAGCTGGGTAAAAGAGCCAAGTCTGAAGCCCACCCCAGCCACAGTGACCTGCTGGGCTGCAGTCCTTAAGGCGTGCCACTTTGTGCAGCCACTAAGAGTGATGTGATGCGGCTGACCTCACGTTTATCTGTGTATGACCCCACTTCGAGGCCAAGGACATACCCCTTAAAGATGCGTAAAGCTGTCTCCTGCGTATTTCTTCCAACCAACCTTATCACTGAGCCTAGAAAATACAGTACAACAGGTCCTATACTTGTGTTGCTAACTTTCCTCTCTACACCTTAACTATTCCAATCTAGGCTGTATTAACTCTGTTTTTATACTGAGATATTCAATCTTGTATTTTTTTTATGTGTATATAAGATTTTACAATATAAGCAAACTATCATTAAATAAGGTATGGTTTGAATTTACAATATACCTGATGATAAGTGCTTGTGTATGATCTTCTAGTAATAAAGACAAACTCCTTCATATTTAGGAGAGAAACATAAGTCATGAAATGGCTGTAATAGAATAAGAACATATACTTGAGTGGATGCCCATCTACACTGTACTTTACCTTGTACTATCTTGTTTGTCTTTCCCTAAACATAAAAAAGAGGGAATAAATGAATTTAGGTAATTCAAGGGCCATAAAGACAGTAAAACAGATTTATATTAGGGCTAGCAGTTAGGGCATTCTCATGAGTTGTGGCAAGTGTAAGTTGGAGCTGCCTGACATGAAGGAGGGACATCTATATAAAACACAAAGTGAAAACTAGCTGCTGTCATCAGTGCTATGCACTCTCCTATTGCACTTCCAAACAGGAGCAACTGCCTTTTGCACAAAATCTGACACTGTCCCCATGCATTGAGCTCCCTGGGAGAGGCAGGTGAAAGAATGGCCAGAAAGCCAATCCTAAGCAGACTTCGGTGAAAACAGCTGCTGGGCTGCTTGCCTCTGTCAAGACAATGGCTTTAGGTGTGTGCAGTAATGGAGTTTTAAGGAGCTCTGTAAATCTTGCAGCAGAAAAACAGAGACGCCTGTGAATACCGTGATGCCTCAGCGGTTAGGACAGGGGTTTGTGAGTCATTATGATAGAGCTAGGAGCTTAAACTGTGCCTAAAGTTAATTTTTTCTGTCTAGGTCATTACAGGGATGAGTCTTACAGGCTCTGCTCTTTTGCACTGAACAGAAATTCTCAAATACCTATGCCTTTTTGATATTCTCTTATACATCTCTTACCCTTTACACAATATCTCTTTAGGCTATGGAAGAACAGAGGAAAGTACAGCAATAGTTCTCTGCATTTGAATTTTAGAGGCAATGAAGAAGGCAACATTAATTTTCCTTCATACTCCTAATGGCTTCAAAACTATTCATTTCCTAGCAAAGCTACCAACTCTCCCACCACTGTCACTGACAGTGCAAAGCACTGCTCATGCAAAAAGCAATATGCTACTCAAGTGCATTGTTACTGAATTCCATTGTCCATCATTGACGCAAAGCTGACAGCAGTACTGGCTGTCTATAGAGCGAACTCAGCAGCCAACAGGGAGTGAGATTGATGTCTCTGCACCAGGAAGTTTTGGCCAGCCGAGTGCTTCTGCAATATGACAAGACCTCGGCAGCAGCTGCTCGAGTTACTCTGTAGAAAGGCTTATGTTTAACAAACAATTTTGGTGGCATAATGGACTCCCTCCTGCTGTGATTAGAAAACAAATTATTCTATTAGAGGGAATTAACTTATTATCGTTATTATTGTTATTGTTATCTATTATTTTCTAAGTGCCAACTGCACTCGGTCGTGTTTGTATCTACTAAGTGGAGGGTAAGGAGTTACTTTAGCAATGTAGGTGCATGCAGCCATTACAGGTACGTGGTCATTTTTTCATAAGGGAGAGGGTCATGGTGCTCTTGTAGAGGTCATTGTAGAAATGTCACCTAAATGTAAGTTTAAATAGAACACACTGAGTGGAGAAATACTGTCCTAATACACAAAAAGAGATAAAAACTGTTTTGAAACTTAAAGGAAATGGAGAGTGGAAAAAGGTTCTTGGTGACATTTTCTGGAAGAACAAAGAGAATGAGGCAGAGGAACATGCACCTGGAAAGGATGGTTCTGTTGAGCTCCAGGTGTCTCACACAGAAATTGTGGTTCTGCATGATACTGCACATTTTGTGGTTAGGCA
This sequence comes from Leptosomus discolor, assembly GCF_034619465.1. Lineage (NCBI taxonomy): Eukaryota > Metazoa > Chordata > Aves > Leptosomiformes > Leptosomidae > Leptosomus > Leptosomus discolor. Next base: position 87,003,965 of record NC_141419.1, read on the forward strand.
CCCTGGAGCAAAGTGGGGACAAAATTTCTGCTGAACACTACTATTCCCACTTTGTGTTGGGGTGAAAGGTTGCATAAACTAAAAGGTCAGGCCATGTCTCCATAAGAAAGCCCAGGAATATTTTATTTTTCTCTCTGCTTTGTCTATTAGTATTTTAAGTTCTTTGAAACTGGAACTGAATTTCTGGAAGTAGAGTTTCTTAAGCCTCTCATCCTGCTTTGAAAGGCTCAAAACTGTGTAAATCAAGACATAATTACCAAAAGCAGCATTTCTATGCTTTTAAGCAGCAAGAGGCTGACATACAGAGAGAATTCCACAGAAAATATTTTAAAATATCTATTTATTGAAATAGTTTTATTAAATCACTCCCCATCTTTTTATGTGAATTTTTTCTGAGTTAATTATACAACACTGTATTTACCCATCCTTTCAGGATGGTTATGTCCTTTGAGTTCAGATATTCCATATGGTTCATTCTGTATTGTACATGGGGTCAATTCTTCAAAAATCTTTCCTGAAGCACTTCCCTTTCTTCACCCTAAATCTTTTTCCTTTTTCCCAGTGCCCAGCTTTCCAATTCCAGTTACTCACACAGTTTTAAGGATTACAGTCTCATTTTATTTAATGGAGTGTGCACAGCTATATTTCATTATTGCCAGAAAAATCCATATGCCACATTTTTAAAAATAAATCCCCACTAGAAATGTTGGAAACCTTACAGACTTTGATTGAGTTGCCCCAGGTCAAACTGAACATCTGGGAAAGAACTTCTGCCTAGGAAATGGTTGTGCATCCTTGAATACTCCAGTGGCCTCGCTCTTGGAATAGGCTTAGGTGAAGCTGTGTGTAAAATACAAGGATATCATTAAATATTTCCATATGTAGAGCGTTACTTTTCTCCTACACTGTTCTGGCAGCCCAACAGTATACATATGCCATTGTGGTACTGGTTTAATATTAATACACATATCAATAGAAGATGGTTAAATAGTGTTTGCCAGATACATAATTTTGTAAATGCTGGCTTTTCCCTCTTCCTTTTGGCATTGCAAACTATTCACAAATCAGTTGTTAATCTATTCAGTGTTTAAGGACAAGTGTCTGAGCCAAAACCCCTTTGAAGTCAATGAAAAAATTTCCATGGACTTGAAAGAGCTCTGGATCAGCCCCTAACAGAATAAGATCACAAACAAACACATAGTAGTCTATAGAGTTACTCATAAAGCAGTTTGCATATCTTTAGACACAGTAAACACATTGCTGTCATGGAAATTAAAAGCTTGCAACCAAAATCTCAATCTTAAAATAGTCAGTTAGAAAGATCATCTTATTTTCATTCTGGGCAAATGAAACCTAGATAGTGAACAAGTGAATTGATAACACATACCAGACACTCTATGTCCTTTACATGACTACATCTGAAGGAACTAATAAAAATAAGACCTTGAATAATTACATTGCACTCATACAGGTTCATTCATTATACTGTAGGTTTTGTAAGGTTATAGTAAAAGGTTTTGAAAACAATCTTCTATTTGCCATGTGTTAATTTTTCCCTCTTTTGCATAAGATACATGAAATCAGTTAAATATACTGTCTTAAGAATCCTTCTTAATATTTCTACTGCCTCAAAATATTGTTTCTCTCCATGCAAAATCTCAATATTATGATGTAGAGTTCATCCACTGTTGTAGATTCCCTACAGAATTCTAAAGCTCCAGGATTTTAAATATATTCATTTTTATCCTGAAGAATCTCAAAATACTTCTTTTTATGTTTTACATTTAAAATGGATACTAATACGGGTCCCATCTTTACCAGAAAGCCACTGGTAAGTAATCACTACCTTTCCCTGTTCCAAGTGCCAGAAAATACTGCAGCTGTGTAAATGGAGGGACTAATCTACCTTCCTTTTTGCTATTTAGAAGTTAGGCATGTGCATAGCTGTGGGAGATTGAAGACAGAAGTGGACACAGGGACAGATGGGCAAGAAAGAGATATTCAAGTAGATATTTCCAGAGGATGATTTATCCCACTCAAAGCTAAGCATCTTTCAGAAAGGTATGGCAAATTTTTGTCTGAATCTCAGTATTTGCCTAGCATGGCTTTCAGATGAGTATACAATGAAAGTTTAGTGTGTTCTAAACCTTTACCAAGCAACAATAGATCTAATAGAAGTTCAAGTTCAGGATCGTGTCCTTAGAAGGTGGTTTATTTCAATTTTTCACTTTTATTTTTTTCAAATAAAGTTAAAAAAAAAAAAAAAGGAAAGGGAAGAATGGTGCTGTAACATTTCTTTTTCATTTTAGTGATTTTCTGACTTATTTTCCTTTTGTTTCTCCTTTTTGTCTTCCTTATTTCCCTCCTTCCCCTACCTCAGGAAGAAAGACTAAGTGGAAAAGGAAAAAGAAGGAAAGAGGAAAGAAAGAGCTTAAAATTTTAAGGAAAAAAGACAATTTTTACAAATGAAGAAAATAAAAATTCAGAAAAAAATTCTTTCTCTTTGGAAAATATTTTATATTATTTTCCCTGTCTCTATCTGTTGTCTTCCCTTAATGCAACATCCTTTTCCACTACCGCTACATATTTTGTTCTGTCTATAGTATTCAAGCTTGTTTGAATCAGAGAACATTTTGTGAAATGCAGAGTGCATTTTTGATACCAGGAAGCTGTGCTTAGAGCAAGCTTCTGCTAAAACTATCTTAGTTTCTAGCACTCTGCTAGTCATCGTCTTAGTCTGAGGGAGGGAAAACCTTTTCATTTACTAAAATAAACATTGACTTAATTTCCCTTGTTAAATTTAGGCCATTCCCCACTTTAAAACTTCTCATTGATTTTACATTCACTCCTCTGATGTAAAATCATCAGCTACTGATTTTACATCTGTCTTTTAGCTACTGCTGCTGAGCTAACCTCAGCTACTGGCATATTGTACTGAATTAGGAATTCTCCCGCTATGGCAGCTGCTGATAGAATTGAGACAGGCTGATACGACACCTCCAGCCTCCTCGCTACTGCAGACACTGCAAAGAAGCGAACGTTGAACAACAGTTGCAAAACATTAGCAGAAAATATCACTGTACCGCAAGCAGGGGAAGATGATCTTTCTTTGACTGCTTTTTCATGTGCGTCTTGTCTCTGCTACCTTAATGTAAAATCATTAAATAAAATGTAAACCTCCTGGGTGAGATTCATCTGCTCAAATGTAGCTGTTGACATCTAAGCCAGTCACCTGGGGCTCTGTAATCGATGGAGAATCAAGCACGTTTAAGGCACAATTCATCTAATCCTAAGGTGCAAGTCAAAAATAGGTCATTGGATTGTGCCCTAAATGTTCTTATTTCTCTTTATTAATGAAAAAAGAGACTGAAATATGGACTCCCTTCCATTTCTACTCTACAGACACTTAACACAAGGTGAAATGATTCCCACCCCTAGGCCTGGCCCTGGAATGGGTTCAGCTGAAGTGAAAGCAGATGAATAATTAAAGTTCATTGCAAGACTGGATCTTCAGAGACAAAATACTCTGAATGGGACAGGATGATCATCTGAAGCAACTACATAAGGCTCCAGTGGATTGTGCTGTGGTGCTTTAAGTTATGAGCAATGATCTCCCACAGTATGTTCCAGTGGTAGCAGATGAGAGTAGTGTTGGAAGTATTGCCTGAGCATCCAAGAAACTTAATCCCTTGAAAAGATCTGAAGCTTTTGAACTTCTAAACAAACTCGTGCACTTCTCATAGATTTTGGGAAGGTAGGTAGCTTGCCAAGACTAGCTATTATTTTCATTTTTAATAGTTATGTATTTACAAAGAGTATGCTTTTTAATGTTCAAAGCAGATACCTTAGACTTGGCAAAAAATAAATCTTGTGAATGTATCCACTTTTTTTTTCTTTCATTTTACACATTCTGAATCTTTGGCAAAACACTACAGATGATTTCATCTGCTGTCATGGTTGCCATAGACTCAAATAAAAGGGGGTATGACTCTTATGTTTTCCCGTTTGTATTTCAAAGGGTAGAATAAATGTGGACATCATTTGACTGGGAGTATCACTGGTGCAATTAATCTCCTTCCCTTCTTATCTCTCCTCTGAAAGAATCTCTCTAAGAAATGGTGTTTTCTGAGATTAAAAGTAAAATTTATTATTAGAGTCATATATATATATAACAAATCCTTATTTAGAATAATTTCGGTTAAGAGTTATTTCTTTGTTGTATGTGTGAATGAAACCCGTCACAATTCAACAGGCCAAATAAAGATTTATCTCCTTTCCCTGAAACTTTGGAATCTTATGCTTTCCACTATTTGGATTATTTTCATAAAGAACAATAAACATTAAAATGGGAAGAAGAGAAAAGAGAAGAAAATGAGTGAGATGTATTTCATTCTATTTAATGAAAAAAGTTTTTAAAAAAACCCTGTGAACATGTAACCTGCTTCTGTAGACAGATGGAAAAAAATACAAGGAAACACTAGCTGAATTCCCATATCAAGGAGGACACATTTTCCTTTTTTCCACTTCTGTTAACTCTTGCACAAGCTAACTGCAACTTATGCAACTGAGCTGAAAGAATACGATCAGTGTCATGTACTAACCAACTCTGACAGTAAGATATTTAGGGCAGCTGTCAGGCAACACAACTTTCTTTTGTGCTTCTTTTCAAAATTAATTAGCAGAAGAAGAGCCTTTGATACACATGTTCTTGCCAAGATGAACTTGGAAGGAATGTTACTCTACTCCCTACTACTGCCTGTTCCCAGCAAAATTCTAGAGGAAATAAATGAGTAAGTTCTTCTCAAGCTATCCACCTCCTGTTAACAGTGGGTGTAAGTCAGAAATTACATGATGTGACATATATAGCAAGTCTTTGAGTGCAACAGAAGAAGTCAGCCAGTTTGGAAGTACCTGGCTTCAAAAATTCATGCAATTATCTATTTGTAGAAGGTACTGAAAATATAGCTACTTACTCTAAATTTTCATTTCATTTGGTTTAGGTCTATTCACAACATGAAGCTTGATCTCTGTCTTATGGCAAATAGTTTTAGGAAGTACTGCAGAGGTTCAGAAATCAAGCTGTAACTGCACTTGGAGATGAGGACCACCTGGACTGCTGCCAGTCTCCATTTTCTTCAGGCTGACTGGACTTCCTTGAGAATTTTCAAGACTTTCCCTCCAACTTTGGCTAATCCTTGGAATATCAACAGTCTTTCTCAGAGATTACTGAATTGCTGAGAAAGACTTCTTTTGTTTCGTTCTTGAGTCAATGGCCAGTGAAAAAGAAAAGGTGAAATCTAGCCAAGAAGGGTTAATAGAATTTACTGAAGTTCAGAGAAATTGGAACTTGAATCAAATTCAATCTGGTGCAGACATTCGGACCAATTTTCACTTTATGTGAGCTGGTGATTAAACCAACTCAGACAGTCTTTTTTCTTACTGTAATTGCTTCATTGTTGTCTCATTTTATTTGAGTGGGTCCACATACTCCTTGTTTTTTTTTTCAGACCCATTCAATCCCATTTTAGTTCTTTCTGTATTTTATCCATCATCTGTTGGATCAGTAGGAGTTCCACCTTACATTTTCCTGAATTCTGTATTGCCTTTTTTTTTTTTCTTTTAAGTGAATCGACACATTTTAAGGAAATGTTTCTAGACATGAGTAGTCAAGGAAATTGAAAAAAGAACAAACCCCCTTGTTTTCAGACAGATTCAGAAAGCAGTTGCTGCCGTAGTCAGACATGACTTAAGACAGCTACAGTCAGACTCACTTAACTTTAGCTGTCTACAAGTTATGTGCTCCATCAAAGCTGATCATCTAAGTTTCCCTGATTGTAAAAGGAGGCACTAACGTCTCCACATAGCAGTTAATGTAACCTGTTTTATACATCTTTTTTAGGATTGGATGAATCATCCATCAGCAAATTTGTTACCCTCCCTTGACTGTAAAGGAAATTTGAACAGGACACTAGTTTAGGGTAGGTATCTAAGTCTTAGACAGACAATATTAAATGAAATTAATCCAACGACACAGACAGGAAGACACACAGGAATTCCAATTCACTCCCCTCACCAAATGTTTGCATTTGACTTGATTTATAATTCTAGTACCTCCATTTTTCATATGTTTTTTATTGCACCCACCTGAGATTGCTCTAATAAAACCATATCACTCTTGATCAACTTTATTCTGAAGGTCTTGCAGTAGTTAATGATGTAGTTCTTACATTCCTGTTCTTTTGGCCTTGTTGCTTTAAGCACAGTCCTCAATGCAATCATGTCAGAAAAAGGAAAACTTATGATCAACTACCCATGACCCTTAGGATTTGACAATGTCACAAGTGCTGAGTAGCAGATTTTAACTGCCCTTCTCTTCCCCCTATCACCATACCCTTTCCTTGAATGTGTGGGTACTCAGTGTTACTTAGACCCTGGTTTGTGGTTTTTTTGTTGTTTTTTTTTTTTTTTCCTCCTCAATTTCCATGCCTAATGAGCCTGAGCTGAGTTAATAATGGATGTAATAAGTAATGACTCATTGTTTTGGGGCCTGTGTGTCTCTGTGTGCAATGGAAGAGGAAGCCAGGGCTCCGATGCTATTTGTTCTGCCATGTCACTTGCCGCCAAGCAATGCCACTCATCAATAAAAGGCAAGATGACGGATGAGTTCATTTAATGGAATTCCTCCGAGTGAGCTGCAGCCACTGATCTTCAGTAGGCTTGTTCTTTGAGTCTCTCTCTCTCTTTCAGTCCCTCTTCCCCCTCCCTTTTTTTTTTTTTTTTTAATATTCAGGACAGTTGGAAAGTGCGGCTGGCTGAGAGGGTTGCCATTCATGCCAGCAGCTCCTTCTGCTCTTAACAACTGCTATCCTAAATCAAATAAAAAGCTTTGAGCATGGAGATTAAATCGGCACCACCTGATATCGACATTGCGTGACATTTTGTGTCTCGCCTTCCCCTCTGTCCCTTCCTCTCTCTTCCCTTGCCAGTCAAGGTGGGTGTGGAGGGAGGCTGGTTAAGTGTTTGAGGAGAATAGGGTTTTAAGTGTTCTCAATATGGCCCTATGCATGCTGAATAGCTAAAACAATCTCGTTGCTTTGGAAAAGTATCAGGATTTGTCTTCATGTGTAATCTACAGCGCTGCACATTTCCAAGGCCAGATCAGCTAAACAGGTTATTATTTCAGTTTTCACATGCATTCATCTGCTTAGAAGAATGAATGAGCTTTCCTTCCTTCTGCCTATTCCCAGTTTCTTCTTCCTCCACTGTTTCTTCTCTTTTGCCCTCCCTTATTTATAACTCCAAAGCTCTGATTCTGGTATAATTTAACAGAAAAATTTTCTAGTGCAATCATTGCAGGTGCAAATTGCCAGTAGACCTGTTCCTCAGGTCAGGAGAAGTAGGAGGAATTCATGTAGCTCTACATGTTAATGGATCTGTGGTCCCATTAATGTCCACAGGTTATGACTAAAACATACAAGAGTAAAAGAAACATTAGGAGAATTTTACTTAAAACTCTCACAAAATACACATCTAACTTTATTTTCCAAGATTGCCAAGTTTAATATAAAACACTATTGAGCGAGAAGTGAAATTCCTTCTGTGCCTAATGACATAGACAGTGTTGAAACCATCTGTCTCACTATTTTTTCTCTGTTTATTGAAAACTAACCTTGTACTGGAATGAAGATTTTGCTAAAAATGTAGTAAGAACTCTGTCCATTTACATTAATGAGAGCTTAGGTTTCTCAACACCATGTTGTGTTGCCTTTGCATTTTATATACATATGTACATATGCATGATTGTGGGTTGGTGTGTATGGGCAGATACCTAGCTTGGATGAATATCAGTCGTTTTGTTGAGAGGTATGGTATGGTTGTACTCTAGCTTGGGATATGTTTAGGGAAAAAAAAATAATCTAAGTATTTATTTTTAACAATAGGTTTTTATAGCATAATTGTTAGGAGTCTGATCACAGAAGGCCGAGGAGCTAAGGAAGGATGTGCTCTAAAAGGGACAGACATACAGATATAAAATTGACTGTCACAGCTTAAAGTTTCCCAGAAAGAGCAGAAGAAAAAAAAGCATAACAGCACAATAGTGTGGTCTGCAAGCACATACTACTTCTGATTAAAAAGATGATATTCAACTTCAAGTGAGTCCTCTGTTCTTTGAACAACTAAACAACTGTAGATTCAGCAATTTTTCACATCAACTTTGTCTCTTTTTTTCAGTGTCAAAAAATCCAGGAATGCGAAATGATGTCACAATGGCTAAAGAGAAAGTGGTAGAAATCAGAAAGCTTTGTGGTTTTTTGAGTGTTTGCTTAACTTGACAGTGTACCGGACATCATGGAGGATGTATCATAGGTATGAACTACCATTGATCAGTGGGAAAAAGGTGAAGGATACTAGGGTGGACAATGTAAAAGAAAACTCTTCTAGAAGGAAACATTTTCACCAGTCTGTAGCATTATCTAAGAGTGCTAATTAATATCTGCTCTCTCAAGCAGTCAGCATGAGAGTTTGCTTTATATTTCCTAAAGCATGAGTGCACACGAGACTCAACCAAAATGCATTTGAAAAGACTGTGGGATTTTTGAGAAGGGTACATATAGGTAGCTAAACAGGGAATAAAAGAGGATATTAAATATCCCATAGAGTAAAAGTGCATTAAATAACCTATACAGTAATATACAAAAAGTATATTAAAAAGCCTATGGAGTACAGACAGCCAAGAAACAGATTAACAGAGCATTACGTTTTATTGTTGAGCACAAATGTTCCGTTCCTTTCTCTGAGCTCCTAATCAGCATTTTTCATTATTTCCCTTCCCCTGTATTTGGCTCCTGTGCCTCAGTGCCCATAGCAACACTTCCAGTAGCATTAAAAACTAGATACTGCAACCACATTCCCAGGCAGAGAGCTTTGCCAAGGCCTACATTTGATCCAGCTAGGAGCACATGCCCGCTCGGTGGTACAAGGTCATAATAATAATTCTCCCTTCAGGGGCAAACAGTCTTAGGAATGATCCCCCACTATTCTCCCCTACTATCTTGGCTCATTTTGATCTCAGTTGTTATTAAGCTCATTTTATGCTGCAATCGGAGCAGCTTGTTTACTTACAGAAACGGTTATTCAGAAAGTGGATGCCTACAACGAGACCAGAAGCCTGTTTGAGTGTGCGTGTGCAAGTGCGCGTGTGTGTGGTGCATGTAGGGAGAGAAAATTAGTTTGTTTTAGGCACACATCATTCCTTTGAACTCCTGGAAAAAAAAGTATTTTCTTTGATGGGCTATGCTTTGGTTTTGTTTTGTTTCATTTTTGCCTTGCCCCAGTTTTCGCTCTGTAGTGTCTAATGTACATTTCAATGGATGGGAATGATGACAGAATGCATTTGCAATCCCTTGAGGCATGGTAACAGTCTCTGGAAATGCTTTTGGTAGTGAAGTATTCTGAAGAGAATAAAATAAATCCTTTTTTCTTTTTTTTCTCCTCCCCGCCCGCCCCCACCCCTTTCTCCTTACATCAACTAGAATTTCAGTTGGTGTGGGGGGGAGGTGGATATTTCTTGTTTTTAAATGGCAGCTTTTCTCCCCACTCCAGCCACTCTCCTGATTAAATTTTTTCTCATTTCTCCCTTCTACTCCCCAGATTTTGACCAGGCAGTGAGTCCCATACTGAACAATCATGCTTATGAATACTTAGATGCCTCTATAGGCAGCACTTCAGCTCTTTGGAGTTTGTTCACAACTGTTCATGACTGGACTCTTCGTTCAATAGAGTCTGAGGAGTATTTTCAGTTTGTTGCATGAAGAACCGTGTTGCACAAAGAAACATGATTAACAGGAAACACTTGAGGTTTTGTCACGTTGAGTGGGGGAAATGGGAAGTTAGTAGAAACTGTTGTCAGGAAAGTCAACAGAAGGGAAGTTGAAAGATTTTGTGGTTGACTAGAAGAAGGGGAGAGTTGAGTGGATGGTTCTGTTTGTCACTAACTCAAACTTGACGAAAATATTTGCATGGATGTCAAAAGAAAGCAATCCACAGCGGATATTCACAACATCATTTAAGCCAGAGAACTACAAATCTCTAGGCAGTGGCTGGTGGTAGGAAGAGGATGGGCATCTTTATGGCAAATAGATCAGAACTAGAGGCAAAACACAGTATTTCGACATCTGCAAAAATTCTAGTACAATTTTAAATAATTAATTGCAAATTGAGTTTACACTAGAGTAGCAGCATTGACTTCAGTGGTGTGGTTTACAATTAGCAGCCATGCAATGCTGACTTCTGTGAACCATATTCCTTATTGGTGCATATTGATGTAGCTTCACTGGAGTGACTGAAGCTACGCACATAAACCTTGGCTGACTGTTTATCAAAGTCTGTCCCCTGAAACATTCATTTCTGCCCGTGTTATATGTCTTGGGATGTTACCCCCTGAAATTTTTGAGGAATTCAAAAATATTTTCAGGAGCTCAAATAAATAAAGAAAAAACCCGTCTTCAAGCTTTCAAGTGCCTTCTGGAATGAAATGCAATGAGTGGGAAAGAAAATGTAAATAATAAACAATACACCAGATTTCATAGTGTTTGTCACGTGAATCGTGTAAAGATGATTGTGGCAGAGAAACAGCAATGACAATATTAGTTTCTGCTCCCATTCAAAACAGAAACTTCAAGCAATACCAAAACTGTACCAAACACATTTCTGCTCTGCTTATCCTTCTATAAAGACACAACACACATTATCTTTGCCTCTTTTCTCAACTTTCAGATAGGACTTTCCTATTATAAGGGAATCAAAATATTATATTTAAGACTGAACATGATATCAGTACTTGTACTTGAGGGAGGAAGTATTTTCTGTCACTGAAATTGTACCCTAAAATTCAGGAAGAAACTTGGATTACATAGATTTTATGAAAAAAGGTTTACATTTATTCTCTCAAACACCAGCTACATCACAATATAACCCATATGTGACTCAAATCTCTCTGTACTGTGTCCTAAAGACGTCCAAGACAAAGATTACATCTCCTCTGTGCCAAGGTATTGGAAATCTAATGTGCCTTCTCTCAGCTATGAGGAAGTTTCAGAAGTTGGACTTCAAAATTCTGAACATTTCATCTTTGTTTCCTATTTGAAAACAGAGTCTAATCTCTCCTATGTTTGTTTTCCATTTTTTCTATTCTGGGAACGAAGTGGCTAACAGTTACTTCCAATCTGATGTGGAAAACGGCAACTAATAACATTTTTACTGGCTGCAACATCATCCCTTTCAAACTAGATACATAGAAGGTAGAAGCCTTCCTCCCAGATGAGGCAAGAACCTGTGGTGTGCCTCGTTCTCCAATCTAATCTCTAACTCCACTCCTCCAAGAATCTACTGTTGCACACAGATCCCAGGGAGAAGGGAAACCTGCATAGCTGGGCTGTGGTTCCAGATAGAAAGTGGTACCTCCAGCTACTGACATGGAACGTATGTCAGTACCAGCAATCAGAGACATTAAACTGTCAGCAGAGAGTGAAAAAGCACAAGGAGGAAATCCCTCCAGCTGGGAGGCACCAATCCCCAGCAAGCAAGTCCTTTCAATTTAGGAAGTACAGTACTTTGAGTTGTATAACCGGTGGTGGTGGTCTCAGAGTATATGAAAATGAGGTCTGAACGTGCATGGATTTGGATACAAGAGCAGCCTCTAAGTTCATTCTCTAGTCAGAACTCAGTATCAGATCCAGTTCAAATCTGCAATGCAGACAGTCAGTTGTTTCCCAGATGCGAGGAGAGTGAGAAGTCGTTCTTCTGAATTCATATTTCTGCTTGGCACAGTTCTGTAGTATAACTCATGAGCTCAGAGAGTGTGGATGGTTCTGAGCTTTGTCATACTGGATTGCGTCATTTCAATTATGACATAAATGTTTAATTTCAGCATAATAGCCACAAGAGGCCCTATTTATAAGACTACAGTATTTCACACACATTTATATTTGCAGTTAAGCATGCAAAGAAGGCTAAATCTGTAGACTGTTTCTCAGTCTTTGGGCTGAAGCAAAGCCACAAAGGACAGAGATGGTGGGAGGTGGGCAAGGCTGTTTGTTTTTCAAATGACTTGTATATATTCTGGGTGCTCGTGAAGACACTGAGAAATCGCAATCCCGTTGATGTATAACGAATGTCTACGGCCAGGATAACTCTCTCCTTTTGTTCAGTCTGTTCTTTTATTTCAGCTTCTTTCTCACAAAGTTTTACCAAAGCAGTTTAGCCTGAGGTAGCACAGCATTTCTTCATCTTTATTTGTGAGACAAGCTAGAAATCTTTAAAGTACATATATAATTTTGACAAATACATAGCATAGTTTTTTCCTCTTCTTTTTCTGTATTAACACATATAAGCAAACACATTCATTATGAGACCTATCACACTGTTGAACCACAGGGTGTTTCAGAGCCACTTTGCTATTTCATTGGAGACGCAAGTCTCTGCACTTTTTGGAAAATATAATTCCATCTGTGTTTTCTGTGTCAGCAGAAAACCTATGCAACATTTCCAACGTCTCTCAAACAGTTCTCACAATCAAACAGTGGACCTTAGATAGCTCAGCCAGTATTTCCTTTTTTTTTTTTTCTAACTTTTGTCAAGAAAGCGTCTTCCTCACTGATGTGACAATGTATCAGTCTCAATTCCAACCTATTACAACTTTGGTATTACATTGATTAGTGATATTGTAGTGTTTTTCAATTTAATCTAGATACACAGTTCATAACAGCTCTTTCCTATTCTTAAGTCCATTTATAGTTTCCTATAAGTTAAATATATAATTTATTTGTGACTACAGTTTCCCACTTAAATTTTTACTGATTATCAGCAGAATCCAGAAGAAAATAAGGTGTGATCTGAATGACTAAGAAGAGCAAAGGGTCATTATCGCCTAGGTCACTGTTGACATAAGGAGGCCACATCTGGAAGCTAAAGGTGTGCTCTACTACCACTTACATTGCTCCACTGACTTTTTCAGAGCCCCAAGTTTATTCTAACTCTGTAATGTGCTTCCACACTCACAGATGAAAACCAGCAGAGAAAATATCCCCATCCTCACTGTTATCTTGTACTTTATAGTTGTATGACCGAACTTACACAAATGGCTGTACGACAACCTAAAGGAATCCAGACACTCGTCAAGCGCATCAGGTTAATAAACACAGGAATATTGCATGCTAATAGTTGGACTCCTTTCAGATTTAGTTAACTAAATGTTTGTAAGAAAAATCAATTTAATTCCAGTGTGAATAAGAAAAAAAAAACTGTGAAAAATCTTATGCACAATTTACTTCTTACTTACCCTCCACCTCCCTGCTTCTGAAGAAAATAACAAAATAATCACAAACCCCAATCTAAAAAAGATTAAATCTTTTAATCTGTCTGGAGTTTATTCCCACCTTCCCTCTTTCTTTGCTCTGCTTTATGTGATGTACTGTTCATTCCTATTACCTCTTTATAGCTGTTTTGTTAAAGTTCATACCACAAAGACCTGTAAAAGAAATTTATGACTCTTGGGGTTTCAGCAAATTCTAAATAACCATAACATGAACATGAAACATTAATTAAAGACACTGGAGTCTAAGTTATAACAGAGATGCTGACATTTAAGCCCCTTGCACCGTGTAAATTAAAAATGGTATGACAAACAGTGAGTAATTTGATGGTCAGGGGTTCATAATAGATACCTTAATATCTTTGTCGTGAAAAACAGTCTGTCCTTGGTTTAACCCATACTGAACAGCCCAGGGGTCTGGTTCATAAAGCATGACACTGCCTAAACATTTTTGCAGTAATTCATGTATCAGTCTGGGAATTGCATTGAATATCCTTGAGACTAAACAAATATGCAGGGAATTTGTGAACTAAATGTATTAATGTGAAGATAAATTCACTGTGTCATTCCTGCCTCTGGTTCAGTTATCCACAGCTGAGTTTTAAGGCATTCTCGTCTAGATGATCCAATGTCATACATATAACTTACAATTCAAATTTGTTTAACTGATTATTAGCTTAGTTAGCATGAGTCTTTCACAAGATTTTGGTACCATTGAAACCTCAAGTTACTGGTCATAGAAAAGAAGATACTCTCTTCCTTAATCGAACTACATCAAAAAAAGGCAACATATAACATAGGCTTGTCTTCATTATGCAATTTTACCAACTGAGGAACATGCATGTTTATATGTTCTCTATGTTCACATAACTACTGGTGCAGCATATCCAAAGAAATAGTGGCAATCCTTTGAGTCATGATATGAGATTCACCTAAGCAGTTCAAGTGTCTATCTGAGCTGAGCACACTAAGTTTCTTGTATAATCAATGGAAATGTACACTTCTATAGTGATATTCACCATATCCTAAAGCAGATGTCTAGAGCAGACCAGGTGAATAGAATCACTGAACAATTTAAGTTGGAAGAGGCCTCAGGAGGTTGTCTCGTCGAATCTCCTACAGACTCCAAATTCTCTTTGAATAGGTTGCTGAGGGTCTTCTCTGATTCCACAGAAAATCCTAAAAGTACTAATTCCTTCTCCTTTGATATAAGGGGTGACTAAGGTAATGAGTCTTAATGAAAGTTGTCTGTTAGAGCAGACAGATTCCACAGGTTACAGGCCATGTATATATTCCTTCTCTCTTGCAAATGAAGCTGAAATAGGAGATATAAGGGAATCTAGGTTATCTGACTTCATTTCATATTTTCCGTGAAGTGAGAATCAGGTCCTGTGTGTTGACCAAGGGGCAGTAATTTTCTAAAATAACCGTCTCAGTTGCTTGCGATAGGGAAAGCATGCTCTTAATCACATGTCTAATTTGGACTCTACAGCTACTTACAATTCTCTTCAAGCACTTAGTTAAATGTTTTGTTATGATATAGCCAAAAGAAAGCCTGAAACAAATGCAGCAGGTGTCAGTGCAGAAAGAGAAGCACCAGCAGAGTGATTGTACTTTTCCAGGTGGGATCTTCTGCTTATACTTCTGCTACTAGCTGCTGAGCTGGGTTGGCATGCTACGAAGTTCTTCACCTTTACTTCAGATCTGTTCCATCACTTTCCTTGCATACCCTTCCTGCTTTGTGCTGTTATTTAATAACCCACTAGTTGTGCAATTTCAGCTCCCAAATTGAATACGACGTTCCCTCCAGTACAACCCTCACTTGATAAATTGCCAAATAGTAATTATTATTCCTTCCAGAGCCTGAGATATGGAGTCATGGCTGTAATTTCCAAGGCTTGAGTGCCAGGAAATTTATGCTGTACTTCTCTCCATCTCTGAGTTTTCATCTGAGATCGTATTTCAGGCCCTTTCCTTTGATGATGTGATTAAGATAATTCCTTTATGAAGTTCGAGCCTCCGCGAGATATTCAAGAAGGAATCTGATAGTTCTTAAACTTCGTTTGCTTCCCCCTGGAATATCAGCAATGTATGATGGGAAGAAGCACACAGACAGGATGCCTGACAGTTTCAAATGCTCCTAATTTTTTAATGTTAATTATTACGGCAGCATCTGCTGGCCTCAAATATGGGACCTCTGTTCTCATGAGTGCAATATAAAACTAAAGAAAGAGACAGTCTATGCCTCAGTAATCTTGTCCGTACGAGGATATTTTTTTTGTTAGCTGTTTGCTTGTTTCTTTTTTTTTTTCTTTTTAAATTAAATGCTGATTTGAAACTTGTAAAGGCCCATTCATTGAGAAGAATACTCAAATTCAAACTGCCAGTTCCGAAATGATTGTTCTTCATATGTTTCCTCAGAGGATGGAAGAATAATAGGATATATACCATAATACAGATAATCTGCATCTTCTCACAGGAGTGCGGGGAGCATTACATACATCTAGATACGCACAGCAAAATGTACACGCTATTCGGATTGGATAGTAGTGTACTATTTTGGTACTGCTGGTCTAAAGACATCAAATCGTTTGGGAAAAAGAATGTTGTTATCCCCATTTTACGGACCCCTTGATCACTGGTGGTTTTGGAAGAGGAAGATATTCTGTGGTAAAGGTTTGTGGAACAGTCAAACAATATAAACTCATTCTAACCCTTCCAGTTACCAGTTAGCTTATGCCCTGAACCTGAATGTTTATGCTCTGTTTTATAAGTGTTCTTATCCTTTATTCAGTAGTTTTGAAATTCTTATTTTCAACAAAATAATATGTTTGTTTCTTCAATATCCTCAGGCGATAACATAAGGATTGATACTAAATCAGTCAAGGTGTTACTGTCCTGCAGATACAAGCATGCCCCATACAGGTGTTTTCTTATTAATATAAAATATATTTGGATTTTAAAATTAACTGTTTCACTACTGAACTGTGTAGGAGGTATAGGCAGTTCTGTTACTTCCAAATACTTGCCCAAATATTATTTCCACATAAGAACACTTAAAAACTCATTCCATCGGTGGTGAAGGAGACAAAACATCTCTTTGTTATACATGCAATGTTCAATTTAAGAAAAAAAAAAAAGAAAGAGCCTTGCAGTGTTATTCCTAATCTTAATAATACGTACATTAAAGCTTTCTTCCTGTTATGATCCTTTTTTATAGGCTCATTGTTCATGACACGGCCTTATTGTTCATGTACATGACAGATGAATACATTTTTACCACAGTCTCCACTACTTCCATAAATTGTGATTATAGATTGAAATATTGTATGCCTCATTATTTATTTATAGTTTTGAATTTTTCTCAAGGATGTTTTTCCTTTCTTTTGTGTTATTTTGTTTTAATGAAGGTGAAAGGCTGTAGAAAACCACACAAACAATCCAAAGCCATTTCTTTCGCCATGAAATGGCTTGAGGTGTACCATAGTGTCCCTTCTTCAATAAACATTATTTCCTGGCACAGTGTAATCTCAGTAAGTCATTACTTTGCTCATTGTTTAGGCTTCAAATCATCAAAGCATTTAAACACATACTTAACTTTAGTGCCTGATTAAGTGCCACTGGAATAGGATTTAAGCACTTGCTTAAAATTAAGTGGGTGTTTACATGCTTTGCTGGGTAAGGATGAAATGCTAAATTGAAATCATATTTGTGTCTGAGTGGAAATTGTTTCCAAGTTTTCTAAGAAATGAAAGCAGATTTGATCATATCGTCTGCATGTTTAACTATTTCCTCTTCCTTTTCACTTCTTCCCAAAAAAGCTTTTGGACTTGATAGCCAGCTAGCACTTATAATATTTAATTAACTAATAGTTAAGCTGCTCTTTTTCTGATTAAAACCCACGAGGAAATAGGGGACTTGGTGGGAGCTAAGTGATAGGGAAAAGTGAGATTCTTTTGCTGAAGAGGTAAATTGTCATGGTGAACACTGTGATATATTGGGAGGGGACAAGAAGACACTGAAGAGAATAATATTGTGGTTCTGTCATGAACAAAAGGAAGCCTTTTCTTGTATTGGGAAAAGAGATATGACAAAAGGGGACATGTGAGTGGAATACAGACAGCAGCTTCAGTCGAATTCCATTTCCAAACTGAGTCACTGGAAACCATTCTTCGTTGCTTTTTGTAAAGCAGAGATTCAGGACGTATTGATGTGCTTTTTTGGAATTGTGTAAATGGCCATGGCCAGACAGAAGCCAATACTAAATCAGGCTCTAAATCTATCTCTAGAGGGCAGTGCTTATCATGATGGAGAAAGTTTTTTTTAAAGAATTTAACAAATCCTAACAGCAAACTAAAAACTCAGTGGATTTTGTTCTCCATTGACACTGAAAATATTCAATCAAAAAATCCTTTATTTTCTGCTAGATAATTGGTTGTGAATTAAAATCAAGATCAGCAAACATTTTCTGCCTCCTTTCATACGGACTCAGAAAATTATTTCTTTTGGAATTACCTTCCTAACTTGCCTTGGACTTCTTAAATTTTGAAACCCATTAGAATATTCTACCATTATCATCTGTATAGTTCTGGACAACCAACTCTCTTGTCTGTTCATTTTTGTCCCCCATTCCCCAACTTCCCTATTCCTCTGCCCATCTGGAAGTGGATACAGGTAGTTGATCCACAGTTCAGTGCCACCAAAGACAATATTACAGTAACTTGGTTGAAGTTTGTGGCAAGCCAGGCTTCTGGGCAACTGCTTGGTTCAGCCCCATTTTCTCAGACTGTCCAGAACATCCTTGTTGTCATTGTGTGTGAAATGCTGGAGATTGTGGTGTCACTGGCAAAATTCCTGCAAGGTTTAGTAAGGCCAAAGTTTCAGTTTAAGGTCTCTGTTTCCTTAACACACTGCTGGGTTTTGGCATAAAGGAAAATGCATTTTTTCATCTTTGCTTCCCATTTCATTTTTCGATGAATTAGTTCATACACGGAAGGATTTTTAACTAATATTCTTAAGACATGTTTGCAAGCATTTTCATGGATTAGCGTTGCAATTGCTGTTCATATGACAGTGGTGGGACAGGAAAAAAACTAGTTATGATTCCCTCTATTTCGGTTGTAGTTAGTAATGCCAGAAAGAGATAAAGCTTTTTTACTTACTCCCACTCTTGAGCTCTTTTTTTTTTCTGTCTCCTGTCCTTCAAGAAAATTGTCCTTTTATTTATTTTTGCTCAATCCAGGAGTGGCAGCTGATTTTGAAGTGTCAGACTATTATTTGTTTTTTTGGATGTTACCATTTATTGCAAAGAGGATAAAATCAATGTGACATTTCCAGAACAATGATAGATAAAAATGATGAGTGGTTTTTAAACGCAGAAGACTAATTTTTAAAAATGTCACTAGTGTACTATTTCAGAGTTTGTCAAAGATAAAACAATAAAAGTTATAGATATGAAAACTAATAATATTTCACTGGGTAAGCTATAGATAAGCAGACTGTACAGTGTACAAGTTCTATAGGCTTCTACATATAATATGATAGAAATGCCGCAGAAGGACAGCGTTATATATAGTTACTTTGGATAATTTGATTAGACGTTCATTTGTGAAGGCCCGGATTTTTAGGGCTATGACCCTGCAATCAGTTGCTCTAGCAAGGACTCACAGACTGGCATTTTATACTATGGAGAATTCACATGGACTCAAGGGATTGAGATTTGATGGCCAGGTTTTATGAGTCACCTGAACAATACAGTCATTGTGCTTTTAAAGCTATTGGTGTGTCATACTGTAAGTGTAAGCCTCACTTCATATTGATGCTAAAATCTGTCCCTTGCTCTGAAAGAGTACTGTTTCAGATACACACCCTCTTTTTGTGGCCTCTGTGCACAAAAGCTAGGAGATTTAGGATTCCCCACAGTTCAAACAGACTTTAACAATAACTTGTGTGTGTGTGTATTATTACTATTGCAATAGTTCCTGGCTATTTCATTTACAAGTCAAGGATTAAAATCTCGATCTGAAGGCAGAGACCTTCACAATTTGATTGGTAAAGCTATGTGATATTAGTGAACAATATCTGCTCTGATCTTAAGCTAGGGTTTGCAGGCAGGAAGAGCTGTTGTGACTCAGTTATGCTAATCTGGCATGAACCCTTTGATTAACATGGGCAAAACAGGAAAGCAAGAAGTGAATATCAATAGTGAGGCCCCTACATGAGAGTATGTGACCTAAGCATGTGGCTAACCCACATTTGATAAAAGAAGAGGCAGGAATATCTAGAATTTGGTGTCACGCATCCACAGAAAGGGAACTAAAATTAGCACACATTTGCCAGCTATTGCACATAAAAAGAGTGTGGTCTTTAGTGATCTTGGCAGATTATGATAGTTAATTTACATATAACGTGGCAAAAGACGTTCTGTTATCAAATCTAAGAGGCCCATGAAATGTCAGTAAACAAAAATTTGAGAAGATATGTGAGAAATTTAGCTCATGTTTGAACAACATCTTTCTGTCTATCTGAATAGTGTATTTACACGGTTCTAGTTCAACTGGTGTAGTTTACAAGTAGCTGCTAAACCAGATGTCAGTATTTACCATACTCAAATAGATGCTTTGTTTTGCAGTTGTGAAATACTGGAGTTAAAAAAACAAGGGAGGAAAAAAATCACACATAGCAGTTTAAGCTTGATGTTAGTTTTATAACCTCATTTTGGGGGGAAAATAACTTCACAGTTTAACTGCAGATTAAATCTGATCTGATTCAGCTCTAATCATCTCATTAGAGGCAAATGAACATAAATTGTGAATCAACTTGGAAAGGAGGGTGTAGGAAGATTTATGATAGTTCCTCCTATCACTACAATATAGACACAAATGTTAACCAAAACATGAGAAAAAAAGGAAGCAGTAAGCACCTGTTTAAGGCCGTGTTTAACCTTTTTCAGATCTATGAAGAGACACAGTTTTATATGAGAGCTGGCAAACAGAATCATAGAATCATTAGGTTGGAAGAGACCTTTAAGATCATCAATTCCAACCATTGACCTAATAACACCATAAGCTCTAAATCATGTCTAGAAACAGTACCTCAACATGTTTCTTGAACACCTCCAGGGCTGGTGACTCCACCACTTCCCTGAGCAGCCTGTTCCAATTTTTGACAACTCTTTCAGTCAAGAAATTTTTTGTAATGTTCAATTTAAACTTCCCCTGGCGCAACTTGACAACATATCCTCTTGTCCTGAATTGCTAGTTACTTGGGAGTTACTTACAACCCCACCTCACTACAACCTCCTTTCAGGTAGTTGTAGAGGGTGATAAGGTCTCCCCTCAGCCTCCTCTTCTCCAGACTAAACAACTCCAGTTCCCTCAGCCGCTCCTCACCAGACCTGTTCTCCAGACCCTTCACCAGCTTCATTGCCCTTCTCTGGACATGCTCCAGCACCTCAATGTCCTTCTTGCAGTGAGGGGCCCAAAACTGCACACAACATTCGAGGGGCGGCCTCACCAGTGCCAAGCACAGGGGCAGGATCACCTTCCTACTCCTGCTGGCCACCCCATGGCTGATACAGGCCAGGATGCTGTTGGCCTTCTTGGCCACCTGGGCACACTGCTGGCTCCTGTTCAGCCGGCTGTCGACCAGCACCCCCAGGGACTTTTCTGCTGGGCAGCTTTCCAGCCACTCCTGCCCAGCCTGTAGCGCTGCTGGGGTTGTGGTGACCCAAGGGCACGACCCGGCACTTGGCCTTATTAAACCTCATACTTGCCCCTGGCAAATAGATCAGTCTTCAAATTAAAGAATTGCAAAATGGAAAACTAAACAGGTAGGTCTCACATTTCCAAGTGTCATGTTCAAAACCAGGTGTGATAAGTTGTAAGGTTAAGCTTGGATAGCTATTTGCTGAGACTAAATATGATTTGTGCAATATTTCCACCTAGTTCCATACAACTGCAATTCATCTGTAACATTTCTACATGCTTACTTAACTATAAAACATATGTGTTTCACATATTCTGTATTTTGTGGAACCTTTGAACAGCATGTGCATATGATAATGGGATGGTCTGCCAGAGGACAGCTCATCTTTAGCTTCAGGGGTTTACCTCCAACTATTTCAAAGCAACATGTGATTATTATATCAGAAAATACACTTTCTTCCTCTAGCCTCATTTCTATGCTTTGAAAAGAAAATTTGTAAGTGTGTGTTATCTCATGTACTGGTTTCTCTTAGTCCATTATAAACATTTACCCCAGCTTACACATGACAACAGGAATTTAAAAATATTTTGAGGGGATGTTAAAAAAAAAAATAAAATTACTCAATGGAGTTATTAACTAACTATTCTTTTACTGCTTCATATATGTACTGTATGACAAGTACTTATTTCATGAAGATGTGCCTTTTCTTTTCACAAACATTTGTTCATGTCAGATATTTTTCTTGCCTTTAGTCCTGCCAGAAATGTTACAGAAGGACAAGGAGAATTGCATAGCAAGTCTTGCTTAATTTTTGCAGGCCTAATATGAAAATCTTCAGGAATGTGATGCATCAGACAGTTGGCACAGCAGAGTTGTAAGGGGTGGAGTATGCACAGCACATACAAATACTTTAGCAAATAATTGCTAATAGTTGCCGTCAGTGTGTATTGACCATGTGGGAAATGAAAGTCCTGTGCATCAATCACCTTTGGGGTAATATGAAGAGAGAAATCTTGACACAATCATAGTTATACTGTTAAATGTAGTACTATGCTAGAGACTGTAGAGGGTCCCAGGCTTCCTAAATACACACGTATTAAATTAGTATTATTTTGCTGGTTTTTTTTTTTTTTAGTATGTCCAAGAGCAGCTTAATTTTTCTTTTATATTGTTAATAGAAAAGGCTAAGTAATTTTACATGAGATTCCATGTAACATAAATAATAAAAATAAAATTTAAAAAAAAAAACAAAACCAAAAAATACTTATACACAGGTAGCCACCAAAGGAAAAAAAAAAAAAAAAAAGATAATCTCAATTGGTGAAAAATAATATACTACTGATATTACTGAAACATGAAGATAGACCTTTTTTTTTAACAAAAAGCGATGGCAAGCCTGATATAGTGTTAATGTCACCTACACTATGTATATTTTGAGGTCAAAGTTCTATTTCTATGGCATGAATAATTTCAGAAATCTCTAGAAAGTCACCAGGAATACTGTATCCATTCTTTGAAATATTTTAAAAAAAATTGACTTTGAAAAGGATATTCAATTGCATTTTTAAATATAGACCATAGGATAAACTATCACAGTTTATATTTCATATCAAATATGAAAAATCAACAACTCTTTGGATTTTAGTGTGTGAATTATCATTTTGATTATGATTTTACAGTTTACATCTTCTTTCCAGTAAAAGTAAGCCTGCCTTAGGAAACAACATTCATGTTCGAGTGTCTGCCCAAGGAAAAAATACCTGTATACTTTGATCAATAAAAGACAGGGTCCAAAGGGTCAGGAAGAACCATTGTGTTCCCAAATTAATAAGAAAGACATTCATTTCAGCAGGACTGGCCATCTTAAAAGATTGTCTCCAGTGCACCTTAGAGACCTCAGTTTCAGGCTGGCTTGATGTTCTAATTGAATTGTCTTGGCTGTAGAGTGTGGAAAAAGCCCCAGAGAGTTTCCCAGAGAGACAGAAAGTGGTGGGTGAAGGGAATCCATGATACTTGCTCAATAAATAGTGATAATTTTAATCCAATCTGAGAATTAAAAAAAAAAAAAAAAGGGGGGGGGAAATTATTAACCTCTGGTGATAAATTTCTCAGAAATGTGTTATTTTTGTATGTATTGTATATAATACATGATAGTATGTAATAAAAACAGTTATATGACCTTATTCTTACCTAGCTCTTCTCATTACTATTTCTCAAAGCAAATTACCGAGAAAGTTTCCCTCGCTACTCCTGTTATGCAGAGAAGTGACTTGATCAGGGCCACCCATCAGCTAATGGCAGAGCAGAAATTAAGACTCTGGAGCCTCTTATCCTCTTTAAGGCTCTTTAAGACTCCTTATCCTCTACCTTCCAGACTACAGCATTACATGCAGACGCATATGTTTGTATAATCTACATATGTGTACTGTATCTTGACATTGCATACGTACATGCAATCAAAGTGATCCTTTTTTATAATTGTTCTGCCTGCCACACCACCTTCCTATTTTTGTACTTTTACATATTACTCCTTAATTTTGCCCTCAACTACTTTAGGGATATTTTCAAAGATGAAAGAGCCAATGTCTTCTCAATAGTGGTAGGCAATACTGTGAAGGGCAGCGGGGAAACATTACACTTTGGGAGGTTCAGGTTGGGGAGCAGGAAAAGCTCTTTCCATGGGAAGGTAGTGCAACACTGAAACAGTTTGCACAGGGAAGTTGTGAAATCTCCATCTTTGGAGGTTTCCAGCACTTGGCTAAACAAAGCTATGTCTGACCTCAGCTAGTGCTGGTTTTAAGCAGAATGTTAGAAGAGCTGGCTGCCAGAAGTCCCCTTTAATCAACCTTTCTATGATTTTATACTCCTCATAGATGGCCTCTTATTTTGTCTTGTATGATTTTTCTCCATCACTGGTAGCTTTGTCGCTTCCATTCTGATGTTAATCCATTCTCCTGTGGGCCTGTTTTAGCCATCGGTATGACGAAATGGAGTTAGCATATCCAAACACTGAGCTATTGCTTCCATAATACACACCCCAGTGTGCTTAACAACCAGACTGGCTTGCAGTATAAATGCATTAGCAACAGCACCACTCGTGCCCGTTGCTGAGGCAGTTGTGAATGTCTCTCTGTATCTAACAATTAAAACGTAGCTACCAACAGATAAGTGGAAGGGTACACTGAGAGGTGAATAAAGGCTAAAAAATAGGTCAATATCCTATAACTGAGTCTTGTCATGATAGGGCAATGGCTGCTCACCAAAATACCTGGTGCTCTTATGCAAGGGAAACAGGTTTGCATGGGTTTGGAGACAGAATTAGAGCGTTTTATATCACAGAATGCAAATAATCAGGTAATTTACTCTGTAGCTTTACAGTAATTGCAGCGTAATTAGAATAATTGCATTTTACCTGCAGGACATGCACTTATGGTATGTTGTATTTGCATTAAATATTCAACATATACATTCCAGACCAATAGATCTTTGCTGTAGCTCTATGCTCAAGTCAGTGGATACACTACAGGGATGAATTTGTCTCTCAGTATTTTAACTTTTGCAAATTACAATCCGTTGGAGATTCTCATTTTACAGAAAATATTTTTGTGAGTGTTTGATGAATTTGGTAATGAAAACTTGCATAGCCTGGGAGTAGTTTGTCCAGTTGAAGTTTAACTTCAAGTGATTTGAAAAAGAGGCAAACAAAAATGTGCACCCACCAGGTAATCATTCACTGCAGTGAGCAATCAAGCAGTTCACTTCTGGCGTTAGTCTCACACAGACCATACTCTGGGGTCAAGCCAAGGCCTCAACTCCAGCTGCTTTGTGCTAATGAGGCAAGGAAAAGCAACCAAAAATCTGCCTGAAAGGAGCAGCTGTAAATACCCCTCTGTTACAAGAGTTTTTTGAGTGTCATGGGTCTGAAGCACTTGGCTCTCCTCCACGTGCCCTCTTCCCTTGGCATAAGGACAGGAAGAAGCCATGCCAAGAGCGGCAAGGGGTAAAGGACAGTGTGTGGGAGGAAGGATGAGTCAGTGGTTAGGGCAGGACTTTAGGATGCTGCAGACCTGGGTTCACGTCCTTGCTCTGCATCAGCCTTTCCACATGACCTTAACCAAATAATTTATAATTAAATCCACAAAAGGACCAAGAAGAGGTAACATCTAAATTCAGGCAGGTAAGAAATATTCAGACTTATTGAATCTAAAATTTCTGGATTATATAAAATGAGCTTGAAGTCTGACAAAAAGAGGCAGCAGCCCAAGCAGAGACCTATTAGTAAGAGAATGGCATAATTTGATCTGCGTACCTCCAGACATACAAGGTGTTTAAAGATAAGGCCTGTGGTGATAGGACAAGGAGTAATGGTTTTAAACTAAAGGAGGGTAGATTTAGACTAGACATAAGGAAGAAATTTTTTACAATGAGGATGGTGAAATCACAGAATCATTGAATCATAGAATGCATTGGGCTGGAAGTGACCCCCAAAGGCCATCTATTCCAACCCCCCTGAGTAAGCAGGGACATATTTAGCTAGATCAGGTTGCCCAGAGCCCCATCAAGCCTAATCTTGAATGTCTCCAGGGATGGGGCCTCCACCACCTCTCTGGGAAAACTGTTCCAATGCTTTATTGTCCTTATGGTAAAGAACTTCTTCCTAATATCCAATATAAATCTACTTGTTTGTAGTTTAAAACCATTGCCACTCGCCATATCACAATGTGCCCTTGTAAACAGTCCCTCCCCATCTTTCCTGTAGGCCCCCCTCAGGTACTGGTAGGCTGCTATAAGGTCTCCCCGGAGTCTTCTCCAGGCTGAACAGCCTGGACTTCGCTCTCTCAGCCTGTCTTCACAGGGGAGGTGCTCCAGCCCTCTGATTATTTTCATGGCTTTCCTCTGGACCCACTCCCACAGGTCCACGTCCTTCTTGTGTTGAGGGCTCCAGAGCTGGAGGCATCACTGCAGGTGGCATCTCACCAGAGCAGAGTAGAGGGGGAGAATCACCTCTCTTGCTCTGCTGGCCACGCTTCTCTTGATACAGCCCATGATGCAATTGGCCTTCTGGGCTGCAAGCGCGCATTGGTGGCTCATATCCAGCTTTTTATTCACCAGTACCCCCAAGTCCTTCTCGACAGGGCTGCTTTCTATCACGTCATCCTCCAGCTTGTATCGAACAGGAGGATTACCCCGGCCCAGGTGCAGGACCTTGCATTTGGCCTTGTTGAACCTCATGAGATTCACATGGGCCCACCTCTCCAGCTTGTCCAGGTTCCTTTGGATGGTATCCTGTCCCTGAGGTGTGTCGACTGCACCACTCATTTTGCTGTCATCAGCAAACTTGCTGAAACAGTGGCACTGGTTGCTGAAAGAGGTGGTAGAAGCCCCATCCCTGGGAACATTCAAGGTCAGGTTTGACGGGGCTCTGAGCAACCTGATTAAGCTAAAGATGTCCCTGCTCACTGCAGGGGGTTGGATTAGATGATCTTTAAATGTGCCTTCAACCCAAGCTGTTCTATGGTTCCATGGTTCTACGATTCTATGACTCTGATTCGACAGGTGTAGAAACTCTTCTACTTTTGACAAAATACCAGCCTGTTCTTTAGAGTAACGCCATAGCTTTTCCACTTTCAATTTGTGTACCCTCATTGCTCAACTAAAAGTTTTGAAAAAAAAGCCCACAAAACAAACAACTCTGGATACTCACTCTGAGATTAAGAGGGCTGAGATTAGGATTAAGTACAACAAAGCCCATGCCCCCCATTTTCCCCATCTGCATGGTTAGCCTAGCTGCATGTAGGACTCAAATAAACCTCACTATGCTGAAAGAAGCCAGGTAGTGATATCTAATGGTAGACTAGGCCATGTTATATTTGTCTTCCTAATCATCTGACCCAAGCTGCACAAAAATAAGTTTTAGTTATCAGTAAGATACAGATCATAGAGGCCTCCAAAGTTCAGCTGGTAGTGGAGATAGAGGAAGGAAGTACGGCCATACCTGGGAACACTTATGGTCCTGGGCTTAACCACTAGGACACTGTAGTCTCTCTCTTTCTGGCTGGTCCGGTGGCTGGACAGCCCAAATATTTCCAAATAGACTGGAAACATATGCAGTAGATATTATCCAGTCTTTGTCTCACAGCTCTCTTAAAATTTCTGAGCTCTATTTCAGACTAAGGGGAGACAGTTCTTAGCAGGACAAAGTCCTCTTTGGCCTTGATGTGATGTTTGTCTGATGACAAGTGCACAAGTTAGAGTGGAAACTTTTACTGTGAGATGCTGGACCATGGCATTACTCTGCTTTTCTTTCTCTCCTCCTGCAATTCTTTTAGTACTCTATTAAGTTTGTGCTTCATGTTTTTCTGTGTTCTCTGCTTCAGTTTCCATTGTTGCTGCCTTTGGAGGTGTCCATTCAACATGCTAATTTCCCTGTGTGTTTGCTGGAGGAGTTCCTCCATAGCCCCTTAGATCCTAGTGCTTTCTTAGCTAATTACCATGTGCCATGCAACGAGGCTATGGGGCCTTAGGGTGATCATTTTGTTGACAATGTGCAGCAATAACCATATAATCACAACACACTTATGAAGCATTTATGGAGTTATTTGTGCCGTGTCATAGATGAAGTTAGCAAATGTAATTTACCTCTCCACACTAAAGAGGACAGAGTCCTGAGGTCAAAGGCTGAGCTCTCGTTAGAAACTCCATTTTTTAAAACTGGTCTTATAGCAGTGAGTTCCCTCTAATTAACTGAAATGATGTTTTTTGGGCTTCTTTTTAATTTCTGTTTTTACCAACTCTAAAACTCCAGCCCAGTTTTCCTGACAGGAAATTAACTTTCACAGTCTGAAGGAATAACAATTAAAAAAATTCTCCAAAAAACTCCCCACAAAAAACATCTCACCCAAATAGTCTAAATAAATAAATAAATGCATTCATACATAAAAATGTTCCCCAGCAACTTCTGTCTGTCTCTTGATACTACTTATTTTTTCATATAAAACTCCTAACACGTGCAGAGTGATTAAGAAGACCAAAAAAATAAAACTATTATCTATCAAGTTAACATTTCCTTACATCATCTGTAGCAGTATATTCGCTGCTGCCTGGATGCTCAATCATGTCTAGTGTTGTAAGGTGACATTTGGATAGGAGCCATTCTGCCACAGATTAGGAGAGGAACCAGAGTTTAGCAGAGTGGATGTGATCAGCTGAGAAAACTGATGGATAGGGGAAGAGGGACAGGAAACTGGCATTTATGAAAGATGTTGTCCAGAGCAGGTCAGATTGAGCAGAAGAGGGCAGGCTTTGGAATGTTTATTGGAAAGAAAAAAAAAAAAAAATTAAATTCTTAGTATCACTAGGTCTTTTTTCAGATTCATGTGTATATATATGGTAATGGGATACACGATAGATGCATATGCATATTACTGTATTATCATATATACATATGTATATATGTGTTCATATGCATACAAACACACAAAACCTCCAACATAGACCATCCCATAAATATATAAATATACAATGTGTTTCCCTTTTCCAATAAAAGAGGATATAGGCTCTCAGACCAACTTTCATATATGGCAGCTTAGAGCAAAAATGTTTTATTCATGAATGATGTCTTTCTTTTTTTTTTTTTATAAACACATAAAAATGTGAAACAATAAAAGTGATATATACCTAATAATGAGTGAGCCAATAAACCCCACCAGGCAACTTAGCTTTGGAAGTGGAAAAATTGACTTTGTATAACAAATTGCAGAATTATTAATCCTGTTTGAAACCCTTTTTATATCAGACCATTTACTTTAATTCTTGCTACTTTCAACATTATCATACATTATGCATTTTTCTTTGTAATTTTTTTTTCTTTCTGCAAGTACAATGTGCTCCCAAACTTTAAAGGGCTGGAAGCATTTTAAAGAGAAGCCTACTGGGTAAAAGAAAAAGCAAGGGATAAATTATTTAGGCCATTCTGAGGTACTCATCCCTGCAAAAACTCCCTCACAGTGGTCCCTCACAGACCCCTGCAAGGGAAGGAAATATCATCTCCTTGTTACATGAGCAGAGATGTGGAAGCACAAAGCTATTACTCTGCATACGCTAGGCTGAGAAAGAAGCCTCCAGAGGGGCCCTAAACCCCTTACTCACCCTTCCTTGTAACTTCTGTCCACACAGCTGCCTGCTGAACATCCTTTGGGCTTTCTGCAAATGGTGGAAGGGAAGGAGATATGGGGAGACTTTGCCTTAAGGTGACTTTCTTAAGGGACATAAGCAGGGACAAGTGTACTTGAACTAAGGCTGGCACTCAAGAATGCAGATTGCTCTTCAGATACATCTGCAAAGAGGCAGAGAAAGACATGTGAGCTGAGTCAAAAGCTGGCTGAGGAGAGACGAAGTGCCTTTGTGTAGGAAGGAACACTTTGTTTTGCCATGATTCATCCATAAAGAGCTTCAGCCATTTACCTGGTGATATCAATACACTGTAGGGGGCTTGGGCATGGGGAAACTTGTATAGGAGGGAAGGTATGTAAATTCCAGGCTATGTCTGCAATATGAGAGGCAGATACATCTGGTCTTGAGGGTGCTCTTAATGCCTACCTTTACTGGGAAGTATCAATATAACCAGTATTTTTCTAAAAGGCAAATTTTAGGTACCAAATGTAAAAAATGAGCCACTTACAGTAATCTAGAACCTGAAGACTGAGGTCACTGAAGATCTACAGCTCCATCTGAGATCTATGAGAGTCCTATATGACTCAAAGTTGAATAAGAGTTCAATGGTAAGCCTATCTAGTTTACTGACTATAATCAACCAACTCGCAAAAATTAGACTAATACTTATTCTCAGTCTGTGCTGGTCAGAATCATGGCTAGCAACCGGCCAAAAATACTAATGTGATGAGTATATAGGTATACCCAGCACACGTACTTTTTGCTCAGGAGAAAATGCCAAACACTAGCACTGCCCAAAATTAAGTCTTAAAAGAAAAACAAGAAGGAATGTGTTTCTGGCTGTAATCTACTGTTAGTTTCTAGCACTTAACATCTCACATAGTTCTTTATTTGTTCTTTTTAATGCATAAGGTGCTTGTTGTAACAGTGACAGCAGCAATGTAGGATTTTTTTGCTTTCCCTCACCTTAAAAAAACCCAAGCCAATCACAAAATAGGCAATCACAAAATTCCCATTGTGTTTGGTAGGACTGGCTTTGAACTATACCCCCCTTTGAGTTGAGGTAAAAGAATTAACTGGCTAGTTTTTGTAATCAATATAGCAGTATGCCAAGCCTGGCTAGAACAGTAATAATTTATTTAATAGTTAGCAGAGCTTTTTAGTAAGAAGATAGGCTGTCAATTTGCAAGCAGCTGTCCCAACTAGGCCAAGTGAGTCTGTGTTTCTATAGTGGACCTTAAAGAATGAAATCCCTTAAACTCAGCTACAGCAATGCCCATTTCCAAGTGTCTTTAATCTCTATTTTTTTTCCTTCAGACTTACAAGACATGCAGTTCAGAAACAATAACACCAGCATCAGCTGGTTACATTTGATTAATTGTTGGTAAGCAAACATATGAATGCATTAGAGATCATGTTTATAGAGAAGTCTGTTCTTGAGAAATCATTTTGGTGTATTACAAATTCCACCTCTGGGCAAGCCTTCTTCTAATATTTCTCCAAATAAGTTAGGTAATCAGCTTGAAGAGCCCTTAGTTACCAAACATTTCTTTTGACTCCCCTTCCTTTGCCAAAATTAGCAATTTCAAACTTTCACGTTTGCTAACTGTGCATAATGCATTTCTAGATGCGAACACTTATTCCAGTGAATTCCTCTACAAAGCAAGATTTCCACTTACAGAAACCTAGAGTTCCAACAAACGAAACTCACAAGCTTTTCTCTAGTATTTTGCCACCAGTTACTCTGTCAATATGTACAAAAAGCCTGTTACAATGCAAGTCACCACCTTGGAAAATAAGTATTGCAGTATCCTCTTCCCAGTTTCTTTAGTAACTTCTATGCCTGTGACAGGTATGTCTCCTTCCTTATTTTCAAACTGTTGGCATCCTCACTGAGGCATCGTTTAAAATTACTATTCAGTTCTGTAGTAAACTGAATATTAATTTACCTCTATGGGAAAGGAAGATCCATTGGATCACTCTAGCAACACCTGTTTTTCTCTTTACTGGTCATACAGTGTGTAAAATTATAGTCTTACCTCCTGTACCTCATGTAGTGAACACTTTATGTGTGGTGAATCCATGAAGTTTTAACTGTACGCAGTGTCTCTTATTTTTTATATAAAGAAATTAGTCTAAAAGGAGACCTAACACCACATGGCTTTTGCAAGTATGACCAAAACACCTATCATCCACAACAATTAAACAATAATTTTGTACATTTACCTCATTAATACTCTTGTCTTTTCCCTGTCCTCCAAAATCCCCATTATTCTCTGTTCATGTATCTCTCCATACTCCCTTTCTTCTGTTATTTTGTTAGTAATCTATGTAATACTGATTTTGAAACCCTGAACACAGTTGATGTTGCTGATTAAAACAAACAAAGAAAAACCCCAGACCCCCACTCAATGTTATTACAAAGAAAGCTGTATTGTGCTATAATACAAAGCACGTGAAAAACAGATTTATACGGAGTCATTTGAAGTTTCTGTTTCCAGACATGGATGGAGACAGGAAGAAAGTAATAGGGGACTGGGATGGAGTGAGGTTTGCTTTAATTTATGGTTTGAAAGCATTTCTAGTTAAACTTTTCCACACAGAGGGTCAGTTGCATAGAAAGAGATTCATTTGTGTGAAGTGTTAAAGGTGTGAGCCCCTCAGCAAGTCAGCTCTTTGTGTTCAAGCTCTAATGATACTGTCCACCATGGCACAGCCTTAGGTAAGAAGGTACCAAGGCCTAAATGAAGCTGAGTATTTTATATTTTGGTGACCCCACCACCAGGCAAATATTGTACAACATCTTGTGCCAGCAGCCAAAGTGATTTACACATATTTTTTTCTTTTCTCTGGATACAGTGGACAGCTGGTGAATCCTTACGCCCATTAATCTTTCAGTGCACCCTCATCTCTTGGTATGTAACAACTATTTTTCAATCTTTGGGGCATCAAGTGAAGTAATGAATAATTCTGTTACATTCTTATAGGACTGATGAGCATTACTGAACAACACATTAGGTTTGAGGGTGAAGAGAAGGAGGGAGAGGTGAAACGCTGACATAAGGCAAACAGCTTATTACCGCCCATTCATTGCAGCAAACAAAAAGAATTCTTTCTAATCTTCTCCTCGTGGGATCACCATAAAACTCCGACCATCTATATATATTTTGTGTGTGTGTTCATGCATGTGAGTATCTGTGTTAAACTTTCTTGCTGTCAGGTAGGATTTTTAGTACTTCAAGCTCTCGGTGTCTCTAGTCTTAAACTAAATTGGTGAAGCTATAAAAGTTTTTATCTCTCTTGGCCCTGAAACCGAAATTTCTATGGCAGCTGCAGAGAAGAAGTCATGGCAGTGTGGAACTCAGAACATAAGACACTATATGTGGTTGAACAACGAACTCAGGCACTTAGTTTATGCAAAAGGAGAGGAAACAATGCTTCGATAATTTGATCAGCTCTAAATTAAAAAGAACATATGTACTTGATGGAGAATGGGGCAATGAAATTTATGGAATTAGGTTCTAACGTGAGATTTTAGAAATTTCTTATTAGTATTTTTAAAACTAGAATCTTGATAATTATTCATAACAAATCACATTAGCCTGGAAATTAGGCGGGATGAGAAAAAGGCTGGATAAGTATCTCTGTGTGAAAAAGGGAACCTTATTCCAAAAGTTTCTTCTTCCCATTAATTTTGAGGAATGCTTAGAGAGTTTAATTAACTTTTCATGGCCCCTCCCAACAATAGGTCCTAGGTACAATTTGAATGTGCAGTCTCTAAATACAGTGAGTGGAGGATTGCAGGCCCTCCCAAATGCCATATCACAGGAGCATCAATTCTCTTGAGTTCCCTGTTCTAACTCTGGTGGGTTATGATGTGCAAATACTTTAGATCAAGGTAAAGCAGACTGGAGCAAAATTTGGAGACTACACATTGATCTGGCTTAATACCCACCTTAGCTTTGCTGTTTGTCTGTCTCTCTTCCTTCGCATTTTCTTTTATTGCCTTTCCTCATTGCAATGTGCATAATTCACCTTTGAGTGGAAGCCTTTGTGCCTGTGACAGCCAAACATGATTGAGAGAAGTCACATATTTCATTAAAAAAAAAAAAAAAAATCATCAGTCACTGAACAAGAAATAAAACTGGACTCTTAACAGAAGCAGGTATATATTTCTGAACAGTAAGTGTATTAAACAGTACCCTTTGCTGTATGCTGCAGAAAAGAAGACAGAGCAAAAAATCCAGTGTTCAAAGAAAACTGTTGTTAAAGTTCACAATTATGTTAGCAATTTGATTCAGATATTATTATTATTGTTATTATTGTTACTATTATTATTATTATTATTATTATTATTATTATTATTATTATTATTATCTAGCCTAGATAATTTGGCAGCTTAAAAGAGAGAAGTGTACGAAGTATAAATCGTTTGTTATACTGCAAAGTGAGGTGCTTCTGCAGAATGGGATGCTGAGAACATTTTAAGGGGTTACCCCACAGAATGCTGATTAACTCCTCCCCATATCCCCCTTTAAATATACACAAAATACTAACACATAATTAAATATATGTTCTTTGATTATCAGTCAAAGACTCATTGCAAATACTACCAACCCCTTTGGAAGGCACCCAGACCACTTCCAATTAAAAACTACCTGACCATAAATAATAAAAGCATATTACATACACAGTAAATAATGGTTCTTAAAATAATGTATTTCAGAAGCTATATTTTAAGGACACCATATGTGTTCCCTGTATAATGAGCTCTTCCCTCTATCAGTACAACCAGCAGCCTCTCAAATCTAGAGAGCTGAAAAGATTAATTTGTCGGGTTATGTTTTTTTCTAAACATTAACCAGTTGTTTTTCTTTCTTCATCTTTAAAATTAAATTCTTTGTTTTCTGTATTCCCATTCTTCTTCACAGCAGAGAACACCCTGAATTTTAAAAGTAAATTTTCAGAAAATACATAAGGAAGATTCCCGTTTTTGGACATGTAATCTTAATGCATGTACGAGGATGTTTAGATGGAATATCTATGTTTGTGTGAAGTGTATGTGTGTGATATTATGTCTATGTATGTACATATTTGTATATTTGTGTATATAAATATATATATAATGCAGATATAATGCTAAAACCAGCTGCATTAGATGTTAATGACACAATGAATAGCAAATGTTTTATGAAACTTTTTTTTTAAATATAGTGTTGATTACTCAAAAAAAGACATTATGCAGTTCATCATGTACTAATTTTAAAAAAGCATGGAATTACTAGTAAGACCAGGAATGAGATTCTTCCATACCCTGGAATATACAATAAAGCCCGAAGGACACTCTGACTGTGAGTTGAGCTGACAACACATTGGCTGTTTTGAGGAGGTAGAACTATCTTTTTCGCATCTGAAAAGTCCTGTCTCAGAAACAGGAAAGTCTTTCTCCATACTGGTTACAGTCAAATTCCTACTGCATAATGAGACAAACTACTGGTTTTACAGTATATTTTGGAATTTTTTAGTAGTTAGACCTTTCCCCAAAGAGTTGTCTATATGTACACACACACAAACACAAATAAATACACATCATACCTTCCCCATTCAAAGCCCTTAAATTGTTTTAAAATTATGTAGAAAAGAAAGGTGATTCTCCCCCTCTGCTCTGCTCTGGTGAGACCCCACCTGCAGTGACACCTTCAGCTCTGGGGCCCCCAGTGTAAGAAAAACATGGACCTGCTTGAGCGGGGCCAGAGGAGGCCATGAAGATGCTCAGGGGGCTGGAGCAGCTCCCCTGTGAGGACAGGCTGAGAGAGTTGGGGGTGTTCAGCCTCGAGAAGAGAAGGCTCCGGGGAGACCTTGTAGTAGCCTTCTAGTACCTAAAGGGGACCTACAGGAAAAATAGGGAGGAACTCTTGATCAGGGAGGGTAGTGAGAGGACAAGGGGAACCATTTTCAAACTGAAAGGGGGTAGATTTAGATTAGATGTAAGGAAGAAGTCTTCATCATGAGGGTGGCAAGACACAGGTTGCCCAGAGAAGCTGTGGCTGCCCCCTCCCTGGCAGTGCTCAAGACCAGGTTGGATGGGGCTGGGAGCAACCTGGTCTAGTGGAAGGTGTCCCTGCCCATGGCAGGGGGGTTGGAACTGGGTGGTCTTTGAGGTCCCTTCCAACCCAAACCATTCTGTGATTCTGTGATTGTCTCATATCATATATATCACCCGGAATTGAAATCTATTTTAAACAGAAAATGGAAACAATATAGTTGTCATTCACAGTTTGAAGTGGCAAATGAAAAGCATTCAAAGTACACTTTGGACCAGACAACAGCATTTACATTTCTACTCTTAGAAAGACTTATACAAGACTTCAAATTGTCAGGATCATAGCTTTTATTAGAAAGTAACTATGGTAATTTATATGTAATTCCATAATTGGCTATTTGAGAGTTTTCGTAGCTTTCTGTGCTACATAAGCACAAAACAATAAAAAATAAATTATGAAGAGAAATGGACCAAAAGTTAGGAACAGTATCAAGAAAGGAAAACACTGAGGATCCACAAATGACAGCCACAAACACTGGATTTAAGACTATTTTACAATAGATTTGTAAGGTTTTGTTTAATTGATTTTTTGCATTATGTTAGAATTTTCTCTTATCTCCACATTTACTGTTCAAATTACTTTTTCTTGTCCTCCTATTAGTGTTCTGTAGTGGTTTATGCTTCTTAGTAAAAACATCAATATAAGTAGTTATCGAGCTTTCTGCACTCATGAAACAGAGGGTGTATTCCTCCGTTTGGTATTATTGCCATTAAATATTAGTATTTTCAAAGCCAGAAAGTTTTTATGCTTTTTTTTTTTTTCAGCTGACGTTGAAGCCATCTGCCTTGATGATTTATTGTCATTTGAGAAGACTAGGACTTTGAATTGCTTTTGACTGTGAGAAGAGTTGCATTTGACTTCCATAATGAAGGCTTCACAAGAAAAAAATATGCTTATGCTCTATCTAGGTACTGAAAATACCTTGTTTGCTTTCTCTGTTATTATTATTTTTCAAATCTGTGAGTGCCTAATTATCTTGAGCCCATCACTCCTCAGCCCCATTGGGTTTAAAACAGTCAAGAAGTTTAGAAAGATATTACAGGAGACCCAGATATACCTACAAACCAATTGATCATGTTGTCTCATTCCCACAGGAAAGCAGTCTACACATAATTGTAATTTATTGCAAGAGAGATTGGAACACCCATGTCCCACAGATAAGTATCTAGGCCATGGAAATGAGCCTCTGTGCCTGCCTGCATCTTTTGACCATCTGCCTCTGTGTCTCTACTTCTCTTGTTCTCCAACTCCCACATAAACTAGAATCATTCCAACAACAAACAATAAAAAGGAAAACAGTTTTATAACATCGCAAGTTCTTTTCTTAATGGCGGCAGTTTTAGATCTCAGTATACCCTAAGGAAGAGGGGGGATATGATACTAAATCTTTTGTAAATGTGTAACCTCACTGTATAAGAAGGAGCATTTCATTTTCTCTGTTCTTTAAAAACTCTTGAGGGATGTTTCCAAGAAGTGAAGTAGGTAGCATGGGTATTAGACCTCAAAATAGACTGAGGTGTCTAGTACAACTGGAAATTAGTCGTTGTATTTCTCTTTCCATGATATTAAGAAAGCTGGGTATTTAGTGGAAGTTACAACTGTGTCAGGAGAAAAAAAAAACAAAAAACAAAACAACAGAGACACTGAGGAGAACAACATGTTTGAAAACAATGTTGTTTTTTAGTATCTGAGCACATCTTTGACCAAGTCATCTCCAGAAACATGGTCACCAGGATATTAACTAGATTTCTCAAATTAGCCATGTATAGTATTCCCTTGGGCTGCCTTTTACTGATACTTCATTATTTGAGGAAGAAGAGGGCAAGATGGTGCAGCATTTAACATAATATCTAGGCATTACAGCATCTGTACAGAAGCAGAAACATATGGGCTTAGTTTAGATCTCAGCTTCTATGGATTAAATTCCGTATCTGTGAAGAAAGTGGCTTAAATATATAAACACAAAACAGCACCTGTGACCAGGCTATATGCCTCTCTAGCTGAAGTGAAAGCCTTACACAGCAAGAGCCATGCATCCAGAAGGACAAGGATGAAACATTGGCTAGTGTGACTTGTGACTTAGCAGGGCACTATTTAAGGGAGATCTGAATTTAAGAGGAAGTCTGTATTTTAATCATTACTATTAGTGAATGAAATTCCAGTGTGCAGGGATCATTAAATGTGTCCTACACGGAGAGCTCGGTGAGCTGGCAGCAGAATCCCTCTGCCCTCTCACTCACAGATTCCATGAGGGATTCATCATGGTTTTATCACCTGATGAAGAAAAACATCTCCTGCAGCTGTTTTTCGCCTCCACAATATAATGATGCAAAACAAGAAGTTCACTTTGTCATTGCTTCACATGCCAGACCCCTGTATTTGTGACCATTTACCAACAACATCCCAAAACAAAACCAGAAATTTTAGAGAAGATTGCCCTGTCCCTCACTCAGATACCATGATCTGATTTAGTGAACCCTGCTTTATAATATCCATATACACTTCATCACTGTAACTACTACATGACTTCATGATTATCTTGGATTCAAGCAGGAAGATAATCTCTTTCAATTTTAAACCATCTTGTGCTCCACACTGACAACGTGATTTTTGATGCCTATGTTTCTTCCCCTCCAAATCTCTAAATTAATCAGGCTGTCTGCATCTAATTAAAAATAATTACTATTTAGACTTGTGGGGAATTATTCTGTTAGAAGTATACAGAAAGTTACTGGTTAAACAGAAAGGGTGTATTGGTTGTCCCTTATAACTTCCCTATAATTTCAAGAGAATTGATCCAAGAAACGATTATTGGAGAGAGGTTGTCAACTTTAGCTAGTAGTTTAGCATTGTAGTTTGGTCTGATTCTGTTTCTTCATGATCGTTAGAAATGGAAATAGAAAAGTTGTATTATTTTTTTAGTATTGTTTTCTCAGGAAAGTCACTACCATTAGTAAAAATCAGAATATTTTACCTATGTAATTTTTAATAATTCTTTTCAAAATATAAGAAACTAGAAAACTGTTTTCTCATTCATTAATAAACCTTTACTATTCGTTATTTAAGAAGAAAATAGAGGAGGAGAGGGTACAAATGAATCATGAGCAAGTCTCAGTTATGAGATGATACCAGAAATCTTTCTGGGATTTCTTTCCACAGTTCTGTGGCTCATTGCTACTCTATGCATTTTCTTACATTGCGTATTTTTTTTCACAATCTCAGGCAACAGTTTCATTTAAAATACACTGGAATGAATTTTAAAATGGAAGACTGTTCATTCAAAAAGAGTGTTCTTGTTTACAACCAGATATCCATGTCTTGATGGAGACAAATTTCTGTGGCCCAGTGTCCACATCCCACAAATGTGAAATGAATTTGGACATGTGTCACAAGGCAAATACACAGGACTTAACCAAACTAAAAAAAAAAAAAATAAAAAGGTGTTCTTTTTTTCCTTCCTACTACTTTATTTCTCAGCTCTATATGAGCTGATGTGATACTCGTCAATCAATGCAACAGGAAATGAAACAACTAGAGTAAGCCTGTTTATCTGAGATGTGCAGAACTGCTTTTTGTGTTTATTTTTTTTTCCTTTTCTATAGACACTATTATGTTTTCCATTGCCACCTGACAGAGAAACTTATGATTTACTGCAATACATACTAACACGGCACAGGTACAGTCTAAAAGAATAGGGTAGGAAGAATCTACTGCTGAACAAAATTTTACTAGGGAACGTTGATTGAAGACACAATACATTCTGCATACCAGGTGGCCAATGACACAGCTCTTTGTGGATGTACTTGCAATACTCATTTGAAAATGTCAGATAAATAATAAAAAGTTCTATTTATTATTGACAGAGCACATTGATTCTCAGCGTTGTTATTTTCTCTTTTCATGTCACATGTCTTCTTTCACAAATTGTATTTAAAATACCCCGAGCAAATAGAAAATTATTACTTTTAGTCTCTTGAAAAAATGGCCAGATCATCATCACGACACAGCTTCATCCATGTTACTGAAAAAGTCTTTCTAAATTATTGGTGAATTATCATGTTGTACATATGAAAACAATACATTGATCCTAATTCTAAACTTAGTCAAATAGTCTTTATTATTTAATATTTATTTTACCATAGCATCCAGAAAACCCAGAACATGCATTGTAATCCTACTGCATTAGATGCTGCTCAACACGTAACAAAAATTAGAACAGTATTAAATAGTAGTTTTTTTTTCTTTTTCCCCCCTTTATGGCTTGCTGAACCAAGTGCTGTAAAGACAAATTTTCAGGATAACTTCCTGGGAAAAACAAAATAAAAAAAAACAAAACAAAACTAAAATCCCCATGAGATTTATCAACTCATCCTCCAAATTGAAATCTTTAGATAAAAATACAGCTAGGTCCTATTGTAAAACCAGAGATCAAGGAAATCTAACAACAGGGACTTAGGTCTTCAGAATTCTTATTTTTGAGTCTGTGTCTGTCTTCTTGGTGTGTCTTTGAGAAGACACATTCCTGCATCTCCTTGTTAATCTATAAAATGCTTCTAACACCATTTGGATGCATTGTAAGTCTTATTTGCACATGTTTTCCAAAACCATTTTGTTGTAGTGCTGGATTTCCTTTGTGCCCCAGAGCCCTAGACCCTTAAGAAGTGAATTGGTCTCTGAAGACGCTGTTCTCACTTTTGCCATTTGTTATACACGGAACCTACAAAAAACCCACTTCCTTCCTCGGTTCCTTAGTGAAGCACCAAGTTAGATAGACCGACTAATGTCAGTGATGTACCCACTGCTACCTGCCTAATGGCCCATTTTAGGAGGGTTCTTTTGGTGATGGTGTAAACCTATGAGTCTGTGATCCCCATCAGCTCTCTCCATCATTGGAGAGCTTCAGAAGAAAACTTCGCTTTCAGTACTTTCCATACAAAACTGACTTTCCTTTTCTTTAGCAAACCCATTTGCTACAGTCTGGTCAGTGCAAACAGTGTTTTAGCTTGGGGTTGATATTATGTTGTTGTCGGACCTGTAAGAGAAAAACCCTTCTGGTTTTATTCACAAGGTAAAGCTGATGGTGAATCAGATTATGCGGTTAGGTAGATCTGGTGAAAGCTGTGTATCATTTATTACCCTGGGAACTTGATAGTATCTTGATTCAGGCAATATGTCTTGGAAATAGTGTCTTCTCAATATCTGTAAGATTTGTTTCCCATGCTTGCTTTCTTTTTCCTATAGGTCAAATTTTTATTTTCTATATTTACTATAGTATGTGGGGCAGACCTAAAGCAAATTCTCTCTAAAGTTAACTCATACTCCACCTAGTTCCATGACGAATAAACTCTATTCCTCCACTTTCAGTGACTATCCAGCTTGACCTTGAAAGTTGTACTGAATGTCTGCATATATGGTCTGCCCTTTTCTGCAATGTCTCTACTGGTTACTGCTGCTCTAGCATGGTAATAGCAAAGATATTTCAAATTCTGTTTTAACAGAAACCTTCTGTATGACCTCAGAAATGACATTTATTCCCTCTGTGATTGAATCACTTATATTTTCCTACCTCCCACTAGTGATCAAATTTGGCAATAACAGGATCCTGTACCCTGTTATTACCATAGATTGCTGTATGTAAGTACTCGTCCCTTCAACCAGCAGCGATCTTTGCAGTAATTGTCATTTGAAATTATTCCTTTTGCTTGCTTTATTCAGCTATTTTCGGTAGTGTGGGGTGCATGACCCACTGAAATGGTGGATCTCTACTACAAAACACTCTGTCCTTTCCCTGAATAAAAGGCCAAACTCCAATCTTGTTCTTGGTGTGTTGCACCACTTGCTCCTCCTCAGCCCTAAAGCCTTGTCATTCTGTTTGGAGTATTAGTGTGCCTCAAGACTATCCAGGGGAGGATGAGAATTGAGGTTGGCACAAAAGTGTGTGATTGGCACTAGTGATGGATTCTTATTGTGTCGAGATTTTAGGCATGACAGTTATTTGTAAACCAATCAGAAATAATCCCATTCAAACCTGCCAGATTTCCTACAAAGTGATATGTTCCTGAAGATCCTTGCCAGAATAATGATTGATGCCCACTGCCAATCAGTGTTGAGACTCAGTCTCTTCTTGTTGTCATTTAACTGTGGCTGTGCAGAGCATTTAGCAAAATAAAGCGCCATAATCAGTATTTAATGAATAAGGCTACTTACCAGCTGCTCTTTTAATAGGTGTACACCTTTGTTCACTGGAAGGCAAGCTTGGGCAAATCACTTGACTTTCTTGTACTTCAGTCAATCTATCACTTGAGTAACAATAAAACAGTCAAACAAACAAAAAACTCATACATATACACAAAACCAATCAAAAATCAAGGTCACCTGAAAACAAGTCAGCATTTGAGCTAGTACTGACTAGGAAAATTATATGTGCATTGCCCATGTTCTAGTGTCTCATCAAAGTAGCTCCTAGCTTCAGTGATTGTCCATTACTCCACAGATGGCATCAATATATCTTTGCAGGAAAAAAAAAAAATAAAATTGTATGATTTTACAGTATGTTATTTTACATTTTTTGTCAGTTATAAATGACTATAACTAATGGATAAAGAATTCTATTTTGACACTATTTTCTTAATTATTATAGAAGCAGGATGCTATGTTTTTGTAGATCACTCCTTTCCAGCAAGCTACTAAATTTCAGGAAAATGCCTAAATCTCACTGGTAGCAATGGGATGTCAGTGTGCACTCTACACTTAAGCTTGTACTCAAATATTTTCTGAACAGGAAAACTGTTCAGAAAAAAAAAAAAAAAAAGGAAAAGTTGAGGAACATCAGACCTGAGCTGCATATGCTAAGGGATACTAAACAAGTCAAGAAACGTGGGTAGGCCACCAGAAAAAGTAAGTGTAGTCGATAAAGATCCCAGTACTTTATCTTAAGCTTTAGTCTCAGTGTATTAATTAAAAACTCCCAGAGACTCGGGACACAGCAATTATATTGATGCAATTTTTCTCTTTTATGCAAGGAGAAACTCACCTGATAATACTAATAATGGCACTTGCATAGCACTTTATGTTCACAAAATGCTGTACCAACAACACATAAACTACACCCTGGTTTGTATTATTTCTTTTACTG
Source organism: Leptosomus discolor (assembly GCF_034619465.1). Lineage (NCBI taxonomy): Eukaryota > Metazoa > Chordata > Aves > Leptosomiformes > Leptosomidae > Leptosomus > Leptosomus discolor. The sequence goes on from NC_141419.1 coordinate 87,046,455, forward strand.
CTGTTACGGAAGAGATTTTAGAGGACAAGGAACAGGGACAAAGATCCCCTGCAGTTACTGCACTGTCTAAGGGCTTCATCCAAACTTGTCTTTCCCTTGGGTTCCTGCTAAGTCAGGTTTTTCTTGCTTACAACTTTTGTACCTTTTCCATACTAATTACACAAAAAAAAAAAAACACCACCACAAAACAAACAAACAAACAAAACCAGCAAACCCCAAACTTTATTTTCTCTTGACTCATATTACAGTTATCGTAAGCAGCATCACTGCAGTGTTTAGGTTGAGCATCAATGAATTCTGTAGATCCTTGCAAGTTGTAGTTAAAATATTCCAAGCACTTAACATCAGTACAATTTTTACTCACCTGGGACAAAATAAATGACACACAGCTTGTTTTTCAAGCAAGTTTAACGACATTTAGCAGCAGGGGGATAAATGACAAACTTTTCTGTGGTGTATATTCAGACCTCCCAACAGACACAAAGATGTCAGTTCACAAGCCTAACCCCAAAGTGTTAGCTTTTCTCGATATGTATTATTCCACTTATCAAAAACTGGTGATCATACTAATCCTGTTAAACACTTTACACTCAGGATTAACTACAGATTACTTTTCCCTCTTGTATTTCTGCAGTACAACATATTAAACCAGTTTTGCCTTTCTGTGGGAACATGAACTAAGAAGCTCCTTCACTTCTTCCACCCATGTTGAGAGAGAAAGGAATAACTTCAGTTTCTATTTCCTTCCCACTTCTCATTTAAAAAACTCAGAACTTTGCAGTCCTCACTGACATGATGTCCAAGCTAGCTCCCAGAATACTGAGGATCTCAGTTCCAAAAATCTCCCATGAATGTAGCTAATACTCTCAATATCCTGCAGCAACAAGGTCTGCAAAGAACTGTTGAAACTTTCCTTCCTCTCTCTTCATAGTATTCTCATGTTTCTTAAACTTATTTACTTTCCCAAAATAAATCTTAGTATTTTTCCCCTTAAACTTTATCCTTTAATTCCTAATCCTCATCTGTGTTTGATCACAGGGTTCAGTTGATACAGTCCAACTCCAACAGATCAGTCAGTAACCTGTGCCTGTATTCAGCTATGCCCTAACAGAAATGTACCCATTATATTAACCACAAGTTACTCTGCATTAACCAGAAGCGCGACTTGTGTCTTCGTTCATAAGAAGGCTTTTTTGCCATCTTTTAAAAGTCATTTGACCAAGTTCACATGAGTAACTTCTGCATTATTCCTCTGTCTTTTTTCAGAGGCTTGCAGCTTGCCAGTTAAACCATTTGAAAAACCTAAGTTATTGTGCTGTGTGTGATAGTCACGTAAGTGTATACAGAATGTTCTGCATTTAATCTTCAACGGATGGAAAATTGATGGCACATGAATTTTACCAACCTTTACTTCTGCCCCCCCCCTCCACCACCCCCTTCCACTTTGTAAATGGTTTTAGAATCTAAACGCAGACACATTAAGTATAAAGAATGAATTTGGCATTTAAATTAATGGTTTCATGTCAGAGAGAGTACAGGCTTTGTTTGTCGGGAGAAGAAACTAAAACATGCATTAAATCTACTGAATAGCTTCAGGTGGTTCACCAGCACATTTTGTCCACAGGACGAGTTGCAGAAACAGGTCTTAGCTTGTGAAATGGCTGGCTGACTTTCAGTATTATTTTTTCCTGTTTTTTTTTTTGTTTTTTTTTTTTTTAGCTTCAAAGTGTCTTTACCCATGAACCAGTAGAGTTCCTCCCAATACAAACTATCAAGTTTCACACTACAAGTTTTCAATGGCAACCAATCTGGAGGACTGCATATATCTACCCCCAGACAGCTGCATTATGGAGCTAAAGGAGCTACATCTAAATTCATGAGCCGATAAAAAGTAATCTGGCTAAAGTCTTTTTTATACCAGAATATACACTGATAATCACACCCCCTTGAATTACAAATGTTCCATAACCATTCAAACTGGTACAGAGTTACTGACATTATTTGAAGTAATGACATAATAAAACAGACTTTAAAAGACAAACCCATAATTTACTTATTTCTCTCTTAAAAAATATTTCAGAAATCTTTTGGGATCATAATTGATGTGATATCGGATTACTAGTTAGCTTTACATTTTTATTATTATTATTTCCTATGGTTTTCCTCTTTCTTTTATCTTCTTATATTTTAAAAATGCAGCTAAAAATTAATTAAAATCTGTACTGACCTGCAGCTTTATCTCATTAACAAAAGTACGTTTTTTTTCTCCTTAGAGACAACAGATATATCTCCATTCTGATCTTGATGTTGTTACAGGGGGGCATGCTGAAATGAGGCATTTGATGCACCCAGTTTAGACAGGGCATATAACTTGGTTCATAATCTTGCAGAGTCCATCTATCTTTCTAGTTGGCATCAACTGTATACTAGCTGAGATTTCAAGGAAGTCAAAATCATGTTGATATCTCTCCCTTCCTTCCACACAGGGAAGAAGTCAAGCTAATTATACTCCCCAGATTTTGTTTTCAAGTAGAATTGAATTCTTTATAGCTAGTTGAACTGAGAAACTTAAACAAATTAAACTACTTGTCTAAATGGTTATGTTACATTCTTCTCTCCTGGTAACTTCTCATATAATTTTGTGAAAGTACAGAAGAGTGATCAAAGTGCCAAATTCTCTCAAAGCTGTGTAATTAAAAACTCATATGGGGTTGCTTGAACAGAAAACCTAACCAGCTCTTGGCCTTGAAATAAAGGAGGAAAAATTGTTATTTCCTGGGTGAGTTCCTTAGTATTTCATTTTTCAAATATGGCAAAAGTCAGTGAATCAAACCAGTTTACTTGGGTGCCTGTGAGTGGAAAATGGTAAAAAATGTGGTTACATATTGAAAGGTACACGTTTTCATTAAAAATAAGAAAAAGGCAAACAAAAATAGTGGAAGATTTTTCTCCTACCTAAAACAAACCTCAGCACATAGAAGTCAGCATGGAAAGAAGTTTACATTTTTCACAGGAGATGTCTTCTAGCTGAAAACAGTGGTGAAAAGGCGAAATAAAATTAGTTAATTCTACAGTTGCAGGAAAACAGTCCCTAATGCCAGGCTTCTAACTCCTACGGCGTCCATGGTGAATCCTGCAACTCTCATTTGACTTAAGCTACTTCCATTAACAACCTTCACACCTGGTACTTGTGTAACCACTTTCTAACCTGTCTGAAGCTAAGATCTTCTTTATTGCAAAGAAATGAAATGTGTTTACATCACAATGACAGTTTTGGGAATAAATTCTGTATCTGTAGACGTTACTCTTCTCTCAGGAGAAGAGTAGCAAAAAAAAAAAAATAGGAAAAATAGTTTGTATTTACATGGTAGAACAGGGGATAAGTACTTTACAAAATGTCAAGAGGTAGTGGTCTTGTTGCAGTGAGTACCAACATCTGACTAGACCAAAAAAAAGACTATTCAAAGAGATTCACCTTAGCACCAGTTGTGGCAAATTGACTTGTGGAAGACTCTCAGTGGCTTATCTTTAATACCCAGACTTGTCTTTTAATACATCTGGGTCCAGCTGCCAGGGTGCAATATTCTACCTATTCATGCCTTAAACCTCGATTCTCCACCCATAGTTTGAGTACCCACTGAGTATGAAAGTGAAGGGCCCTGTGTGTGAAAATTGAGTGGTGATATGACAGCAGGAGAGGATGACTTGCTGGTCTACACCACTTCACTGCACTGCAGGAACTGATGTATTTCAAGCTGTTGGTCTATCTAGTGGCTGTTCACAAGGTATGTCAAAGAAAGATATCAGAAATCCTCTAATAGGCAGTAACTGAATAACCCACCTTTTCAGAACTTCCATCTTTTGCCCAAGACTCAGAGTTGGACTCGACCCTAAAGAATGGCAAATTATACTGATATATAAAGGACTCACGTTGTTAACTCTTCGCTTGTTATACCTTTAACTCTTCCACATGTTTTTACTTCTTCCTTCATGTTATTTCCCCTTTATAATCAGGGAACACATCTTCTTTCATGAACAGGAAGAAGGCAAAGATTAATTCCATTGAATTTTAGGCTCTCAGCTAGGACCATTTACTTAGTAGCTTACTCAATTTATATAATCAAAAGAGAAAAATATACTTCCTGAAGTGGTAATTTACTCTGCTTGTATCTGAATCACCCTACAGGTTCCTGTAGGTTTCTAGCAGCTAAAGAGGGAGCAGAGAGTAATTTATAGTATTCTAACCTAAATACCTTAGTTATGAGCCTAAAGTTAGGTTCAGCCTGTCTTCATGCCCACAATACCACCTGTAAATCATTCCTTGCCTCTCTCAACAACCTGTTTCTATTCAACCATTTAAAGAGTGATCTCATTGCTGACTGGATATCACATTTTGCTCTGTGGGCCAGATCTTGCTGACTTGCTGAACTGTTGTAATGCAACTTAACTCAGAAGTATACGTGGAAATGATAGGCTAGCAATAAGAGAAAGCAGCATGATGCATCATTGATAGAATTATTCTTTACTCCACTGTAGTAAATTGAGGGTAGGTGAACACTTGCCTTTACATGATCCTGGAGGCAAAGACTGAATTAATTATTAAGATGATGGTATCAGTACAACAACTTTTCAGCTAGGCACTTGAATCTTATCCCTTAATAAGAGATACCAGAAACTGGGGGCTGTGTTTGTTTGTTTTGCTTTTACCAGCCTATCAGCATAAATACCACTTCCTTAGAATCCATCTGCTCTGTTGACAATGTACTCAAATTGCAAGCAAGCATTTAATGGTGTCATGCTGAAGCACAACAGAGTGGATGCTGAGAGAGCCTTAGGAGTCACTAAAATGAAAGGACTTTTCTCTTAATTTCAGTCAACAGAAGACTTTGAACAGAATATGACATCTTAGCCATCTGAGGTTTTTAAATGAGACTTTGGCAGATACACAATGCTCAGCTCTGTGGTACCTAAATAATTGAGACTTTCAAACATCAAAGTACTCACACCTTCAAACACTCAAGTAGCTTTATTTGAAAGATTCTTTTCACTAAAGAATACTAACTCTGCCATTTGAGATCAATGGATCTCTCTGAAACAGTGTCCCCACTTTAGATTGGAACACATTGGTTGTTTACTACATATTGACTAGCAGTGTCCCAGGTGCAGAAGGCATTTGATTAAGTGAATGTCTTTGTGATGTCATGATACACTACAGTATTAGGGATGACATTTGAAAAAGGGGAGAGCAGAAACATTACAGCAAAAATGAGAAATTCCCAGGCATTCTACTGTTTATATGTGCATTTAATTTTATTTTTTTATTAATTTATTTTAATGTAATTTAATATAATTTAATTTTGCTTTGCTTTGTTTCGTTTTATACCCCACAGATTTCTCCAAGATTAAGAACTGAGATTTGTGGCAAGTAAAGGATTGTAGCAAAGGATTAGTCACTGGTGACATACTCTTTTCAAAGGCCATGTAGTATCTCCTGGATTTTCTTCTCGTCAAGAGGTTTTGCTCTGAGCTTTAAAAGTTTTATATCACTATTGTGTTCCTCTTCCTTTCCTAACTATCCTTCATGAAATTGGTATCCTACTCATATGGATCCTACATTTTTTTCACATCCAGATCTGCTTTGTTGTTAAAGGTATTACATTTGGTTTTTATCACTATCAATTTATTCTCTTTATTAGTACATACATTAGTAATTTGTATTTCTTTTTAGTGAATAATACACAAGAAACAAAATCCCAAAAGGAAATTATGTCCTTAAAGTGATCTTTATGGAAAATTTATGCCCTTATGTCCAAAATGGTGATCCTCAAACAGCACTTAACAACTTCAGCTTCTGTAAAGGCATAGAAATCTACGTTTTCTGTTATAAACTTGGAAGTACCAAAAGTTCTGGTTTTCCACCTGACTACAGTGGCAGCCAACTTGGCCATACCTAAACTCATTTACAATTCTTCAAATCTCAACTGGAGATATGAGCAACCTGATCTAATCTGATCCTAATTCTGGCCCCTTCTTATATGATAAATAAGGGTTCTCATGCCCACTACATTCAGGTGGTTCAAGCATTAAAAATGTTCACAGCTCACCTACTATCTATCCATGGAGTTAAATACAGGACGAAGTACAGTAGTTAGGGGAATTTCTGCCTGTAAATATAACCAAAAGAAGACAGTCTGTCTATGCCTTTCAGTACTATCAGGTCAGCATAAATAACGTGGGCTTGTACCAACAAAAAACATATTTACTGCGAAAAACCAGGGGTATATCATCATTGTCTAAGTAATTATCTAAGTATCCAGATACTTACATGTCCCCATCTTTGAAGCTCAGCCATTAGGCAGCAAATTCTGTAGAGTGAAAAGTAAAGAAAACAGACTTTTATTTTAGTACTCTTCTGTAAAAGAAAAGGTTTGAATTCTACTATCTGTTTGTAAGAATGTTTATTTATGTTATCTAGTGATTCGTTTTAAAAATATCATTAATTAGAATGATCTTGACAGTCCAAGATCTTCAGCCACTTAGATAAGGACTTTAATCTTCATATTGCAAAAGTACATCCTCTCCGTGTATTTCTGGATCCATGATGATTGCTTTCCCGGGTTAAACAAATACATGCAGATCAGTGCAAGCTACTACTAGTTTATCAACCCTGTAGAGATTTGTGATCCTCTTGGGCATGGAGTTGACTTAAGATTTTGCCATTCCTTTACATTTCTCTAGGAAGGTGTTTATTGCAGCAATGGTAATAACATATAACCCTGTTCTGTCTTACATGTAGCAGCTATTTTATCTAGTATCTGACTGTATACCTGTATCTATAGTTATATATACAAATGTTTATATATATAGAATGGCAGACAGATGCAAAATGGTGGAAAAGTATATTTGCTGTTTCTTTAGTTTAACAATTCAGTATTTACCTGGGTTCAAGAAATGACTAGATAAAGAAACGAAAGGGAAATCTGCCTAAGGCTGCTAAATACAAACATGCAGCCTCTAGCTCAAGCAATTTCCAAGATACAAACCATCGAAGGCTGTAAGAGTACACGAGGAAAATGCATCTCAGACCTGCCTGCTATTCCGGTTTACTTAAGTTATCAACTGCCAGCAAGTAGTGGAAAGGGGATATTGGCCTAGGTGAACCTCTGGTCTGATCCAGCATGGCCAGTCTTACGGTCTGATGACTTTTCTCTCTTAAGAAATAAGTTAGTGAAGCAAGAACCCTTACAGCAAAACATGGAATATGTCTGGTTTGATCTCATTTTAAAACTGACATGTCTATGAGCTGCAAAACCAAGGTTTAATAGCACAAGAGGTGACATTTTGTCAAATTATGCATTAAAAGTTTGCTTTTGAACCAACAAAAGTCTTACTGTTTTCTACAATGTGTTGTGTCAACCATATGTTCACTATATCTGTGACAGAAAATGTTTCAAGGAATGTTAAAAAGTTATATTAAAAAAAAAGGCAATTGAGGTAGATGATCATGCTATTTATTGCTTTGTTGGTAACTCTTCTGATATCACTGTGACAGATTCTGTCAGAGACTAGAACAAGGTAGCACTGCAAAGCTTCAAGTAACAGATAGAGAAATTTGTCTGGAATAAAACTAGATCACTGAAAAATAATCTTTTACATTTCTGCCAAAAGTTCTATTCTTCTGTCCCAGAGAGGTGCGGAAAGAGGAAAAATATGACCTCAATATTGCTCTTTCACCATTGACTCATCCCAGAATTGATACACTTGTGCTCTGGTTGCCCTGAAGTGTAATAGTGTACCATTAAATTCCAGCTGCAATACCATTATATTGCTATTAGAAAAGACTGCCGAGCAACACAATTTTTCAAATAAATATAAATTGTGAATGGCTGAAATGTGAAATGCCCTCAAGTGCCTAAACCCAGGATTTTCAAGTGTCCTTTTTCAGTGGACAGGTTTTATGCTCTCCAGTAAAGGAATGGCTCAGTTTCTCTTTTGATTTTTAGTGTAGTCTTAACAGGCACATTCAATAAAGAGTCATACAGAAGTCTGGGCCATGACCTCTGTGTAGCCTGGTGAAGGCACTGAAGTTCTGATGAGTATTACCGGTGAGGAAGTTGCATCTGTGGCCTCAAAGAGATAGTTCAAAACCTGTTGTGATTCTCAGTCCTATCCAATTGTCATCTTATTGTTTTGTGCTGTTCACCAGCTTGCTTTATTTGCCTTAAACTGGGTCAAAATTCACCTAATGATAACAGAATAACACCAGAAAAGTACAGGGCCCTTATCTAAACAAATGAGACAAATACAAATCTTTGGCTTTCATCAAACTTGTCTCCCTGAAATTCACACTTCTGTGTCAAGAGGATGTTTTTTACACCTACTCTGCTGGAATACAGTATGCACTGCATGTTGATAGCCAGCACTTTCACACCCACTTATTCATGCATATGCTAATAGTTTTCTCACTACAACTGCTGTGCTTTGTTCAGGACCCCTTACAGCTGTTTCAAGCATGCACTACCAATCAGACAGCTTCTGGGTAATTTACACCTTCTCCCTACCCCTTGTATTTCGATAGCTGAACATACAAGATATGTATGACCAACAGCACTGACCAGTGAGACTTCATGTTGTTTCCCATCAACTTATAGGTGTAAAACAGATGGGCTACCCGACAGAAATAGTGTGAGTGCTGCTAGCTGCAAGCAGAACTCCAGAGTACAGTTGCATACAGTCACTTAACAGCACTTTGTTCACAATTTCCAACTGTTTTTATGCTGATGTTGACAAAATGCATAGATATAGATGCTTTTAATTCTCAAAAAATATGAGTTTAATCATTAATTTGTATTTAAATATCTATTTTAAAAAGGGAGAAGCGTGGCTTAAATTACAGCTAAATTGTGACTCGTTGCTTAAAATAGTATCCCAATTGTTCGACTAGTATGCCAGACTGCGAATTATAGCTTCAGCAATTGCCAGTGCCTCTTATTGCTAATTCTGCTGATCTTTCTCATTTAATACCTTTAAATTAATGATAGGAAAATCTCCAAAATAAGGTTGGTCAAACCTGTTAATGTCAAAGAATGTCATTTTCTCTGTTAAAGCTCTGCCTTGGGACTTGGGAGAGTTTTCTTCATTCACCACTGCACTACAATTTTTGTGGACTTTGACTTAACAGCATGTGGGGATTTCACTGCATGATCTGAAGAGACCTATCTAGCCATAGTTGTCTGTCCCATCTTTGTTCAGGGGGTGGAAGACCACGTGGTGTTTTCAAATATCTGCTGTTGTAAATCACGACACTGAATATTAGCTAAAACCATAAACGAGTTCACTTTCTGTTAATGAATTGGACTGGAATGATAGCCACATCGCTCTTTCTGCCATTAAGACTAATGGTAGGGAAAGTTCTTCAACTGGTGTGGGGAAGGCAATTGTATAGTGTAATCTCTTCATATATCTCAGATAAATATCTACCAACTCTGAGCACTTGTGTGACAGCAGGTGAACTGTATAATTATTATTTCTTTTGAGAATTCCTCTCAAAAACTTTCCTTATCCCTCTTGCTGTGTCCCTACCTGTTTTTTCCTTTGAGGAAAGGCCTTGTTCATACAAATACTAGCACAATGGGATTCTGACCTTAGCTAGTCTCACAACAGGATGAAACACATCTGGGCTTTCTGAAGTTTCTTCCTATGATAAATCTTGTTGTCAGATAAGATTTGTATGAAATATGGAAAATTAAATAAATTAATTTTTATTCAATGATTTAGTGAAAGCCTTGGAGATGTTATCTTGGGGGGATCCTTCAGTCTTTTGTGTAAAAATTTTTTATTATAGTGTTTTCTTCATTATCTTATGAAGCTTCCCCTGTATTCACCTGGTGGTATATCCACACCTATCAGCTGGATATACCCCTGTTCAGCAATGAACTGCCTCTGGAGACTCCTTGGGGGCTGACTTCGGAGTTTCATAGGAATTCAGATTATTTGCCTGTATAGTCTGAATTTCTGTACCTCAGAAATCTTTTTTTTTTTTTTTTTCATAGAATCATGGAATCATAGAATCACTATGTTGGAATAAACTTCTAAGATCACCAAGTCCAACTGTGGATGTAATACTACCAAGCCCATTAAACCATGTCAACAAGTGCCACATCAACAGGTTTTCTGAACACCTCCAGGGACGGCGACTCCACCACTTCCCTGGGCAACCTGTTCGAATGTTTGACAACTCTTTCAGTAAAGAAATTTTTCCAAATGTCCAACCTAAACTTCTCCTGGTGCAACTTGAGAACATTTCCTCTTGTCCTATCACTTGTTACTTGGGAGAAGAGACCAACCCCACCTCACTACAACCTCCTTTCAGGTAGTTGTAGAGAGCGATAAGGTCTCCCCTCAGCCCCCTCTTCTCCAGACTAAACAACCCCAGTTCCCTCAGCTGCTCCTCACCAGACCTGTTCTCCAGACCCTTCACCAGCTTCGTTGCCCTTATCTGGACACACTCCAGCACCTTAGTGTCCTTCTTGCAGTGAGGGGCCCAAAACTGAGCACAACATTCGAGGGGTGGCCTCAACAGTGCCCAGTACAGGGGCACGATCACCTCCCTACTCCTGCTGGCCACACCATGGCTGATACAAGCCAGGATGCTGTTGGCCTTCTTGGCCACCTGGGCACACTGCTGGCTCATGTCCAGCCGGCTATCAACCAGCACCCCCAGGTCCTTTCCCACCAGGCAGCTCTCCAGCCACTCCTCCCCAAGCCTGCAGTGTTGCATGGGGTTGTGGTGACCCAAGTGCAGGACCCGGCACTTGGACTTGTTGAGCCTCCTACAATTGACCTTAGCCCATCAATCCAGCCTGTCCAGATCCCTCTGCAGAGCCTTCCTACCCAAAGCAGATAATCATAACATCATAGAATTACTTATGTTGGAAAAGATCTTTAAGTTCATTGAGTCCAACTGCAAGGGAAAAGAGGTGAGGGACCAGGATTTGCTCTGTGGTGAAAACAAACTGTTTAGATTGGCTTTACCATCCAGGGTATGATGAATCATATCACAACAGTTCTCCTTTCCTTCCTTGTTTTTAATCTGAGCGTATGAAAAAGAGAGACTATACAGGCATTTAAGGAGAAAATTTCTCTGTAACACTGGTATATCCAGGTAGTTTGAACTGATCTATTGTACTTGTTTATTTAATTTTCATTATTTTTTTCGCTAAAATGTCATGGGATACTAAAACTCTGTGTGCTGAAATGCCATTCCCAGACTTGAATTACTAGACCTTTATTTTGTCAGAAATAGGAAATGAGTTTCAAGATCCACCTTGCACGAAACTGCACTAATTGTGTTAGTAATATTTTTAACTTCTAATTCTTTGTTGATATTTTCTTAGGATATGATGAATGACGCATCTAAGTTAGAGTTTAGAGTAGTGTGTAGGTTAATGACATTGGAGAAAAGAGTTTGCGAGTGAGTATGAGAGAGACAGAAGTAATTGTTTGCCTGGCTTGCTCAGGCTGTTAAAATCAGCTGCATCAAACAACAATGGTCTGAATCAGAACTTATCTCAGATGCTACATCTCAGTCCGAGATTTTTAAAGTGTAAGCAGATTCATAAGGTGAAAAGATTACAGTTAATTTTTAAGCTATTGTTTTCTTATTTTTAATTAGAATCAATGTCAGGCTGATCTGCCTTTTATTCCCTACACCATTTCGCCTTTTATTTTTTGTAATATTGGACTCTATGTCAGTCTTGTAAAAAAAAAATCTTTACATATTAACAATAGCAAGATAAAGAATTTTATACTAATGATCTCATCAGAATGCACAGTGAACCAGAAGGAGGTAGTAATATGTAGTTAAGTCTTGGTTGTTGTCAACCTTCTGATTAGAAGTGATGCCTGGGATGGAGCTGTCTGATCCCCTCATGAATCAGATGGCATTCAAGCATCCTAGATCCCAAGAAAGAAAAAAAAAAATCAGAAGAAACTGCATATGACTCCACATGTTGAAATGCCTGGAGTTTTCTGCTTTGCTGTGGATTCTATTCTCTGAGGGAAAAAATGCCTTCTTTCCACTGATACAGACCTTCCTTGAACAAAATTTCATTTTTTATTAATTTATGGTACCTATCATGCCTCTACACAGAGCAGGGGCAGGAGCTACACAGCCAGGTAGGCATGTCTGCAGCATTCAAATATGCAAGCTGCAGCTTATTTTACATGTAGTGTGCAGGCACAGAGAAAACAGAAAGTGTACTCTCAGTTGACCATTCTTTTGGAATATGAGTAAAAAACTCGACCTGTGAGAATATTAGTCTTTAAAGTTCAATAGTAAAGAGAAAAGAAATAAATCAATGGGTTTAGGTTTGTACACCAAGAAGTTTAATTCAAATTGGAAAATGTTGTGTTTCAAGATATTTAAGCCTTTTTTTTCTCTTTTTCTTTTCTTACCCTTTAAAAAGATCAATTTCAAAATGAAAATGACATTTTGAAATGAAACATTCTAGTCCATTCTGGAAATGTTGATATAAAGCATTCTGACATTTCCTAAAACCATTTTCTTTCATGTGTGCATGTGTATATGAAGACTACTTGAAGGATGAGACTTGACCTTATAAATTCATACTTGTTGATAGTACAATACAGGTAGAGGTATGCATAAAAATGTACTTTTCCTCTTGCTAAAAATATTTCACCCAGCTGTAAAAAGCCCAGAGGAACAGCTGCAGGATTTAACCAATTATTGTGAACCATATGAAGCAGAACAACCCTTTGCTGTAGGCCCCCACAATGTTGCAATCTGAAATAGCCACAACCCTGACTCCTTCCAAATCCATTTTCTATACCATCATGCAACAGTCAATCAACAACAAAACAGCAATAAGAAAATTATTTTAGGGATTCAGTCTTTTTCCTGATGAATTATATTTTAAACACCATCTATATCAGTAGGCGCAATGGTTCATAAATGCCGTCTTGAATACAAATGACAAGAAAAGGGGGATCTTCTTGGTCATTCAGCTTTACAAAGACACATTTTGTTATGGTAATGGTCTGGACTGTCCCCAATACAAAAACTTAGTACAATATTATATTTGTATTTAAAAACAAACAAACAAGACCCTAACCACTTCCATCTTTGTTCTGCAGTGTCAGCAATTTGCCTTTGTGTATAACAAGAGGGGTGAGATGTGGTGAGGTGAAAGGGACTCAACTCAGTCTCTGGCCCTACTGCACGACTGGTCTGAGGACAGTGAAAGAGAGTACAAACACTTGACTCTTATTCATTTTTGGATCAAACGTCTGTGTAGGTCAGTTCAGGATGGGAAGGGAGTTTTCACTTTTCTGAAAGGCTTTGCTGGCCAAAATAACATGCAAAATCTTGCACAGTTATGGGATGCCGTCCATCTCAACATAGCTAATACCTCCAAATTTGCAGGAACCTTTTGAGAAGACTTTATTCATAGTGCTGAGGTCTAATTTCCTGTGATCACCTTTGTTGTCGTCTAGAAATTGACAAGAAAAGTAATCTAAACCCCAGCATTTTAAGTATTAAAAATTGTAACACTGAAAGGAGAAGCAGGAGCGGGGGGGGGGGGGGGGGGGGGGGGGGCGGGGGGAGGCATATACAAATCCATCTGTATTGCTTCTTCTTTCCCTTACTTTTCCTTTTTTTTTTTTTTCATTTTAATTTTAAATTTGAAAACAAACATGTAATTGGTTTTAATCTTGCTGAAAATTGGGTAAGATTTATGAAAATCATCACTAAGCAAAAATGCTTTTTGGCCTATAAACTCCTTTCACTTAAATTTTAAGGGCTTTGGTGTGATGCAATGTTTGAAGACTAAAACAAGACTCCTACAAGCATTACATGTCAGGTACATCAAGTGCAAAAAGTCTTCAGCGTGCTGAAGAATATGTCACTGAGAATAAAATGTCAGGTTTTCCCCTGCAAAAGAACAGCAAAACTTTTTTGTAAACTCATTTTCTGAATCAGCTATTACGACCTAATTGGTAAGAACAAGTAGAGTTTAATGGATTATGAATTCAAGATAGAATCAAGAGAAAGCACTGTAAAAGAAGATTAAAAAGGAAAATGGCTAACGGAAGTAAAATAAAAAATATTAAAATCACGTCTAATGGCAAAAACAACAAAGTCAATCTTCGTGTGAACCACAGATAATGACTGATAGCACCAGTTACTAGCGTATTGCTCGATGTGGTGTATCTGTATTAAATGTATACCTCTCCAGATAACAGAAACCCATCTGGTAAACTAGAAAATCTCAATCTCTCATTTTAAGTCCACTGTAATATGGACTATAATTTTTGTCTCAGCAAAAGAATATGCATACAGTATCTACCAATTTTATAACTATAAAAATCATGATATAAAATGAGATCAAAACTGATGTCAACATCTCCAGAATTTGCTTTTAACTGTATGTACATTTCAATGATACAGATACAGAAAAACATACAAGAATTTAAACCAATTAGTTTACTTCACTTCAATAATTTGTAGAAGATTGTACGTTGATCAGATTTCATTTTCCTATATATAAGTTCCTAATGCTATTTTAGAGCCCTCAGGATACTTATCAGATCATGGAAATTTTTGGGAGTCTAAACTTGTCTGCCTTCTACTACAAAGTAGCCTGCTCAGCTGGGGGGCGAGCGGTGGACATTTTCTACGTTAATTTCTTCAAGGCTTTAAATACAGTTCCTCACTGCCTCCTCCTAGAGAAACCGGTGTGTTACAGTCTAGACAAGTGGTCTGTGTGGTGGGTGGGGAACTGGCTGATAGACTGCATCCAGAGGGTGGTGGTGAATAGCTCTTTTTCAAACTGGCAACATGTCACAAGTGGGGACACACAGGGATCAATATCAGGCTGAAAGCTGTTTAATATCTTCATAAGTGATCTGGATGATGGGGTAAAGTGTACCTTAATGAAGTTTGCTGGTGATACCAAATTGAGTGGGGAAGTGGACACCTCAGAAGGGAGATAGATAGGTTGGAAGAGTGGGCTGACAAGAACATTATGAAGTTCAACAAGGACAAGTGTAAAGTCTTGCACCTGCGAAAACATAATCCAGGAGCACAGCACAGGTTGTGGTCTACCTGGCTGGAGAGCAACTCTGTGGAAAGGGACCTAGGGGTCCTGGTGGGCAACTAACTCAATATGAGCAAGCAGTGTGCTGCAGAGGCAAAGAAAGTCGTCAAAATGCTGGGTTGCATCAAAAAGATGTCACCAGCAGAGACAAAGAAGTCATTATCCCACTCTACTCAGCGCTTGTCAGGCCACACCTGGAATCCTATGTTCAGTTTTGGTCCTCACTATACAAGAAAGATGTGGAAAGGCCGGAGAGGGTCCAGAGAAGGGCCACAAAGACGATCCAAGGACTGGGAAGCCTGCCATATGAGGAAAAGCTGAGAGAACAGAGTTTATTCAGCCTTGAGAAAAGAAGGCTCAGGGGAGACTTCATCACCATGTTCCAATATTTAAGGGTGACTACAAAGAGGATGGAGACTCTCTTTGTGTAGGGACTCATGTGGAAAAGACAAGGAAGGGGTAATGGGTACAAGTTACTGCTGGAGAGAATCTGATTGGATACAGGAGAAAAATTTTTTACAATGCCATCAGCGTAGGGAAGTGATGGATTCTCCAACATTGGACACTTCTAGATTCAGCTGGGCAGGGTTCTGGGCAATCTTGTCTAGACTGTGTTTTTGTCAAGAAATGTTGGACCAGATGATCTTTGGGGTCCCTTCCAATTTGGTATTCTATGACTCTATGATATGTATGGAGAAAAGGAGGCTGAGAAGAGATCTTATTTCTTTCTACAACTACCTGAAAGGAAGCTGTAGCCGAGTAAGAAGTGATAGGACAAGATTAGACAGTCTGAAGTTGTGCAGGAAAAGTTTAGATTGGTTGATAGGAAAGATTTCTTCACTGAAAGGGTTATCACGTATTGGAACATGGTGCCTAGGAAAGTAAGTCACCAATCCTGGAGGTATTTGAAAGGCCCGTAGATGTGGTGCTTAGAGACATGGTTTAGTGGTGGACTTTGTAGTGTTAGGTTTACAGCTGGACTCAGTGATCTTGAAGGTCTTTTCCAACCTAAATGGTTCTATGATGCTATGAAAAAGGGACTTGAACTGAAGGGCTTATTTTCAGTGGATTTGATATTATTGATTAACCGATATTTAGACTCCTGAGGCATTGCTTCTCATTGTGCAAAATAAGCATAAAAACACCACAAGCAATTAATTGCATGGGTTTTGTACTATGCTTTGAGATGGCCTATCAGCCCCTTATTAATATGAATGAGAAGAATTAGTACCGAAGATCAGGGATCCATGATAGCTGGAAGAACCTGCAAGGACCCTCCAGCTCTCATGCTTTATTATTTTTTAATCAAAGTGGCTGACTTGAAGGCACAAAATTAAAGAAGGGAGTCCTTTATGATTCCACAATGATTCAAATTAAAATGATCTATACTTGCATAATTCCAATGAGCCATTTTGTGCTAGTTAAAAACAGTTAAAAGTTGCATAAATGCATGATTTAAGGGCTACAGCTTTCTAAGCTTAATGAAAGAGCTGTTTTTTGTGTATTTCTCAACCTACACACGTGATCAGAATAAATCTACCACAGAGGAGCAAGTGAGGGAGAGTATCTTCGATGGCAACATTCTCTAGTAAGTTATCTTGGGAAAAGATGAGGTTTGGGGTCATGGATAATATTTTCTGCTTGTACAAATAGAAAATTATCTTCATATAAGTATATAAAATGTCCTGTCTTGCTTTTATTTTTATTATAACACAATTTAAATGTCTCATCCAAGATGGCTTTTCTGGAAGACACTGTCTACACAACAGTTAGTGATAAACCAAGCTGTGAAGAGCTCTTCACAGAAAATACAAAAATATAAAAAGACAAGACAGGAATGCAAGGGAAATGATGAGTAGCCTATGATCATCCCTCAGGTGAAGAGCAGTTATTGGAGCTGCAATCAAAATACAATGATGAAGTAATACCCAACAGATCATACTTCCTCTCTAAAATTTGTGTTACTGAAATTTATGTAAATACAGCCAGTTGATGAATTTCAGAGAACTATATTACAGGGTATTACTAGATTGATTCTATAAAATAAGCAAGAAAATAAATCCTTAGATCCAAACTCTTCCTTTTGGATATGGTTCTTGTTCCCTAACAAAAAGTACATTATCTATGTAACACTGGAATACACTGGCTAAATGAGCCTTCAGTATCTGTCTAGCCATTGTGGCACAGATATCAGTGTGAGCTGTTAGACCCTCCCAAGACTCTAGGAAAATTCTTGAGCCATTACTTTATGCTGAGATCTGTTTTGCTGTGCCTAGGATAAGACCATTTGCCAAGCGAGCTTATTTGAGCTAAGCAGTGTCTGGACTATGCCAGAATTGTGACAGTGTGATCATGCCCTCCATGTAGTGAAATTTTGTCAAACTCTTAGCTCCTCTTCAGAGTCATGTCAAAGTGCACTGATCCTCAATGCCTTCAACGAATCCTCAAAGAACCACACTATGGATTGTAAGGCACAGTTCAAATATCTACAATCAACCCATAATCTACATATCATTGATAGAGTATAATGGATCATTAGAGTACTCTGCCACTGTACATTCAGAAGTCCTAAATCCACGGATCATGAACATGATAGACTGTAATAGTCCCTTCGAAGGGTTTACAGTCTATCCTATCAATGTGGATTTAGAAAACAACAGATTTCCACATGCATAGCCTCTCTGCATACTAAGAAACCTTATGCAGTCTTAATGGACAGAAGTTATGATGTATGACAAGCAGGAATATTTTATAATTCTCCTGCTAAGAAAAAACACCTCTTTTTTCAAACACATGTGAGATGTCCATGAGCTATCAATTTTGTCCCCTTCAGCCATGCCAAGGGGTTCTGTGCAGCATTCCTGATAGCATATCTGGAGCTCAAAATCTACAAAGTTGCTTTCATGTCAATGTTTTACATAAATTTTGTGAATCTGAGCAATCACCTGGTCCATGTTCCGCAAATGCTGTAGTGAAAACGGGATTAGAATAGTTGTGTGGAGCTCAAAGCTCCTGTAATGGTTTATACTAAATATTGTAGTCCTTAATATTTTAGTCTAAAGAACAAGAACAATTTACAAGTAGGTCAACTTTTCCTACCCTTTAGTATTAATTGGAAGAGTTTATTGGTTAATTCAGTCCCTATGGTTCAATCAATATGTTCCCCCAATGAATTTCTATAAGGATATCTATCTTCATTTGCTGTCAGTTCAGTTTTTCACTTTTAAAGCTTTTAACTTTCTTTACTTGATGAAAAACCCAGAAGCCTGAATTTAAGCCTCACCCAGACTTAAGGCCAGCCTAAGTGAATGTAAATACATCCTGGGGCATCCTGGCTGAAAGCCAAAGGTATCTTCATGTGATACTAATCACACTGTTCCTCTGACACTGGCTACAGAAACCTTCGGGACTCACATCAACCAGGTAAGCTATTTTTGCTCCAGCGGATTCTTGGCCTTAGCAATGACCTTGTCTCTAACCAGGCCTGAATTTACTCATGGGCATTTTTAACAGTTATAATAGCCTCCACTTGAGATGTGGGAGAGGGAGGTGGGAAGTCAGCTGACGTACACTATCTTCTTCAGTGCACTCTGGAGTATCCTCAGTTCAGTTATATCAACTCATTAATTTATGCCAAACAAGGGTATATAAATTACTATAGCCCACTTCCCAGATAGACCACAGACACTTCCGTTCCAAGTATTAAAGAGAGTGCATTTTCATTGTGTAAATTCTGTGAGGTGCATATTTGCATCAGTAGTAGCAAACCCTTGCAACAGATCACAGCAATGCAAAAATGGACATAAAAGACGTATACTAGTTGGTCTTCTTTCTTTGGTGCTGTGTCTCCTTTGGCTCACCTGGAGCTTCTGAATAAGCTTCTGTGATTTTGCTTTCTGAAATTTGCAAAAGAAATTTGCTCTGGGACTGAGACCGTGCATGTCAGATAACAAATTTGTGTGGCTGGCATACAATGTACATGGCCCAGAATGTAAGGCTTGATAATGGAAAACCTGACAAAATCATAAGTGGTCCTAGTGGGCAATACTATAATATAGTGTTATTATGCCAGGTTTCCAAAAACGTATATTACTCAAGAGCTGAAATTACTGTTTGGCAGCCCAGGAGCTTGTAATGCATTGAATGAACTACGGTTTCTGACTAATATTTGCATGCCTGTCTAAGAATATGTAAATGTGACAGTTTCCCTCCTGGAAAAACTAAAATCCCTAATGAATTGAAGGGCCAAACATGCAAATAAACCTCATGATTCACACATGTGTCTCCCATTTAATTTTTCAAAATGTATTTTGCATTTTGATTATGCTACAAAATGCAGCATGGAGGGCAGAGCAGTGAGAAAAATAGGAGTGTGTGTACAACATATTTTTCATATCAAACAATGTGATTTACTTTAATCATTCCAAGAGTAACAAATAACTGCAAGTGCATGCTTTGAATGCCTTCCAGGTGTATGTAGTCAAGTTCAAAAAAAAGTGATGCTGTTTATACTTGTGCTTTATAGGCTGTAGGTACGATTTTTCTCTCAATCACTCTGGCTTTCCTCTGATATAATTCTAGTTTTGACTTTAGCAGAAGTGTACTTGATTTTTACAAAGGTAAGTAAGAGGAGAATCATGCCTCAGATGCCTCTGCTGTGGCAGAACTGAACCAGTTCTCTTTGGATATGTTTATACTGTTAGACATAAAATTCAGTATTATTTATTTAGACCCTCAGATACATTCTGTAGTGTAAAGACTCTACAAGTAGGAGGAAACTCACCCAAGAAGTGCCCCTCAGTGCGTCCCTGAGCAATATACAGAACTCAGCATTAAGCTTCCCCAAGCTCTTACAGGTGTAAGCAGAAAGTATTTACTTGTCACTTGTACTTCTCAAGGTCAGTGAAGACAAACATCAGTGGAGTAGAATATCCTCCTTGAAAATTGTTCTAAGAGAAAAGAGCAGAAGTCCTCTGCAAATGAGATTGCAGAGGTTTTAGGATATATATTTGCTCAGCCCTCTGGCTTGCAGATTGTAAGCTGTTCTCCTCTAAACACGTAACAGAAAAGAAAAATCTAGCTGCACCTCAACACTTCGGCTCACAGGTAAATCCACTCACGTAATTTAGTGCAACTTGACTTCCAACAGAAATAGCTGAAAAGTGGGGGCTTTGCCACCTACTTTTTTGGGGTAAGCAGAGGGGGGTGATGGGTAGGCTGCTTTGTGGTAACATCTTAAGCTGCAATGAATAGGTTCACCAGGAGATGCCTCTCAGCACCCAAACGCTTGTACTTTGCGAGTCCCCATCACAGCTGCAAAATATCCGCTAGGCAAAAGTGCCTTATAGTTCGTTCACCTATGGTATCTTTGCCCTGAATAAAGATTAGAACATTTCAGATCTTCCTATGCAAGACAAACTCATGTAGTTGAGCTACAGGGTTTTCTATTACTCAACAAATGGCATCTGCTTTCTCCTCTTTTTGGCACTGCTGTTGAAAAATTAAAAGAATCAATTTTATTTTGTTTTGGTCCTGGAAGGTGTTTTTATCTTCATTCACAAAGTGAGCAAACAAACAAAACTGCATGCATTTTTTTTTTTCTTTTCAATTTTGAAAAGCTGATTTTTTTTCAAATACCTTTTTCCAATCAGCTCTAAGGTAATGCAAATAATAACCAAGCGAGACTGAAGAAGGTGATTTCTTTCATAACTGTCAAATAATGACAACACGAAGCAGAGACAAATATCATCCTAAAATTAATCATACAGAATGGATCACAGCGAATGTCCTCTCTTTCTGCCCAAAAGATGCATTTCATTTTCCTGTCTTTATTCACAAACAGATTCAGGCAGAGAAAACTGCCTCCAAAAGCCATTTCTTTAAGATACCACAAAATAGAAAGGTTAATAGTTAATGCTGCTAAGAGTCCCATTATTAAAACTGCTTTGCCATGCAATACCAGGACAAATGGAAAATGAAAATTAGCCTAGACATCTACAACCTCACAAAGGAGATTCAAAGTCTCCAGGGTTGTCATTCCAGCATCTTTACATGATAATCAAGCAGGTTTTGTGTACTTACTGTAGTTAATGCCACCTCTTCCCATTTTCATTTTGTTGCAAGCACAGAAAATATAACCAATAATGTGCATGTCTTTTTTCTTTGAGGGGAGGAAAGGGGAAAAAAAAGAATTTAATTGACAGATAAAACGGATGTAGAAAGGGTAATTTCATTTTCCATCAGAAGAAGTAAGGTTTTATGTTGGGAATTAAATTAACAGCACATGAAATTGGCTTTTCCTAAGTTCATATTTTTTAAACTTTTTTATAAGAAGAAGAAGAAGGAGAAGAAGAAAGAAAAAGACCCCCAAACCAAGGTAGAGTTGTAAAAAGCCTGACAATGAGCACAGACGAATTCCAAAGACAATAAAACTTCTTCATTGTAGTGTGGTTGTGGGCCTGCTTGCTTTTCAATCACTCTGCATTTGCTGCTTGTGTGATACTAAAAAGTTATGCTTATAAATGTTGCCTGATTTCTGTGTGTGATGTTCCACCTTCTGACTCCAGCTGGTTTCAAGATGCACTCCCCAGTCCACATGTTTTCCTGCCTTTTCTCAGCTTATTGAAGTTGCCTGCAGGTTGCGATCTATCTTTGCAGTTAATACATTGGTATTCACGTAATTTTTTCTTCAGTTTGGCTAGGCATATCTCAATTGGAATATCAATATGTATGGATTTCCATATTGTCACCGCTGACAAAATAACAGCATAAGAGTGAAAAAAATCTAAGTGATGAGTGAGGAAAAAAGATGCTGAAAAGGGAAAAATCATTTTGAAATCACAAAATGTTCTGGATTCCTCCTCCCCCTTTTAATGCATAAAAGTGAACTTAATGAAAAAAACCTTCCTAATGTGTTTAAGAAACAAAGAGGGTATTTATAAAGAGATCCCCTGATAATTTGTCAAGACAAGTATAAAAATCAACTATGAACCAAGTGAAGAAAAAAAATGCGTGCACCCACACACACATGCACACTTGACATGTGCCCAGTAAAAAAAAAAGAAAAACCCCATAAATTGTAGCAAACAATGATGAGTAGCATCATAATCAGCTAAAAGCTGAATGGTTTTTGATGATATTTGGTTTATTTGTGAGTTGAAAACAAATATTCTCAGGCTTAGTCACAAAGCAACAATATTTTTTTTTAAATTATTTTTATTCTTTAAAAATCTGTATTGTGTTACATTTTAATACTAGAAGGATGAATTTTGCAACATATTTGCCTGGAATTAAATTTCTGATCAAACTTTCAAGGACTTTAGTGGAAATCGTACTATT
This sequence comes from Leptosomus discolor, assembly GCF_034619465.1. Taxonomy (NCBI): domain Eukaryota; kingdom Metazoa; phylum Chordata; class Aves; order Leptosomiformes; family Leptosomidae; genus Leptosomus; species Leptosomus discolor. The sequence goes on from NC_141419.1 coordinate 87,068,912, forward strand.
TTCAGAAGTATCTAACAACTTGAAATGTCTCTGAAGTGAATATCAGCTCTGGGTGCTCAAAATCCTTAGGCAAATTTGTGTAAGCACACAAGAGGCATTAAATGCTTAAGCGCATGTAGCTGGTCATCTAATCTGAAGCAGTCCGATATAATTCAATATTTCAATACATTTTCATGTATGCATGTCTTTGTAGTGAGCTGACCTTGGCCAGCTGCCAAACGCTGACCCAGCTCCTCTCTCACTCCTCTCCTCAGCGGGATGGAGGGGAAAAATGGGGTGAAAAAGCATGTGGGTCAAGATAAAGACAGGGAGATCAGTTACCAATTCAGACTGCTTGCGGAAAATAGATTTAATCTCTTGCCAATTAAAATAGACTTAAGTAGCGAGAAACTAAGGGAGCAAATAATTAAAACAGTGCTTCTCTTCCCACCAGCCGTTTTTCCAGGCTCAACTTCACTCCTTTGCTCCAAGCCTCTCTACCTGCCTCCCTTGAGCAGTGCAAGGTGTGGGGATCGCTACAGTCCATACACAGCGGTTTCTCACTGCTGCTTCTTCCTTCTGATACTTCTCCCCATCTCCATACTGGACCCTTCCCACGTTCTACAGCCTCCTTCAGGACTATGCACCTGCTCCAGCATGGAGTCCTTCACAGGCTTCAGCTCAGATATCTGCCCCAGCACGGTCCTGTCCCATGGACTGAAGTAGAATCTCTGCCTAGGGCCTGAAGTATCTCCTCCTGCTCCTCCTGCTCTGTTCTTGGTGTTCATAATGTGGCTTTTTTCACTTGTTTTCCCCCTCATTCCTCTACCCATCTGGCGTTTTTATGATTTCTTAGACATATTTTCCCAGAGCTGACAGGCTCGGCAGCACCCTGTGGTGTGGGGCTGTTGTAGAATGAACTGGAACAAGCTGGAAGCGGCTGTGTCGGGCACAAGGCAACCCCGGCCTCATCTCACAGAGGCCACCGCTGCAGTCTTTCTGTGTATATCTACTCATATGTGTGTGTATATGCTGGTATGTGTTTACGCATGCACGAGCAATCATATAGGTAGCATCCTGTGGAGACAAGCTGCAGTTTGATGTAATGGCATAGGATCATAAAGGCCATATGAAAGCCACATGGTGGAGAAGGAGCTACATCTTTCTTCTGCTGAAGTCCATGGCATATTGTGCTTAATCTGGGTGGCGGTGTCATGGTAAAGATTTGATCCGGGCTGGTAGGTGAAGCTCTCTAGGACTGGTCGGCGGATACAAACGATGTTCATATTCATCGTGAGGTGTGATCATCAGTCCTCAGCGACACTAGCTCTGATGACTTCAAAGAACATTGGACGAAGTCTCTGGAGAATATCTTCCAATTGCTAAGTCAATATAATCAAATTTGTCAGTGACATGGATGGCTCTTAACGTCTTTTTTTATTTTTAAACTTTTTCTAACTTTTTTGCCTGATCATACAAACTTTTACTTCCATAATCAGTCTTTTTTTTTTTTATGCTTCTGTGCTTATTGATACAACTAAAACAACCGGATTACTTTTGATGTCACTTTAAAATGAAATGCCTTTGATTTAGATGTGACCCAGGTAACTCAGATAACTTGGTACAGCTTTCAGTTATTTCCAGTTGAGAAACTGGACTGTTCTGAAGGCCATCACATTTCCAGGACCTGATTGTTGGAGTCAGCCTCTGCCTACTTATTGTACGTGGGGTGAAGGCATGAGTATGCTGAACAAGGACCAGAGCAGCCAGCAAAGGGTTGTATTCGAAGTGACTCAGGAGGGAACTTTGCTTCTGTTATCTTTCTTCTGCTACAGCAGTGAATGCATCAATGAAGTTTAAGAGATGTAGGTGTAGACAAGTAACCACATTAGGCCTTTCTCAACAAGTGTTTAGGAATTTCTCTCTCTTCAGTCACACCAGATTAGCTGCTGGTTGTCTCCTACCCATTTCTCCAGGACATTCTTAGCATCTTAACATGGGCAGTAGCTTTTGTTTAGACCCAGTCTAAGCTAAAATCTAGAAAGAAAGCGTTAGTGGTTTAATTTGATTCCAGGTTTCTTTGGATGTTCCAGCAGAGAGCATTTCTATTTTGATATTTAAAGCCATGTGATTTTTATCATGTTTTCTCCCTCTCAGTAGTTCCTTTGCGAAGTGACAGTTGGGATTCCGTGAACAGATTTAAATATTATCCTGATAACTTTAGTGAGGATGACTCAGTTGCTGAGGACCAGCTATAGAGAAAGACAACAGGTGGGACTCATCTGCCCTAGTTTAAACACCCAGCTCTGAGGGAGTTATCCCTTAGAAACAATGGATCAAAACTGATATTTCCAAAGAGCAATTACTCTCACTCCAGCATGTGTGTCTAAAATAGGCTCCAAAAAACTTCATTTAGACACATTTTTTCCAATGATTAAAAAGAGTCGTTATCATAATTAGTTCAGATATTGATAACTGATTTTTAGAAAACAGTTATAGGTGAGCATAGTCTTGATCTGATACACAGTTATTACTTGGGGGGGTTGGGAAGACAAACAAGGCAGGAATTTTCCATGACTTCAGCAAGCTGACCTGACTCACCTGATGCCTTGATATTCCCAGCCCCATTGCAAAGAAGGAACAGAAATATTTACCAGGGATGGCGAAAATGTATACAGCTGCCCTTCTCAGCATCGCCCCATACCTGGATAGGACTAAGCGGGATGTGGAACTGCACACTTCTTCCACTGCGGCATCTGTGCAAAAGGCAAAGATTTCTTAGTGAACAATTTGAGAGAATGGAACAAACTCTGATTGTAATTAAGAACCTGCACAGATTTTACCGTGTTCTGTGCTGAGGTCAAACGGATTTTGCCCCACCACCTCAGTTTGGGTAAATATTTCATAAGATGAAAATAAAAGACTACCAAAATGAAGTGATATTCTGGGCATGTACATGCCTGGCTGGAGAGAGGCTAAGAGAAAGAAGGAGCTATACCAGGCAAATATCAATCATGTCAACGCATTACCATCTTAAATATAGGTAAATGGATGACACTGAAAACATTAAGCAAGTAGCCTCTGTAACGAGAGCTGAATTCCAGCTTTTGAGAGCCTCTTTATATCCTTATATATATATATATATATATATAAAGAAACATATACAAATATATATACCTACATAGATATACTTACATAGACATTTATGTGCATATATATTTAAACAATATCTATAATTATACAGATACAGAATTGTATATCTGTATATTTGTGTGAGTATATATATATATATGCATAAATAGATCTTTAATTTCTCAAAGCCTGTTTTTGCTCCTGTTTTTCCAGTACTATAGGTAGGGTCTGTCAGGAGAGAGAAAATCTACAATAATAAAATTTACATTAAAATTATTTTATTAGGAAAAAAGAACACAAAGAAGAAGAGACAGGAAGAGAAAGAAAGACCAAAAAAAGAGGGAAAGAAGAAAGAAAGAGCAAGTGTGAGATAGAGGTGTGCATTTTAGGGTGACTGCATTCTCACAGAATAAGAGCTTTATCTTGATTTCAAGCTTTCCTTGTAACAATAAGGGATAGCATCTCGGAAAATAGGACTTCTTTTCTCTTTTGCTGACCTACTAAAAAAAAAATAAAACACAGTACAAAAAAATCTCCATTGCTGAGATATTTCCTTTTTCTTACCTTTCTGCTGATAAGAGCTCTCAGTGTTTCTGGATAAGAAGAGATACTTTATTGTCTCCAGCAAAGATATAAGAGAAGAGAGGGGAAAAAACAATGCCTTTTGTTAGAAAGGAAACTAACTGCAATTTGAAGAGCGATTGTAATAGACAGTATTGCTGAAGGCAAACAGAAACTAAAAAGTAAGCTCTTTAGAATATTATCCTTCCTTAACATTTTGATAAAGTTCCTTAAAATGGGAGCCACTTTTGCCTCTGCAGCACTTTAATTTCCTATAATCATCTCTGATGGAACAGATGATGCACACAGAGTTACCCCAGGTATTGTTTAAGTGGGGACTGAATTACTTTTATACTATCACTAAATGATTGAAAAAAGGAAGAAAAACACGTTTTCAGCATTGCTCTACTTCCATGCTGCAAGCCCAGCATAGTGATGCTCTCTCTAATTCTGTTTAAACTGCATTCCAGAAGTATTCACAAGTCAATTTTTTTAAAGCCGTTAAAAAGAATGTACAAGCGACATAGGGTGGAAAGCGGAGGCAATGTTCATTATCAGGCCCAGAAGAAAAGGGTGTTTTGAAGAGAAAACCCACAAACTGCAGGACTTTGAGGAATTTGCCAGTTATCTTTTCCACTTGGGTGACTTTAGGCTTCGCTACTAAATTGAAACACCATTTTCTGAACAATAATACTATACTTTTTTTTTTTTTTGACATCACAAAAGAATGCTTTTAAGGCATAAAAAATGTATTTCCCTTATGTAATCAAAAACAAAACTCTATAAATTATAATGCAATGTACAGTCCAATTCCTCTATTCAATGCATTTAAATGGTATGTGCTGATTAAGCTCTTAGTCATTTATGTTAAACGTCTAATGAAAAGCTCTTTGAATCTGGTTTAACCCATATTAAATGCCCTAGTGGTGCCCCTGGAATTAAAAAAGAAGAAGAAAATTAATCCTATTCTTTGTTCCCTTTATACATTTTAATAAATTATACTGCATCTTCCTAATGCATTTATGTCTCAGACAAAATGCCAAATAGTTTGATCCTTTCGACAAAAAGCCAAGGAACGAATTTGCACATTAAAATGTAGAGTGATTCAAAAATTCAAGGCGTAGTGTTTTCCAGAAGATGATGTGTTTTCTGTATTTCTTAATAACTCTGCACGACGATTTCTGCTTTGTGTGTAAGCACGCTCTGTTGAAAGTTTGCTGAGTTTATTTTTTTCTTTTCTTTCACTCTCTACAGCTTAACAGAATAAACACAATTTCAAAATGCTATAGATCCTAGAGTATAATGTTGTGTTGATACAAGGGCTTCCACAAGCTGGCAGTTGACAGGACCATAGGTAGCCAAAGTAAATTCAGAACAGTCAGGTGTCCTATTCACGTCTTATTCGCATAGAACCATAGTGATTCAGTGTCAGAAATTACCTCCAGAGCTTATCTAGTTGCTCTTTCAGGTCTGAGGTCAAATCATATGGCCAGACAACTCTTAAGGGATGTTTATCAAACCTGTTTTTAAAAATCTTCAAGGGTGAGGATTCCACAACCTTCATAAGTTAACAGTTCTTTTCTTTTTTATCCTTGCAAGAAGAAAAGCATTTCCAACAGACTCCCATTGCCATCCCTGTTATTCAAGGTAATTTCTCTCATTGCAGAATCAGCTGACTGTTTCTTGCTCTCCTCCCAAGAACATGGAAAATAGTCCGTTACTGAAATGTTTAACTATGTTTCTTTCATTTGAAAATAGTCTCCTCTTTCTGGCTTTACAGTTAACAAACTTGTAAGTTGTTTCAAGACCAGATATCTTACCATTGAGAGTTTTCACAATCCAAACTTAAAATCTAGTGAAGGGTAAGCTTCTATAAAGTTGAGGAGGAAATTAAGGAGAATAATGTCAACAACAACAGAAATTATGTAAATATCTCAACAAGAAAATGAAAAAAAAAAGATGGAAATACTTATATTAACAAAATTCAAGATATGGGAATTAGAGTGTAACTAATAATTGTTTACATGTGTGTGGAGAAGTGTGTAAAGGAAAGAAATACATTGCACATAAATATGCTCTGTTTCATCCTGATTACTAAAACGTTTGTTTAAAAATTCCTAAGACTTGCTAGGAATAGGAAAAATCTATATCTACAGATTACAACTGAGAGTCTTCAGACAGACTTTTAAACCTGAATACACTACAATTACAGGATTTCTCTTTCTTCATTTAAGGGGGGAATGGTATTTATTTGCTTTGAATCCAATAGTGGTCCAAATTGGAAAGTACTAACATAATTAAATACGACTTCAGGACCAAATCTTCTGCGAAATGAAGAATTACAGTGAAAGTTAATGGTAGAGAGCAGCTAGATACTGTGGACTTTAGCTGATTCATGATACGTGGGTGGCTACTGAAGAACCTGAGGCCTCAAGGTCAATAACTTCTTCCCTGGAGGCAAGAAGTTCATGTTTTTCTAGGTTTGTATCCTCTATGTGTCTGATACTCTGAATGCTTGATGCTTCCAATTTATGTGGCTCAAAGACATTCTGAAGCCAAAAAATCTTATTCCTAACTATATTGTGTGATCAGTAGTAAGAAAGTCTCAATAACTAAGTTCTTGAAATTCCTGATGTTCCTGCTGTGGAATCAGGACCTTGAACATCCTCAAGCCCTAGAAGATAATAGCCCAAAAAAATTTTCAGTCTAAACTTCCAGATATGCATGAAGAAGTCTGGGATCCCAGAAGGTTTTCAAGCTTGTAAACTTTCAAGCTTTATAAACTGAAAAAGAGTTGCTAGAAGCACAATGAGAGCTATGGTCTTATTTATGTCTGCTGAAATTTCTTCTGCTGGGATTCCTGAAAACCTACTCCTTCAAGGTCCCTGTTGCAAATCTGGGAGCCTGTGAAAACATGATAACTCTATGTCTAGTAAAATAAACCCTTGTAAACACAGTACTTCTACCTTCATGTCTTCAGAGTCTCCTGCTTCCTCATCCACCCAGACACTTCCACATCATCCATAAATTAAATGTAATAAATTTGCCTCTAATATCCATTCTGGCAGCTGTAAAAATCCTAAGAATATATTTAATACCTGTTTGTAAGACTGCCTGTTATGAGAAGGCTTGCCTGTCTGTTTGTTTTAATGAAGGATTTCTTACCCTGGGAAAATTTTAATATGTCAAAAATGGCAAAGTTTGGATATAATTCTGGTTTGTTAGTTATTTATAACAACTCCTTTTGTTCTAATGTTTTAGCTAGTACTGCTTAAAGAGAATTTGAAAGAGCCAACCTGATTGAGGATGAGGAAATGAGGTTGTCAGCAGTGAGAAGTTAGGAAGCTATATGCCGGACCAGCTGTACAACATTCCTGCTGAGTACAGCTGTAAAGTGCAGTGCATAAAACTGCAATGAGTGCTTCTGTGGCCTAAAAAAAAAAAAAAAAATGGAGAAACTCACAAGAAATTCAGGGAAATTGTTGATGGATATGAATAGGATGTAAGCAAACACACTCATTGCATAGAAAATACCTCTTCTTGTCCCATATTTCCTGTGATAGAGAATTATGGGAATAAGAATGCTAAGGAGTGGATGAAAAAATAAAAAAATTCTGCCTGGGCTGTACATTCTCCCTTCCTCACGAAGCCATGCTCCAAACCACTGTCACAGGCAGGTGGTACATCCTGAAGATGAATCAGCAGCAGCTCACAAACATCTGCAAAGACCTGGCACAAGCTTTCCCGGTGTGTATTTGCCAGCTCACTGGTCAACAAACAGAACTTAGTAGCAGTTTGGGAGTGCAGGGTTCAGTCACCTGCAGAGCTTTCATACAGAGGAAAGTGGGCCACATATTCTGATACTTCTATATTATGTCTCCCCACTACAGATCTGTCTAAATATTCATCCACAGTCATACTCTGTACTCCCCCCATGCCATATTACTATTGCCTTCCATAGGGCATCACTCACCTTTGCATCCGCAGCCATAAAATAAATGATTTGGGCTGAAGTGTTCTGTTGGGCACAGAACAGATGGTATTAGCCACAGAAAAAAACCAGCAACACCTGGTTTCAGATACTCAGGCAGCAAATTCCCTGCCCCCAAAGCCATGGCTCATTATTCAGTCCAGATAATGGACCATTCATACAAACTTCTGCTATTTAAATCTCGGTCTCCGAAACCAACCAGACCCTCCAATTCCCTCTGCAGATCCAGCTTTGCCTTGGCTACATCTGTCCCCAACTGTTCTCTGGATGGACTTTTCTACACATTTGAAACCTTTTCCTAGTAACAAATATATGCAGCTGTAGCTGTTTCAAGCTGTTTTCTGTGTAATAGTCCCAGCAGCTGTTTTCACTTCAGTGGTCTCCTGTTGAGCTATTATTTGAAAAAAGGTATTCTCCAGCCTCTTATCTTCATTCATTAGACCTGTCATCTTCCGAATCAAGTTTTAAATTTTTCTTTTCTCTTACCCGTTATTTGACACCTCTGCATAATGTATTGTGCTACCCTGAATTCCTTTATAGCAGTTGACATGGTATATTCATTAGTTATATCTAAACTGTAGATTGAAGAGCACAGAAAACAGAGAGTGACAACAAAAAACCTTTTTTGGCTCTACATTTTGTAGATGTGGTCAGATTTCCCTGCACTGCGGGGTTCTTTCTTATGTCTTGTAGTTCATCGTCAGAATTCCAACTTTGTATGCAGAATAATGGGAGATGGTAGGGAATATATACATCTCAGGATTCAGAAAAGTCACATCCATAACTGGAAATTAATCTCTCACAGTTTGGAATCTGGAGATACATCTTGTCCTGCAGTGGCGTTAGGAACAGTAATGTTCTCTCTACATTATAGAAATTTATAGTGGGATATTTTCATTTGCACCCTGAAACCACCAATAAAAGAAATCTATTTGGTTTCCAGGACTCTTAAAAGCAAAAAGAATGTACCAGCCCTTCACATTAGGGCCACCATGAAGGTTTGGGCATTTTTCCTAACCAATGAACTTATGGAGATAAGTCTCCAGTGACATCATTTTCTGCCTGCCTCTTGCCAGCATAATTACAAAAAAAAAAAAAAAAAAAAAAAGGGATCATTTCACCTTCCTCCAGTACCTCTATTGCCACAGAAAGAATAAAGAGTGTGTATGACTCCATAGTTGATAAAGAAACTGGGGTCATGTGATGTCCTATCTAAGCACACTTGAAAGATTTTAAAGAATCTGTATTCTTCATACAAAAGCATGCCTCAACTGAATGCAAAGTCTGCGACATCTTGGTATGTTACACATCTGTGTATTATAATCCCAGACTATATTATGCAGTGCATGGATCCTGTTCTTCACTTTCGTCCAGACTAGGCAACTTTAGGGAAGTTCCTTGCCCTCATCTGTCAACTTCTTTCAGCAGCAGACCGATGAACCTACTTAAGGTCTTCAAGGGGTCGAATGGCCTAAGGTTCTTCTACAGTCAAGCAAACTGATGCTCAGTGACTGCCAAATGTCAGACAGAACTGTTTATAGGACTCAGGACACTGTACTCCCAGTCTGGAACTCTACCCATTAAGGACACTCCTTTCCTCAGCAATTCTTCACAAAGCTGTTTTGATTCATCCACCACCTGCTGTACAGTATAGGTAGGCAAGATGCCTTGCAGCAAAATGTACTCCTAGGTGCTACATGCTGATGAGAGTTTACGATTAAGGGAAATGGTTTTTTACTCTGTTCCTCCCCTAAAATGAATTGTTTGATTCCATAGACCTTAATGATTTTCCTTTGCCCTTGCTTAGATAATTAAACTCTGAATTCAGATCGTAACATGATGCATTAATCATAAAATCAAAGAACGTACTTGGTTGGAAGGGACCTCCAAAGGTCATCTAGTCCAATCCCCCTACAATAAGCAGGCACATCTGTAACTATGTCAGGTTGCTCAGAGCTCCATCAAGCCTGATCTTCAATGTCTCCAGGGATGGGTTTTCCACTAGCTCTCTGAGCAGCCTGTTCCAGTGATCCACCACCCTCATATTAAACAACTTTTTCCTAACGTGCAACCTAAATCTACCCTTTTCTAGCTTAAAACCATTACCCCTTGTCCTGTCTCTACAAACCCCTGTGAACAGTTCTTCCCTTTCCTTCTTGTAGGCCCCTTCCAGGTACTGGAAGGTCGCTATAAGGTCTCCCTGGAGCCTTCTCTTCTCCAGGCTGAACAACCCCAACTCTCTCAGCCTGCCTTCATAGGGGAGGTGCTCCAGCCCCCTGATCATCTTCGTGGCCTCCTCTGGACCCACTTGAGCAGGTTCACATCCTACCTGAGTTGGGGGCTCCAGAGCTGGATGCAGTACTGCAGGCGGGGTCTCACCAGGGCAGAGCAGAGGGGCAGAATCCCCTCTTTTGACCTGCTGGCCACGCTGCTTTTGATGCAGCCCAGGATGCGATTGGCCTTCTTGGCTGCAGTTGTGCACTGGTGGCTCACGTCTAGCTTTTCATCCACCAGCACCCCCAAGTCTTTTTCCACAGGGCTGCTCTCCAGAATGTCTTCTCCCAGCCTGTACTGATACCTGCAGTTGCCTTGGCCCAGGTGCAGGCCTTTGCACTTGACCTTGTTGAACCTCATGAGGTTCACCTGGGCCCACCTCTACAGCCTGTCCAGGTCCCTGTGGATGGTATCACATCCCTCTGGCATGCCAACTGCACCACCCAGCTTGGTGCCATCAGCAAACTTGCTGAAGTTGCACTCAATGTCATTGTCAATATCATTAATGAAGATAATTACAACACTAAATCAAAATGTCCATTTGTTTTCATTTTATTGCATTTAGTAAGGGATGTTTAAGAGAGTTCTATGTTAGTTCACTTTTTTTCTTCCCCTCGGCCCTTTGTTATTTATATCTATATCTATCTATGGATACAGAAAACAGCAAATGTTAATACAATAATAATAAATATTTTTTATTTTTAGAGAACAAAACCATGGTATGTAAATCTGTTGTCATTACACTGTTATAACAGAAATGGCATGATCATATGTCCAACATTTTTGAAAGTTTGTACTGATCACACTTAATCCATTTAGCAGTTTGGATTTTGGATATCTTCTTTCAGAATATTTTAAGAAAGCTTCTTTTGAATTATATGTTCTTCATAGACACTGAGAAATAAAGGTAACTGAAAAATTTGGTTGTGTTTTAAAACCCTGTCTCATAGATTTGTAAAATAATTTCCCTAAAAATGCCGGAACATTTTATAGCGCGCCACTGATTTTACCTTCAGTATTTCCTGTGATGTTAAACTCAACAGTAGTGGAAGTCATGTTATTCTCCATGATATTGTAGGGCTGATTTTTTTCCCCTACATATTTGTTACCATTCTTTTCCTTTTATTATATTTTTTCGTTACAATGCAGGAAAGCAGCAATTGTAATTATTGTTTCAAAAGAAAAAACAGAAAATGATGAGCCCAACCACGTAGTATGCTAAAACCACAGAGAAAATGAATGGCTACCTGTCCTGTGACTTTCTTTTAAAAGACCTCCTTGGCCTTGCCAGAAATTTGGCAGATAATCATCCTTTAACATGACAACTCCATTAATGAATGCCCTGGCTCTTTCACTTGCTGACTCATAGCAGGATGCCTCTCTAACGGAATACCAACTGCATCAGCTCTTTTTCTGCTGTTATCATTGAACGAGGAATTTTCTACAAAACCATTCTGTGAAACCAGATTAGGAACAACATTGAAATATCTTGGTGGAAACAAAATTGGAGAGCAATTATTTGAGGACCTGAATGGTTTTGATTCCCTGCAAGAAAACATGAGTTTATCAAGACTATAAAAATGAGTTTGTTGATACAAATATCCTGAGAAAACTCACTATGGTCACATAAATGAAACTTGAACAAATATATCACTGCAGCCTCAGTATAGTTTACTGGACCAAGATTAATGTAGAAAAATGATGTTCAAAGTAAGGTATTAAAATGGAAAATATAAGCTTGGTTTAAGAGTTTGATCAAGACTTGTTACCTTCTTATGTCTACTTCCAAACCCAACAAGAAATAAACTCACAAAACACAAACTGAGGGAGGCAGGGAGGGAGGAAGGAAGGAAGCAAGCAAGCAAGCAAGCAAGCTAGCTTTTTTCTCTCCTCCGCAATTTTGAATTATGAGAGTTAGTTATATACCTACTATTACCTAGGTGACAGTCTTAGTATAAACAGCTAAGTGTAGACTTCTTAGCCAAAGATGAAGTCATGAACTTCATGATTTCAAGTCTCAAATACTTCAAGTATTGGAATGAAATGTGGAATAATGAGGCACCGTTATGTCAAGTGTTTCAATACCTTTCCCCAAATTAAATGAGAAAAAAAAAATCCTTACTGATTTCTAATTCAAAGAAATATGAAAATAAATTTATTATTGGATTTCTGCTATTGTTAGAAAGAAAAAAGCAGATTTTCTACTGTTTTGATTTTGAACGTCATTTGGATACATATGGCTACACTAGTTTTCTGCAAATCATACAGAATAACCTGTTCTTACCACATCACAGAATCTAAAACATAGTTAAAAATAAAATTAACTAAAGAATAAATAAACATGGGTCATAATGTCTTTAGTAAATATTACACAGATTTTATCTGCATTCATTTGCACATGCACAGCACCTAACACCTTAGCTGGGCTTGAATAGCGTGGCACAAAGCACCACATATGTCTGAAATATCTGCATGCTGAAGGAATGGCTAATTGTAAATCCATGCTGCCCATATTGCATGTTGCCCTTTATAATTCATGTTGCCAAGAGTTTTCAGTGGCCATCTTAGGGGCTTTTCATAAATCTTACATCATTTGTAAAGCATAATATGGTAATGCGAGTTCTTTGGGAATGGACAGAACTGTTTGAGAATTAAAAAACTAGCTACGCATTTTGATCCAAACTCCAAGATTTGCTAATGTGTTTAGAAAACTGACAATTTCAGTCTTAATCCTATTCAATCCAGTGCCTTGTAATTATGCACAACTAAACAGTCATAATTTATGAAGCAGTAGAAGAACATCCAGACTGAAGCTTTGCATCTGGCGTCAGGCTATGGGGACAAGAACAGTGGCGGGAGCGGCCTCTGAAAGCCATCCTGCTACTTGCCAATCTTATTTAAATTTTATTGCTGCCCAAATTGGAAAGATTAGATGGTAATTAGCAGTTTCCCCACCAGTATAGATTCTGCCTCTCCAAACAATCTTTGATAATGATCCCGTCCCTCCTCCCCAACAACTTCAGGGAAATTGCAGAGCCAAATATTAAACAGGCAGTTATGAAATTGTGCTCAACCACCTGTTCTTTTGACCCATGGCCGACCCACTTAACAAAGGACTGTATATCTCAATTAGGCCAGGTGATCCCATAGATTGAAATTCAATAATTAGCACACTGTCCCCTTCTCTCAAGCTTATACAAGGCTCTTTTCATGAAGATTCCTTCTCTGATACAGAACGGGATGTCAAAATTATGCCCTGTCAAAAACTTAGCTAAAAATTTGAGTAATATATTTAAAGAGTGAAAAAGGAGAGATGAAATCTTGGATAAGAATGTGAGATCAACTACAGTATGTTGTACCAAAGGCTCATCTGAAAAAATACCCTGTCTTTGGCCAAAAATAGATGTCCAGTAATGAGTATAAGATCAGGGTTAGTGTATGTCATATTTTGCTTGCTACTTTCTGAGCCTGCAGTAATTGCAGCTCGGGGGTTTTTTTTGAGATGGAGATGGCTTCTACAGATGTAATTATCCTCAACGACCTTGTCCAGTCTCCCCTTGAAACCATACAGATGTTCAGATTTGACAAGATCCTGTGGCATGGAGTTCCATGACTTAATTAATCCAGAAAAACTGAGTAGAGAGTGATCACTCATTATTTCTCAGAATACAAAAACAAGTTAAATTATTAGGCAAAGGTTAAAAGCAAAAGAACTGGGTTTTCAAACAAGTCTTTGAGGAAGTGGTTGCTGCTATATGTTGTGGAAAATGGAAGTACCACAGATTCAAAAATGCATTGACACAATGGATGCATCCAACCATGGCTACTGATTATTGTTGATTTAAATATAATTTCCAGCTCTAGAGGACCAGTCATTACCAGAAGATGGTTATTCAGGGAGATTGAATATGTCCCATCATACATATTCTTTTTGTACATACAAGCACTTCATAAATCTACCACTAGGCAGTTTGGAAGCACGATTCAAACGGCTCTTGTTGTGTTTTAGAGATTGCAGCCATATAATCTAATCAATGCTGAACCTCCCTCACATCTATAGAAGTGGTGAGTATGGTGACTGTGATGGCAGCAAACACGAAGGAAGAAGGACTATGAAGCGGATATGCAGATTTAGCATAAAATATTTGTGCTTTATTAAATTCTATGACAGCCACAATCATTAAAAATACTTGTTGCCTTACAGACCCTTTAAACTATTTGAAGAGGAAATGATTAAGAGACAAGACTGTCTGAGAATTAGTGTAGAATAAAGGAGTGAAAGACAACAAAAAATAAGAAAAAAGAACTTCAAGAAAGGAAAAATAGGAGGAAGAATTAGACAAGAAATCAATGAAGACAGGAGAAAGGAAATACTGAAGAAGAAAGGAGGGAGACAAAGGATCATTTGAAAAATGAGGAAACAGAAAAAGAAGTAGAAAAAACAATACAGAGGAAAAGGTAAGAAAAAAATGCAAAATGTGAATTAGAGCTGGGAGAAAAGAAAGATAAGTCTTTGTAGAATGAGATAGAAGGCTGAAATGAAGAAATAAGGATATCAAAAGAAGAAAACAAAACAAAAACCTCAGAAACCTAATGTAAATTTGAAGTTGGTCTCACTTTGAGTGACGGTTTGGGCAACATGACTTCCAGAACTTCCATCTAACCTTGATTGTTCTATGACTCCATACATGAAAATATCTCCATATTAAGTTTTAAACAGTTTTGCTTATGGTCATAGTTGTGGATATATTAATGAAATAACACTGCTATTTTATGTAGTGTACTTTGACATCTACAGGTGGAAGGTTCTATAAAATGTTGCAGAAATTTCCCTTAACTGCAATACAAACCATATAAAGGCATTATTTTCCTTGAAAGTGTATTCCAAAACAACAGATGTATGCAGATCTTGCCATTTCTTTAACTAGGTTATAAATTAATTGCCAAAATTTAAAGAAAATTGCTAGCCTATGAGCTAAAAACCCATTGAAATACTGAACTGAAAGCTTTATTTCCTTCTGCGATCAATGCTACTAATTCTTTGGGTATTTTTACATACACAATCGCAGTTTCAGACCTACAGTCTCAAGTGTGTAGTTGGAGACTGCTAATGGAAAAATCAAACATGAACTCTGTTTTCTGTTCTGTTCCCTAGCCTTGGGATTCATTGTGATAAGACAGACTAAAGTGAGAGCCTTTCTCCTTCCTATACCAACAAACTCACAGAAGCACACAGGTATTTTTTGCTTTCTTCATTTCCAATAACCAGGAGTTTTGCTAAGTTTCTTCAAACAAAGCTGGTCACTAAGGAAACAGATGAGAAGGACAGTTGCACAAAGGAACTCACAACAACTCTCTGTAAATATTAGTTGTGAGAACCTAGTCAAAATACAAACACAATGTACCAAAACTCCTAAATTTCTTTTAGGTATACATGTAATAAATAGCTTTATCAGAATCAATTTCTTATAAGAATCACCGATCTGGCCACTGTTGTCTTCTGCTCAGAATTGTAGTCCAGACAAAAAAAAAAAAAAACAAAAAAACCAAAAAAACAAAAAACAAAAAAAAAATAAACAACAAAAAACACCAAAACAACAACAAAAAAAAAAAAGTCAGAAAAGAAAGCACATTTGCCTGGGTACAAAAGCCCTAGGAAAATAACCACTATGTTTATGGACATCTCAGCCTCATCCTGTCTATTATTCCCTAAGCAGGAAAAGATCTGTCTTCACGACTCTAGAAGGGAATAGAAAAAGAGTCTGGAGGAAGAACAGGACAACCTCCTCTTGCTCTCCTGGAAAACTGGAATACAGAATAGAGAAGACTTGCTCTGCATCATGGGTTCTATGGGTACATCTATTTTAGTAAATTAAGCACTAGACAATTTAGATTTGAAGAAAGTTCCAATTCTTAATTCCTCCTCAGATTAAAAGTTAGCTCACACTGGTCAGGTCTGCATCATAGTTATTGTAAATAGCTTTTCACCTTGTATCTAACTGCCTTGCATTTTTTCTCTGTGCATGAAAGCCTTGGAAAGGTATCTGACAATGAGACCAACTGTCACAGAGTGCCGTACCTAAGGTCTTACCCTTCAAATGGGGTGTCTATTTCTGAATTGCTTTTTGCAAGTGGTCCTTGGCTGGTGCCAAGTCCTGAGCCATGGTCAAGAATTCTTTGGGAGACTGCTGATAGATATGTTCCAAAATCTTGGTATAGACTGCTGTGACAATTTCACAGTCTGACTGAGTTCCAGTCCTCAAGAATACTTCTTGGGACTATTAAATTTACCAGAGTAGGCAAATATCCTTGGAGGACACCATAGTAGTAAATGATCCCAAAGTTAAAGATGGGGAGAGAGGGAGAAGTTTTAGTGTCCTTCACCTGTGGGTTAAAGTCCTCCAGGAATGGACAGTTCTCCTCTCATTGTGAATATATTGGCTGTTTCTCACAAGTTGTGAGGAAAAGCAAGCTTTTGTATAAGTGATCTGTGGGTGACCAACTTCTATCACTGATATCAACAAAGTAGTGTATTATTTCGTAATGTTAGAGAGATTTGGACTTGATGATCTTAGAGGTCTTTTTCCAACTTAATGATTCTATCCATCTTTACTGATTAGGTTTCAGAGTGTTATTTTATTGTCTTTCTGTATTATGTATGAATAAAATCTACTTGCAACTCTAGTCATAGAGTTCTACTTTCCTTATGTGCAGCTCTTCTGTGTTGCTGAACAATTTTTCCATATTCTGAAGCGTCTGAAGACAGCTCAAACACATGCTCTCACATGTCAGAGAGGTTGCCCACCACTGACTCATTTTCTGTGTCCAAAGTTAAAAGCATCAGCCATGGAAAAAAGAATCTTCTTTGTCAAAAAGGGAATTTTTGGATCTTTTGATCTTTTGTTTGTTTACTCTTTTATTCATTCAGAGTCTGCTGCTACCCTTTGGAGTCCTTCTGGTTTGCTTTCGGTTAAAATGAAAACTCCACCGTCACTTCTGATTTCTTCTTTGTTCTTTCTCTAAGCTTTGGTTGATTGTGTGGCCAAAATAACAGCCCACCAAGCAAAAAAAAGGACAGTGATACCACTTCCCTGTAGCAGTGCAAATAATTTGATTGCTATTAAGTATCCATCCATAGTAATATCCTCGGGACCTCAAGGAAGGGAATTATGAAATACAATCCTCACAATTCTTTAGCTCGGGAAGCAAAACTGGTGCATCAGATACTCATCTGGTGTAAATGGACATTGTCACAGGCTCATAATGGGAATTATCAGGCAAATTTTAGGTGACTGGGATGAGTCAGTGCCTTTCTAAACTTTACATGGGTAGGTTTGACTTTCTAAATTCAAATGCATTTTCTTGCAGCGATGATTGATGGTTACCATCAGAAGAAAAGCTATTTCCATGCAAAATGTATATAGAATGAACCACATAATTAGAAGGAAATTGTCAGTCAGTTAAAATTTCCTGATTTACTCATGGTTCTTCCAGGAAAAAAAGCCTGAGGAGCAAGCCATTACAAAATTTCTTGTCACAGGCCATCAGGTCATAGGGTGCTTTAATCTCTACATGGTTGTATATTATAAAGAACATGACTCCTGAACTGCAGTCAAGGAAGATCCTGGTGGGTAACTAACTGCTACTGACTTTACCTAGGGCACACCACAGTGTGCCCTGAGTGTCTTGAATTGCCTCAAAAGTTTTCTTGTGACCCTAAAGAAGCACAAGAAGCGCCTGACATTTTGGAGAATGGAGGATCAAAGGTAACCCGGTGACATTCTGAAACCCGGTTTTGTTTTTCATGTCAGTGGAACAAAATCTGTCTTCTCAGATAAAAGCCTAAGGATTAATTCCAAGTGAAGGAATCAACATGTTTTATTTAATTTTGCAGAAATTCTAAATAGAACAACTTTACGTTTCCATATTAAAAATTGGCACAAAGAAAAAGAAACAACTAAAACCAGCTAACAGAACCTTCTAATACTTTAAGCATACCTGTAATTTAAGAGGGCATGTTACTGTTGATATGACTCCTGAAGTGATAATACTTCAGCATACCTTCACCGAAGATAGCACGGTTACTGGTTTAAAATACACAGCGATTTATTTTTACTAGTGTGTCTCAAAGCCTTATGAGCTCTCACAGTAAAAACTGGTCTCCAAGAGGCATAATATACCTGTTCAAGACTGCTATGATCATTTAGGTTGACCTTCTATGACACACTTTTTCTTGAAAGGCAAGTATCTGATCATACTGACTACATTTTATTTACTGAACAAGTGAAGGGACCCCATTTGTTTCCCAACAAGTTGCTCTCAATTGCAGAAAGTAACGAACTGTGGGATCTTCAGATGAAAGAAGCATAGATCGTGTATTTATGAAGAAAAATGAACACAAGACAGGAATAGGTAAATTTTGTCAAGTGTTTTTCTGATCCTAACTGCCCACAAAGGCACTTCAAGTACCAGCTAAATGAAGGCTAAGGTGTGAGAGTCAAACACATCATATTAGAAAGCTGCTAGTTTCCTAATGAATCTTCTGTTTCTATGGCAGTCCAAAGAAGATTTATCCTGACTTGAGGCTCATCTCATAAGCCTGTTTCCTTTCAAGTGAAAGTTTAAACCAACAGATCACCTAATCAAGAATAAAGCTCCCTAGGAAAGTGGAAAGCTTCAGTGAATCATAAAGTCATTCCACCATTTGTGTCTGATAACTCAATACATATCAAAACAATCATAAAGGCCATTTAGCTTCCTATTGCTTTTAAATCCTGAACATGTTGCTCTGTGGAAAAAGCTGTAGTAACCAAGCATTTGAGTGACATCTTTTGCCCAAAGTCTCTGCCCGTTTTCAATGTAAGAGTGTGTTTGCAGATGCCTGGGTATCACAAAATACTTCTGACGGAGAAGACTTTTCTTATGCAGAGAGATTTCCTCTTCTGTCCTGTTGAAAAAAGTCTGGATTCTAAACTGAACAAGTGTATGATGGTCAAATTATCAATATCAGAATCTAAGTGAAAGTTAATTTGATGATCTCAGTCCACTTCTCAGGAGTCATGAGCACGTATCACAACTTACAGCTGGCTGGCTGCACAGTGTGCTCCGTTTTTAGAAGCCCCAGCTTCTAGACAAAGGATTTATAATATTTTATCCTACTTGGTTAAAAATGTATCCCTTCTTCTTTAAAAACCCACCTGATACTGGGAAAAAACAAAACAAAACAAAACAAAACAACTCACTTTTCTCCCCGATGCTGTTTTTCTCATTTTATCTGTATGATTTTGAAAGCATAGTGGAGTAAATTTATGCAAGACCTCAGGTATTTGAAATATATGCTGAATCATTATTCGTAATTATAGAAACAGAATAACTAGTCTACAATCTCAAGGTAAGCTAGATAAATTTCAATATTTTCTGATCAGAAATGCAGTTAACGCACTTGGAATAAGTCTATTAAAACTACTTTTCAAATTCTCCTGATATCACTTCATATTATTTCCCCTTAAATCTCTATCTTTCTAAAGAACATTTCAATATTGGGTCAGATTATGAATATTAAAGGCTTTCCAAAACCCACGCTAATTTTAAACTACAGGCACTGTGAATTGCAAATGACCTTAACTGTTCAAACCTTATACTGTATGTGAGTCATCCGCTTCCAAAAAATCAGGTCATGAAATTTTCTGTGTTCACAACTTGAGTTCCTGAAATACTAAGTCAGTGTTATGATTCTCCACACTTTCTTTTCAGATGTATTTTTAAAAGATAATTTATAGCCTGAGAAAGACCTGTTATCAGAAATCCACAGTGCCTCAGAGACTAGTGACTTCTTTCCAAGTATGGGCTAGGATTTCCCGTGCACCACAATACCCTGCCTTGAACGTGACTACAGCTGTTATCTCCCAGGTCACCCCAAAGTACCGTATTATCATTTGTGACTACAGGGTAAATGATTTTCAAGAATTCCTTTGCTGAGATTCAGGGTAGACATATCAGATAATGCCAGTTGAAGTCTACATTCTTCAAAAAAAAAGTAACTATTCATGAGGATTAAACTAAGAAGCCTGAGACTCATCAGTCTTTTGTTATCAGAAGACTAGATAATTTGTCTAGTTACATTTACATATACATATATCCCTAAACATATCAACAGAAATATGCAAACTTTGATACAGGTTGATCATAAACCCCAACAAAATTTGTTTCGTAATCCCACCTCTCCCCATCTTCCTCTTCCTCAACGTAGAAGATGTTGTCACTGGTTTTCATTACAATGCCATAAGAGATTTTGAAGATCGAATAAAGTTGTAAATAACCTATACAACAGCATAGCAAGACCTGTTTTTTGCATAGAGACCTGTACAATTGCTTAACTGTAATAGATGACAGAAACCACAGAAAGTAAAGAAAATATTGGGCATGATGCACTTTTTTATTATTTTTCCTGCTGTGTTTGTCCTCAAAACTATGGACTGACACAGAATAGCTGGTGAAACCTCAGGATAGGTTGACCAGCCTTGCCCAGAAGCCCCCCAAACACTAAACTCCTTGAAAAGGTTAATTCATCTGATCTAAAAATCTTTTTGTAGGATCAGTTTTCTTACACTTTGGAGTTGCCTGTTGATCTCTGTAATTTATAAAGGTGTTGTGGATTGGCCCAGGCAGCCAAGTACTCATGCAGCTGGTCCCTCAGTCCCCACAGGGAAACAAATAGAGAGACAGAGAGTGGGAAAACCCATGGGTCAAGATAAAGGCAGGGAGATCACTTACCAATTACTGTCATGGGCAAAATAGACTCAACATGAGGGAATTAACATAATTGTTGCAAATTAATATAAATATTTAATTACTGATTCGAGTATTGGGAAACAAAAACAACAACAAAAAAGAAAGAAACATTAAAACACTTGGGAAAAAACAATTGTCTGCCCCCTTTCTCAGACTCAGCTTCACTCTTTCCCACCAGACTCTTCTTCTTCCCTTTTGCCATCACAGCAGATTGTATCAATTCCCATCAGAGAGCACACAAGTGGTGCAAGGGCGTGGTTAGTCAGTACATAGCAATTAATTTCTCTCTGTTGGTCCTTCCCACTTACAATTTTCCTGTGCTCTAAGATGGGTCCTCCAAGAGCTGCAGAGCATATTGCTCCACTATGGAACACCTCTTCTCCTCTGATCTTAGTGTTCTCTCTGCTGTTTCTCAATTTTTTCCCTCTCCTTCTTTGTCTGTTTTGCATTTTACGCTCTTTCTTAAATACACTTTCACAGAAGCACCACAAACTTGGCTGATAGGCTCAGCTGTGGTCTGCAGTGGCTCCACTGGGAGCCTGGCTGGAAAAGGCCATGCCTGCCACAGGGCAGCTCTGACCTCTTCTCACAGAGGCCACCCCTGCAGCTACAAAAACCTTGCCCCATATACCTAATACAAAAGCAAATCCACATAGTGAAAGGAAAAAAACCCACATTTTCATGCTTATATTAGTGCAAATTTTTTCCATCTCTTGCCTTTACCAGGTGCAACTTCACTGGATAAAGTGCTTTCTGGTACCTATGGGCTCATGGACGACAAAGAAGGCTAAATGAGTGCCCGGAATGAGCTGTTCTTGTAGCTAATCCCGAAATTTTTTCAACAAAAATGAATTCATCTAGAGAAGATAGCTGTTTTATAGTTGCAGGTACATAGTGGGTAGTTATCTCTGGAATAGGATTTTTGCTGTTACCCTAACATGTAGCACAGACCTTTACTTCTGGACTGCAAACATTTTGTATAAGTTTTAGTTAACCCTTTCTTTGTCTGACCAGCTCAACAAACAAAAGGTCGTAAGTCTATTACAATTAGTTGGCCTTTTGCATGGCAGCACCTTTCCTAAGATCTCTATTAACATTTAAATGAAAAAAGGTTAACTGCACACTTTATATCTTAATTTTACAAAGCCAGCAAAATGATCAGGGAAAAAATACAATCCTGAAATAAAAGCAAGAGTTAGGAAGAACACTTTGAAGATATGGTGACCTAACCCATTTTAAAGATAGGTCTAGAACCATAGAATCATAGAATCATAAAGTTGGAAGAGACCTCTGAGATCATCAAGTCCAACCATTGACCTAATAACACCATGCCCACTAAACCATGTCTACAAGTGCCACATCAACGCGGTTTTTTGAACACCTCCAGGAATGGTGAATCCACCACTTCACTGGACAGTCTATTCCAATGTTTGACAACTCTTTCAGTCAAGAAATTTTTCCTAATGTCCAATCTAAACCTCCTCTGCCAAAATTTGAGGTCATTTCCTCTCATCCTAACTCTTGTTGCTCAGAAGATACGGACCCCCACCTTGCTACAACCTCCTTTCAGGCAGCTCTACAGAGCGATAAGGTCTCCCCTCAGCCTCCTCTTCTCTAGGCTGAATAACCCCAGTTCCCTCAGCCACTCCTCATAAGCTTTCCAGCCACTCCTCCCCAAGCCTGTAGCGCTGCTGGGGGTTGTGATGACTCAAGTGCAGGATCTGACACTTGGCCTTGTTAAATCTTATACAATTACCTTCAGCCCATTGATCCACCCTGTCCAGGTCCCTCTGCAGAGCCTTCCCACCCTCGAGCAGATCAACACTCCCACCCAATTTAGTGTCATCTGCGAACTTACTGAGGGAGTACTTCATCCCCTCATCCAGATCATTGATAAAGATGTTAAACAAGACCAGTGCCAATACTGAGCCCTGGGGGACACCACTTGTGACTGGCCACCAGCTGGCTTGAACTCCATTCACCACCACTCTCCCTGCTTGGCCGTCCAGGCAGTATTTAACCCAGCTTAGTGTGCACCTGTTTAGGCCATGAGCTGCCAGCTTTCTTAGGAGAATGCTGTGGAAGGCTGTGAAGGAAGCAAGAGGAAAAGTTACTTCTGAACTCAAATATTTTGTTTGATATCTTTTATGAGATTAGTGACAAATTACTTTCCTGTTTTCTCTTTTCTTAAGACCAAAAATCTGTTTGGTTTTATACAAAGCAGAATCTGAAGTTACTCCAAATTCATGTTGCTCTACACAGAAATAGAATTTGACCCATAGGCTTTCTAAATAAAATTGGATTACTGACTTCTGTAATGTTAGAGGTTTAATTTTCCATTTGGCTATTGAACCTGATGATCAGATTCAATCTCTGGAGCAGGAGGTTCCCACATCGCTTTTGCTGGATGGACAGTTTTGATCAAAACTATTTCATATTTGTTCCTTTTTTAGTATTTTTTCAATAACTCTTAACATACAATTTCTGGCCAAAGTCAGAGGCAAGATACAGTATAAACGGAATTTCATTTTCACCTGATACGACATTATTATAGTTACATTACCATGACCATACCACATTTTGTTTAATCTGTGGAAATTTGCTGTAAAATGCTGTATAAGGAAGCATCCTTGTTCAGTTCTGCATGTGGGTATCACAGAATCACAGAATGGTAGGAGTTGGAAGGGACCTCTGGAGATCATCTAGTCCAGCTCCCCCACGAAAACAGGTTAGCCTAGAGCAGGTCACACAGGAATACGTCCAGATGGGTTTTGAGTATCTCCAGGGAAAGAGAGTCCACAACCTTCTGGGTCAGTTTGTTCCAGTGCTCTGCCACCCTTAATATAAAGAAGCTTTTCCTTATGTTAAGGCAGAACTTCCTGTGCTCCAGTTTGTGCCCATTGCCCCTTGTCCTGTCACCGGGCACCACTGAAAAGAGCCTGTCCCCATCCTCTTGACACTCGCCCTTTAGATATTTATAAGCTTTGATAAGGTCCCCTCTCAGTTTTTTCTTCTCCAGGCTGAAAAGCCTCAGGTCTCTCAGCCTTTCCTCATAGAAGAGATGCTGCAGTGCCATTTCCATCTTAGCAGCCCTCCGCTGGACTCTCTCTAGTAGCTACCTGGCGTTTTTGAACAGGTAGGCCCAGAACTGGACCCAGTACTCCAGGTGTGGCCTTATTAAGGCAGAGTAGAGTGGGAGGACGACTTCCCTCAACCTGCTGGCCACACATTTCTTAGTGCACCCCAGGATGCCATTGGCCTTCTTGGCCACAAAGGCACTTTGCTGGCTCAAGGTCATCCTGTTACACACCAAAACTCCCAGGTCCCTCTCGGCAGAGCTACTCTCAAGCAGGTTGACCCCCAACCTCTACTGGTACATAGGGTTATTCCTTCCAAGGCGCAGGACCCTATGCTTGCCCCTATTAAACTTAATTTGGTTCCTCTCCGTCCAGCTCTCCAGCTTGTCCAGATCTCAATGAACAGCAGCACAGCCTTCTGCTGTATCTGCCACTCCTCCCAGCTTCATATCATCTGCAAATTTGCTGAGGGTACACTCTGTCCCTTCATCTAGGTCGCTGATGAATGTATTGAATAGGACAGGCCCTCATACTGACCCCTGGGGAACACCTCTAGTTACAGGCCTCCAGCTGGACTCAGCACCGCTGATCACAATCCTTTGAGCTCTGTAGCAGTTAAGAAACCTGGGATGAATTGTATTTTTGGGGGTGTCTAATCCCTCCAGAAAGAAAGCTTTGATGGTAACCAGACTACATACCCAACTGTCAGCTGGATATTTTTAACTCAAGTTATCCCATCAAAGGTGTTCATTACTCCTGAATTTCAGAAAATAGCTCTCTTCTAAAAAGTTTCTTTAGAGCTTTGTTTGCCCAAAGCATGGTGCTCAGTGGTGCTCCAATTCAATAACCAGATTCCTAATAGCGTTTGAATTGTTAATAAAGCAATACGTAGTGGAGCCACTTCTATTTTGAAGGATGCATTAGCCATCCATGATTTTCCCAGATGCAATTTATTTTAATAAATAAAATTACTTTTATTGTGTCTCTTATCATCACAGTAGAAAGATAATATAGCTATATTTAGACATGATAGATTTCAGACCTTTACCAAAGCATCCATTAGGTGCACATTCATCAGTTTGGATTGGTCAAAGTAATTCTTTTATATATTCCCTTCCCTGATTGGATAAGTGTGCCGAAAGACATGATTTCATAATCTGTATTAAAATTTTCATAAATATTTATGAACATGGCTTTGGGATTCTATTCCAGCTATAATCAAGCGAGGCCACTTGATGTACTCATAAGAAAGCCAAATTTACTTAATTGTAATAGTTGTACAAAATTGCAACTTAAAACTACTTTTCCTGTGGGAATCTATCCACTTCTGATTTGTTTCAGGAACAAATTTATTTGAAAAGTATGGTTTCTTCCATATGCATTAGATAGCTGTTCCATTTTTTCACCATACTATTGACTAATGGCACTGTGAACAAATTTCTTTTCTCTCCAGCTAGGCCTTACTGAGTTGTTTTTTTACAAAAAGTTTGCACCAAACTTTGGAAGAATGTGAAAATGAAATAAATGCCATAGTGTGGTCTAACGTGGTCACAGACTAAGAAAATGATTGCCTTATCCCTTTAGCTTCCCTCTTGGCTGCCAGCAAATCTACTGCTTGGCTGTACCTAACCTCCTGCTTTTTCTTCCTGTCCTTCTGGTGGATGAGTCTCATTGAGAGATTTTAGCACAGCTTCATGATTGTCAGTGTAGCAGTAATAAGAGAGTCTAAGACAGTGATAGAACTACTTTAAACAGTGATAATTTCTTTTAGAGAAGACTTTAATTTTTTTTTTTTTTTTTTTTAATTAACAATAAAGGTGTGGAGGGAAACAACTTACCTTCCGTGAGTGATGGGATAAGCAGTAGAACAGGCAGTCAGGTAACAGCTGACACATCCCAAGTTCACTCCCTAGCATGTCGTTATTCAGCTTACTCCTGTATAATTTTCCTTTTGCAACAAAACTGAATGTCCCTCTCTCTCAGATTACCAACTTGGAAATCAGCACGATGATCTGGCAAGCGAATGGGCTAGTTGACAGAGCATCGCATTAACCGAGTGTGACTGCATAACAACTTTTCTGAGACACGTTTTACAAAATACAGTTTCATTCTAACAGATATGCCTGGCTTAGGTTTTTTTGTTGCTGTTGTTTTTTCCCAAAAAGCCTGACATGTTTTACCTTGTGTTTTCATGCTCATTATTTTAAAGAAAAGTGTGAATGATTGTGTGTGTGAAGGTGTATGTATGTGTATGTGTGTACTCAAAATACCTGCTAGCTAAGCTCTATCCAAATAAAACAAAATGACAAGGAGAGCAAAACTCCATTCATTTACTTGTCAGTCTGTGTATGAGACAGAGAGGAATTGCCTCTAATGGTACTTCCTTCCTTGTTAGTGTTTAAAAGGGCAAAACTATCATGGAGGTCACTTTTGACAAACCTGTTTATTTTCCATTTTCTACAGCATTTGCTGAGCATCCTGCTCACTTTGTGATTTCTTTTATTTATTTATTTATTTATTTATTATCTTATCTGCGGTGCCCCCTCCTCTCCTTAGCCTTTTCCCCCTTTTTCCTCCTTGAAAACTCTAATGACTAGAATCAACTAAAATGTCAACATTTGCAATTCCAGAGCTTCATTTAAGCAATAAAAATAATAATTAAAATGGTAAAACCTTAGAGAGATTTCTTCATTTTATATGGTTTGCCAGAGATGATACACATTCAAAAAAGCCAGTAAAAGAATTAATTAGAAACAGCTAAAGCTCAACAAGCTATGCAAATTAATGAAGCAGAGAGGGAAATGTCATCTTTGAGACCCCGAGCTACATTGGCTTGGATAACATATACTCCTGCCTTACTCTCCTAACTAAACCTTTTTTAATCTCTCCTCTAAAAAATCGATGCTAATGACACTGATTTACCAAGAAATGACAAGCGAATAATACCACAGGAGTTGGTCTTGTTCAATGACAACTTAGTTCTGAAGAATGGCGAGGATTTTATTTTGAAACATAAGTTTGGTTATTGCAACTTACTTTCAACTTTTATTTTTAAATTTTCTTGTTTTGTTTTCTTTTGTAGCTGATCCTGAATCAGATCAAAACATTCTTCCAATCCCTGTAAGAAATGGTAAATATCTTACAGATTCAGACCGGAAAAGATCCATTGAACCTACTGTTTTACTAAGTTTCTTTTGCTTTTTTGTTCCACTTCTCATTTATTATGTTGAAAAGTAAATTAAGAACAGCAAAAAATTACTGCATATAAGCATTACTTTACGAGCAGATCTTGTTTTCCAGAAGCTACCTATGCTTGTTCACATTTGCAGAATAATACATTGCATTGGAGGAGGGATTAATTTATTCTAAAAAATGAGTCAGAAATTGACTAATAAAATCACACAAGAAAATGGAAAGTGAACATTTTCTCTGGATAAGTATTAAAAAATGCAGGGAAAATAGATTTTATAAAATGTTGTTTTATTTTGGAAAGTGTTTAACAGTACTGTCCCTTCAGTTAAGGTCTCACTGTCATCTAAATATTCCTCCCAAATATTTCATATATATTTCCAACTACTGTCAGTATTATGGTATCTGAAAATCTTCTGGTAGTTTTGGGACAATTTTCAGCAGCTATTTTGAGCTATGTTCTAGGAGTTCATTGTGAGACTTGTCATGGCTTTTCTATGCTTTCTTTTCATTTTTCCAAATATTTTTTTCCTTTCAGAGACCTAAAAAGAGCTTACTCTGTCACATATTTAGATATTGATGGTATTTTTAGTCTTTTTTTTTTTTCACTGGAGCATCCACCTATGAAAAGAAAGCCTATATACCTAGCCAGGCAACTGCTTGACAGATCCAAATAATAAGTAAAAAAAAATGAATAAAGTATTAGTCTAGACCGGTGATTTTCTAGTGGATATATAGAATTTCTTTATTCTAAAATTTCTGCTTGCTTTTTAAAAGTTTTTGTTCTGTTACATATATGCATCTCTATCATTTTTTACACAGCCATAGAAAAACATTTTTTATTATTTTATTGTTATATATATATGTGTTATTAGCAGAATTATCATAGAATCATATAATCATAGAACAGTTTGGATTGGATGGAACCTTTAGAGGCCATCCAGTCCAACCCCCCTGGAGTGAGCAGGGACATCTTCAGCTAGATCATGTTGCTCAGAGCCCCTGACCTTGAATGTTACCAGGGATGGGACTTCTACCGCCAATCTGGGCAGCCTGTGCCAGTGTTTCACCAGCTAGCTTGCTATATTATGGACTTAGTGAACACGGTGAAGCTAATCTGCTGGGTGATCTAGATGGTTCAAACTGCTCCTAAATCCTACACATCTACAGAATAGTTGTTACAGGAGTAAAACCTTCTGTAAATGGTCATCCTTTACAGTTAAAGTGTGACAAACAGGTCAGAGAAAATCATGTACAGCCTGATCTCTTAGGATATGTGCCAACATCCAAGAGTTTTGTTTTGCTTAAGCCTGAGATGGATACCAACTCTGTAGTCCTCATCCAAAAAAAAACTTGGTCTCAGTTGTGATAAATGGAAAGTGTGTGCAATACTATCTAACTCCTATTTTGCATTAACAGTAACATATAATTAGATTGGATATTCATTAATATTTTTAAAGTTATCTAAGAACCTTAGCTCAAAGGTGCCATATTCATGCAAAGCTTTATTACTGCTATCACACAGGAGAGACATGAGGACTAATTAATTAATGTTTGTAGAGTATCTTGCAAATGCAAAGAGCAATGTGAATATGGATCATTATTATTTATTATCCTAAAAGATATAAAGATATATGGGAGAGCCTGAGCTCCTTTTAAGTTGCATTTCTATTGCATCAAAGTGGGCATAAAACTGCCTTAAGGCACCTGCTGATGATTCAAAAGCAACAAGGATGATCAAATGTCTAGGAAGCATGATCAGTGAGAAAAGAACGAGGTTTATGCTAAAGAAAAGACTGATGTGGAACCTGATAAAAACCTACAAATACTTATACGCAATAAGCAAACGGGAAGTGAATAATCTGCTCTTTTTATACCCACTAGATATGGCCAGACACAACAGAAGAAAAAAATAGAATGAAAACTAAGAAGACCTTTTGAAAAAGGAGGATAGTTTACATTACATTTCTTCTACAGGGTTAGGGCTTCACTGCCAATGTTTTATAAATGAAATGCATATAACTGGCAAGATTGAACAATAAATTTTCTTTTATTTTTTGAAAAGTTACTGGACAATATGACTGATTTGTTCACCAGAACAATTTTCTATCATTCTGTGTGTCGTTAGGACCAAAGAAGTTTGAACCATGCTTGGAGGTTAGATTTTAGGATGGACTCGCATGAGACATAAAACTCGTTTCTTCTATTGTTGAGTCCAACATCCTTACCCAATTTCCAATGGAAATTTCCGAATAGTGCTCTCCATTTTCACATCTGGCCCCATATTTATTGCCTGAAATACAGAGGAGAAAGAATTTTCTTCCCTTGTAGATTGGTGTACTTTTTTTTCTCCCCTCAGGGATTTTTTTTTAGACCCAAATGTGGGCTGCAATTTGTCTTTGAGGAATAATACACTTATTTTTTCTTTAAATAATGATTATATAAAAAAAAAAAAAAAACCAAACACAAAAAAACCCCAAGGAAAATAAATAAATATTAAAGCTGTAAAAAGTGATAGTTTTAGACTCCTGCAGCTTCCGAGAAAACTTGCAGCGAATTTTACCATTTCTATTTTTGCCATAAAATTACTTTGTGAGTCTTAGCATGAAGAAGATGGCTTTTTCCCAGTTATTCTCAATACCACTGCTCTCAGGGTGATGTCTGCCTGTTTTCCCCCCCTCTGCCCTTTCACACTGTAATGCTTTATGGAAAATGCTTAAACCGTGCCTACACACTGTGAATTCAAAAAGATAGTTAAGTTAACAGACAAAACCAGCAGCATTGCCTTTTCCTGTGTTTGCTGCTCAGCCATTACTTGGGCTCTTTTAGCAGGATAAGAAATACAAAGCTAAGCAAGGAAATGGTAGGAAACAAACTAGCCTAGTAATATCTTCTTTTTCAAAGATATATGCATATAAGAAGTGTAATTTCCTGGATAAATATACAAATATACACATATGCATACACACACATATATATATATATATATATATATATATATATATATATATATATATATATAGTGCTTGTAACAAGTTCTCTTCGTTTGATGATAAATTGCATTATCTGTTTATCTATGTACAATTAATATTTTGACAAATACCCCCCCTCAGATTGGTACTTCTGGTTGAGGCATTGAAGGTGGATACAAGCCAACAACACATGCTTGCAGCCCAGAAACTCAATCATATCCTGGGCTACATCCAAAGCAGAGTGGCAGCAGGTTGAAGGAGATAATTCTCCCCTTCTACTCCATTCATGTAAGAACCCACCTGGAGTACTGAGTCCAGCTCTGGGGTCCCCAAGGAAGACATGCACCTGCTCGAGCAGGTCTAAAGGAGGTCCACAAACATGATCAGAGGGTCACAATAATTATGAGAGGTCTGGAACACCTCTCCTATGAATGAATGAATGACTGACTGACTGAGAAAGTTGGCATTCTTCAGTCTGAGAACAGAAGGCTCTGGGGAGACCTTATTGCAGCCTTTCAGTACTTAAAGGCAGCACATAAGGAAGATGGAGAGAGACTGTTTACCTAGGCCTATAGTGACAGGACTAGAGGCAGTTGTTTTAAACTGCGAGAGGGTAGATTTAGATTACGTGTAAGAAAGAAGATGAGGCTGGTGAGACACTGGAACAGGTTGCCCACAGAAATCACAGATGCCTCAACACAGGAATTGTTCAAGACCAGGTCGGATGAGGCTTTCAGCAACATAGTCTAGTGAAAGACGATCCCTTCCAACCCAAAACATTCTGTAAATCTATGATTCTGTGATTTGCAATGGCAGATTGTTCTCAATGTTTTTGTCCACTTTTTTACTTTCCCTAAAGGCTTCAGTGTGAAAGACATACCTATAACTTTGAGCAGCATAACCTGGATGAAATGTTCAAACTAAAACCATTCCGGAGGTGAGACTTCTTCTTCAGAAGAGACTGAACTGTAGGTTACTACTGCAGATTCAAATGTTTTAGGAACCAGTATTACTCCCAGGTGTACCAGATGACCAGTCCCAAAAGCAAGAGTAACTATTATATTTTTAATGCAGGTGAACATTAACATTTCTTAAGCTTATTGAATTTTTCTGTGCTCTGTTAAATAATGGCATAGCCATAGCTTTATTACTCATGGGCAATGCTGGGAAAAGGAAAAAAAAAAAACCCTGAACAAATGCTAAACTTGATACTTCCATTTACAGATCAGGGGTTTCTTTTATCACAGTGATATATGCATGTCTGAAACCTGCTCTGTATTTTCAAATATACCACCATGTCCTGGTGATAGCAAAAGGAATTAAGACCTCAGTTTCTACCAGGCAGTGAAACCTATAGTCACAGATCCTTTAGGATATGCAGATATACCCAGCTCCCACAGAAATGACCATGTCATCAGCACGTGATGTACCTAAGTGACCTATCAAACCTTCAGAGAGAATTCATGACAAAAAAGGTATTATGCCAAGTTGCTTTACACACAGACTAGAACAGAAATAGGACTTTTAACTCACCTTGATGTTTCCAGTCCTCAGGAAAAATTGCCTCTGATGCTAACAACTGAAAAAAAATCATTGAGTAATAATGGCATAGAAGTTGCAGATAGGGAGATAAATTCATACTTTGTAGAGACATGTGCCTAACAAAGATGAAATTCTATCACGGCTACTCCCACTCACTTTCAGGAGTATACATATTGACCACAGGATGCGGATCACAGAGCTGCCATTATGTGCCATTTCCAAAAGAGGCAGATAGGATGATTGTCTGATCAGGAAGGTAACTTCTCACAAAGATAAGTTTCCCTGTGTCATTCTGTATTCTGATCAAAAGATTTTAATAACTTTATTTCTTATTAAAGCATCTTTTTCTTTGCTCATGATGAAAGAACACATTTAAACAGGAAAGCTCAAGTACCTTTTTATTCAATACCTACAGGGTCTTACTTTTTTTACTTCTTTCTTTCTTGTCTATAGTTCCTACAAATTAAGTTGTTCCTTGCAGTTAATTTGCTGTGAAAGGTAATCCTCATCTCAAACCACTCTTCTGGCAACATCAGCATTTGATACAGTAAATAAATTTTCAGTTATCTTCATATTCCACCAAGTATACCAAGTAGTGTCCCACCACAAATTGTGATCAAGTATTAAAGACTCCTGAGAACTAAATGATCCAAGCTTCGAAGCTCTGAATTCCATGATAAATTATGCAAAAGGGGCACTTGAAGAGATTTGTAACTGATTTTGCAACTCAGAACGCCTCTGTTTCAATTAGAAGTAACCATGAGGCATGACACTGAAGAGCAAAACTAATAATTTTTGCTGATGTCAAGAAAGGTTATGGGAGGTGAGGGGATAGAAACTATGACTTCCATAAAATGTATGTAATACAAGTGACTTTGTCCTGGTTTTATGTCCTTGAAGGGGAGAACAGCCATTTCTATTTCATTTCTACCCCACAGCTGTGGCACTGCCCTGAAGAGTGGAGCCCACCCACTGTAGGATAACTTTGGTCTCAGGAAAGCTCAGATGGAAACAGGAATATGATCATTTCACTGGTTGCAGATAAAAATTACCTAGCTGGTTTCATGGTCATGATTTGCATCCGAACATGTGCATGATGGAAATACCTACAACCAAGCCACCCAACCACAGTATTTACAATTTCTCTGGGAAACTGTGTCAAGAATTTTGGCAACTGCGACAGCTCATTCATCTGTTAGCCTAATTTTGACTACTCTGTCTTCCCAAACTTTTGAGAACCTCTGACCCATACACTATCACCCTAAGGGTTTCAGTGGCAGCCACCCCTTCTGCCACAGCTGCAGCATCTGTTTCCTGTGAAGCAGAAATATCCTGTCTCCTGTGCCTATTCAGCACAGCAACCTGTACCTTTTCAGCACAAAAAGACAACTTCTTGCCTTAGCAAAAGCAGTCTTAGGTTATCTGTGTTGCGCAGTGGCAGTATAAAAGTAGGCTGGCTGCTTTGGTTGCACTTACAGCTAAAATAACCTTTTTTTTCTTTTTAACTTCTTCAAGGAAAATTAATAGGCCAGGAAGATGTCACCTGTGTTACAACATACAACTGATTAGACTATGCCAGTGTAAATTACTACTGTCACTCTG
The DNA here is from genome assembly GCF_034619465.1 of Leptosomus discolor. Classification (NCBI taxonomy): domain Eukaryota; kingdom Metazoa; phylum Chordata; class Aves; order Leptosomiformes; family Leptosomidae; genus Leptosomus; species Leptosomus discolor. Next base: position 87,102,022 of record NC_141419.1, read on the forward strand.
TAGACACTAGATCAGTCACAATTTACTTCAATGGAAAGTCCTCCCAGGGAAATCTGACTAATTTTGTGCCAATAATTTCTTGAATTTGTACCCCAAATATATTAACAAGTTCAAAACATGAAGGCCATTTTTTTATAGATACAGTAGAGTTAAATTTCTGTGTTTTATTGGTACTACTGACCGGAAGGTCAGACCTCAGTGTAATTAATAATTCCGTTTTGGAGGTTTTAAAACTTCACTTGGTCTTTGTATATGTTCCTTTTTTTTTTATAAATGCCACTTAGTCAAGAGACAAATCACCTTTTCAGGTCCTGGAAAGTTGAAAGTTATATGAGTTTTCTTCCTTTATCAGTAGTTAAGAAATAAAATCTGCCACTTCTCTTATGGGACCTGAATATATAAAAAAACACAACTGTTTTGCAGGAAAAAATCTTATAGTGCGTAAGGGGTTCAGTCTCAATGACATTTTATGACAAAAAGAAAGGCAAAGGACTAGAGAGAAAGTTAAGAACACAGAGAGAATCACCACACGAAGACAGGTTAGTGTCTGTATGGGAAGTTCAGCCCCTGAGAATTGTATTTCAGTGTTATTGTGTGCAGCCCTTACTATGAAAGGTCCTGAGGAATTATCTCAGTCTTTTGGAGCTAAGAGTGAGGCTTTGAAGAATACAGTTTAGGCCCTGAAGAAGTAATTTAATCTGCGTTTAAATATTAACCAGTTTAAGAAGTGGATCTCTGCTAACCTAGAGTGGGTCCTTTGGGAGTGTCCACATAAAGAGCACAAAAGGTAATTCAGAGGGGGGAGGTCATTTTCAGCAGTGGGAGAAGGTGAGAACAACTCCAACTGGTAGAGGGCATAACTGACACTGTTGTTTTTGTTACTAGTGTTAATATTGTTATATTCTTTCCTAAATGACTATGCGATATCATATTTTTTAACTTTCCTTTTCTTATAAAATAACTTTTTCTAGAAATTCGTTGCATAGGGTGAGAGTCATCTTGCCTTCCTGTGATATAAGGGTCTACAAAGTAATGTGCAGGTACATGTAAGTCAACGTGTGTGTGTGCGTGTTTCATATTCTAGTCAAATTCCAGAAGGCAGGTTTTTCTGAAAGATGCATATAAATTTCAGAGGGCATGTATTTTCTACCCTTCAGCTTTATGAAAACAGACCTTCCAAAGAAACTGCAATATTATCCAGAAAATTAAAGAAAACCGTAAACTCAGCCTGGTTTCACTTGTTAAAATATTAAAGAAAAGATTTTCAGGAATTTAAAAAATTGGAGACATGTTTCAATGCTTACAATTCTGATACATAGTTCTCAGGATGTTCTGGGTACTCCTGGCTCTCAATAAAGGTAACATGTCATGGTCATAGTGGAAAAAGCTAGTAAATATAGTGATTGTTAGATGACTATATTATGTTTAAAAATACTTTCTGAGAAAAAGTGCCATCACAGCTGGCGTTATAAAATCATTCATCATGTTACTAGCCCCATAAGAAATAATATGTAAACTGTACCTCAGACAGGTGGGCAAATTCATGTAAGAACCCACCTGGAGTACAGAAATGCAGATTCAGTTCTGACTTCTGCCACTAGCTTGCTTTGTGAGCTTGAATATGTTGCTTATTCCCCCTTCACAGCCAGGAGGTAATAGCTCTTTCTTTACAAAGAATTTTGAAAAAGATACTTATAAAAACTCGTAAAGATCTGAGATGTGTTTAAGTGCCTAAGTGATGGAAGTACTCGGATTTTTGGAGAAGATAATTTTGTCGGCAAGGGAATCAATCCAGCTGTCCCTTCATGGGCTAATATCGTGCTAAAATTACTTGGATATTGCCCATGACCAGACTGTCAAATCATGTATTTTGGGGTAGGTAATTAAAACCCCAAGTACTTAGGCATGTGGCTAATTCTGAGTACATAAATGATCCCATTGAAGCCAACATTTGAGTGCCTTTTGGAATCAGGAACTTACGGAATATCTTAAATTAAGGGGAAAAAATCTTTTTGAAATTCTCCCTTCTCTGCATTTCGGAATCTTCCCTAACAAACTGAGTGTTTTGCTTATCTGAACTCTGTTTGGCTTGTAAAGAAAACTGAAGTGTCAGTTTCAATGCATTTGACCTTGATGACAACTTTGTTGTTAAACTTTGCAAAGCTAACTAGGCTCCTGTGCCTGTGCTATTAAAGCTTACATAAATAGCACAGAGTACAAGGAAAGAATAATAATAATTAACAAAAAAATTTAAAAATAAAAAAATGAAAAAGCCATAAGTTGATGGCATGTTTTCCTGAATTTGGGCCATATTCAAGCTTAGATCACTGCCACATGCCACTGTGCCATTCAGTCCCCTACTCACACAACTACTGCAAATGGTATCATTTTGCAACTAATTTACTCGTTTAGTTTTGGCCATTAGTCATTCCCAATATCCTCAATCTGCAGGTAATTTTCCACATTATTAGTTACCCACCTGTCTTATTAAACTGGACTTTCTGAAACCCTGTGTGTCTACATTTTCTGCACCTTTAGATCAAGCAAATAATTGCCTGTACCTGGATGGAAGGATTTAATAGGAAGATTATAGTTGATTCCAAAAGTTAATAACTATAACATCTGGTTTCTCTTTTTAACATTTAAATGATAAATTCAGTGTTTGAGAAGAAAGGAGAAAAAAGTGTGAACACAGAAGAATGAAATCTTCTTATCATTTGTAGGACAGGTTAGATATACATAGGCAGAAGGTGGGTTTTACTCTTTCCCACTTAACGTAGCACTACCTTGACCCAAAGGGACTGATCTTTACCACATTAAGAAAGAATTTCTCAGTGCTGAGACAGGACTTGGCTTCTTTTTCACTAAGAATGCCAAGTGTGCTGCATTATGCGAAATCTTAGGTATCTTCTGCTGCTCTTTATGATAGACTATGGCTGTTCTGAGATGCCTCAGCTCATTTCTGTTCAGACCTCTATAAAACCATCTGCATGGGAACACTTTTAAATATTGCTGGGTAGAACTGGGAACATTATTTTCCAAATCACTTCAGAAGAAATGGGGGAAAAAGAGAGAAACAGAAAAAGAGAAAGAAAAAGGAAGAAGAACCTGGGGTTTGGCTGTCCAGACCTGAGATTCTAAGGGCTGTGTTGGCAGCTGTCCATGGGCACAAGTGCTAAACCTATTTTGCATATAAATTGACACACTTAAAAAAGATGCACACATCTTTAGCAGATGCATTTTCCTTGCTAGGCAAATAAAAACATGGTTGTTGCTTAAGTTCACCTGCAATGAAAACAAAATGCCCAAGAGCTATTCAAGAGGAATAACAGACTTGAGCTGCAGCCTGCATGACTCATTAGTCTTTATGGATTCAACATCCAAATCTAAGTGTCGAAGGTCTGATGGCCCACCCTGGAGGGAAAGTACTTTCAAAAAGAGCTGAGTATCATGGGCACATTGTGGGCAGTGTAATTAACCTACCCAGGTGAAACTCTCCTTGGGGAGACATTTACTTCACAAGTCTTCAAGATTTGCTGAATATGGTAACAGCAGAAATGGAGGAAGCTATCCTAGCCCTGTCACTTCATCTGGAGTTAAACATAATGTCCCTTTCTTGCAAATTTCAGAGGATATAGACTCACCAAATTCAGCTGGAAACACCTTGGACCTTCTCAGTAAACTCTGATATAAAAGAAAGATGTTCTCTCATCAAGTTGGACTTTTTCTTCCTTTCTGAATATTGGGCTGGAAGGGTCTTCCTTACAGAAATCTGACCAGAGAAATCAATACACACGATCCTTTCCCAGAACTACTATGTGGACACTGCTGTTTCTTAAGTGATACAGCTGTGTCAAAAAGACTTCCTGAATTCCGTGCCACTTGAAAGACTTGAAACCAAGCCTGTTCTTACATCCATTCCTGGTCAGAGGTTTCTTCAGATACTGACATAGAACATATAAACAGAGATAGTAACCACTGAAACCAAGAATACTATAGTAATATATGCTATGAGATGCGTGAGTATGTTCTCGTCCAACTGAAATCTGTGACAGAAAGCCTGTCAACTTCAGCATTGACATTTTACCAAGTAGCTGTCTTCACTCTGCTTCAGGCATTTCCCCACATGCTAATTTATGGGTAACTTCAATGTGTTATCAATTGTGAAACAGCAACTTTGGATTTGAACAACTGAAAACATTACATTTCCGGTTCTGTCACTGGGATGTTTCTGTGTTGATTTTTACTCCCTTAGTTCTTACCTTACTCCACAAAAATCCTAAACAAGTCTGTCCTGTAGTGCAGTTATGACACTAGAGGACAGCCTGATGTCATTTCAACTGACAGTAAAATTCTTATTAGTACCAACAGTCTCAGCTAAATGGGATATTTTCAACAGCATTGCCAGAATGTGAGAATCTGTGGATTTATATACTTTTGTCAGAAATTCAAGTATTTTGCTCCTTAAACAAAATGAACCTGGCTATCTGTAAAATGGACATAAAGCTAATAATCTGCTTCATGAGTGTTTAGTGAGTACGATGTACTTAATATTTCTGTATTATTTTCAGGAAAGGAAAAAACATGTAATTGATATTGTTATTAATTTACATGTGTATGATACTCTAAGCTGTTTGGACTAGTGGCTCTACAAATTTTTGTGTTTTCTTTTCTCCCTCCCTCTGCCACTTGCCCTCCCCTCCTGCTTTCTTTTTTTCTTTCTAGGTAAAGTCCCTGTGTAATTTTCTGTAACAAACCAAATTCTTAAGCAAGCATCCCTTCTTTTACTTTTTTTTATTTTTTTTTTTTCTTCTTTTAATTGAGATATGGAAAAGACAGAATGATTAAGGGAAAAGGTCTCTCCTCTTGTTAGATTTTTGTTCCTGACAATATAGTTTGGAGTGACTGATTTAATATGTGAAACGAATAGAATATACCAAAATGGCGAATTCAGACCAGCACTACCACTGGGGCTGTTGAATCTTAAAGTAATATTCATAGCAAGAATGACACTTTTGGGGTCACTAAAACTATAAATTGGGGAGCAGAGTTGTGATCATTTACTGGAAATTGCTGGACATTATTAACTGATGCTGATTTCTTGCTACATGCAAGCTATAATCTATTGCCCAAAAACTAAACAGAAATTGTTTTACTGCCATTTCCTTTTTACTTTTTCATGAAAGAGTATGTAAATGATGCAAAAGGTCAAGGCTGCAGTTGCCACCAGTAGCAAACCCTACAGAAATCTGCTTCAGTTACAGGATACTGTCCTAAGTCCTAAAATTTGACAGAAAAAAGGAAATCTTACATATAAATTTCCAAAATAATAATGAAACATCCTCATCCTTTGTTCTGATTTTCATACTACTGTAGTCTACCTACTCATGCCTTTTGGAAGTAAATGTTTAGCGTGAAAGCTTTCCTGTGACTTCATCCAACAACTGAAAACAACTAAAAACTGAACAAAAAATGGCATTTGGACAATGACATTGGGAAATCCAATTAACATTAAGTTAGGCTGAGATTATACATCATAGGCAATTAGGGAAGGGCTTTGAACAGTAACCTCCTTCTCTGATGTTTTCAAAACTTTCAGTGTTAATATTCCAATAAAACTCTATTTTTCCCCACAGGTTCCACAAAGAATGAATTTTTGATTACTCAATATGGTTGATCAGACTGAGTTTATTAGAGTTGGTTTTTTCCTCTCCAAACTTTAGCCATTTATTTCCCTCTCCTTCCCCTCTAAGAACTTCAACAAACACTGCATTTACTCCCCCACCCTGCAAATGGTAAAAGAAAGTTACCTTTTATTTATGAGTGATCATTCTTTCCTGTCTATATTTTGACAAATGACATGGCAGGAAATGATTAAGGGTCTCATTTTACAATGTGACTTGTATGTTATTTATTGTCAAAATAAAAGTCACTTTGTGAATTGAAGTTTTTAATCATTTTTCCCCTCTTTCAGGAAATGGCTTTGTCAAAAAACAATGATATTTGAAAGTGCTGGTTTTTTAATGATGGGTGTGATCCCTGTAAGAAGTTTATCACTAATTATTTCACTGCACTATAATTATATGGATAAACTTTTATTTATTTTCCATTTAAATACTCTTAATTTCCCTATTTTCTTCATAAGAATATTACAGTGCCCTGGCTAGCTCCACAGAAATAAAAGATATTAAAATTTCTTTAAACATATTTTCCCTTTTTTCTTTCAGGAACTTTGTGCTGGTTTTGCTGGGATAGAGTTAATTTTCTCCACAGGAGCTAGTATGGGGTCTATGTTTTGTGTTTGTGCTGAAAAGGGTCTTGATAACCCAGGAACGTTTTAGTTATTGCTGAGCAGTGCTCACACAGTGTTGAGGCTTTTTCTGCCTCTCGCCCCTCTCCACCAGCAAGCAGGCTGGGGGTGCGCAGGAAGCTGAGAGGGGACACATCTGGGACAGTTGACCCCAACCAACCACAAGGGTATCCCATACCATATATGACATCATGCTCAGCATATGAAGCAGGTGGAAGAAGAAGGAAGAGGGGGGGATGTTTGGAGTGATGGCATTTGTCTTCCCAAGTAATGATTATGCATGATGGAGCCCTGATCTCCTGGAGATGGCTGAACACCAGCCGGCCGATGGGAGGTGGTGAACGAATTCCTTGTTTTGCTGTGCTTGTGTGCGTGGCCTTTGCTTTACCTATTAAACTGTCTTTATCTCAAGCCATGAGTTTTCTCACTTTTCCAGTTCTCTTCCCCATCCCACTGAGGGGGAGTGAACGAGTAGCTGTGTAGGGTTGAGTTGCTGGCTGGGATTGAACCACAACAGACATATGTCAAATACTCAACTCAGTTTAGCATTAAACATCATGAACACTCTAATTTCTTTGTAAATCAGACTGTAAAGCACCTCTGTTTTCTAACACCTCCTTGAAAGTCAACACTTCTTTATCCCAGCTTCATACGTGCAAGTGAATTATACTTTTTGCACCTCCGTGTTACATCTTACCTAACTTTAGCCACTTTCTAGGAAGTTACAAATAGATTTCATCAGTCTCCCCTGTACTAAATAGAGACAGACAAGGACTTCCAGAAGTTGTTTCAGAACTTATCTGTTAAGTCAGCTTTGGTTGTTCATTGAATTCACAGGTCCCCATCAACTGATAGTGAAAAAATATAAATGATCAGCTCTTTTATAAAAGCGTGCTAAATGCTCAAACTCAGATACAAGTGTATGACTTTGTTCAGATACACCTACACATGCCTTTCAGAGTGTTTCTCAGACAAGTATCCCAGAGAACTTTGCAAATGCCCATCATCTCACCACAGCTCTATGGGAGACACAAGGGTAGTGCTATGGTCAGTTTGTAAATGTAGCAAATGAGGCCCAGTACGTCAATAATGTAATGAGAAGCCAAGAAATAGTCCTGGTTCTCAGCCTTACCGAGGTATCTATAAGTTACTTCTGTGGGTACTACAGAGAGAAGAGTGGAAGCTAAACAGGTAGAACAGTGTCCTATTACTCTCTGTATTGTTACGCTGCATGGACAGTTGGATCCAGTGCATCCTCAGCAGGTTTGCCAATGACACCAAGCTGTGTGGCGTGGTCAACACAATGGAGGGAAGGGAGGACATCCAGAAGGACCTGGACAGGCTGGAGAGGTGGTCCTGTGCAAACCTCATGGAGTTCAACAAGGCCATGTGCAAGGTCCTGCACCTGGGTCGAGACAGTCCCAAACACAGATACAGGTTGGACAATAAGTGGATCAAGAGCAGCCCTGTAGAAAAGGACTTGGAGGTGCTGGTGGATGAAAAACTGAACGTGAGCCAACAACGTGCACTCACAGCCCAGAAGGCCAATCGCATCCTGGGCTCCATCGAAAGCAGCGTGGCCAGCAGGTCAAGGGAGGTGATTCTGCCCCTCTGCTCTGCTCTGGTGAGACCCCACCTGGAGTACTGCATCCAGCTCTGGGGCCCCCAGCATAAGAAGGACATGGATCTGCTCAAGCATGTCCAGAGAAGGTCACGAAGGTGATCATGGGATTGGAGCACCTCCCCTGTAAGAACAGGCTGAGAGAATTTGGTTTGTTCAGCATGGAAAAGAGAAGGCTCTGGGGAGGCCTTATAGCAGCATTCCAGTACTTAAAAGGAGCCTACAGGAAAAATGGGGAGGGAGCCTTTATCAGGAAGGGTAGTGATAGGATGAGGGAAAAAGTTTTCAAACTGAAAGAAGGTAGATTTAGTTTAGATGTAAGGAGGATGCCCTTCACTGTGAGGGTGGTGAGGCACTGGCACAGGTTGCCCAGAGAAGCTGTGGCTATCCTCTCCCTGGCAGTGTTCAAGGCCAGGTTGGCTGGGCTTTGAGCACCCTGGTCTGGTTGGAGGTGTCCCTGCCCACGGCAGTGGGGTTGGAACAAGATGGCCTTTAAGGTCCCTTCCAACATAAACTGTTCTGTCACCCTATCATTTTGTCATTTAATAGTTAACATCAATGTATTTTAATGCAAGTTATTGCAGAGGGAAATCATATCAGAAGTGATAGCATTTTCTTGCTATTCTTCAAGCGTTATAGTCAGACATCCCCATACACACTACAGGGTCTGTGGTTTTAAGCACTGTTGAAAAATTTCTGCCAGTTGTATTAATACAGCAATACAGTTCCTGTCACACTGGTGCAAGTACCATACTGGCACTTACTCTGTCAAAGCTGTGCTTCTAATTTCTCATTTAGTTTAAACACTGGGACATAAAAAGATCAGTTGTTATCCTAGAGCATAAATATTTTGACAACATATCTGTTCATTCAGCATGGTCCAGCTGACTGAATATCCATTCTCTGTAGGAGACGAGGAGAGGCTGGTTCAGTGAGAACAGCTCAGACCAGTGAATGTTTGATGGGCTGAAACAGGGAGCTGAGCTGCTTTTCTTACCATACACATGTGGGTGTTGCTACAGGACTTGTGAATGGTTCCTAACACAGCAAGCAGCCAGTGGCAGTGGTTTTGACAGTAGTCATGAGAATCAGCAGCTCTTGGTAAGGGATAATTTAGCTTAAAGAGAAGTCCCAAAACCTAAATTTGATTTCCCATCACTCTCTCTTATCCTTCATATTCCCATTTGATGTTGTTTCCAAAGAAAGGACTTGCAAATGGAAAAAAATGGCGTACTTGCTATTCTCAGATTCTCAGATGAGTATCAACTGCAATAATCACAATGCAAACTCGTCCTAATTTGCTGCATGCCTTATTTTTCCCAATCATGGAGATACACGTCTCAAGTGAGGAAAAAGCTGAGGTGAAGTGGTGTTCTAAAAATGTCCTCTTTCCGGTGTTTCTAATCAGGGCAAATTGTTTGGATATTTCAGAGTGGGTTGGTTCTGATGGTACCACAATGCATCTTTTGTACAAATTATTTCTAAGTGGTCACTAATCAGACTTTATCTTATCTTGTCTTATCTTGCCTTATTTTAACATTCAATCTGCAGTAGCTACAGACATAATTTCCCTTCTCAGTGCTGGGCAGTTCTTACTTGCTTCAGTCTGTGATCATGTCAGCCTCCTGAGGAAAGAGGTACATGTGTAGGTCACAGAGATCAGAAAAGAAAGAATTTAGGCAGCAAAACCCTGATGCAAAACATCTAAGGAGGGACAATTTGAAATTGCCATGCGGGACTCCAAACACGAGTGTGTTAACTAGCAGCTCACAAGCTTTGCCTATTCCTCTGTTACTGCTCCAGTTTGACAGGATTAGCACGAGGAAGCTCTCAAAACTATCAAACTAGCACATTTGATGAGTCCAGGTTCTTTTCAACCCTATGACATCATCCTTTTTTCATGCAGGAAATACTTGTTACCTGTTCACAGAAACAGTCCCTCTTCAAAGTTCCCTGCTCTGTCTCCACTGCTAATTTCTGTATTTTCCCAGTTATTCAGCATCAAACGCAGAAAGTCCTGGACTGCTGGACTCCTGAGGCTTTCCCTCCGCTCCCCATCACCCCCCCCCCCCCCAAACCCCCGCCCTGAGTTCCTAAGCTTAGCGTTTCTCCTCTGTCATTCTGCTTTATGAGAACAAGAGGAAAAGGAGTAAAGTTGTTTAGCTAGATCTAACACACAGTAAAAAATTCATGTGAGGAAACAGAAAGTTGAAGATCCTCTCCATGGGTCTGTGGAACTCAAATAATGTTGATTTAATACAGCACATCAGCAGCTTGGCAAGACAGCACATAACGAAGCACAGCACCAGCCAAGTAAGATCACGTACGGAAGCACAAGCTATGAGAGCACACCACAGATGTCAGCAGCTCTGTAAGACATTTACACACATAACACAGGACATGACAAAATATACTTTTACATGGCATGAACTGAAACTGTGCTGGGTGCCAGTGTGGACATGGTGTAATTACAGATTCTTATCATCTTATGGTTTTGGTTGGGTTTATTTTTTTTTTTTTTCAGATCATCCAATCTGATGTGATTTGATCTGACAAAGCTATTGTGCCTTGCTTTCAGTCCCTGAGAAACAGAGTTGTGCATGGAAAGTTATAGGACTGCTAGTATGCAAAGGGAGCAACAAAGTATGCAGAAGGAGACACAAAATAATTTGTGTGGCAGCAAAGCAGCTTTGTCCATGATGAAGTTAGACCACTATATGCACTGGAGTGTCTCTAAGCAGAAACACTCTGTTGTCTCTCTGCGTGACAGAGGGTGATATTCCATTTGGAGTATATTTGGATCATCTAAGCTGGAAAGACATTGCTAGGAGTTGCAACGTGCAAAGCCAGGAAATCAGAAAGGCAGATTTTTTGCTTGTTTTTGTTAAAATTGTGGTTGCTGTTTTACTATATGAGTTGTTTTTTCTATACTCAGCCATTTGTTGTACTTGTGCTATGATGTGACTGTCTATAGTCTCAGGCTTCAGGTAAAACTGGGTTGAGAGGAAACTTCAACCATTGGTGGTGAGATGTGTAAGGTCTTATGCCAGTCTGGACCACAGAGAAAACATTTTCTGTACAAGGAAGACAGCTGAATCTTGAATTTTCCTATTTGGTTCAGGAACTTCAGCCTGGCTACAGTGCAGCTCATAAGGGATATATCCAGTCTAGGCTTATATATGTGCTCTGAGTTTCCAGCTTCACTCCATCCTCATTGCCCACTCTTTTTCCTGTTTTCAAAAGATAGCACAGAACTTTGTGCAGGATGTTGGATGCTAACAAGAAATATCACCATCTGGGTTTTTGTTTCCAGCTACATTGAGTTTTCTTCGCTGTTATGAGATTTCCTGCTGCATGATGGGAATTGGAAAACCAGAACTCTTTTCAGGCAAGTACTGACACCAGCCAAATGAATCAGGACTTTTCCAGAGCCATTTATAATCTGAAAGGCTAGATACATTGCTGTCTTATCACTCTCTACAACTACATGAGAGGAGGTTGTAGCGAGGTGGGTGTTGGTTTCTTCTCTCAAGTAACAATTACAGGATGAGATGAAATGGCACCAAGTTGCTCCAGGGGAGTTTCGGGTTGGATGTTAGGAAAAATTCCTTCAGCGAAAGGGTTGTCAAGCGTTGGAACAGGCTGTCCAAGGAAGTGGTTGCTTCACCATTCCTGGAGGTATTTGAAAGGTGTGTAGATGTGCTTTTTGTTGTTTAGTTGTGGACTTGACAGTGCTGGGTTTATAGTTGGACTCAATGATCTTAAGTGTCTTTTCCAACCTAAGTGATTCTATGATTCTATACCCAAAATGCTAAACGCTATTTTATGAGGGGGGTTTGATGATTTAGGAATTATATGTCTATAACCAAAAGCCTTTAAAATGCAATGTCCTTTTCTACGCATTCCTGTGTGACCTTCTGAAATCTCAGGCACACAAAGCAGTCCTACAGCACAAAATGTTATTATCTGAGAAGAAGGTACTGGAAGACCCTTCACATCAGCTGTGCCGGGTAAGCACGCACAGAGAAACCAGAGAACAGGAATTTGAAGTGCTAATAGTAAAATGTTTTTCTTTCCCTGAGCAAAGCATCATGATCTTTATTTGATGGCAGTTGCAAGAGAGATATTGTACATGGATCAAAATTCAGAGAGTTTCTGGGTATTCAAACATGTGATGTACTTGCTGGAGACAACGGCTAAGCTACATGAAGAGCAATGGTAAGTAGCTGGTCTTCTGAGGACAGTAGCGAGGAAACTGTCTTGCATTAGGCTGAGATTTGCAGGAGTTAAGTGCTGATTTTCAGAGCATGACTATAATTCAGCTTCAAATAATGTGATAAGACAGGCAAAGGCAGAAAACTCCACTAAACTCTCTGACAAGGGAACAGAAAATCCTCCACAGCTACAGAGACTCTAAGGACTTCTTCTCTCATTTGTAATTAACTTCTTACACATAAACCCAGCCTGACCTTGTCTGTACAGTATTGTCCAGGCCTTTCATGTGTCATATGGTATATGGCTTGGTAGCATAGCTTGTGTCTCAATGTCAGTGAGTGTCTAGAGCTTGCGATTTTTTTACTGTTGTTTTTTTTTTCCCTCCACCTTAAGATTTCAATGGCTAAAATAAAAGCAGAAAGAGTGTGGATGTCAAAAAATGACTTCAAGTCTTTGCAAGAGTATTAAAGGTTGTAAAAGTACAGTTATAAGATGGATGAAGAACAAAAATAAAAGAAAATTAAGATTTCTTTACTGAGTTATCAAGACATTTAAGGTTAGGTGGAAAAGAATGTGTTTTCCTTACTGTTTGTCTTGCTTTGAAAGACAGGTGTCTGCGGAGGAAGGCAGGAGCCTCCCTTGAAATGGAAAGTGCAACCCCTTCCCTCCAAATTACTATAATTTTGAAATTAACGGGCCTTCAGGCAAAGATATGGGGAATAGGAATAACAGTTCTTTACTGATATATATATATATATATATATATATATATATGTATATATATATATAACACAAGGCAGGGAAAAACAAACAACCCACTGGTTTACACTGACAGAAATACAACCTGACCCCCTGTTAGGGTGGCAGTAGCAGTCCGATAAGATGGTGGCTGCAGTCCTCCTGAAGCGATGGATGTAGTGCTGTTGAAGCAGCGATCAGGTAAAAGAGTCTGATCTTCCTCCGAAGGTTCAGTGGTAGGCAGGTAGCTCTTGTCCTCTGGAACTCCAGTGGGGGGAAAAACTCCTCTGGGAATCCAGTGGAAGAAGGCTGCTAGGGTGTTCGAGATCTCAGTTTTTATTTGGCATAGACTGCTTGGCTCCTTCCCCCTGGGCGGAGCATCTCACAATGGGACGGGGAGTCCTGAGGCAGTTCCTTGATGGGCCATGAACAGGAGATAGTCCAGGAGCGAGTTATCGATGGGTCAGGCGATAAGGCATTGTTGTGCCCAGTAACAGGAGATAGTCCAGAGGGGGGAGGCAGGGAGCACCGCCCCACCTGGTCTCAACAGCTCCTGAAGATGGTAATAGAATACTTTTTTTTTTCCTTTTGGCACATTTTACACTGTAACCTAGGACACTGTCTTAGTGATCAGACGCAAACTGTCCTCGATTGCACTTTTAGTTTACATGTAAATTACACAGAAAAGAATGGTTTGGATTTTTTTTAACTTTATTTTGTTTTTAATTATAGAGACAGAGCACTGAGAGGGTTTAGGTTTGTTTGCTTCTTTCTTCATTTGCTTTGTTACAGTGATTAAACGCAATTGAAGACTTAGAGATTTAAGTGAGTCCAAAACCTAGAGAATTGTCTATATGGAAAGCTAATTTAAAGTAAAGTAGAGGATGATTTTACACATTGTTTTGTTCCGAGGACCAAGTTCATCCCCTGTAACACTGACATCTCAGTAACATGGCATTTAGCTGTGCTGCTTTATGGCAGCAACAAAGTTCAACTACTGTAGCAGTGCTCAGTATCAGACCGTACAGCCCACATGAACGACATTATTTGAATTTTTCGAAGTTTGCTGTCAAACAGACAAGCTTATTGCAGAGTTTATTCTTTTCCTAGCCTTGAATTTCAAAACAAAGATTTCACTTCCCTTTACCAAGACAGCACTCAGCTGACCACTGGTCAAGAAGACACCTCTGAATTGCATGTTTGTGCATGTATGTGTTCATGTTAATTCGTGGTGTGCACACTTATGGATGTACTGTGTGGAAGAATTTGTGTATACGGATTTCTGCAATATGCCATTTCCACTTGAACTGATGTTGTAATGAGAATCTTCCAGAAACTGTGTTTGCTGCAGTGACCACTTTTTAAAATTAAAATACGACATCTACATGAAACAGAGAAGATGCTCCACTGCCTTTCAAAATTAATTCATTTTGGGACCCTGATGAAATTATCTTTATAATTGTTGAGAAGTGAGTAAGGTTTCCCCAAGATCCAGTAAGCTTGCTTAAAGGCCAGTTTTAAATTTGTGAGGTCTTCCTTTTGGATCTGGAGTTATTAAAAAAAAAAAAAAAAAAAAAAAATCTGTGAACTTCCCCACCCATCTCCGCAAAACTTTCAAAGGCATAAGCTTGTTTCAGAAGATTTCAAAAGATGCTATGGCGTACACACACACAAAGTAATGTTTAGAATCTCCTATAAATTATACAAAGACAACTTGAAAAACTCCAGCCTGTCAGTTTTCAAAAGATCTGCTAAACCCCTGAGACAGAAATTCACATACATGTTAATTCATGCGGTTTTGTTTTTTTTCAATTTTTCTTCTCTTTACCTCTACCTTCGCTGAGCCCTGAGCCATGAAATTTGTCCTAGGTTTTATACATGCCATGAAAACTGTGCATGTAAAATGTACATCTAGTGCTTCTCAGAAGGGAACAGAAAGTCATCGTCTTAAGTAAAAATCAAGAATAAGCTTTGCACCTCCCAGATTTGCACAGGAAGTTCAAAAAACTAAAGAGCTGGACAAGTGATAAGGCCACTACAGCAAACCTGAGAGCATGTGGCTGTGGACAGGATTATAAACACGTTTAGATTTCTTTTCTTTTCTGTGGCTGTTATTTTAAGTATTCCTGAAGGTATCAGCGGAGGCAAAACTTTGACTGCTGCTGTAGGACTATTGAAATAAACGGGTTCTCCTACAGCACTTGAGTCCTATTCTATAAAATGTCCCTGCATCTGGAGTTAGCAATGTTCTGTGCTTGCTGTGCTCCTGTTAGCAAACCAGGGAGATGGACGAGCAGCTCATTCATCTCCTTGGTGTGCAGATCAAGGGATGGCTGGTCAAGTGCAGGGAGATTCATATAAGATGATGGGAGTTTCTTTTCTTGATCTCTTACCTCCTTGTTTCATAGTAAAAACCCACAGCAGCAGTGGAGGCTGAATTAATATAGCAAATCTACAGGAGCCTTAAGAAGCTTCATATAATAACAACTTCAGGTCCTTTCACAAAAAAAAGAAAACAAAAACCCAAACACCAAAACTCTCAAAAACCCAAAACCCTCAAAAAATCAAAACCCTCAAAAACCCAAGATGTTTTATTTAAGAAGCTATAAAGCAACCTGCATATGGCTTCGTAAGTGCTAACAAACCTACTTCCTTTATCTGGACAATTCGCTGTCTACAAGTCAGATCTTGAATTCCCCAAGAAGCCATTCTTCTCTGTCTCTTTTCTGTACATATCCTTGAACTGATCAGCCACATCAGCAGTGTTAGGTATGAAATAAGAAGCCTGACCTTTGGAATTGTCTCTCCCGACTGATCAGTTCAACACTGATGTGCCTGGCACATTTTGACAGCGCTGAGAGTTACACATGGGAATTGCACATGTCTGGATGGGAAAATATTTTACTGCGAGGAAAATTCTATAGAGAGAGGCATGGTGCAGGGAGAATTTGGCTGAACAGAGAGCTGCGGTTTGGCTGGTTATTTTCCAGCCATCCAATGATGTATAAAATCAGGTTACCCTCACTATTGAATTGCCTATGCATTCACAGAGTTCACAACAAAGGAGAAAAATGTCCATTAGGTATGAAAACAATTAGGATACAATCTATGTGGAGCTTCTGAGCAGCACCAAAGGCCAGAAGACCAGAGATGTCAGCATATGGTCAACTCCCGCAGTCCCAATCCCTTTGATGATAGAGTCCAAGGTTGTGCCAAAAATTCTTCGTTAAAAAAATAACTTCTTTTTTATAAGGTTTTGAGAGTCTGAAGTTTATATGTGATGATTTAATTGAGTCCTCAGTACCAATTATGCTTCCTGAGATGCATTCTTTCATGTACATTTATGCTTTAACGCACAGCTGTATCTGAGCATTTTGTCATGGTTGCTTCACCCAGACCATCATTACTCCCCAAGTGCAGCAGCAAATTTATGGTTTTCAGTCGCTCTGTCATCTTTAGGGATGTGTGTCTTCAAATGCCTGTGAGTTTTAAAGAAGGATGTGGGACTGCCAGAAAACTAATCCAACAAATAGGGGATCAGAAATCCAAAACCTGTGTGTGGCTTACAATTTGCACTTGTTTGTTATGTATCTCTCCTATACCCTGTGACTGTGGTGAGGATCTGATCCCCTCACTCATTCATATTCTCTCTGAATGACCTAAGACCTTTTTAGCTGCAACGGTGAATAACCCTACATATCTTTCATAAAGGAAAGGCTGCCCAGAACTCTTGCAGTGTGTTTCTCTTACACTTTTTTTCAATTTATAATTATGTCTAGCTTATGTTTTCCAAGTTTATCTGGACACCAAGGGCTGAGGGACGCAATCATATATCCTCAAGCTTCAAGGGCCTCACTTGTCTTTTGTCATAGTTTGCTACTCCTCTGGTAGAAGGCTAGAGCTTCATCATCTTTACCATGGTTCATGGCACCTCCTTTCCCTGGATGCATTGTGCTATCCTCGCTATGGATACAAAACCCCAGGGTTCATTCACACTCTCTATGCAGTGTAGATCATCAGCTTCAGGAATACAGAAAATGACAGAAAGTGGCAGGAACATTGGGATCACCTCCCAGGACAGGAGCGTGATGTAACACTTTGACCACCCCCAACTGCCCCACGAGAGCAGTGGAGCGGTGTGCCACGTGGTCAGAGAACCTTTTTTGGTGCAGTGCAACAGGGGTTCCAGCAGAAAGGGTAATAACCTGTAAGTCTGTAAAGTATGCTGTAAAATGGCATTACCACCCCTTTGATGAGGAAAAGGCTTTTGCTTAAGTAATGACATCAATCTTAAATAGATCTGACAATAATACTTGCCATCGGTGGAGCTTAAAGAGCTTTCTGTGGGAAGCTGGGAGCAGCGGTCTGATGTGAAGTGACTTTCTCAGCTCAGCAGCACAACCAGGAGCAGAATTAAAATCCTTTGAATTACGATGCATCTTTCTTTGGGCAGTACTAGTGTGTCCCTCTCTAAAGTGTCACACTCCTTCACATTGATCTATGCATGATCATACCCCTAAAACAAAGAAAAGCCATGTGACAAATGTTTGTGGGAAGAGCCTGTTCAAAGGCTGCCATCACATCCTGGCATAGTTTATTATCATATGTATACTGCTTGTTAGACAGTAGAGAAGGACTTTCTTGCAGTTAAGGTAAGAGACACAGATAAAGTCAGATTAAAATTGCACCTCTGCTACCAATCTCCTTCCTGATGCTGGGCATGGCTGTTAATTTATCAGACCTACTAACGATATGACAGGGAAAACATCACGCAGCCCTGGTGAAAAGAGCTATTTAAAACATCAGGTGCAAACAAATGGGAGTTATAAACGAATTTTGTTTATATGGAACAATGTGATATTTTCAGGAATGTAAATATCAGAACTTTCTCTTTTCTTTTCCTACTCAAGTAATTTAATATTTTCCAAAATTTCCTTTCTTAAATCAAACTGTAAATACAGACAAAGGTTTTTCTGGACTATGGGTAAAGATGGTGTTCAAACTTATGGGAAGAAAAGGAACAGTTTTACCTACTACACAAAAGATATCTTCACTGTTTCCTTTTGTAATCTGCTGAAATGTGGCAGCTCTGAACAAGCTCAGCAGCAAGCACAGACAAGGACAAGCTCAGTTAACAGCTACTTCAGCTAGGCTATTTAAAGATATAGCAATTTCATAAAGGATGCCAACGTGAAATACTCCATAACCTCACTGGGCTTGAGTTCCCCGAACCACATGCTTAAAAGATGCTGTAGGCATCATGTTAAAATTTTTTAGCCATGACAAACTGACACACAGAAGGAAGAACACAGTAGCAGGGAATTAAAACTAATTTTGGGCACCATAAATCTTCCTTGTCTGTGCTCCTTGTCTGCATCCTTTATGTCTGGTGGTATTAAATACGAGGAACTCTTTCACATTGGTAAGACCAGACTGTACTGTCAGTGTGTACCCCACAGGTATCATGCAGCACAGATCCATTGCACACCCTCTCCCTGGCCTCATGACCATTGAGTGTTGTGAGTGACCATCCTAGTATGTGTGTTGCGGTATTGGACTTCTCTGTGCTGCCTTCAAACGCAGAAAGTGGTTGCATCTATACAATGTGAGCACTGAATATTTCTGTAGCTGTCAGTAGCTTGCTGTCATTGTCTGTGTCTGATGACTCATACCTCCATCTGTATGGTCCAATGTTTGTAAGCATGAGTGAGAGTATTTCTGTGAATCTGGCATGTACATGTCTTTTTCTACTAGTGCGGATGTTTCTGTACATCTGTGTCTGGTGGAGGGTTGCTTCTGGACCTCTGTGAAGAGGAGAATTTGTAAATGTTACAGGACATTTATGTAAAACAAGGGCTGGAGGATGCCTGCTCATCATTGGTACAGGTGTTTCTTTGCCGCTTTCTGTGTGGAAAACAGAGAGCTGAGTACTTCTCAGTACTTCTATCTGTCTCAGTATGTCTCTCACTGACAATGAAGGGCCTTCAATAAAGTATGATAAATACTTCTACACTCATTCTTCTGCACTCATTCTTCAGTTTTATATTCCCAGCTTTTCCAGATGTTCTTCAGAAACTTGCATTGTGGATTTTATGATATTTATAGCTGTCAGGATTCCTCTACCCCCTCCTATCTGAGGCTAGGTAATTGCAGCACAAAGACTAAATTAAGGTGGGAAGTTCAATGTTTCTTTCCATATTTTATACCTTTCTTCTTCCTGTCCTCTTTATTTCTCCCTCCACTACACCGCTCCTTCTGGAGTTTCTTCACACTATCAAATGCACCTCTATTCAAGGCTTTTTGTAGGTCTCAACTTTAGCAGAACCTTAGAAATCATGTTTCAGAAAGGATATTTTCTGTAAACACATCTCACTGGAGTTTGTTAATAGATTCTTATTGCCTGTATCTCAGTTTACATTGTCTATAGGTTAAGGATCCTAATAATTTCCTTGCTCTCAGATCTTATTCATTCACAAAGTAAACCTGGTTATGCACACTGAATAGAAGACCTGATGTCCTTTGACAAGATTGTGATCTGGACAGGTAGAAGACCAGGATTCTGAGGCACTTCACAATACATCCCAAGAAGTACATCTGGACACAGCACAGAAATCATACCTACAATATTAACAATGCAGATGATGAAAGTTTTTCCATGTTTTGACATAAAGTCCATAAATACCTAGAAAAAAATGGTTCCACTTGGAGCTAGGGCTTCCAATGGACACAAATGAACCAGTTACCTGCTTAGCACAGCAGATGGCAAGGAGGGATGAGACAAGGTGAAGAGAAAAAAAAAAAAAAAAACGGTAGCTTAGCGTCCCCACTGATATCTCCATGCCCAAGCTGCCTAAAACAAGCATGTGGCACTGATGGGGAATGATGGTGGTCTCCCTCAGCAGCTTCATCTACTGTTTCAGCTCCTCCTCTCTCCCCAATGGGCAACCAGAGGAGCATTGAGGGCTGCCCAGCAATTCTTCGTCTCGTGCTTGCTCTCCTGACCTTCCTCTCCTTTCCTTGTCACAGGAGTGGTTGGAAACTGGGTGATCCTCCAGGACTTGCTGCAGAGCCTTGAGCCTGCATGAAATAGTCTTCCAGTGTGTTTAACACCTAAATCTCTGCTCTTTTTTTGAGCACCAAATTCAGGATAGTTCCAGAAGAGGCTGTGGCTACAGGTGGTGATTAATCATTTGCACAATGAAACATGGAAACTAGGGAAAATCTGGCATCCAGCCATTAATTCCCTGAAAGTCAAACTGTGTTCAGGAACTCTGAATTCTGAGTCCTATAGAGTCTAGACCAAACTAAGAGAAATTATCAAAATATTACACCACAGACTGAGAAAGTAGGAAAATGAAGGTGACCTCCAAGTCCTGCTGAAGAAATTGTACAATCAGATGGCATTTTCCCTCTCTTCATCAACTATTCAAAACTGTTTACCAAATATATGTATTTTTTCCAATAAAACCATGGTGTGAATTTAGCTTGTGAGCAGATGGTTATAAGTACATAAAATCTAAAATCTGAAATTCAAGATGGTGTGAGCAGACGCATAAATCATATGATATGTTTTTCTGATTGGGTGAGCAAACCACAACTCTTAAAATCAAACTTCCATTACAAATAGCAGCATTTTGTGAAATTCACCTTCTGTTAGTATTTTTTAATAGTTGTCTAAAATTAGCTGTTCCCAGGAACATCCCAGCCAGCAAACTCATTAACTAAAATAACTGCAGAAAACAAACACAGAGTGGGGGCTAACCTAGTCACTGAGAACTTGTTTTAAAAATTCAAGTAAATATTAATAGAGCATTTAAAAGCACAGTTTGCCCAGCTCTATCAAAAGTTCATGTGTGTTACAATTGTGCAGGGAAAATAAAATAAGTAAAAAAACCTCCACACAAATCTACTTAATGTAAGAAAACAGAATTGAGAAAAGCATAGCCTCATGAATAACATTGACAAGTCAAATAATGAAATGTGCATCCTTCTCGCACAAAACCACGCTCATAAAAACTTCTTCAGGTTTGTGCAAATAACATTGAAAATTTGATGAGTCTGGAGAACTAACTGGGTTATTATCTTGAACTTCAGATGCTTCCCTGACACCTTGTACCAAATGTCTGACTGGATAAACAAGACCAAAAACGAATTTCTGCTCTTCTGTGCCCCCCTCTTTCCCTCGCTAAGCCCTGCACTGATTTGTTACTCTTTACAGAGGCTCATGAAGACCTTCTCCCATTAAAACATGGCAAACTGTCTATAAGTGTCTCAGATGACTAAGACATTTACATCTGTATAGGTTTGATCAGAAAATACACACTCATTACACCTATGTTCTCACATTAAGCTACAGTCATCTGAATATATCTTCCATGAGGAGATTTTATTTTAACAAGGTAGGGGCTGTGATGTAAGACAACTGGGTTCAGAATCTGGATATTAATATTTTAGCAATTATTTCTAGACCACCAAGTGGACAATTTTTGTTGTTAGGTGATACAATAAGTGTGGATTTATGGATTATACTTAACTCTGAGATTAAAGAAACAAATCACATTAAATGTTTTCTAAGGTGGTGTGGTGAAGTAAGAGAATTCAAGACACTACTGTTTAAGGGGACTTTTCTTATGTCACTTCTCTGCTTTTAGAAGAATTAATTCAGTGTGGGGCAAAGCACACTACTACTTTCTGGAAGGGACAATTCTGTCTCTCTAAAAGTAAACCGAGAAAACCTTTGGCAGATATCTGAGTCCTTTCAGCAGGTCTCCATCTTTCTCCAGGAAATGCTTCCACTCATACAAACCAAGCAAATAAAGCAGCTTCTCTCTGGGTTAGAGATAAGAGCTCTCAGGATCAATCTTGAAAAAAGTGCATTAGGTAGACCTAAAATTAGAGTCTCTTGTCTTCAAAGACATCTCTAGCATACAGATGTGTGAGGATACAGACATACATCTAAAGTAAAAATGGGAATTGATGAGCAATTTTATATGAATTTCAATTTATATTAAGGTCTAAAAGTGTTATTTAACTTTATTTTGTTTATGTTTTTTAAATTGAACCACATTGTTTCAGTCTCCTGTGACCTTATGTCAGCCTGACAAAAGTAAAGGTCCTTGTTATTTTGTGAAGCCAGACAAGACGTTTTATTTCCTTCTTAACTCCTACTCCACAACAGGAGTTCAGCTGGCCATAATCATTGTCCTGCATCTAGATGAAAAAAGGGCTTATAAACAAGCCTTGCAGTGATGGGAGGGTGTTATAAAAATATTCTTCTTAATGTTTTTTTTTTTTTTTTTATCATGGCTCTCTTTCTGTAAAGATTGTCATCTCAGTCTCTCCCTGAGAAATAAACCAAGAAGGGAAGTGTGTAAAAGTCCTTGGAAAAATAGCAGCAGTAACTAGAAGAGCATCACCATTGATCAGTCATGTTCCTGGCTTAAAACTATAAGCCCAAATTCTTCCCCTAGGTCTGTCTCCCACTGAAACTTGTGAGTAGTCAGAACCAGCGAGTCTTTTGTTTGTTGTGGGAAAATGGTTGTTTTACAATTCGAAAATATGTTGGATGAACAGGGACCTGCTGCACCCATGAAAGCAGAAGCACACTGAACAGATTTTAACATTTGTTTATTTTGAAACCAAACATAAACACTTTAATATAGCATAGCTATATAAGCATTTTTGTATCTAATGGCCCATAAAAGTAGTATAACCAGTGCTAGCAACAGAACATAAGCATTCTGCTACTAGTGCCAGATCCCAGTCCTGGCCTCTCGGACTTGTTATCAGCTTGCTGTGAGACCTTGTTGTTTGAACCTGAGTGTGGTACCAGATTTTCCCTGTTATTGTGTCAGTGTAAATGTGGTATAGCAGCAAAGGCCTTGAACGAATGGATATGGGTCGAAAACAGAGGACCCAGAACTGCAAACAACTCACTGATGGGCAATCACTGATCATTGAAGCAGCACAACTTCAAGAGCCGTGAAAAGACCGCTTTCACTCAAGGAGGGTAAGCAGCAACTCAGTAAGGGACAGAATAATCCCAGCCAAACAATAGGAGAAGGTATCTGTCTCAGCCTGGGAGCATAGCCTGTCTTTGGGCAGCAAGCAGTCAATAGCTGGAGGCAGACAGCTGGGGACTGTCTAGAAACCCAAGCACTTTTTAACAGGGCAAGGTATCAGATGTGGTAGTGGGGAACCCTTGTAAGAGAACCTGATCACTTTGACCTCAACAATTAAGATCAACAAGGACTATGGTCTTCGGCACTAACTGCACGGCATGAGCTCCGTGGCACTGCGTACTTAATTTAGGATTGATTGTTAAGCACTAACCGTATTGAATATGCAGTGATAATAATTGTTAATGAGAAGGAATAAACCATTAAAATAATATGTATTGTTAATGAACATCAGGCTAGTAAACTTCTGGCTTAACGTTTAAACTGACTTCACTGATCAGTCTTCTAAATGCTCCCATCACAGCAATCTCAAGCTCCCTGAGAGATATATATATGTATAAACAGATATATATGGTATCTCTACTGACATTTATGTATATATATATATATATATGTATGTTCACTTGCAATTTGTAAATGTCAAGAATAGAAGTGTTAAACACAGCTTAGAGAAATATAAGTGAGATTGATAATCATTCCAAATTATTGCAGAGCTTGTGAAGTATCTGAGACTAAACTGCTGGGAATATGAATGAAATCGCGATCTTTATTTGAGATAAATTTTTTGAACAGGAGATGGACAGCGTAAGAATCTGGTCATCAGCAATTCTTTCCATGACTTAATAAAACAGGACAGGATACAAAAAAATACTGTGTACTTACGTTTAAACATTGCAGGTTGTGTCAAGGTAGATTAAGTGTTAGCCACATTGCTACTGAGTAATCTTTGTTCAGCAGCCTCAATAAATAATAATTGCCTTTATATTAAAAGCAGCCAATTTGTCTGACTTCTCTTCCATGACAAGCCCAACACTTCAGAATGCACAGTATGTAATTGCTTTAAACTATGGTCAGGATAGAGCAAAGCATGGTAATTTTAGTTTGCCAGATTCATTGAAATGTATTTTGTTCTTGGTTGCTTGATCTTGTGTTGGTATATCTCTAATGTTCTTTAGAAACCATATATGCTGAAATTAAGACTTGGACCCCAGGACAACTGGTATTGACTGTCTTATGTCCACACTATTTGGACTTATTAAGGGAATAACATTTTTAGAAGGCATAATGACAAGAGGTAGCATTTGTCCCATCCAATTTTAGGTAATACACCTACCTAGCATGATAAGTTGGAGGGGCGTACTCTTTGCTGTGTAAAAAACTGTCTGGGTGGCTAAGCCCAAAGAGTTTGTGGTGAATGGAGCTAAATCCAGTTGGCAGCTGCTCACGGTGGTGTTCCTCAGGGCTCAGTATTGGGGCCCTATGCAAAGCTAAAGGCTTGAGGAAGAGTGGCTGGAAAGCTGCCTGGCAGAAAAGGCCCTGGGGGTGCTGGTCGACAGCCGGCTGAACAGGAGCCAGCAGTGTGCCCAGGTGGCCAAGAAGGCCAACAGCATCCTGGCCTGTATCAGCCATGGTGTGGCCAGCAGGAGTAGGGAGGTGATCGTGCCCCTGTACTGGGCGCTGGTGAGGCCACCCCTCGAATATTGTGTGCAGTTTTGGGCCCCTCACTGCAAGAAGGACACTGAGGTGCTGGAGAGGGTACAGAGGCGGGCTACCAAGCTAGTAAAGGGTTTGGAGCATTTCTCATGTGAGGAACAGCTGAAGGATCTGAGGCTGTTTAGTCTGGAGAAGAGAAGTCTGAGGGGAGACCCTATAGCTCTCTATAACTACCCGAAAGGAGGTTGTAGCTAGATGGGGGCTGGTCTCTTCTCACTACTAACAAGTGATAGGAGAAGATGAAATGGCCTCAAGTTGCAACAGGGGAGGTTTAGACTAAATATTATGAAAAATTTCTTCACAAAAAAGTTGTCAAGCATTGGAACAGGCTGATCAAGGAAGTGGTTGATTCATTGCCCCTGAAGATATTTAAAATGTATGTAGATGTGGTGCTTAAGGACACGGTTTAGTGGCAGACTTGGCGGTGTTAGGTTTATGGTTGGACTTGATGATCTTAAGGGTCTTTTCCAACCTAAATGACTCTATGATTCTATGTTGAGGTAACCATCTAGACTCCTGTGTAGATTTGCTTTATAAAGAGATTTCGTGAATACATTTCACCTGGCTCATTTTAAGAAGATGATTTTAAGATTCTTTTTTTGAAGTCCCAGAATGTCCCTTGAACAATTTCTCTGAATGTTCTGGCTCTGTCCACTGATGGTAAAACACATCCGAGTTATTTCCTACCAAGTGGATGTGAAGATCATGACCTTTGGTGTGAAATGTATCTCTTACCAGTGAGCACTATCACTGGCCAATATTTTAAGTGGGCAATCAACTATGCCTTGTCTATGTAAAATACTTGGTTTTTTAAATGTAAAGAAAAGTAAGTGAGCATCAAAACTAAAATAGATGAAAGCTTTTCTCAATGTTTATTCACTTCCCGCTTGCTTTCAAAGATCTGAGACAGGAGACCTGATTTTTGTGTCAGTTCACTGAACTACTATTGTTGATAAAAGAGTCAAGGTAGGTGATGTATTGGTTAAGAAACCTCCAGCTTCTCAGTTGAGACCAAAATGCAAAGGCATATTTACTAAAGATGAAACTTATAGGACTTTTACAACTCTCCTCTTCTCTCCTTCCACGATAATTATTTGGTATGAGGTGTACATCATATTGCATGCACTTAGTTGATGTCTTCCTTAGCACCCATGGATGGGAGTCCAATGAATTGCTCTTACATGCTGTACGTACCTTTAGATTTATGGGATAGGGGTTGGTGTTGCTAAACATCAAGTCCAGAGCAAAGCTAGAGACTGTCCAGGGCCATATTCTACTGCTGCTGCTGGGTACATCATGGCTGAGATAAAGTGTCCTGCCTTGAAGTGAATCAGTGCAGAGTATGCCTCAGGTTTCCTTTTGAATAATAAATGACTCATCCAAAACATTTAGATCTGTGAGCTGATCTCCACCCACGGTTTAAACTGATGCATGAAACCATAAGTAAAATCAGAACATCAGACATGCATGTTTGTATTTTATGGGCTCTGTGTATGCTTGGTGACCAAATCTCCAGCACATATTGTAGGTTCAACCTTTAGCCTTGCTGGCATAAATGTTTCTGCCTTCAACACTGGAAGTCTGATAATGAAAAGCTCGCAGAAAAAATTAGACAACTGTGAACTGGGTAAGTAGAGTTTTTGCCTGTGAGTATTTGAGATAAGGAATGCAATAATAAAATTTGTCTGAATGTACTAAGTACACTGCTGCAGTTTGTGCCTAATCATATATTTAGCAACATTTGCAAACAAGATCAGCAATTACACAGCTAAATGAAAGCAGTGCGTGTGTCTGGCTATGCCATAGGGGTTATACTTAAAAGAAACACAAGCTAAGATTTTTAGATTCAACTGAAGTGCAGTAAGAAAGAGAATGCAAGAAAGGACTATTCTTATCAAAATACCACCAAAACAGTGAGACCATCCACCTTGTTGATTGATAAATTATTTGTACGAATTTCATAGTAACCACACAGATTTTCTGGTAAAGAAACTTTAATCTTGGCAGGTGCACAGTAGTCTTATTGTCCTGGAAGCTGAAATGTTCAAAGCAAAATTCATAGCTGAAGCAAACACTTCTTGTTTTTTAGAATCCAGAAGATGATCCCCTAATGCAGTAGTCATCAGCCCCAAAAGACAAATATAGCAGACTGGCAAGTGTAGATTACTGTATGAATACATTGGAAATTACACAACAGTTGTTTAAAAAAAAAAAATAAAAAAAAAAAAAAAAGAAACGTGGAAGTTTCTTCCTCCTGTAAGCCCCTCTAGGTCAGCTTTATGAGAGCACAGGCAGCTCTGCTTTGAATATATACAGATATGCTTGTACTGAAAACTTTCATTAAACTTAAATTGATAAAGATTGGCTCCAATGGGAACGATATTTGGTTTTTCAAGGCACAAAACCTGTTTCAAATAAACATTCAGACTGTATTTTCCCTCCTTGTTGAACTTCTCTTCTAGTAGAATGTTCATTTGTGTTATCAAAAAGAAAACCAAAACCCAGAGCATTTTTTCTAATCCCACATCAGAGAACGACCAAAGGCTGATTGACATTCTTAGCAGAATGGCAGCCTTTCAGCTCCAGACTCTGCAGACATTCCCTAACTCCTCAGAGCCCCTGCCCTAGAGGCGCTTGGCTGTCTTATTTATTTGATTGTGGTCAGATAGGAAGACTGAACTTTGATAGACAGCTGTTCTGCTAGATACTAACAGATTTGATCTGGCTTGTTTGCCTGTAGTTTTTTATCATCTTTATTATGTATTCAATCTTTTATTTTTTTATTTTATTTTATTTAAAAATATTGCTTCTATCATAAATGATTGTTAAGTGCTTGGAAAATGCTGTTACCCATGAGATGGGAAAGGGCATTTCAATTTTCCAATGAATTTTAGAAGTTAAAAGGTGAAAATTTGGAATTCATTTGAGGGATACACAACTTTCAGTGATGTCAGTAAGCAGAACTTGATACCAGATATAAAGAAAATATTTGATTCTTAAAAATTTTTACCACCATGTGAAGACCTGAGCTCCCACTGTTGTGTTTATTTGGGGTTTTTTTGTGGTTTTTTTTTTTTTAGCACAGGATTCGGTCTGAGGTCAGTGACATTGAGGATGTTTATTTCAATCTGAAGATGGCTTCTACCATTATGTGCTGTTCTTAGCACCTTGTTGTGAGACCAGAACCTTGTGTGAGCCTTGGTGGTGCTTGCATGGAAAGGTGGAGAAAGGTGGATGTTTCTTCCTTGTACTCCATTTCTAAAAAAAGATGGCTTAGTGGAAGCCAGTGGAGACTCTAGTAGAGAACTAAGGTGAGCAATGGCATGTTCAGTTTCTCTGTATCAGGAATAAACTTTGTGGATTTTACAGTAAGGGAATTTTTCTGTGGATAGCATGATATTTTCAATATAGTAACGAAGATCTAATTCTGCAGATTCAGTAAGTTAAGTTTTTGTCCAGCTCACTGGGACCTTGATTTGAAAAGCACAGTGAACTGTAATGTGGCTGTGCGACGACACGGCTGCATCAGAGGAAATCCTGTGGGGACCGAGGTAAGGGGTGACCCTTGTTTTTTGTCTGTGCTGCTTCATCAGCACAGAGGTTTCTCAGCTCATAACAGCTTTTTTTTTTTTTTTTTTTAATAACTTATTAATAATCGGCACCAGTAAGGGCATGTGCATAATCTGAAGTGACATTACGATCAAGTACCATTATTTTCAAAATGTGCGTCTAATTCTCCTCTTAGGCTTGAATAAATCAATCGTAACCTTTCTGCAAAGTTGAGAGAGCTACAGGTGTGACAGCATAAGAAGGGCAGAGAACAGTGCTTATGCCAGTTTGATACTTTATCCTCTGCAGACCTACTCTTGATGTCTTTGCGTGCCAGCTGTTGAACTTGCTAACCAAGGCAAAATGTCCTTACTAAATCCTGTTTCATTTTTCACTGTCATTACCAACACAAGAAGAGCACGAAGGTTTTTGTGTTTCCTTGCTGACTATCAGCAACACTACAGTTCCTTTTCCTTGTGTTCCTAAAGATGCAGAAGTAGAGTGTATATTAAAGGATAATACTAGGAAAGAAATTATACTAGAATTCACCCTCTCAAGATTAGTGCTATAGATCTGACCTTCCTTTCCTACATTTGCCATCCTCCTAGTCAAATGATAAAACCTCAGCCAGAGTAAATGAAGAGTAAAATGAAGGAAGGAGATCAGATTTCACTCTCTTCCTCCTCTTTGCAGCTCTTTTACAGTCTTTTTCCTGCCCACCTGACTTTCGGGGGGCAGAGTAGCAAAAGTCCATTTATTTCTGCATGAGCGAGGAATATTATTTACACTGTCTCAAGGGAGTTCTTCAAGTCACTGCATAAGCCATAGCGTGCACAGATGAATCCTGAATTGCCCATCACTCTCAAATACTATGAGGATGATCTATAAAAGTGCAGATAAATCAAAGGATCGAAATTCCCCAGGCTCCATACTCTGTGGGCCAGTCCTTGTAGTACAACAAAATTCCTGTGTCAAATATATCCGTCTCTGAGGTACAGTTGAAACTTTAAAGCATTAACATTCTAGTAGAATACAGGTATGAGGAGACAGACATGAGTACAGACGGATAACCCTCTGGAATAAGATGACTTTTTTTTTCTGAAATAAAATGCTGCAGAGATAATATATGGAGGAGGGGAAGCTCAGGTCATTTCTTCAGAAAATATTTTTCTTCTTTTGTGTGCTGAAATGTATTTATTTACACAAAAAAATCATCCTTTAATAGGACTCAGAAAAGCCTCTTGGCACACTGAGACCAATCTCTTTTTTATTAATTTTACACCAAAAGGTCAAAACTATATCTATTAAGTATATTTATACAGGAAAGTGCTAGACACACTCGGTTACATAATGAGATTGACATCCGTGTCTTGTAAGATAATGATCTGTGTAGCTCTGGTGTAGCTCTGATCAAGTTAATAGAATTGACTTTGGACCCTTTTGTTTTCTCCCAGCTCTTAATCCAAAATGAATTGGGTTAATCTTTCAAGAAAACTATCTTAATTTTGGATATTTTATTCAAGATTGTTGTGTCTGAGTTTCCTTTTGTCTAGCAATAGGAATTGCTTAGGCTTGTGCTTTGCTAAAACCTAGCTGTAAAATCTGCGTGGTTTTTAGGAGGGTTTTTTTGTTTGTTTGTCTGTTTGTTTTTTTTTTTTTTTTGTAGAAGACAGTTTTCTGTGGCTTGAAAATATTCCAGGCAAGAAAAAAAGGGTAACTGGAAGAAAGCAGAGGTCTTTCTTCAGGTCTGAAATGAAACAATAAAATAATCTAAAGGAAGGGTTGCACCTGAAGGTTTCCTTGTACTATCTAACCTTGCTATTGGTCATGATAGAAGATAACACTTCTATCTACAACCATGTGTAGACTCACAAGTATCCAAACTGTTATCTGACAGACAAGAAAAAACTCCTTTATTCTGAAGTCCACCAGAACTGATACACCACAACCCAGTTTTACGAATGGTACCAACCCTTGTTTAAACTTTTTGCAATGAGTAGGCATTCAAATGGTTTGTAACTTCACCACACCTATGTCACCTGAGTTGATATGTGACTTTTTAGGGCCACTGAATTATTGCATTTTCACTATTTATCACAATTACAGAAACACCTCTGCTTAACAAACTCTATCATCTGCTAGAAATTCAGTTCTTAATTGGCTTCAAAATGTTGTCTTTATGTACAGGGAAAAAAAAAAAAAAAAGAAAAGCAAAAAACACAATAGTGTTTCATTTATTAAATATGCAATTTCCTTTTTGGCTGAAGCTTTTTCAGTTTCCATACTAAGGCTGAAGAACTAACCTGAATTAAACAAGAATGTGTTAGAGCTTCCATCTCACCTAAATTTGTCTATATAAGAGTAGCAAGTTTAATATTATCTTATTTAGTCAGTAACCTAAGCTTTCTCTGAGGACAAAGGAGGCAATATAGCATCTTCACAGGGTGATACATCTCATGCTAAGGTAAGATAGGGTGAATCATCGTGTGGAGGTGCTGATTTCTCTCCACTGGATGAACATAAAGGGAGTCTCCCTGTTTGCTTAAGATGAGGCAAAAAAATGTTTTAGAAGGCAAAAGTTAAATGTTATGAACACCAATCCAAGATAAAGAGCTTAACAATTAAGGGTAAGATACTTAAACATCCCAAGATTTAAAGGTTGTAACAGACATACTTTCTTGGGGATTTGTGCCTCTAAATCCCCATTCCCTTTGAAAGCCACGCCCCGCACACATTCAGCTGGACATCCAAATCCATATGTACAGATGTTGAAGTTCAGTTCTGAGAATTTAAGAGCTCACTTTCAGTGGGAGTTAAGGATGTAACCCTTGTATGACCTCCTTAGATTTCGCTTTCTTGCTATTTTGAATGCTTCACAGAAAGAAACGCACTCAACCAAGTGCCAGATTTTGGGAAATTTGGCCTCCTGGGCCACAGAACTGCAGCCGGGACATGGGACTTGGTTTAATGAGGTCCTCTGTTAATCTTGTGTAGATGCAACTGTGCTGTGGATTTACTCAGAGATGAAGGTGCCTGGAAGATGCCTGAGAAATTTTGTACTATGAAGACTTCTGTATCGGTTTCAGTTGACAAAGGACACAAACAATGTAGAGCATCTGAGAGTTCACATCTAAGTCATTGACTTGCAAGCAAAAGGAAAAACGCTAAAAGGCTGTTTTCATAAAACAAAGGAAGCGCGCTAAATGTTTTCTGCATGTAATTGAAAAATTGTCTCAGCAATAAAAGATACAGAACAGGGAGCAATGGCATGTAAATAACCAATCAACTTGAGACCTGGTATATCTTTGTCCAACAATAATACCTGGACTGTTAAATCTCTGTCACAGGTGCTTTATGTTCCTTTACAGCACTGCAGTGTGTTTTGCGTTCTGTATCTTCCACTGAAAATACATCTTTTCCTTCTGGTAAAATGATGATGTTTACTGGATTTCATACTAGTATGGAAAAAAGAAATAAAACAGTAATAATATCACATAAGTGGGAAGGATTGCACAGTACCAGGCCATTCATCTGGATTTGTAAATATAAATTATAAATACTCTAGTATGAAATGAGATATATAACCAGAACTGCAATGTTTTTTGTAATAATAAATACTAGATAGATAGATAGACAGATAGATAGATAGGTAGGTAGGTAGGTAGATAGATAGATAGATAGATAGATAGATACATACATACATACATACATAAAGGCCTGATCCTTATCACTGCTAAGATACACAGATCAGATGCTAGGAGACACACTGGGATACCTGAGTTTCTATTCATTTCTGCTTTAGCCTGCAAATAATTGAATATTCACGACACAAAGTGTTATTACCTGCATGTAAGGCTAACTCCAGCTGGCCAAATTCAGCTCATATTAGCTGATGGCATGATTTTTGAACATTACTAACAATATTCAGTGTTGTTCATAAATTTATAAATGGATTTTGAAGTTATTAATCTCTTCAGAGAAGACCTGTGGTCAAATTTCCTGAAGAGGAAAATGTTATGTTATCCCAGGTAACATGATGATGAAGGTCTAGCATAAAAACAGTGTTCTGGGCTTCCATTATTGCCAGTGGAGGGAAGGATACATTAACAGTGTGATACAGGTCATTCCAGAAGTAATCCCATTTTATGAGACTTCTAGCTCTTTAGAATCATTTCCAAGATTAATAGATAACACTGTTAATTTATGCAGTTTACTCAGGAACCTAAGACTAGACAAAAGGATATTGGACTCGAAGTACAGCAAATATGCAGAACACTTTTGCATATTGGGGTGTTTGGGATGGGTACTGGAAGGACGCAGTTCAATCCTCTTCCCACCGAAATCAGAAAATGGCACTCACCATCTCCTAGTATAATGGTTAATAGAGATATACTTTATCCCATTAAAGGACAAATACAGAGGACTAATACAATTTTAGAACTCTTGAATTCCTTTTAAACTTTTATTTTTAAACCAAGAGCATGCTATTTTAAAATTACAGCTTGTCTGGAAACAGAAACACTGAGTTTTATCAATGAAAATTTTGAAACCTTCTTTCGAACAATTGGAAAAACTTTTTTTAAAATAAACAAGGTTTTCTTCTGTGAAAAAGTCTATTTTTCTCATATGAACTCTTTATATGTACAAAGAAAAAATGTCAGAAAATTCACAAGCAATATTTCTCTGTCCCTTTCCAAGTTTTGCCTTGCATTTGCAATCAATGATCTGAAATCTAAAATGACTGTTATTTTTCCTTCAAATGATTCTTTTGTTTAACTGTAACCTGCTATGCATACACCTCTAAATCTCTTCTTCAGATCCCTGATCTTATCCTACATTGCTTCGTTTCTTTCTCTTACCTTATGCCTCTAAACTTATCTTTAAAGCCCACTCTCTATCATCTGTTCTAAAAACTAACCTCTGTAACTGTTTGCACACTTGTTTTCCAGATGCTGCTGCCAACGAATTATTCCCCGGTGATTTAAGCTTGAATTTCACCCATTACTGTTTGGCTCATAGGACACATTCCTTGAACTCAGAAGACTTTTAACTTCACTTTGTTTTCCTCCTCTCAGGAAATTCAAAGCAAAATAGTAATTTTCACCCCAAAGTAACCAACACATCATAGGAAAGGTTGAAATACAACAAGCAGTTTCTAAATAAACAATTAAATTCAACAACCCACTGTGCCATTTGGTCATACTATCTAAAAGGTTGCAATGCTTAATAAAACAAAAATCTCCCCAAAAAGTTCAAGCTTGCTATAAAAGCAGCACCACGTTAATTATACTGGATTTGATATTAAAATAAAGCATTCTTAATGTGTTCCATTAGCTGAAAAGGTGAGTTTTTTACACATCCCAGTTTTCTACTGATATCCCTTATTTCCACCATAAGAAAGGTGACTGGTGAAACTCTAGACTAAATCTCATTTATTCCTGCCTGAGTAATTAAATCAGTACAAAATTGTGAGCATATCAGAGCTCACGAAACTTCTACCTGTCGAAAACAGAATGCTGTTAAAGCTTTTTCCAGCTACTGCCCAGTCCGTTAAGATCCTAGTTCCCAAAAGTTCATGACTGCGTTGGAGGTGGCTTAAATTTGGTTGAATCACAGTTGGCTTCTCCATTGTTTGCCCCTGTTCTCCAGGGCAGCACTTGGTTGTTTGGGGTTTTTTTGATCAACAGTATCTTATTGACTACTACTGTTCATTAGATGAAGTAAACTTAGGACAGAAATAAAGTGCAGTGCACAAATAGTTAATATTATTTCAGGGATCTATGTGTAAAAAATCAATTTTAGTTATTCACAACCTTTTTTCTTCTTTCCTCACTCAATTACCTTATTGACCAGTAAATTCATGCACTTATTTCTAAAGTAAAAAAGACACATATTCTCCCTGTCAGTTTCATAAACGAAACAAAAAATGGCCTTATTTAATCTTGATGTTGGTGGAATTCTACTGAGGGAAAATTTGGCTCAAATATTTCTGCAGAAAGTCACTAAATGAAAATAGATTTTACTTTTGCTTAGTAAAATTCAATTCACCTCTTTTTATTTTTTATATATATGTATTTACACATAATATCAGCATATGCAGATGTCCGGTAATAACTGTAAAAAATCAACTAAATTATTATTTCATAAGTGCCAAATTATTATTATTAATAATAATACTTAACATAGATACAAAATTTTATCTCCTCATTTCTTATGAGAAGCAGGGATGAAACTCAGCAGGCAGACAGAATCCCTGCTGCAGAGAACTCCCTGTCCTCTCTCCGCCCAACTGAATGTGGTGATTTGAAGGATGAGGGGCAATGGCAAAAAATGCCTACCTGCACAAGGGGCTTAGCAGGCGTGTCTACCCAGTGACTACCCCACCTTCCCAGGTGCCCTTGCATGACAGGTATGATCTTCTGCAAGAAGAATGAAATAATAACAAAGAGGACAACTTGCCCAGCTTAGAGATGTCCCTGAGGCTAAGATGCAGTACGTCTCCCATTGTAAGATCTAATAACAAGAAAGAAAGACAGGTCCTTGTTGTAGGGGACTCAATTCTGAAGGGAGTGGAAGGCCCAATGTGCAGGCCAGACCCCTTATGTAGGGAAGTCTGCTGCCTACTTGGGGCCCAGGTTAAGGATGTGAAGATGAAGCCTCCTTCACTGGAACATCCCTCAGTTTACTGTCCTCTTTTGATTTTCCAGGTAGGCAGTGATGAGGTTGTGAGAAGAAGCTCTAGGGCAACAAAGAAAGGGCCTTGGGACACCTGATCAAGGGATCCGGAGCGCGGGTCATGTTCTCCTCTATTCCTCCAGTTGTGGGGAACGATGAGGTACTAAAAAGGAAGAACCAGCAGACGAATGCCTGGCTCCGAGACCGGTACCACCGTCAGGACTTTGGGTTCTTTGATCATGGACTGACCTTCAGGACACCAGGCCTGCTGTCAGCAGGTAGGAGAAACTTTTCTCATAGGGGGAAGAGGGTTCTGGGACACAAGTTGGTAGGGCTCATTGGGAGAGCTTTAAACTAGATTCAAAGGGGGATAGGGATGTATCTGGACCTGACACAGAGGTGCCTGGGGATAGTAGCTTAGTACTAGTGCTAGTGGGGCAAAGTACTAGTATTTCTGAGTACCAAAAGACCTACCACCCCTCGAGAGTGAATTCCGTATGCTTAGCTCCCTTCCTGAAATGATTATACACCAATGCACGCAGCATGGGGAACAAGCAGGAAGGGCTGGAGGTCTGTGTGCAGTCACAGGGCCATGATCTCACTGGGATTACTGAGACACAGTGGGACAGCTCACATGATTGGAATGCTGTCACCGACCCCTACGTACTCTCCAGGAAAGATAGGCCACCTAGGTGAGGTGGGGGAGTTGCTTTTTATGTGAGAAAGCACCTGGAGTGTATTGAGCTCTGCCTAGGGGGGGATGAGGAGCGAGCTGAGAGCTTATGGGTAAAAATTAGGGGACAGGCTAAGATGAGAGACATTGTGGTGGCGTTTACTATAGGCCGCCTGATCACGATGAGGAAGCAGATGAAGCAGCAGACAGTTGGAAGCAGCCTCACAATCACAGGTCCTGGTCCTCATGGGTGACTTCAACCACCTTGATATTTGCTGGAAAAAGAACACAGCCAATCAACCACAGTCCAAGAGGTTCCTGAAAAACATTGGTGATAACTTCTTGACTTAGATGGTGGAGGAACCAAGAGGAGATGTGTGCTGCTGGACCTCATAGTAACAAACAAAGAAGGACTAGTCGGGGATGTGAAGGCTGGGGGCAGCCTTGGCTGTAGTGACCACGAGATGGTGGAGTTCAGGATTCTGCACGGAAGAAGCAGGGCAATCAGTGGGATTGCAACCCTGGGCTTCAAGAGATCTCACTTCAGCAACTTCAGAGACCTACTTGGAGGGATCCCATGGACTCGGATTCTAGAAGGTAGGGGGGCCAAGAGAGCTGGTTGCTATTCAAGCACCATTTCCTCCAAGCCCAAAACCAATGCATCCCTATGAGGAAGAAATCGTGCAAAGGAGGCAGAAGACCTGCTTGGATGAGTAAGGAGCTCCTGAAAACACACAAAAGGAAGAAGGAAGTTTACAACATGTGGAAAAAGGGACTGGTCACTTAGGAGGAATACAGGAATATTGTCAGAGTATACAGGGATGCAATGAAGAAGGCTAAGGTCCATTTGGAATTTAGCCTGGCTAGGGACATCAAAGACAATGAGAAGGGATTCTTCAAATACATCAGTAGCAAAAGGAAGACCAGGGAAAATGTGGGCCCCTTGCTGAACAAGGCAAGTGCCCTGGTGACCGAGGATACGGAGAAGGCAGTTACCGAATGCTGCCTTCACCTCAGTCTTTACTGTTAAGGCTGGTGCTCAGGAATGCATACCTTGGGAGTAGGAGAGGAAGTCTGGAGGAAGTAAGAGAGCTCCTTGGCAGGCAAACTAGACACCCACAAATCCATGGGCCCCGATGGGATGCACCCACAAGTGCTGAGTGAGCTGGCAGATAGTGCTAAGCCGCTCTCCATCGTCTTTGACAGGTCATGGAGGACAGGAGAGGTGTCTGAGGACTGAAGGAAAGCGAATGTCACTCCTGTCTTTAAAAAGGGCAAGAAGAAGGATCAGGGGAGCTACAGACCAGTCAGTCTTACCTCCATGCCTGGAAAGGTGATGGAACAGCTCATTCTGGATGTTATCTCCAAGTATATGGAGGAAAAGAAATAGGAAGGAAAGAAGATTTTCAGGAGTAGTCAGCATGGATTCACCAAGGGGAAATCATGCCTGACCAACCTGATAGCCTTCTATGATGGCATGACTGGCTGGGTGGATGAGGGGAAAGTAGTGGATGTTGTCTACTTCGACTTTAGCAAAGCTTTTGACACTGTCTCCCACCACATCCTCATAGATAAGCTTCAGAAGTGAGGCAGATCAACGACTGGCTGAAGGACAGAGCTCAGAGACTTGTGATCAGTGGTGCTGAGTCTAGTTGGAGGCCTGTGACTAGTCGTGTTCTCCAGTGGTTAGTACTGGGTCCAGTCTTTTTCAATATTATCATCAGTGACCTGGATGAAGGGACAGAGTGCACCCTCAGCCAGTTTGCTGATAACACTAAACTGGGAGGAGTGGCTGACAGGCCAGACAGCTGTGCTGCCATTCAGTGAGACCTGGACAGGCTGGAGAGCTGGACAGAGAGGAACCTGATGAGGATCAATAAGGGCAAGTGTAGCGTCCTGCACTTGGGGAGGAATAAGTCAATGCACCAGTACAGGCTGGGGGTCAATCTGCTGGAGAGCAGCTCTGCAGAGAAGGACATGGGAGTCCTGCTGAACAGAAAGTTGGCCATGAGCCAGCAATGGGCGCTTGTGGCCAAGAAGGCCACTGGCATACTAGGGTGCATCAAGAAGAGTGTGTCCAGCTGGTCAA
Source organism: Leptosomus discolor (assembly GCF_034619465.1). Lineage (NCBI taxonomy): Eukaryota > Metazoa > Chordata > Aves > Leptosomiformes > Leptosomidae > Leptosomus > Leptosomus discolor. The sequence goes on from NC_141419.1 coordinate 87,139,564, forward strand.
GGGAGGTTCTCCTCCCCTGATACTCTGCCCTCGAAAGGCCACATCTGGAGTGCTGGGTCTAGTTCTGGGCCCCCCATTTCCAGAGGGACAGGGAACTACTGGAGAGAGTACAGCGGAGGGCTATGAAGATGGTGTGGGCACTGGAACACCTCTCTTTTGAGGAAAGGTTGAGAGACCTGAGCCTCTTTAGCCTGGAGAAGAGAAGACTGAGAGGGGACCTTATCAAAGCTTATAAATATCTAAAGGGTAGGTGTCAAGAGGATGGGGCCAGGCTCTTCTCAGTGCTGCCCAGTGACAGGACAAGGGGCAATGGGTACAAACTGGAGCACAGGAAATTCTGCCTGAAAGTGAGGAAAAACTTCTTTACATTAAGGATGAAGGAGCACTGGAACAGGATGGAGTCTCCTTCTCTGAAAACATTAAAAACCTGCCTGGACACCATCCTGTAAACTGCTGTAGGTGAACCTGCTTTAGATGATGTCCAGAGTACTAGATGATCTCCAGAGTAGTCTCTTCCAACCCCTGCCTTTCTCTGATTCTGTGATTCTGTGGGATGGGGAAAGTCTACCTTTAACTAATGTACTTGAAAATTAAATAAATAGGTAAAGCAAACATTTTGAAAAGTTGATCCTAGCAAATAAAGTGGGTAGGTTTCATAACTGCTAAACAATGTTACCTGATACTGAATTCCACTGCAGAGAGCAGATTAACAGCTGTTGTCAGAAAATGTTGGTGTAATGGAATTATTTATGGTGTCATCTGTTTAATTCTTGTGGGAAATGTTCACACAGTCTGTCAATGAAGTGCATGAATACAGCTAAAGCATGGTTTATTTACTATTCCAGATTATTTCATTTTATGTGTGGTGAAACAGACAAATTTGAAAATGTTAACCTTAGCTGCCTTCTCTGAGTTTAGCTAGTCAATATTAGAGCTGATTTAAAACACGTTTCTCCCTTGTTCTACTTCCAACCAGACTTCTTTGGTATTGCTGTCTGGTTTGTCCAGAAGTTCACATTTAATAAATACAATAAAATATTTTTGTTACAAAGAATGCTACCTTGTAAAGATTGATGGAGATTAATTCTAGCCCGCTAATTCTCATCTGAAGCTTTAATAAAACGTTTTGGATAAAACTGTGTATCTGTGTGTGTTCTTACTTCCCATTTCTCTGCGCTTCTGCCATTGTCTTTCTTGGCTGGGGCTAGAAGCAGAACTGCAGAAATGCCACCAGAAAGGCTGTGCTACTGGGGAATAGATGAGGCATGTTGTTTCAGATTTAATTAGAAAAGTTTTGTACAGATTTGCTCTGTAGGCCACATTTCAACATTAAAGTTGAGGGCAGCTGATGCCATCTGCTCCATTTAATGCAAATTCAATGCAGCCCTTCGGCTCTTGGCAACTTACCAATACGGTCCTCAAAGTATTTGGGCAGAGTATGACCACCCCTGCTGTACTGAGTGCCCCTGCTTTCTCTCCCCCCTTTACTATATCATCCCTTTCGAAAAGCAAAACCCCTTTCAGCTTATGGGGGTCACCCCTTTCTGCTTGTGCCTCAATGCCTAAGCAGTGGTGGATTTTTTGTACTCCTGTGGCTGGTCTTGTATGATTCAAAGAAAAAAAGCTAGTTTCTATCAATCAAACAACAACACTCATCGTTAGTCTTCTGGGACACATGCTGCAAACCCTTAGGACCAGCTTTTCGAAGGAGGAGAATATTGTTTCTGATGTGAAGTTGATGGATGTTTCGTGTACTGTGTGTGACAATGACACAAGAATTTCCAAGAGCAGAGGATCCTCCCAAACCTGTCTTAGCTGCTTTATGTGATCCAAGCTTTAAAGAACATCTATGCCTCACTTCTTAATGGGTGCCAATACTGAAAAATACAAAAAGATGCCCAGGAGAAAAATTTGTTGTTAGAAAATAATTATTTGTCATGTTAGCTGTCCAATTCGGAAGGGAACTGCCAGAGAGTAGGGGTCTGGCTTTCTTGTGTCTCAGTAAAGCACTACATACAACTATAGAAGAGTGGAAATTCACAATGAAGTAAAAAAGGATAATTAATCACTATTATCCTTTTTTATTTTTAAGCTCTAGCTAACTTTACGAAATGTCATAAAAATTTTTTTGAGAATAGAGGTTTCTAACATTCTTTTTAACAAATCAACCTATATTGAAAGAAAGTCAAGCAAACAAAATCATACTTAACACAAAACTATTTTTATCAATGTGTTTAACCTTATAGTTTCCTTAGTAGGTGAAACTGATTATTCTTATATTATAGAGGGGGACAGGAGACAAAGGGAATTCAGCTGATTTTCCTAAGATCATCTGGAAAATCTATTACACACAAAGGAAACATATCTATGTGTCCCACTGCTGAGCTAACACCAAACCTACTGACTAATGTGTGTTGGTCATGGAAATACACTATAAACAAAAAAGATATTTGATGTGCCATAGTTGTAATACTTCTCAAGGGTAATTGCACACTTGATACTTAAGAAAGGAGGAAACAAATGTATTAAAAAAAGGAAATGGAAGGAGGAAGAGGGGGCGGGAGAGAGAGAACAGAGTGCAGTGAGTCTGCTACCTGTGATGCTTCTTGCAACCTGCTCTTGTGTCTTGAGATCTGTATTCCTTTGTATTGGTAGAAATTCAATATGCACTCCAGCAGGGGCAAAACTGTAGCAGCTACAGCTGCTAAAGTTGAGTAAAAAAGATGACAAAGCCAAAATCTTTCTTTTGGGAAAAGTTAAATAAGGAATAAAAATCACAAGAGCCAAATTTATCTATCTTTCTATTTGTTTATTTATTTAGTTGGTTACTTGCTTGTTTGCTGGGGGTGAAGGGGAGGCTGGACATTTGGAAAACCTGCATCATCAGGAGAACAGAAATCTACTGGGCTGGGTTATCCAGAGAGGTTTCTTACTCTCCGTCCTTGAAGGTTTTCATCATTCACCTAGAAAATGCCATGTACGACCTCAACTAGTGATGGCAAAAATCCCACAACGAGCAGAAGGTTCAATGAGGGACCTCCAGAGGTATCTCTCAGCTTACATTTCTATAGTTTTATAATTCTTGAATAGCTTCTTCTTGGGACCCCATTCTCTCTTGGAAACTCCAGATATTATGTTGGAATCTCTGGGGTCAGAAAAATATTAAATTTATCAACTTCAAAGGGTTTCATGCAACTAAAGTAGAATTTTCCAGTTTAGCTACCTCTGAGAATGTCACTTAAGGTTATATTTATATTCCATGAACATTAATAGACACTTTTGAAGCACAATTTAGAGGCTTTTGAGACATAATTTAGATTGCCACTTTAAGATAAGATGAGTCATGTGATAGAAGAATGTCTTTCTCTTCTTTGACCAGAGAGAAATCATAAGATGGTAAAGATAAAGATCTCTACTCTAGTGCTACCCACATTTGAGTAGAAGAACGAGAGTCTTCCTGCAACCAACATCTTTTTTATAGTCATATGGATGTTTCCTTTTGGCAGAACAAATGGATTCGTTTCTATGTTTTGAGTAGTTTATTTCTAATGCACATTAAAAATCTATTTTAATTGAATGCCACATTTAAATTTTAGTAGATATTCAGTATTTCATAAATATATTGCTTCAATATTATCAATATGTCATTATTGCAATTAAAACCGTAAATATTATTACTCCTTTTAGTTCACATGGACAAAAAATTAAGAGTACTTCAACTATTCTCAGCTCATGTTTTTCCCTCCTGTGAAACTCATGAGAGTGCCTGACTTTTTTTTTTGTAACACTAAACTGATTTTACTTTTGGACTTGGTCGTTGCTAGAGATTGATAATGTATTTGTGTTTGACTTGGTTTCATAAAATGAATCTTGCTATTGGAAAGATCCTTAATACCATTCATTTTTAAATTCAGATCCAGTTAATAACAAGGCTTAGGGCTTGCTTTCCCATTTAGCAAACTGTAAATATGTGTGTTTATGTTTATATGTAAACATACGCTGTCTTTCAAACTTGTTTGAAAAGCGGTAGGATGCCTAGAACAATGACTTGCCAAGAATGTATCAATTTCATTATTTATCCATTTAACATCATTGGAATAGGTAGAAAAACTTTATATCTAAATGAAATTTTTAACTCTCCTGGCTGCCTGTGAGTCTACTGTTAGAATATTGCGTATTTCTCAGAATATACTTGAGAGGTAGAGATGCATTTCTTTCCTTATTTTACAGGAAGGCAGAGACAGAGAGGAGACCCAGAAATTTATTTCGCTACCTGTCTCCATCTGGCTGAAGAGAGAATTAGAGCCAGATATCAGGACATGTTCTTAAATGACTTATCTCACCACTCCAGACCGACAAAATGCTGAAATATTAATAAATTACACAGTGAATGGATTAAGAACAGAAGAACTTAACAGTAGCAACCATCAATAAGTAAACACTGGTGAATGCACATAGGTAGACTCTCCATAGGTTCATATTTTCACAAACATGACCTTAAACAGATGACTTTGAAGAGCATGTATGAAGGTTCAGCTGAACAGCTGTAGCAAAGAGAAAGAAACTCTCAGCTTAAGCCAGAGATGATAGAGATTTCTCTGACCTGGTAAGCTATCCAAGAAGTAGATTTCTAAAATCAAGACAGGACAGAAAGGGTCAAGTTGAAGAACAGTTGTTCTACCAACCTTCAAATTGAAGACTGTAAAATAAAGATTTGGAGATATCACAGATTTTCATAATTACTGTGTAAATATGAGAGAAAATGAGGCACGCAAGATTACCTGAATCACACAAAATTTGTACCTAATTAAACAGTGAGTGCTTTAGTATAAGAAGATATAAAGTTTATGAATATAGATCAAACATTAAAAAAAGGGATGTTTCCAGTAAAACAGTGGCAGTGGTTACAACAGACAGACATAACATCAGCTCTTTTCACAGGGTTTTGGATGCACGAAAAGGAGAAAGGGTAGGAAGAAGAAGATGATTTCTCTGTATACGTATTAGTCTTAGGTAATATATTGGTACTATTCTTGATTACACTGAGCTTTGGATGAGGGCCTAATTCAAAATGCTGCTCTTTGGAAAGATTGCTGAAGAAACAAGCATCATTAGGGATGATACACTAGGTAAGGGAGATGGGGAATTTAGTTGATTGTTTCAGCTGTGTGGTTACCTAGAAATATAGTACGTTATGGGGTTGCTCTTTCTGCTTTGATATATTGTGTTTGTCAGTAGTGCCTGCCACACTCAGATAGGCACCTCTTCTTGTTTTGCAAATGTAACTGTCTCAATAAAGGTAATTAAATAAAGCCCCTGAGGTCCCATGTACCACAGTTTCCTTTCTTTCTTTCTGTTCTAGCCCAGGAAGTAGCAGGGGTATACTATCTGCTCACCACCTCTCAGTTTCTATTTGGGAGGTCTGTTGCTGTGTCCATGCAATGCACTACACTCTGGTCCCAACGGTCAAATCCAAAACTCTCCAAGATAGTGGTCATCTTATGGACTCATTATTTTGCCTAGCACATGGGGCAAGTGAAAGGCCTTTGCTTTGGGCAGCTCTCTGGAAGGCATTTGAACTATCATTGCACCATTTTCCAATAATTAAATCATTCTCATTTCTGAAGGCTGAACACAACCTCGGAACTGCATATCAGGAGCCACAGTATGTTTGAAACTAAACAAATCAAAGCCTGTAACAAAAGGAGAAAAAATTTGTTTCTGGAAAGACTTTTCTAAAACAACCTTTCCCAATTTCCTACCCCTGAAACACCAAACAAGGCAATCAAAGATATAGCATGCACATCACTGTCTTCTGTGTGCTAATTGCTTGTTTCAGCACAAAAATGTTAAGAGACTGTACTGAAAATCTAAAAAAAAAAAAAAAAAAAATTAAAAAAATGATGCCCTGACTGAATGTAAGTCACCTGGGATGATCAGTATGGTAAATTTTTAATAAGAAGATGAAGCATTGAGTGATTTACTGCTAATCCCGTTGCGTGAGCTGGAGGAGGCTAAAGAACAAAGGTTTACGGTCCCTTTGGAGATTTGTTTCATCTGCACATCAGACTACAATTAATGGCCATTTAACTGTTGTTCTCCTGCTGGACATTGGTGGATTGATTCAGTAAATAAAAGTGACAGAGCAGTGTCCCATGGCAGTATAATAGAAACTGGCTGCACCTGTTATTTGCGAATCATTGCTTGCCAGGGCATTGACCTTTTCTAGTCTAGCTAAAACTAATAGGAGAAATTATGGGACTGATTACTTACATTTCATTATAAGAACTTCTATGACAGAATCTCAGTTTCTTGAAATTCACTGCAAACCACCGTACCATGTCAGTATTACCAACTTTTCCTAACTAGTCATTATCTGGTCGTAATGACCATTTGGTTAGTTAACACTCATCAAAACTAAAAGTGGTGATTACCTGCTCTAAGGCTTATTGGGAGGAAAAGACTACTGTGTAATGAACAGTATGTAACATCAAAGTCTTCTCTCGTTTTCCCTTTCCTGGGAATAATAGAAGAAAGGAGAATTGTGCTGAGAGAAGGGAAAAAATACCCCAAATTAAAACTCAAAAAACTAATGTAGTTCCTCCAAGCATCTGTGCTCTGCATCCCAATCCAGTTAGAAAACAGCTGTCATCAGATAACTGAGCATTTACAAATATTTAATGACAGATTTGTCCTCTATTTCAGGTGCCAGAGATATGAAGGGAGGGGTGGGAATAGAGAGGGGAGGGAAAGGCGAGGCAGAGTGATTTAATTTTTTTATCCCTGCTGCTGTTACTGAAGTTAGTAGAGAAAGGAGATGGCGCTCTGAGTCTTACAGTTGGCCTAATACTCACATTTGCTCTGTTTCTCCTTTGGGGCTGCAGCTGCTGTCTTGAAACAAGCTGGATACAGGGATGGATCCGAAGTTGGTCAGGAGTCCGAAGGAGCAGCATGTGTCAGTAGGGAATTTAACAGGGTTTGCACAGCATGTGCAAAACAGGAATCAGGACTACAGGAACTGAATAGAATTGTTTTCACAGCAGAATTTGCCAGCAGTGGCTGGGGATGTTTTCAGAGTGCATCTTGAAGTTTATTCAATAATATCTTGATGAAAACAAAAGGAGAAACCAGTAGGCTTTCTTTCCTTATTCAAATTTAAATGTGTAAAAGGAAGGAATAGTAATGAGGGAAAATCTCTTTGCAAAGGTTGTCCGTAAAAGTGCAAAACATACCTACCCATGGAAAGTGTGTAGGGAATTAAAGGGCTGTGGGTGGACTGAACCTAACCCCAAAAACACTGGTATGGTATTATTTTATAGTTCATTTCTGTCTTTGTGTTCACTCCACACAGTTGAAATATTGCATCTATCTTCAGAGCATCTTCTTCACCCCAACATATCCCTGAGGAGAAGAGGAAAAAAGACACGACTCACTTACATGGTAGGGTATCCAAAGGAAGTACAGGCACTGCATGAGCTGCCGCCCTATGTAGCTAAGCTGCAGAAGCGAGGCAAAGACAGAAAAGCACGCTTATTAAAGCTTCATTGATTAAGGCTAATGAAATTGTGACATCCTTCATGCCAGCATTTGGCTGACTACACTCACAGTGTTCTTTAAAACCAGGAAAACACAGTGTGCAGGTAGGCTGATACAGGACACCAGCAGAAATGGGCACAGAATTGGGCTGAGGTGGGAAGCACAGCATGTATTCTCAGCCCTTCTGAGCCTCCTGGCAGGAAACAGTGAGAGAACTGAATAAAAATGTCGCTGGACTCACTGCACAGCTCAGGCCCTCTGTAGAAAGCCAGACACGTAAGCATGTGGCTAACAATCCTAAAATTAACGTGCCGTCTTCAAATGGACTTTGAACAGTTTGATTCCATTCTGCCAGCATTTGCTTCTCTGAAAACAGAGGGGAAACAAAGGGCAGAAGAGGGAGAAAATAAGGATGAAAGTAAAGGACTAATAAAAGCCAAATGTAGCAGAGTGTGTCAGACATCTTGAGAGGTCTCCGAGAGTCTGCCAGCAAGTGCCAGAGCATGTCAAAGAGTCTAAGGTGTCAGTGGTGCTGGAAATCGTCACAGTGATGACTTGCAGATTCAGAAGTGACCTGGGTAATGCAAAAACAGTTCCTGAGGAATGTGAGCTAGGTGGGACTACCAGAAAAAAAATATATCAGGTTGCTACCCTTGTATCTTTGAAAATTACATCAGTTTTTGGAAAGCTTGGCCACCTTAACTTTGTTTCTGACTGGTCTACTGTTGTTTGGATGTGGAGCAGAAGATGCAGTTCTCATCTTGTCTCCTTCTAGCATCAGTTGTGCTGCCATGAACCAAATGCTACTGTGCATGTAACCCTGGAAAGCAGAAAAGTCTGAGAATCATGAAACAGTAACTCACTACACTCCTCAAGCAAGAAAAGGGCCCCTTAGTGCAACATGGCAATGTACACAGAGACATCATAAGGGAGAATCTGAGTAAAGAAGGAGATGGCTGGTGAAAAGAGAAAGCACAGAAAGAGGAAAAGACTTAACCAAAGTCATGCAGCAGGACAGTAGCGATGCCAGGAATAATTCACAGGTCTTGATTTACTTCAAGATGTATCCACTAAATTAATGTTTCCTGGAAAGGCTTCTCCGCTGTGAATTGGAGCAGATCCTCATGTGAACAGACCATCAAATTCTGCCCAGTGTCTGAACCTATGGAAAAAGCTGGGGTTTGATATGTTGAAATTATGCTGGAGGTACAGCAATTAACAATGACATTTTGACTACTGATCCAGACATTTCTTGCTAAGTTTTTTTTGTTTTCCACCTTCTGTGTTTCTCTGTAATTGCACATCTGCTCAAATACAGGACACTTGTGTTCCACAGCAGATTATTCAAAACCACCTCCAAAACATAGGAAAATTGTTCTGCATTTTGTGTTCATCAGCTGTTCCTATTACTACTTCAAAAAAACTTTTATTCCTCATGTTAGACACAGTGGCCCTTGGGTGAGTCAAGGCTAGCGATCTTTAATTAAATTAATCAAAGCCAGGGACAAAAACTGTGGGGAATATTGGGAAAGCCTTTATGTTAATTAATCAGACAGAGACAAGTAGTTTAGTCACAAAACTTAGTTGTTGTGCTTTCTTAAAAGATGAGCTGATATGAATAGAAATATTTTCAGTTGTTTTTAAAGGGCAGTGAAAAAAGGTGTCATTCAGCCCTTCAGCTATTATGACGTCATAGATGATTTGTCCTAGTAGAGGCAAAATACTTTTCATTTTAGCCCTAGCCTCTCTGCTCATTGTTCCTCAACTCCAATTTCCTGTTCTTGTTCTTTTTTCTTCTTCTGTGTTTTAAGTACAAATTTACTACTCATGAAAACAAGTAACTAATTACCCTGTGATGAAACCACGCAAGGTGGTAAAAATTACATCTTCATCTTTTGCTCCTGTGAAATGACAGAAATTGCACGTTTCTGTCATTGTAAATAATCTGCTAATGTGCCCCAGGACCCAAAATCAGTTAAGGGCAAACTATAATGGACAGCTCTACAACAGAGACATTGGCGGTCTTTCTTGACCGTGCAAAGGCAATAAGGCCAATGAAACTATCATACTTGCATACAAAAAGCATCAGATGGGATGTCAGCCAGCCTTTTGTGGAACCAATGAAGGGAATTGACAGGATTTGCTGGTAGCTCCTTTTGGATGGGTCTTTGCATTGTCTCTCAACAATCTTTCTTGTTGCTGTTCTTGCACCAATCACTGTTTTACTTCATAACTAGAGACATGGTCTAGGAAGCCATTTTTTCCAACTCAGTATTTTAGACAAATGTCCACAAGAATCTTAGGTGGAAGTCTGATTTTATTTTTCACACGACTATGTCCAGGTCTTGGACATCCCAGAAGAATGCAATAGCTCCGGCAACACAGTTTAACACCAAGACACGGAAAGATGTTCCCCGAATTTTCACAGGGCTCCTATTTTCTTTACATTAATTTTCTACTGTAATCTTTTCAGTCCTGTCTCCTCTGTCTGATGTTTTATATTTTGCATATGCCTCTTTCTTGCCCTTGATTGCTTTTTGCCCGTTCATATTCATTCAAATTAGCCTTTTTTACTTCCAGCATATTTATTGCTAGTTGGCATGAATAACCCTTGGGTATAAATTAATTTATATTTGAATACTTTCAATTTCCACTCTAATTCATATGTTTCAGTTAAGCCGCTGATGTCAAAAAGCCTCTCTAGGGAAGAGTGGATAGCTCAGGGGATAGGTAATAAGCTCCCTTGTCTTTTCCCTGTAGAGCACTGGTTCAACTTGGCCTACAGAGAGTTGGTAATAGCTGACAGTCCTTATTCTTCACTGTTTTTATAGACTGTTGAGTTACACAGGCTCCAGTGCCTTCATATCCTCATTAAAACTGGACAAAGAATGAAAATGTTTTTCCTTTACATGTATTTGGTCAAACATAATTTTAAACAAGATTTCATTCAGATTATACTTACATACTTCCTCCTAGTAGTTCCCAGAATATATCAATTTTGGGATATTTTTTATATAAATATATATAAAATATTAAAAATACAGATCATTTTATATATATAAAACATTTTTGTTTATGTGTATTTACTTAAGAACTAGGAGGAGCTTTTGTATATGAATCAGAGCATATTGGTGAGAGGCAAACAAGCACAACTGCAGAGGAACCAGCCTATCTGTTGTTTTTATTTTTAGTTTGTCACTAAACCAGCTAGAAATTTCAGCTGAGGTCAGGATCCTTTCATGCAAGGTGGGGTACATGTGCATGGTAAGAGGGAAGATAGGTCCCAAAAGAGCACAGTGTCTGCATAATGAGTGGGAACAAAATGTCTCCCAACAGCACTGCCTACACATGTGATTGCTTCAGAGGAATATGACAGGTAAGAACTGGATGCAAAGGATGATAAAGAAATATCTATCTCTTTCTGTCAAGTGAGGAAGGAACAGAACTCTTTTTACAGGCCAAATCTATGTGTCTAGGCAAATACACTGATCTTTCCTGTGCAAATAGACATTTTAAAATGTTCTAAAATCCCTACACCAATTTATCTTGTCCTCCCTTTCCCCACAGATGCAAAGCCTCTGTGATTTGTTCAGTTTTCCCTGCTATTTATAACACTGGGGTCAACCAATTAGGCAACAAGCAGGGGAAGGAAAAAATATTAAAAAAAAAAAAGGTGGCAGAGGTGACCAATCATATGGCATAGGCAGTGAATCAGGATTAGTGGACATTCATAGCCAGCAGCTTGCAAGAAATCTATAGGCGCAAAGTTGTTCACACAAACTGCTCAATGAGCAAGTGCAAAGACACTAATCCATAAAGGTCACATTCTACTCTTACAGATTCCTCAAGCAGAAAAATAAAGGGGGGGGTGGGGGGTGGGGGGTGGTGGTGTTAAATTAGTTGCATAAATTATTTGCAATGAATATTCTGAGAAGCTCTAGTTGTGTTTGTTTGTCACTTCCTACCCTAATGTCAATTACTCAGGGCCAGATGTTAGCACATGACAACACTCCCTCCAGGTCCTGTGGCAGAAAGTAATGAGTGAAGGTGGCAGATCTATGCTAAAAGAGTCTATAATAAACTAAGGTCCAGGTTTTCACATGGATTTAAGTATCTAAATCCCTTTGGAGACCTCAGCTGTGGAATTCTGTACACAATTCAGTGAATGCATCAAGGCGCTCTGGCAGTTACTTTTTTTTCTCTGGTTTTGCTTCTGGCCGTCTGTCTGTTTGACAGAGAAAGACAGGGTTGAAAAGGCCCTGAAAATATGAAATAAAATGAAAAAAAAAAAAAAATGCCGGTCTGCACTGATGACAGGAATAGAATGGGTTCAGTGCCATCAAAAATACCTAAAACTGCCCATAGTTTTTGAAAATACTTTATTTTCTTATGATTTGCTGTAAAAAAAAAAAAAAAAAAAAAAAAAAGTTAAATCCGTCTTGCTTCTTTGTAGTTTCTGTAAAAAGAAATATTGAAGTAACTTTTCCTATTGTGTTTGGGCTTTTCCTGTCATTTCTCATGTATTGATTTTACCTTAGAATTGTAGAGTTTCTCATACTGGTTGACTGAACCATATCACAAACAGAGGCTACATGATCTTGGCTTCAGCTTATACTATATTATGTGAAACATATTACTATAAGGCATCATGAAGGAGACAGTCCGGTAAGGAAGCATGCTTTATATGGAGGATTGAGGGCATTTGGCACTCAAATTCCGGTTCCCATAAGGCACCACAGTACTGTAACCAGATGCAGTTTACTATTGAACTGACTCCAAATGAAACATTCACATTTAATTTAACACAGCAAAATTAAATATTTTGATCTAGGAATCTGGAAGCATTTTGTTTTGACTGAAAATGTCAAAATAAAAAATTCCAGCATTTCTGAGTACTTTTTTTTTTTCTTCTCCAAAACTTTTCTTATAGAGAAAAAGACATTTTGACATTTTTGTCTGAGTTCAAGATAATGACATAGAAACATAGCAGTGGAGGGGATCTAAAGAGGTCATCTAGTCTATTGTCTTGCCTAAGGAAGATCAGGTATTCTAATGTCATTCCCAACCAAAGTGTATCCAGTATATTCTCCAAATATTCCACAGACAGAGATTTTCCAACCATTTACCACGGTCCTGGTATTTCACCATCCTGACAATTATCTTTTCCTACTGATGAACCTAAATTGCTGCAGTTTCACTTCTACCACCTGTCATGCTGTTCCTTTATTTTTACAAAAGTTGTCTGTTTATTTAATGAAGATTATCAAGGTGAGTTTCAGTTTGTAGATTAAGATACACAAGCTCCTGTGTCTTCTTCTCGGCTATGTATGTAAGATCCATGATAATCATAAATGTTCAATTCAGTTTGTTTAAATATAGATTCTTTTACCACTCAGGGTAGTGTAAAGTGTCTGCGGTGTCCACATGGGACAGGCAGGTATGGCACTGAGCCTTTGGGAGACTTCCTCTCCGTGAAGGAGCAGATAGAAGCAAAGATATGTACAATAGGGCTTTACAAGTGGCACTAGGTATTTGTCATTAGGCAACTGAGCTGGGTTTTGGAGACTGGTAAAATACAATCACTATAGTCTAAAATAACCTAAAGTGCAAGTGAGCTGTCTATATACTTTTCTTTCATGAAAACATCCACATGTATATGTCTACATACAGGTGATTTCATCTGCAATTTGACTCTGATCTTTAATGACCATTACCTTCACCACTATTCTGTCTTCTTTTCTTTAAGCTAAAAATCACTGATTCCTTCAATAGTTGTGGTATTATTTTCTAAATTTCAGTTATTCTCATTGTACTCCTCTGTCTCTTTATAATTAATTGTATAATTAGTTCTTTTTCAGAAGAGCTTTTTGCCTGAATCCTCTTCATTCTTATAATGACTTCCTACACAAAATCATAGAATCATTAAGGTTAGAAAAGACCTCTAAGATCGTCAAGTCCAACCATTGACCTAGTAGAACCATGCCCACAACACCGTGTCTACAAGTGCCACATCAACATATGTTATGAACACCTCCAGGGATGGTGACTCCACCACTACACTGGGCAGCCTGTTCCAATGTTTGACAACTCTTTCAGTAAAGAAATTTTTCCTAATGTCCAGTCTAAACTTCCCCTGGCACAACTTGAGGCCATTTCCTCTCATCCTATCACTTGTTACCTGGGAGAACAGACTGACCCCACCTCACTACAGCCATCTTTCAGGCAGTTGCAGAAAGTGATAAGGTCTCCCCTCATCCTCCTTTTCTCCAGGCTGAACACCCTCAGTTCCCTCAGCCGCTCCTCACCAAACCTGTTCTCCAGACCCCTCACCAGCTTCGTTGCCCTTCTCTGGACACACTCCAGCACCTCAATGTCCTTCTTGCAACGAGAGGTCCAAAGCTGCACACAGGATTCGAGGGGTGGCCTCACCAGTGCCGAGTACAGGGCCACAATCACCTCCCTACTCCTGCTGGCCACACTATGGCTGATACAGGCCAGGATGGCCTTCTTGGCCACCTGGGCACACTGCTGGCTCATGTCCAGCCGGCTGTCGTCCAGCACCCCCAGGGCCTTTCCCACCGGGCAGCTCTCCAGCTGCTCCTCCCCAGCCTGTAGCGCTGCTGGGGGTTGTGGTGACTCAAGGGCAGGACCCGGCACTCAGCCTTGTTGAACCTCATAGCATTGGCCTCAGCCCATCAATCCAGCCTGTCCAGGTCCCTCTGCAGAGTCTTCCTAACCTCCAACAGATCAACACTTCCACCCAGTTTGTTGGAATTGGTACATAATCCTCTCCACTAATTTTCAGAGTTGTTGGAATCTGTCTTAAAGTCAGTCTTTGCTTTTTGCCTTTTCTTGCTCTTTCTTCTTTCTTAAGGATTATGCATGTTTCCATTTCATGACTGCTTTATCATAAGTTCACTACTTATTTCACATTCCCAGATAGCTCATTTGGTTAGAAGAATTTCCAGAAGACCTTTTTTCTTGTCTTTTTCTTCCATTTCTTAAAAAAAAAAAAAAAACAACAACCTAATCAATGCACTTTTAAAAGTCGCATTACACCATGAGGTGTCTCCAGCATGTGTTTCCAACAGAATATGATGCCAAAATAAGTGTTTTGGAAGAGAAAATTATTCCTCTTTCATATTTATTACAAAATATGTTTTGATATATAAACCAAAGATGGTAGTAAGAATGAAGTACACTTCAGTCCTTATTCAGCAACTTAAGCTTACATATTTTGCAGTCCAATTGGCTTCAGCTAGATTATTCATCTTCTTAAATCACATGATTGAGAACCTCATTGAGTTAAGTGCTTGATGAACATTTCAATATGCATGCACATCACGGCTTGCTACAGGATCAAGTCAGATACATACAACTTTGCATCATAAATTCTGTTGTTTCATCAGACTAGTTCTCACTCTCTTGCAAAGCAGACTATGTTGCTGCTGTTGTTAGAATAGTCTTTGATATGTTCTAACTGTGAGGTTCCACTTTCAGTGGCTTGCAAAAGAACAGTCAACTCAATATATATAGCGCTAATATTCTTCTGAGTCAGAAATGTTGGGAAAGTGAATTAAATTTCTTATTTTGACATTATGCAATTCCCATTCATTCTTTAAAATGTATAAATCACCCCCATCCATTCTTTCCTCTAGTCCTTTCTAGAATCCAAAACAAGGGCAAAAAACTGCATCACTGAATACTACCTAAAATCGTTTATATAAAATTACACTATTTAGGGCCAGAAATCTGGCAACACATGCAACCAGACGATCCTCCTCCCTCCAAGATTTTCTGATTCTAACTCTCAAAATAAGGACACTGACAAGTATTTTTAACACATTGCTACTGATACTGCATAAATCCAGAAGCATTTATATGCTAATCAAATCAAAATAGACGTGATTAGTGAGTGGAGAGTGTCAAGATGGCTGTCCTTTTGCCATCAACCCATGATAACAGCACTGACGCTGCATTAAACCGCTGAATATTGTATAAGCCAAGAAAGGTTATAGGACATGACAGACTTAGATAATAGTAAACCCTGAGAAATCATGCCTTGCCTATTACATATTTATTATACATTACAAATTGTAAATATTTAAAAAAATAAAAAAACCTAAAGATACAGTGTGGGTAAATTCTTAATGCTTAATGAAATTATTCATGATATACAAAAAGCAGCCTAACTCAACAAATAAGATGAAGGTTAATGCATGCGGATGAATATAAAAGAGAACCCAGCCCTGACGACTAATATGCGGTGTCCTTCCCCTGGTTGATCCCAGAATGAAATTAATGCCACCTCATTTTCATTGTTAAGAACTATCCCTAGAGCTGAGGTGCAGAAGACCAGATAGGATGCAAACTCCAGACACTTTCCTTCCTGCTATTTCTCAGAAGCTTTCACAGCTGAGTAGTTTTGAAGATGTATAGTTAGATACATACATTAAAAAAAAGTACATTCTGTATTCATCCTCCCCCCAATCTACATATTTAATTCATAGCTCTTCAGCAGTTTGCTTTATTCATTTTCTAACTCAAAAGACCATTCACAGGTTGAAGAGGCCTGTGATATGTAATGATAGCTGAAAACAGTAGGAAATTCAAGAAAAGGTAAACAAAAGGAGCAGGCATAATAAGCCCATAGGGGATTTCTTTCTCTTTCAAGGATTTCTCATGTTCTTATTTATAATGATCATAGATCACAATGCATCATGTCTACAATTTCACTTCCCCTTCATTTGTAGCTGCAACAGTCTGGTGACTGTAGACTGAAAATGAATCAGAAGCCATTTGTGGTTTTTAGAGATTCTCCAGCACTTTTGTCGGTCTATAGATGTCATCCTGTGTCCTGTCCAGAGAGTAAATGACATATTTACCTTCTATCCTTTCCTAAATGATTTCAGCAGTTTGCCTAGGCATTTTACACATTCCCATTCCCTGAGTTAAGTTATGGGGTAGCGCTGCTAAGCAGTGTTAAACAAGCTGTGCCTCAAAACTCAGGAGAAAAGACCACCCACATACTGCAGAAGAGGAAAAGGGAATATTTCAACTTCCTCCTCAGTATCATAGACTTGAAAGAATAGGCACTGCACTTGGAACTACAGCTCTCCACTGTTAATCTCCCCCACTTCATGACTACCTACAGCAACTCTTAACTCTGTTCACAATTCTCTGTGTTCGGCCATCCAACCAGTTTTTAACCCAGTGTAGAGTGCACCCAGGTCATGGCCCAGGCAGGTGCAAACTAAGCTGGGTTAAAAAACTATCTGGAAGGCTGAGCACAGAGAGTGGTGGTGAATGGAGGTAAAGACAGCTGGTGGCCGGTCACAAGCAGTGTCCTGCAGGGCTCAGTGTTGGGGCCAGTCTTGTTTAATATCTTTATTGATGACCTGGATGAGGGGATGGAGTGCACCCCCAGTAAGTCTGCAGACGACACTAAATTGGGTGGGAGTGTTGGGCTCCTCGAGGGTAGGAAGGCTCTGCAGAGGGATCTGGACAGGCTGGATTGATGGGCTGAGGCCAATGCTATGAGGGTCAATAAGGCCAAATCAGTCACCACAACCCCAGCAGCACTACAGGTTGGGGAGGAGTGGCTGGAGAGCTGCCTGGCAGAAAAGGACCTGGGGGTGTTGGTCGACAGCCGGCTGGACATGAGCCAGCAGTGTGCCCAGGTGGCCAAGAAGGCCAACAGCATCCTGGCCTATGTCAGCCATGGTATGGCCAGCAGGAGCAGGGAGGTGATCCTGCCCCTGTACTGGGCACTGCTGAGGCCGCCCCTCGAATGGTGGCTGCAATTTTGGGCCCCTCACTGCAAGAAGGACATCGAGGTGCTGGAGCGTGTCCAGAGAAGGGCAACGAAGCTGGTGAAGGGTCTGGAGAACAGGTCTGGTGAGGAGCGGCTGAGCGAACTGGGGTTGTTCAGCCTGGAGAAGAGGAGGCTGAGGGGAGACCTTATCGCTCTCTGCAACTACCTGAAAGGAGGTTGTAGTGAGGCTGGTGTTGGTCTGTTCTCCCAGGTAACTAGTGATAGGACAAGAGGAAATGGCCTCAAGTTGTGCCAGGGGAAGTTTAGACTGGACGCGAGAAAAAATTCCTTCACTGAAAGGGTTGTCAAACATTGGAACAGGCTGTCCAGTGTAGTGGTGGAGTCATCATCCCTGGAGATGTTCAAAAAACTTGTTGATGTGGCACTTACAGACGTGGTGTAGTGGCCATAGTTTTATTAGGTCAATGGTTGGACTTGATGATCTTAAGAGATCTACTCCAACCTAATGATTCTATGTTTGTAGAACTTTCTTCCTCATTAAAGCTTCACAAATTTGTTTAGTTCTGCCTCATCACACCACTGTTTCCCATATCCCATTATTTGCAACTAGAATCCTGGACTATAAAAAGAGAGGTTTGTTCTATGAGCTCCTCTATCTCTTGATACCTGCTGTTTGGAGTCGACAATGTTGCTCATTTACGGTGTGGTCTGTAGGAAAGCATTCCTCCCACTGTGGTTTCACAGCCCCAGCTGCCATGAACTGGTTGTCCAGGGCTTCACATCTGAACTTCTATGCTATAGGGCCAATATTGGTCCCATCCCACTTCTAATGCTTAACTGAGGAAACTTCAGAAGGCTTTTTACCTTGAGGTCCATTCTCAAGTCACTCAGTGATGAAGATGTCCTTAGAATTGCTGCTTCTGTCTCTCCCTTCACCAACTTTAAAAGAAGGCAAAAGACACTGGTCCTTAGCTGAGCTACCTCGGTCCAGTCCCTAAAGTTACTTAAGGTGTAAGAAGATGAGTCAGAGCACTTTGAGCATCAGCTGCTGAAAGCGCATTGCTGGCCACCTCTGCCTTGTACAAGGGTTGTGGAAAGATGAAGCCATGGAGCCTGATTTGTGACCTACATTTTCTTCACATGTGTAAGAAGGGTGTAGAAGGGCATGTGTGAACCTTCACAGTGTTTTCACGTGATTCTGGCTGTCTATTCTGCAATATAAATAAAAGGATTGTACTTGCTTTTGTTTCCTGAAATCTTCCTCAATAGCCTTCTAATAAAGACAAATGGCTGATTTACTAGTGTATCTGGAAAATCAAGAAATCTAAGATCTGGCATATCCACGAGGGATTGAATGCTGGAAGTGAGGATAACTCACAGGGGATGTTTTTCCCCTGGTAATACTTGTGAATATTTGACTTGTAGCCTCTGCTGATTCCACCTAACCAAATCAAAGGGAGAGACCTAACTCGGCTAATTGTGTCCTAAACACAAGAGACCATAGAGTAAATCAGGACAAGAACAGCAAAGAGACAACAAAATTAAGATGATTCTTTTTCTTTCTTTCTTTTTTGTTGCAATACCCACTGTCTACAAATCTCTGGTGCAATAAAATTCTTCTCATCCTTCCTTGAAGGAGTCTTCCACTTCCCCAGGCATATCATATGTCACCAGGACAGAAAACCACTATAGTATCTGTATGCTCCAAGCAATACACTGGGACTTCTCTCAGCTCAGACTTGTAATAAAAACCCCCACAGAAACCCCTTGATGCCTAGCTGCCCTTTGGTTCTGTGGGTAATATCCTGGTAACTTCTGTATAGACGAGAAATTCCACAGGAGATTTAGAAGCTGAAAATGCATCACCATTGATCAGAAGGGGAAAAAAAAAAAGTCCTATTTATTATATCTGTTCCCTCCTCTCAAATCAGAAACTTAGTCTTATTTAATTAAGTTGTAAAGGTTTCCCTTGTAAATAATCACTTTATCATAATTTCCTGAAACTATCTAATGGGAGTTGGATGTAAATCAGAGCATTTATCATACTTCCTACTGTCGGTATCATCACATCTTGAACCTCTGGATCTTTCTGAGTAATTGATACATCCTTACATTCCCTCCCTCCCTGCCTCTCCTTCTCTTCTTCCCCCCTTCCTCCCCACTGCCTCTGGTTGGGCAAAGCAGTGCTGACACCGTGAAGAACAGTCTCAGCAGTGGAATGTCATTAAAATTATAAAATACTGATGGAAGTAAAGAACAGAAATAAATAATGAGTAATTTAGGGACTAAAAACAGTGACATAAGGTGTAGAATAATGGAATATGAAAAAAAATATGATGATGCCTTGTTGACAGATTGTTGTCATTCAACTCTCAGGGGCTTTGTCACAACCTTCCAGTAGGAATGCAGTCTTGAACATCTGGCCGGTAACTGGTGCAGAACCTCCGGGCCGTGCAGGGAGGGAGCAGGAGGCCCAGGGAGGAAGGCAGGGAGCCCCGCTCTGCCTCCAGCCACCACCATCATGTACTTACTTTCTGTGATTCCTTTGGAGCAGCACGGCTGTTGGGACAGGCTAACCCTCTCAGCAAAATCTTGAATTACATTAAACCAGCCTTAAAATTTGCTGCCAGTGTTTTAGCATTCAGAGGTGGTTTTGTCTTCTTTTCACCATGGCACTTGAAGATTCATGTAAACCTCAAAGGGAGTAACGGGGACTTGGATGCACATGTCTGCAGGAGGGTCAGACCTCACCACTTTGTGCTTAAGCCAGCCTGTCACTGTGCAAATTAAAATACGGTTCCTTCCTGGCCTTCCTGCAGCCCTTCATAGGGACAGCGAAGTGCATCTGGAGTGGGACGCTAAACTGAACACAGCAGAAAAAAAACCCTGTCAGGCTGAGCCTATTTTCATTTGCAAAAAAGAAGTTGCAGTGAATCAGTACTACAACCCTAGGTAAAAGAGGTGAGATGATCCTTTGAGTTAATATTTCAGAAGTGAGAAATTACTGAGCTAGCCAAACCCTGAAATTTTGTGGTTCGAAAACTGCAGTGGCTTTCATTTCATTTTGTTTTTTTTTTTCCTTGTGCAACTTCAAAGTGAATTTTCTTAGATGGAAAATGAGGCTTTCCGGAACTTTTACTATATAAACCACAGGACAAAAGGCACCATCTTAGAATAGCAAACAGTTTAGAAGTTTGGAAAACACCACTATAGAAAACCAGGCATCACAGACAGAGGAATAAGGATATTCCTGTTGAGGACTGTCTAAGTCATTAGGTTATAGAAAAGTCTAGAGGGATTTCTGGTTTCACACAAATACTCCAGGGTCAATTTGGTATGAAATGTTTTCAAAATTCTCTCTGGCTAGAAATTTCATCTTGGATTCAAGGCATTCTTCATATAAAATTTAATTAAAACTTTAATTTGCGTTCCCGCAGGTGTGTGTGTAGTGTGTGTATATGTGTGTGTTCACACAAATATTTTTTCCATAAAAAGGTTTATATTTTCAGAAGAAAGTTTGCAGTAAGTTTGGGAGTTACAGTACTTATATGGATTACTAGCATAACTCTCTTTCTCAAAAGAGTGTTATTGTTGTTGTTTTTTTTTCCCTTAGGCAAAATAATTCCATTTCTAATCTAATCTAAACAAAAATAAACTTGTGTTCGTTTCTAGGTCTCAATACACTTTTCAAGGGAGGTTAATATCTTTGTAGAAAAAGGCCATGAAGCAGAGAGGGAGAGTCTGATATACCACACTTCTTGAAACTTTTACCATTATAATAACCTTTATAGCCGGAAAATTTACATCCGTACTAAATGGGAATGATGATTTAACTGTGCTGTTACAGTCAAGGTGCAAAAAAGTACATGTCTGAAGCACTGAACTTTTCTGAAGAGAGTTGAGTGCAGCTCTCAGGCCTCCTGCATGACTGTCTACTGGGGTCAGTGTTTCAGCTCTCATTCCCTGGGAGAGGAGGTTGCCCTGTCTTCATAAACTGGGACATGTAAAATTGCAGTGGTTGTTTTCAATCAAAAGATATTGAGATGGGCACCGGAATTGCTAGGTGAATTTTATGGTTTTTGTTAAAGGAAAGGAGTATGAGATTAGACTATAATTGTTCCTTCCAGCCTTGCAAACCCATAAATATTTCTATTGAATTAATAATGGTGATGGGCTGATTTCTGCTGATCTTACCTCTGCTGGTTTTACATTCTTAACTGAATAATGTGAGCAGATCTGGGCTCAATAGCTTAACATTATGACAGTAATCACTAAACTATATAAATGTCTGTCGTGGGTTTTAAAATTGTTGCATCAGGTAATTATTAGTTGCCTTGATCTTAACAGCTATGGGAAAATGTTTAATTGCATTACATTACATTTTATTTATTTAAACAGTGCTTTTGTTTGATCTAAAGCACCAGGGAAGGATGGGAGAACATCATAAATTAATACTATCTGACAGGCCAGAAGTGTGGTCTGATCTATTGTGTAGCACATCCATCTAAAGGGAACCAAAAAAAGTGGTTAGAAATATGACACAATCCAGCATTACAGGTAGAAAATGTTGTGAGACTTATTATTAAATCTATTAGATGATAGATTGCTTTGGAAGCAACCATATGAAACGATGGATAGGTGGATTAATTTATCTACTCATCCACCAGTCTTTGACAGTTGACAGTATCTAAGTCCTAGATTCATAGTGGATATGAGGCGATACTTTGCTGAGAGTGCAATTGCTGTTAGTTATCTTTTTTTTCTTGGAAGCAGGATTTTCAGTTACAATTGAAGTACCTAAATCTCACCTTCAGTAAGGTTCAGACAATCAAGTCCCTTTGGAAATCTGAGCCAAAGTATCTAGCCTGGTAATTTGCTGAACAACAGAAGTTTTTGGTTTTCTTTTTTCCTGGACTTCTTCAAAGATTAGCTTTTTGGTTTAAGGAAAATCATAAGTAATAATGTCAGCAGGGACTCAACTAGCAGTCAGAAGACTTGATCTTCCTGGATATCTAGCAATCTTTTGTGTAAAACTAATCAAGCAACTTTCATAGTGTATACTAACATTTCTTCTCTTACCTTTTATGTCTCCTGCTGAGTTTAGGATAATTGAGTTTTTATACACAGGTATTTAATAGCATGGGATACTGACTGTGATCAGAAGACTTGTTTATGACTAATTTAGCCACAAACTAAACTTCAAGAAAAGTTCAAGAGGTTGTGGACATAAAGACCTAGACATAATACACATTTACGTATATTCAGTGCTTCCAAAGACTGAAATCTACAATCAGATGGCCTTTATGACTCTATCTTCCCTGATGACCATTATAGTCAGTGTGATGTTGTCCCTGATATTCACTCCTTTCATCTTTAAAAATTATGTCTAACTAGGGCTTATGAAAACTTCATTAAAAAATAATTACAACTGTCTTCTCAGAATTTCTCTAAGCAGTAGCTATTGTTCTTATTTTAGGAATTTTTTTTTGACTAGGCTGATCACACAGGGAAAAAATCTTTTTCAAACCCCCTTTTGTGTTTTAATTTTACTTTTGTAAATCTCACTTAGTTCCTCACTTTGGTACCTCAGTTGTTCTTTTTAATTAGAAAGAATAAATCCACGTGTTAAAGTTTGCCTTGACAACGCAGAAAAAGTGTAAGAAAAAGGACAGGTACTATACCCCAGTTCTCAGGCAATACCCAATTCTCAGTTGTTCTGACGATCCATTTCAGACCCAGAAATCTTATTTTCACTTTCCCCTAATACAACTCACTCAATTCTGCATTGATTTATTATGCTTCTGTGCTGTAAATCTTACTATCTGTGTGTGCATGTTTCTTTTATAAATACAACGGTGCCAGAAGTTTGTCCTCATCATAGTTAGACACTATGTGAGCTTAGTGGATAAAGATAGGATGAAAATTAAGCAGATTGACAGAAAGAAATAGAACTCAAACATGCTAAATGTAAGAATAGAGGTCTAAATTAAAATGTACTTGCACCTATTTTAAAGGTGTTGCCATCCATTTTCTTTTTTTTTTTTTTTTTTCCCAAAATCTTTGGGAACTTGAGTAAAGAGATGTCAAAGACTCATTCTTTTCTTTATTTATGTCTCAGATTATTTTGGAATTGATGTGGATTAACTAAATGTTCACATTTCACCTGATCTACAACACATTTGAGATTTGCTTGTTGTGATGGGACTGCCTGAATTCACAAAGTAGTAGAGTGACAAAGAGGGACTAACTCAAACCGTACGTAAACTAGACTTGTAAACATATTTTGTACATTTACAAATTCCTCTCTGGCTTTATTTCAGGACAGATGCAACTGTAAACGTTACGCAAAGAAACTGAATCTTTACCAAGATACTTCTATAAGTAAAACCTTTTCAAATAAAGCCTATGTTATTTCTCTTGCCTATTCCTGGATTATTTTCACAGTGTGTACTAAAGAGCAGTATCCAAAAACTAAAGGCTGATTTTCCTTGTTGCTTGCACAGAGGAAATCAGAATATCCTGGGAACTTAGAAGACACTCTGCCTTAGACTAATTCTGAGGACCAGTATCTGAGCTGCTTTCTCCCAGCCTAGTGTCTCATTTTCCTTTGCACTTTCAGAACAAGTCCCACAGCTCTTTCTTGCACATTTGTTCTGAAACATTATCTGTTCTTGATTATTTAGAGATTAAGAGATGGCTTTTGAGTCAGGTGACTTAGAGACCAGTTCAGGCACAGCTTGCCTTCTGAGGCTGCTCCTGGGAAGAAGCAGCGCTGTGCTACTTGAAAAGTTACCAAGTTTAACAAATACCTGGATGTGGAAAGAAGTTTTCTGGCTTGACTTGTTAAGGCTGATCTCACCAAGGAACACCACTCAGTCTCTACCTGCAAGATGTGCTAGGACTCTTGTGCAATTGTCATCTTCTCCTTAAATCCTGCACGGATCATTCCTGGAGTAAACTTTGCCTCCATTCTTCCAAGGTCCAAGACAGTGCTTTATAGTCCTTGACCATATGATGGTTCTGATAGGCAGTTTGTAAGGAAGGTACATTTCACTTGCCCTAAATGAGGTTTCAAACTATCTGGGTTAGCTTTCCAACCGTGTTTCAGAAACCTTCTCTCACCTTGTATCAACCATGAAGCTTCCTGTTTCCTACTTCTGAAAAATGGCTTCTAACACCTCTCAACCTCAAAAGTGTTTTGTCCACATAAGCATTAGAAATTGCACAATGTTAGGTCAAACAAACCATAGAAACACCAAAATCAAATTTAACTTTGAGGTGTTTCAAAGGAAAGCATCCTAAAATCACAAGGTCTTACTATTACAGCTCTTGTTTCTTCCTCTGATACATTCAGTATTGGTCTCTGTCACAAGCAATTGGTACAACACAGGAGTGGATGGACCATTGGTCAGTATTGTTAAGCCAGATCTTAATCGTTTAATGTTCTGGTACAGATTTTTGCAACAGCATTGATGCTTAATCTAATTTTTGGAAGGAGAAGATGTCAGGCTGCCTTTTCCATTAGCTCACACAGTCTATTTAGTTTTCCTAGGTTGTTTGGAAGCTTGATGGGGTTTAATTGAAAATGTCAGAAGGGAACATTTTAATTTGACTGCATTTGATATTGTGGCTGATGCATTCAGCAATTCATTGTAATTCAAAGCACTCTTCACATTCCACAACTGGCATTGCTATTATTTTAAAAGGTGAGATCTTTCATTGTTAATCAACATGGGGTACTTAGAGTAGTTTATACTGTGTGTTAATTTTCTTTTTTTTATATTTATGTGCTAAACCTTTACAAGGGCAACAACAAATGAATATTTTATGGACTTATAAATACCCCCCCTCAAACTTCAAGTTCCAAAAGATCACAAAATAACTCAGTTCTCTGTACTGGCTTTTTTTTTTTTTTTTTTTTTTTTTTTTTTTTTTTTTTTTCATCCAGAAAGAGAGCAAATAAAAAAAGAGTATATACTAGGGATAGCAAATATTACTTTTTATTAGAACATTCACATAGGATATGAGAACATAAGGGTCAAGTCCCAGTTTCCAGTTCTTATTTAACCAGTTGTATAAAGACGTCTCATGAAAGTCTGAAAGAATTGCAATACAGACTCCATAATTCCTGTAAGTTTAGAGACTGGTCCTGAAATACAGGTTCCTGAACTCAGTATGATTTTCAAAAATGTTTCCCACCTTCAGATGAACACCAGGGGCCCCAGTTGTCAGACATAACAGAGCACAATGAGCCTGCCTAAAAGCTTATACTTGTCTGTCTTAGAGGACTTGATCCAGGAGACGTAACCAAAAATACATATTTGGACAAGTCTGGGGCAAGATTTTTCTCCAATTCAAGTTTTTCCATACTTTAAATTATAGTTTATTGCTCCCAGACTAGAGGCCTGGAGCTATGACAACTCTATTCCTCATAGTGATGGCTGGGGACTATTCTCCAGCCCCTCCTATGGTATAGCAATCAGCTTCTTTTTACATTCATCCGCAAAGATACAACACAGAATCAAGTTTGGGTCATTTTCTTTCCCTGGGAAGACTTCTGCCCTAGACAATTTTGGCTACCCTTATGATTTCAGGAAACACTTCTGTTTCGAGAATCCTGAAGAGGATTGTATATAAATTGCCACAATTAGTAGCTTGGGATTTTCATATATAGATGATTTTTTGCCTATATATTTGTGGGCATCTTGAACCATGTAAGATTTTTACTAGAAAAAATATATCATGATAAGATATTACGCAAATAAGAACTTCACTGAATGCTGAGACATTTCAGAACCTCAGCTCTTTGTTGCTTCAGCTCTGTTTTAATAGTGAGCTGAAGTGTACATTAATGTAAAGTCACTCTTGTTTAGAAACATTAGAACACATTGGCATTAACTAGCAAGCCTGAAGTGAAAAATACAAAAAGCAAAAAACGAAAAAGAAAAAAACCCACAATTATTGATCTTTTGAAAAGTTTGATCTATTTTCTTATCTCATACCAGTGTTTAGTTTAGTGTTGAAATACGAAGTCTGCATAATCAAGTTGTGATTGCTCTGTCATTTAGTTTCCTTGAACAACAACTAGCTATCTACATGAAACATTAAAAACATAATGAAAAAGGAGATATTCCAAAGAGTCTTGTTCAGTAGCTGGGATCATGGTAAAGCTTCCTCTGTCTTCCATGGAAAATAAGGCCTATTTCCCTAGTATTTCAGTCACTGAAGCTTTGTGCTTCTTCTTTCTCTACACTAATGCGCTGTTGGGTGCCATTTCATCCATTCTAATGTGTTTTTGACCAGTGTTAGTTGTTCATAATCTTGAAGTCAAAACAAGATTTGTAAAACTTGGCCAGTAAGCACAATTGACAAAGAATGGGAACTCCCTTCTCAGTCCCTACCAGACACACACATCTTTTATAGACATTGTCAAAACCCCTTTTTTTTCCCCTCATGATCCAAGTCCAAATATCCCATATATTTCAAAGCAGCTATGCCAGCAAAGAACAAAGGTCCGAAAACATCAGTTATATTACATTCATCTTGGTAGCTTTATCAGTAAAGACAACTGTACAAGATTTGTGTCTATATCCGCAGTGTGATTCCCCTAAACTTTGCAGAAGGCAGGGTCAAGATAAAGGAAATGAAGGTTATTTCAATAACATTTTAAAAGGGGGAAAAAAAGAGGATTATTCCAATTTATTCAAGAAATTGATTTTTTCAAAATAAGTACTTTTCCACATTTTCAGTGCATTTAAAGGAAAATCCAGACTGAGGGAAAATACTGTGTTCAATCCAGCACAGAATATAAAAGTTTATTTTATCCTTACTGTAACTTATGGAAGTGATAGCAGGGGAGTTTTAATGAAATAATTGGAGATTTTTACAGGCAGCTTTATGAATAACATGTTTAAAATCTTTATTTTTCTTTTTAAAAATCAAAAAGCTTGCAAAATCTACAGAAATACATAAAATGTTTCTGTCGGCCTAACTCTATTAATCATCAAAACTAAGCAAAAATAAACCATGTAACCAGATAAAATCTATACAATTCTTGCTGTAAATTAAATACATTTTTTTATTAAATTTTGCAATATAAATTGATTTTCATTGATGGATATGTGTTACGATGTGAAAATATCAAGTTAATTTGTATACAGTCTTTCCACTGTGACACAACCTTTCTAGCAAATGTTTTACATAGATATACTCTAGTGTTCCTAAGAATAAAATATAGATATTAAAATGATCACCAAAAAAATTTAAGAAGGCAAAAAAATAAGATATAACCTTGCAAAAACTGGTTTTTGGTTGTTTTTTTTTTTTTTCATACAAGTCAACTAATGCTTGAAGAATCTTTCTAAAAGAGAGGTAAGTCCAATTTAGAATAATTGTTATACAGAAAATCTGATTTTTGAGGTTGTTTCTTTTTACATTAACATATGGGGGGAGAAGTTAAAACACTCTCTCGTTCCTCTATGATCCCTGCCGCACACACACCTGAATCAGCAAGTCCAAGATAATATAAGCATCTCAGAAACGTGAAAGTTTTCATTGTAGCTTTGTTTGAGATCACCCTATATCTCTGTAGGTTGTTCTGTCTGAGGGGAGTTACAGGCTGAATTTATCACTATCCCTTTTCTCTTCTAAAGTCTCGTGATTCAACCAAAGTCTGCAGCAACTAAATCACAACTTTCCCTCGTCAGTACACAGCTCAGGCTACCATAGGTTACTGTTGATCTGACCCAAAACCTCATGTTTCATTTAGATCAGGGCTCCCCACTTCCTTGAACATCAATAGAGATTCACTGCAGCAGTTTGCTCAGGAGGTGGGCAGCAGATCAATCAGCCTTATATGGTATATTTAGGTGGAAAAATAATGCAAGGGATAAAGGGAAATATTCTGTTGTTTGGAAACTACCACTTGAACAATTCTCCTTTACATTTTCAATTTAACAAATAGAAAAAAGAATCATAATGAAATTTTCCTTGATGGGGTAAAAAAAATCTCTCACTGTTCAAAGACTGAATTCTTCTATGCCCCTGAGGAACTGGCATTTTCATCCACACTGTAAATGGTCTGAAGACCACTTCATCCACTTGATATCATGACTAAGACAATAACCATCACGGCAGTTTCACATTCATGGACAGGATCATAGAATGATAAATTAGTTTGGGTTGAAAGGGACCTCAAAGATCAATTAGTTCCAACTCCCAAAGCTCCATCCAAACCAGTATTGGGAGGGGACATCCACAACTTCCTTAGGCTACCTCTTCCAATGTCTCACCACCCTCAGAGAGAAGAACTTCTTCCTTGTACCTAGTCTAAACCTGCCCTCTCCCAGCTTCCAACCATTACCCCTCGTCCTATCACTGCAGGCCCATGTAAAAAGCCCTCCCCAGCCTCCTTGTAGGTCCCCTTCGGGGACTGGAAGGCCGCTATAAGGTCTCCCCGCAGCCTTCTCTTTTCCAGGCTGAACAAGCCCAACTCTCTCAGCCTGTCCTCGTAGGAAAGGTGCTCCAACCCTCTGACCATCTTGGTAGCCCTCCTCTGGACTCGCTCCAACAGCTCTGTGTCTGTCTTGTGTTGGGGGCTCCAGAGATGGATGCAGTGTTCCAGGTGGGGTCTCACGAGGGCAGAGTAGAGGGGAAGAATCACCTCCCTCAACCTTCTGGCCACACTGCTTTTCATGCAGCCCAGGATGTGGTTGGCTTTCTGGGCTGCAAGTGAACACTATTGGCTCATATTCATCTTATTATCCACCAGCACCCCCAAGTCCTTCTCCCCAGCGCTGCTCTCAATCCACTCATCCCCCAGCCTGTATCTGAGCTTGGGATTGCCTTGACCCAGGTGCACAACCTTGAACTTGGCCTTGTTGAACTTCCGGAGGTTCACACGGGCCCACCTCTCCAGCCTGTCAAGGTCCCTCTGGATGGCCTCCCTTCCCTCCAGCATGTCAACCTCACCACACAGCTTGGATGTTTAGTACCAGACAAGGAACCCATCAGAAAAGCTATTTGTCCCCGGTTACATCACCAAGAAGCTCAGAGCAGAAATCTGGCTCCGTGTGCATATGAGAATAATATCACTAACAGGATATTACAAAGTATTCCTCATTCATGGTCGAATTCATTTTCTGCTATGAAATATTTTGAGGTCCTTGGAGTAATTGTGTCTTCCACTCTTCATTGTTACTGGGAAGGTGCATATTTGTGCATGTGTGTTGCAGGGTGAGGGAGATGCCAGCAGAGAACATAATCAGAGGAACGCAGGGATTCACCAAAGTTTGAAGTGATTAGACAGACCCTGGTTTTAACATTTTCATCCTCTCCTGTATATCTTTCAGAGATTGGTTCCAGTATCAGAGACAGCAGCAATGCATTTATCTCAATCCCCAGTGCTATATAGCATTGCCAACATTATCTCTACATCCTTTGATAATTCGTCATCTACTGTCCCTGGGAAATCTGATCCCCGATTTTAGGCAGACCTCTGTTCCCTTCACTTGTAAATACAAGCCTCAGCCTAACAAGAAATCTCCTGCTTTGCAGTTCATGTGTCTCTAATTCATGGCTAGCATTATGAAGATTATAATGATTTTTCTTTTATCTCTGCTCAGCTAATACACTAGTGATTGCAGAGAAAACAGAATATTTTAGTTGAGATCCTCTGTGTTGTTTGACACTCTGTGGTTGCTTCTATTTTTCACTCAGCTTCAGATTCTTGGGGAGAACTAAACCCAGTACAGGCTTTGATCTTTTTGACTGGTTTCCTCAGTGGATGAAGCAGCCTTATAGAAAGGGCACAAGCCCTTTTTAGATGATAACATGCTGTACATTTTCTATCTCATTCAGCACCAGGGTGTTTGCAAAAAGCTCACCATCAGTATTCCAGCCTGTTTTTATGTGGGTCTCTATTATCTACAAAAAACACTTCCTGATCTTCTTTCTCAGAAGGTCCATATTAATTTGCTATGATCATTTCATTTTCTACGCTTTCTTTCACCTCGTATTAGTTTCTGCTGAGGCAGGCAAACTGCATATGCTATTTTCCTCTGCAAGCAAAAGAGGTCGTTTTTGTCCCTTACTGTGACACATGTTCCTTTCTCTTTTTTTCCTTTTCTTTTTCGTTGTGCTTTTAAAATGTATGCTTTAGTATTTTAATAGTCTTATCTGATTCTTTAATTTAACAAAGTCCTGGCTATTCCATGCAGATTGCCTGGCATTAAAAAAGACTTTCCAATCCTCCTGATACTGCAGGGTTTTTTTTTCCCCATTACTTTCCTTTGGTTTAGGCAATATTTATGAGGAAAATATGTATTAGAAGGAGTATTTCTTCTCTCTTAGATCCATTCTTCCTCTTATGACACCATGGTTTTTCATATCCTTTTTCTGCTTAAGGCGTTTTTTCTGGTGCCGCCCTCCCCAAAAATGTAATTGAAAAATTCATTGAGAAATTCAGGTTGCAGTAGCTCAAATAAACAAAAATTAAACAGGTAATTGTTCTGCTTTCACTGCATGGCAAATCAGTAGATGTATCTTAAGATGATGTAACTTTTTTATCTGGGCATTTCATTGGATGAACAGCATATTCAGATATGACTTTTCTCTATATTATAGTTTACATATTTTTTATCAAGACTATATTTATGTCAATGATTTTTTTTTCTCAAGATAATCAGAAATAAGAAGAAACTAAAGCCATGCTTGTAGTCTAAAAGGTGGATAGAGCTGTAGTATTGATGAAGTTTCTCTACTAGTTGATTTCACTAGCGACTGACGAAAGAAAATTGAAATCTTCTTGAGCACTTAGTTATCCTCTCTAGACATGTATGTATATTCGCCGTTCTATTAAAAATATCCTGGTTTAACCCCAAATAGCACAAAGATCTTCCAAAAATAGGTGTAAAGAGAAAATATGAGGGAATTTTTTTTTTTTTCACAATCTATTAAAATATAATAATCAAAATTGCATTATCTGTGGAGGGTAATCTTGCATTAACATTTGTTCAAATAATTTCTGAAATAGAAAACGCTAATATCTTCAAACACCTCAAAGGAAAACAGTTCAGTAAGTCCACAACTTTTTCTTTTCCACCACTAAAATCAATGAATCCAGCCCTTTCCTGTGAAAGGTTTTAGTTTCGATGAATCACCTTTTTCTGATGAAAATGTGTTTTGTTGAAAAATTCTCACCCTGCTCTGTTTACTGTAGTGGCTTAGTTCTGGATGAATGCTTCTAGCAATCAGGATGGCAGAGGAGAATATAATCTGCAGGGCTATTGACTACTTGTTGAAGGCCAAAGAGAAGTTAACAATAAAACCTGCTGCAATGTACATTTAAGCTAGTTCAAGCAGAGAGAGGCTTATCACAGGTCTCAAGTGGATGGAGACTTCTATTTAGCTCACCTGGTAAATCTGCTGCATACACTTTTTTGAAAGTGCTGCATGCATCTAGGGCCTGAAAGATCCATCCTATTTCACACAAGTTGCTTAGTCTCATCATCCATATAAGCCCATGGGAACTGAGGGTGTTGCAGCCACTGCTCCAGATGTGCAGGTACCCTTCGACAGTCCAGCCCACCTCACCTTGGATTCGGCTGAGTGAATTCTTTGTTTTAAGATTTGATAGTAGATGCAAGAACCAAAATCTAGCTGTGCATTACAGGCTTGTAAAAGTTTTGTGCACTTAATTTCTTTCTTTCATTGTAGCCACCTGGTAACATAAGATTTAATAAATAAATAATTAATTACATTTTTAAAAGCTAAGAAGTTAAAAGCTAAACATAACTGCTATGATGGAGGCAAAACCAGTAGAAATCATTCAGGTGTTTGAACTGAATCTTTAACATGGCAGAAGAAGCAAATTTTACATTTCTTTAAAAACATAACAAAACAAAACAACCCAGAGAAACAAAAGAAACCCTAAAGTGCTACAAGTAGATTGTCTGGCCTATAACCAGTCATTGTAGTAACAGATTCAGGCTGTGCGAAACTTCCATTAATTGCTCACTTAGCACTGTCCCTTAACCCCACCTATGAAAGGCTATTTTAGGAGAATGAACACAGTTTGTCATAAAAAGAAAGAAGGAGGAAAAAAGAAAGAAGAAAGTCAGTTGTAGTTATTATTTATCATTACAGTTCCTAATCCACTAAGCATCTCTTCTACTAAGCTCATTTTAGGACAATTTTTTTTTTTCTGGAAACACCTCAAAGAAACATAAAGAGAAAAGCTGGAAACGGGAAACAGAACAATTACATGATTTAACCAAAATTACTAGAATAGCCAAAAATAGAAACGAGGACTTCATGGCATCCCATTTTAACTAGTGAGGCAGGCAATCGTATTAATCAGAGTCGCTGTGGATGTCCATTGTAAAGAAAGTACATTTATACGTAAGAGCACTTTCTTGTTTGTTTCAGCGTTCCCGTCTGAGGAAAGTTCTGTTGAGGATTATCTGCCCACTATTCATTATATTTTTAGCTGCCTATCATTTACTTCTGAAAGAAACCAGAACTAAAGTCTGGCTCCTGTACAGTGCATTGTCAGCATCCAAGGTGGCAACGGGGCTTCCTGGTTTAGGAGGAGAACACAAAGTCACTTTCGGACATGTAAATGAAATAATTTAGAGCAATAATGAAGAGAAATGTCCGTGCAATTACTTGCAGTGGCCACAATAAGCCTCAGAGGCAGGGAGGATTTGTAGGTGTCAGACCCACAATAATGGGTTACTACTTAACCTTAGTTTGAGTACTAACACTTCAGCTGCTTCTACAGATGTTATTGGTATAAGCATTCTCTCTTATCTTGCTTTTTTCCTGTGGCATGAGCTGCCTTTCATTTAGCTCCTGACCATCTTGCCGTCACTGACAATGAAGTATCAGAATCTCCCTTCATTTCTGTTGTGAAAGACTTTCTTACCTGTAAGTAAACATTGCCTCCAAGTCAGAAACAGCTCATTAGATGCATATTTAAAAAGTAATTTCATGATCTTTGTCTAACAAATAAACCTTCTAGTAGCTACCCAGTGTACAGATCATCTCAAACTCCCACAGTGACATTTTTGAAGGAACACAGAGTTTGGATGACTGTTGGTGACAGAGGTATCACATGCAGCAGGTTGAACAATCAGACACTCGGGGCCATCTCACCAACATTTCTTTTTACAGTGTTTCTACTGCTCTTCAATATTGAATACATAAAAATGGATGGAGTGATCGAATCACTAGAGTCATTCAGTAAGTAGTAAATAACTATCAGGACTAGGAACTTGGAGGTTTTGGTGAAATATTTTTATTTCATTTGGGACCTGAATTTGAAGGCATGATAACAGAGTTACAAAAGAGGTAACCAAAAGAATAATTTAAGAAACAAGTGTACAGAAGGCACTTACTACTTAGCTTAACATTTAAAGTATTCAATTATATGCACTGATATTGCCAACCTGAAAAGTTAAGAGAACTCTGAAAAAAAATCTTGAAAATTCAGTGTCTGAAATGAATTGTACTTCCATCCTTAAATACCTTCTTGTTTGTGCAACTGTATATTATTTTATTCTTTTTAATTAGTGTTGTGGGGTTTTTGTTTGCCACATCAATACACGAGACACATACTCTGGTCTCAAACCATAAAAGCTGTTCATTGAATGATTGAAATTGGAAATCTAAATACCATTCAGCATTTCATGTTTAATCTTTTTTAAAAATAGCATAAGAAAAAGAGATCTTCATGTACCCACGTAACACAGGAATCTGGAACATTTAATGCCCCTACTACTTTCTTTCTCACAGGAGTCTCAGAGTGAGTTTCTCAGTCCCTTTTGGATCTGCTAAGTACTGCTATAATGTAAACAATAGTAAACAGATTTATTTTTCTTCTCCTGTCAAGTCAATCTAATTTGGAGTCTTCCATCACACTTATCACTGGGACACCTGACAAGTTGTCCCATTGCTCTTGAAATTCTTGACAAAGAATGCTAATTTAACCCAGTAGAAAAATATCCTGACTCCTATTAACGTCAATGAAAGGTGGGGCTGCTTACACCAAAACTGAATTAGGTCTAATGTGCCCAGAAGTCATACACTTTATTTCAAAATTGGGATTTTTCACACTTGATAAAAGGCAGAAACTACTAGAAATACATTTCCCTTCTATTTAACAGCTTGAAGATCTTTGTAAGCATGGAAAAAGGGTGGACATGGATTTTCTTGAGTAGAAGAAATTCAGATTTGTATTTTAATGGCCTTGAAGTTCCATTTTAATTACGGAAAAATAATTTGAGGGAGATTGGTAATAGGCAAAACTTTGAGACCTTTTGTTCTTTAGTGCAGTGAAGGAAACCTCATTAGACAGGATTTTCTTAGTTAGCAGGGCTTCGGGGTTAATGAGCTGTGAGTGATAATATATAGTAGTAATCCCTCATGGCTGTAACAAGTTGTATTTTATAAACTCCTTAATCTCAGTAGTGAAAGAGAGGTGGGGTATGGGAAAAAAGAAGAAACTAATTTGCAAGGCTCAGGGAAATTCCAGAGATTTTGCTCCCTGTCTGGAAAATATTTGGGAAAAAAATATATATATCACATAGGCAAAGGAAAGGAACATTATCTTTATAGTTACCTAAATTGTAACATTCCGTGATTCCCCAGAATGACAGGTCTGAGCATTTCCTAAACTCCCTTTCTTGGCAGAGAAGAGTTATTTACATGTGGAAAAGAGAAATCGAAGAGAATATATTTAGTGAAGAGTCAATGGAAATTAGTCATCTTAAAGGTAATTTTGAGAATCAAAGTCAGAGACATTAAAAGCAGAATCTGCCTTTATTAAAAAAAAAAAAAAAAAAGAAAAAAAAAAGGAAAAAAAAAAGAAAAATAAAAGAGCATAGGTGTTCTGTTGTTGCTGAAAAGTCATCTCCTAGGAGCCTCGTACTTGGAGATGGAGCCCTACACCCTGTGAGCACATATTAACATAAAAACATTCAGTTGGGGCTTGGAAGGATGGTTATACTCTTGAACTACTTGAAAGCAGCATACAAGAGGTACCTTAAACCAGCAAGAAACTGAAATGCGCTTTCCATATCTTCCTTGAAGGTCGTTACTTCTGTTGATGATGTCAATGAATTTTCCTGTACTGGGTTAGCTCTCTTTTCTTAGAACACTCTTCTATCTGAAAGTATTACAGATATTTTCCAGAAGAAGTCTGAAAATACTTCCAGAAGAAGTCAAAAACCAGATCTCTTGTTACCAGTTATTGTATTTTGTGAATCAATCTATCAGCTTTCTTCAGTCAACAGACCAGGACCCCAGTTAAATTAAGGAAATTACAATCACACTCAAGATCTGGTCACCAACAGAAAGCTTGGGAACAGTATAGTAAACATTTCTGGGGCTTGAGACATCAGAATATACTTCATTCTGCCTGTAGAAGCTTTCTGTTGTTCAAGAAATAATTTTAGATCAATTGGAACGTAAAATCATTTAATGAAAAATATAAAAAACAATTTACCTTTTTCCCCAGAGATTATTTACTTTTTAAACTAAGGTAATATTATGTACAAATGTTTATATTTTTATTTAGCTGCTTATTAGTAAGACCCCTCTGGAAGACTTTATAATTATCAACAACGATACCTGAGACCCTTCAGAAATCTTTTCAACCTAGGATAATATGTAACACATGAGTTATCTCAGGTGCTGCTGTTTAACATTTGCAGAGATAATTGTGTGATCATTTTAGCCTTCCAGTGAAACATTGCAAACATTAATCTTTGCAATGCCCATGTGAATTTGATAATAAGTATTAATCTTCAACTGGTGTAAGTCACTGTTATGCCATTGACTAGGACTGGTTGAATTTTTTTCCCTTCGAAACTGCTTTACAACAGAAAATAAGCGGTTTTGGTATTTACATGTTAAAGGAATCTGCTTTCTGGGGAAAAAATTGTTTTGAAGACAACTTAATTCAAGGAATATATCAAATTATGTTTTGTTATGTTATGTTAAATAATGTAATGCTAATATACAATTAAAAATCTGTATTTTACTTCTGATAATTCACTATGACTTCTAGAGGAATTGCTTATCAGATGTTGTATCTTTCCTCAAGGGACAAGTTCTTCAGTGGTACTTCATCTTTCAGGTTCAAAGATGAAAAAGTAATAGATATTTCAGCCCTGAGTCAAGGTATTTTTATTCTTAAAAAAAAAAAAAAAAAAAAAGAAGAAAAACTTTACAGAATGTTTCTAATTAAGGACCTGGCCAAAGTTATCTAAAGGTCTCTTGCAATTGTCTGCCTGGTTGGCCACTCATTTGCAACAGGTCTCTTGCTTTTCTTTCAGCACTGTTTGAGGATTTTACCAAGGCTATAGAGATGACACTTTTCTTGGAAGTGGTTTAACTCTTTTATTGGTATGGGAACAAGGAATCAGGTGAGTTTTGTCTTATCCTGATATTTAATTTGAAAGTGTTTCACTCTGTTTAGGAGATGGAAAGGAGATAACTTTTGCTTAGTCTAGTTTTGAAGAAAACAGACCATTTCCCCTAAAGTAAAGTGCAAATAACAAAGCAGTAACAGTGAATAGAATGTTTGGTATATATAGACATAAAATTAATTTTCTTGTAATTTAAAATAACAGCCTAGAAGGTGAAAAGTTTTTATGATTTGAAATGGTATAAGATTTTAAGGCTTTAATTTGTATATTGCAAATCATTTTACAAGAGGATGCAGTAGCATTGCCATGTTAACCACAAATTAAGCAACTTCTTTAAATTCTCCTTGTCTAATAGATGAGGACAAAGCTCTTGTTGGTTCTGGTAAGACAACAAGCCTCTGGATTAAGGCCGTGGCAAGAAAGATTACTCTTACAGTGCCCTATTCAAGTAAACAATGTAAGCAAGAGGTTCTGTATAGATTGGAGCATATGCTTTAAGTTTAAGACATGCTGAAATGTTGTCCTGAACATGGACATTTCCCTAAAGTAAGGCTGTGGGCTAGCTGCCCAGAGGACGATGCAATACAAAGAGTGATAGGGAAGTCATGTAAAGGAAGAGTATAAGGAAGAATATGTTGGGGAATGCAAAACAGACAGGGCCAGAGAGGTACCATTGTTTGGAACAAAAGATTGAAACACCTTGGAACAAAACTCTTGAAATAAATTTGGAAATAAAGTGTAATATTACCACAGAGTCATATTGTCAGTAACAAGAGCGTTGGAGGGAAAAAGAAAAAAAAAAAAAGGAAAGAGAGAAAATAACTGACTGGTAATATTTTAAAGGGTAACCAATGCTCACTAGCAGCTGCAGTAAGACATTAAGTAATAGAGCACAGTAATGTTAACAGCTCTCTTGGTAAGAGTGGTAAATGAAATAAACCTCAGCATTCGGTGTATCATTAATCTATAGTGAATAATGGCACTGGTAGTGTAAGGAGATTAAAAAGGGCATTGTAAACATTTGTGGCTGTATAATATACAAATTAAAAATGTGTGAACGCTTGCAGCTGCATAATCTACAAATTAAAAAGTGTAATAGCACAGCATTAATTACTGGCTGATCAATTCGCCCATAATTGCTGGCATGTAGATGAACAATTACAGGTCCGAAATGTTATTTGAGAAAGAGACATTGACCTTGGAACCGTAAGAAATGATAATATGTTATAAGGTAATACAGGCTTGTGTCAAAATCCTCTATCAGTATTTGCTGTTGCAGGCTAGTTTGCTTGGCAACCCTAATCATACTTTTCCCCTATATGTTATTGTGCCTGAAGTAGATTATTTTATGTTTGAATTACAGAAATAACCGACTGCAGAGTATTTCCTATAATCACTATATATAGATGCCTTTATGCACTTGACAAATTTGATGTCCTTCGACAGTGGGGTTACAACATTGGTGGATAAGTGAAGAGCAGCTGCTGTCATCTACCTGGACTTGTGCAAAGCATTTGACGCTGTCCCGCACAACATACTTTAAATTTGAGCTACATGGTTTTAACAGATGGACCACTTGGTGGACAAAGAATTGGTTGAATAGCCGCACTCAAAGAGTTGCGGTCAACAGCTTGATGTCCAAGTGGAGTGCAAGTGGCGTTTCTCAGGAGTTGATGTAGGAACCAGGGCCGTTTATCATCTTTGTCAGCAGCATGGACAGTGGGATTGAGTCCGTCTCAGCAAGTTTGGCA
This sequence comes from Leptosomus discolor, assembly GCF_034619465.1. Lineage (NCBI taxonomy): Eukaryota > Metazoa > Chordata > Aves > Leptosomiformes > Leptosomidae > Leptosomus > Leptosomus discolor. Next base: position 87,178,056 of record NC_141419.1, read on the forward strand.
ATGACACCAAACTGTGCAGTGCAATGGACATGCTGGAGGGAAGGGAGGCCATCCAGAGGAACCTTGACAGGCTGGAGAGATGGGCCCATGCAAATCTCGTGGAGTTCAACAAGGCCAAGTGCAAGGTCCTGCACCTGGGTCAGGGCAATCCCAAGCACAGATACAGGCTGGGGGATGAGTGGATTGAGAGCAGTGCTGGGGAGAAGGACTTGGGGGTGCTGGTGGATGAAAAACTGAACATGAGCCAGCAATGTACGCTCACAGCCCAGACCAGCCATATCCTGGGCTGCATGAAAAGCAGTGTGGCCAGAAGGTTGAGGGAGGTGATTCTCCCCCTCTACTCTGCTCTCGTGAGACCCGACCTGCAGTGCTCCGTCCAGCTCTGGGGCCCCCAGCGTAAGGAAGACATGGACCTGCTTGAGGAGGGCCATGAAGATGCTCAGGGGGCTGGAGCACCTCCCCTGTGTGTACAGGCTGAGAGAGTTGGGTTTGTTCAGCCTGGAGAAGAGAAGGCTCCAGGGAGACCTTAGAGCAGCCTACTAGTACTTAAAGGGAGCCTGCAGGAAAGGTGGGGAGGGACCTTTTATCAGGGAGTGCAATGATAGGACAAGGGGTAACGGTTTCAAACAGGAAGAGGGGAGATTTAGATTAGATATTAGGAAAAGGTTCTTTACTGTGAGAGTGGTGAGACACTGGAATAGGTTGCCCAGTGAGGTTGTGAATGCTGCCTTCTTGGAAGTGTTCAAGGCCAGGATGGATAGGATTTGGAGAAACGTGGTGTAGTGGAAGATGTCCCTGCCCATGGCAGAGATGTTGGAATTAGATGGTCTCTTCCAACCTAAACCATTCTATGAAATTGGTACATGTGTAAGTAGGACCACAGATTATTGCAGGAGGGTTGTTTATATCGTAGCCATGTGGCAAGGCTGCTGAGCATTTCCCCGTTACCTCAGCCCACTTCTATTTGATAATGTGTTTGCCAAATGTCATTGGTCTAGTTTGTTGGGTTCAGATTTCTTTGCTGTTATATTTCTTTGAAAATGTCAGCCAGATCCCTTCAAATATTTCTGAGAGTGAACCTATAAAAACTTCAAGAGGGCAGAAACCTTGGGACTAAAGGCAGGAGAGAGTTTTGTGTAACAGAATTGTGGGTGGGAGACTGGAGGTATATCTAACCTAAGACCAAGGATCAAAGATGGGAAGCAATGAAAGACTTGTCTTGAAAAGGAAGAGAAGGAGATAATTAAATCTTTTAATCTGTAGGCACAAGTTACATCATCCTTAATTACATACTGCTTTTCTACTAGAGGCAAAAACTGCAGCAGTTTGTAGACGGATATGATTGCATAATTAAGAGCAGACAAATCTGATATTTCCTTGCTTGTGTTGCAACAGTAATAACTTTTCTAACATAATGCATAAATTTTATATACAACATTTAGGCCTTGATTCTGCACATTGTGTCCACTTGCTAATTACTTAAAGAAATCCACTCATTTTTGTGTAACATCTGTACACTTAAAATCGGTCCTACATATGTGCAGGAGGTTGTGCTGGTCCTCATCTCAGTCCAGAGACATCCATAGTTCTATTCACTTGCCCACAATATAAACTTACTTTAACACCCTGTATATGGTCTTGTTTGGTTATATGATTCACTTCCTATCTACATACTTTCAGTATTGTTTTTTTCTGTTATGTCATCATGTAATATTTCAGTCTGTGAAACAAAAGAACACCAATTAGTTATTGGCAATAACAGAGGACATTTGGAAAGCAATTTCTCTCAAAAGAAAGTTTAGTACCAGGTTCAGTAAAATCCCCTGACTAAGAAAAAGTCCTCTAGCAACTGAAATCATATGACCCCAATGCTCTGCTCTCTGGACTGGCTCTCCAAAGAATACAAAATCAAATTCAAGGTCTTAGTCCTGATAGTCACAGCTCTCCATGGGATCTGCACAGGTTATCTGAGAAATTACTTCCTCCTGTTCAGCGCTGACTGTCCATAAAAGAAAACAGTAACTCCGACCCTAGGAGTGAGAACTGAAAGTGCTGAGGGTATCTGTGCACAGAGTCCCAAAACACATCAACGAGGCCAAGAAACGCAACTTCTCCAGAAAAAGTGTGAAGGAAGAAAAACAAAAAAACCCTCAGACTCACTTACTTGATTGAGTTTTGTTCTTTCGCAGGGATAATTTTTAAAGTAACTGAGACACTGGAGCAAGGCAGTAACTTCTAGAGTTTCACATTTTGTATACACTTTTCACCAATATTTTGCATGCCCTTAAATAAAACTATTTCCTGTTAACAGATCACCCCTACAACACCTGTTTCACAAAAAATTTAAAACCTGAAATTCACAGGAGATGGGCATTCAATGGAAAAGCTATCTCATCTTCATCAGAGGGCAAGAATTTTTTAGGTTTTCTCTGCTGCAAGCCATGATGTGTTGATGGCTGGCTCATCTCATTTGTTTGCACATATTCTCTGTGTGCTGCTGCTGATCTGGACAGTGATGCCATGACCCCTAGGGAAGCACTTGTAGAAATTCTGCTCCTGGGCCATCAGGGATGGTGTGTTATCCAAGCTCAAGCTTTCTGGGATCTGGTGGTCAGGGCAATCTCCTCTTTGTGGTGACTTTGGAAGCGTTAGCAATGGACAAGCATACTCGGGCCATGTGCTGTGGGCATCATCCATAGCAAGGTGCTCGAGCACATGTGGACTCAGAGTGAACTCCAGCTGGGACATTTATATCTGCCGACTTTATCCCTATACCGTTACAATTGTAATATATGTACTTTCTATCCCTTTTCTTAGGTGTTATGCACACTCTCAACACTTTTCAGCAGCCCTTATGCTGATGGATTTGTCTGGGGTGGATAACAAGTTACCAGCACCCGAACCCTTCCTTCCCAAAGAAGAATATGAGGCTGATGGTTTAATCTTCCTCAATCTTGGATCTCGTTAGGGTCAATTTTATGTATTTCCTATATATTTTTACATCTTGCGTTGTCCTGCAATTCAATCTTACATCCAAAGTTGTTCTATATTTTGCATTCTATGTATATGAGATAATATTTATTTTCTTTGTTCTTTTTGAGAGCTGACTTAGTAGTGTGTCCTAGGTGGGAAAATTACGTTTTATAAGAAAAAAAAAAAAAAAGGCAAAAAAAAGTCATACATTTTATTGATAACTTTTTTTATTTTTTAAATTTCAGCCTTTTTCTGATAAAACAATGAAGAATTTTTTTTTTTTCCTAACAAAAAATAATTTTTGGAAAGGAATGTAGATTTAGTTACTGAACAATAACTAAAAAAATGCCTAAAAAGTTTTGATAAAAATAGGTATTATACAAAATTTTTTTTTAGTGAGATTTTGTTTTTGTTGTTTCTGTTAGAAGTCAGATTTTTTTTTATACATATAGTTTCATTGTCTTGTTCTTTATTGTTTTTACAGAAATAATTTTATGATGGCAGTTTTACTAACCCAGCCTAGACCAAACCTGAATTTGCAGGTTGAAACACAGACTAATAAGTAACCTTTACGAATATCACAAATCCTAAAAGTCCAAGGAGACAAAACATGAAACAAAAAATAAGCTCTTCAATCACTGATGTTATCTAGGTACCCCTCATCCTCAAGACAGTCTGAACTTCAGCCGCTAAGCACTTGCCCATCAGTTTTAGTTTGTGAGAGAGGAAACACTGTTTCCGGGAATTGTTGGTTCACATTGTGTCTGATGGGGAAGAAGAAATTTGAAGAGAAGAGAGTCCATTGGTCAAAATCATTAAGAAAGTCCTTATGGAGCAGGGCAGCTAGAAGATATTGCTTGTTATCTGGTAACCAGCTGATTTTACATCTCCCTTTACATGTAAGTAGACTAAACCTCTGTTTAAAAAGAGGAAAGAATGATGGAAAAAGAGGCCATTTGGCTTCTCAACATAAGGCAAGACTTTTCTTTCCCAGCCCTTGTACATCCTGCTATGAGAATGAAGAGAAAACAAAACAACCAAGACCCGATGCAGCCTGGACTTATCCTATGCGATCATTGTGACAGGCGGTTTATACAGTTGTAAGGAATGTTTCCTTCTGAAATTTAACAATTGTTTCCATGACACTGATGTCTATTGAACTGTGTTTATATTTATTACATTGTGGAATGGTTATCCTGTTTCATAGATTGGTAGCTCTTAGATGGATTGAAATTTTATATAAATTCTCTTCTTTCACAGGCTGGGGATGAAGGGAAGGAGAAAGAGGGAATAAGCAGTGTTATTGAGGTGGTTTATAACCTTCAGGGAAACGTATAAAAAATGATTTAGACTCCAATATTGGTCACAAAATATATGTGCAGACTTTAAAATAAAAACACAAATAAACAGAGTTTACAAAATAGAAATCATCAGTTCTTTCTTTACTGATCTTTCTTTCCAGTTAATCCTTTGAAATAAGTGATAACAGACGTGGTCCTAAAGCCCTGAGAAAACTGTTCTCTTGATTACTTAGGCTCAGCAGGGCTGTGACATTGTCCTTTACCTGTGACATCTTGGAGGGGGAGGTGTTGGGGGAAGTTGTGAAGTCAGGAGGACTTCAGAGCTGCAGAGAGAGGGTAGCATTACACCATGCTTCATTGACTGCTCCAGAGGGGTACAACAGCAGGATGTGTCCAATGAAGAAGTCACCAGAAGGGATATCGCAATTACACCTCTGTGAGTGGTGGACTGGATGGCCAGGACAAGTGTTTACTTCCTCAAAAGCTGAAGTGATTATTTCTACAGGAGAGTTTTTGAAAGTAAAATGACCGTTTGGCCATGATGCCTACCTCTGTGAACTTACTAGTGTGAACTGCAGGAGAGGATGTTTGGCGTAGAAATGGCACTGAGGCCTAGCAGGTCAGTCTTTGGCTGTTTAGCAGCTACAGATATGTAAATGTAGACCAGGCATCCAAGCTTTCAATAGCGTGCTGCTGTAAGACATCACTTCACAAAGGATACCAACCTTGCATCTTATTCCTAACGTAATACACCACATATCACATTGTTTCTTTATTTTCTTTGCATCTGAATTGAACCTTGGGGGTGATATCAATCTTTAAGTTATTGGCATCCAGAGGCAGAGCTGAATTTTCAAAATATTTGTAACACCTGACTCCCATTGCTAAAACAAAATTTTTTAAAAATATGGCCCTCAGACTGTATAAGCTCATATCAACAATTTTTTCCCCCCTCTCCCCTGTGAAGCGTGGCTTAGAAGTCACAGCAGGCACATTAGAAAAAAGAAATACAGTAAAATGAATAAAATATACTCTCATTCACAATTTCCTAGAGGCTCCTTGGTTGTTAATTGAAACTTTTGTCTACTTTATTGAACAATAAAAGTGACAGAAACTACTCTCAGGTGTCCTTCAGTATTAAAAAGAGGATAAAGGGTTCCTAGCAAAGGTGACAGAAATTAATGTGGTGAGCCCAGCTATCAAACATTTTGATATGTGAATTGCCTGATATTTCTATAATGCCTTCTTATGATTGGAAATGTTATCGCTTCTATTGAATCAATAGAAAATGTTAAAGCTCCGTGGAACCCCAATTACAAAATAAAGCTAGAAGGTTAACATCTGGGACCAGCAGAGATAGAAACAATTTCTATTGTCATACCTTTCTGACAAGTAAATGTCAGAAACATAACACCTTCCGCCAGGCTCAGTACAGAGCACATGTAAAAGAGTGATTGCAAGGCAGTCTCAAGTCAAATCACCTGTCATCTCAGCTTTGACATGGAATTACTTTTGTTTTATGCATCTATTAACCTTGAACTATCAGCATTTGTTTTAATGTTCTGGTCTGAAGTGACCTAAATGTACTTCTTTAATGCACTTACTGCTGCAGCTAAAAAGGGGAAAGAACAGGGGGAAAAAAGTCCCACAAACCTGTTAAGAGGGGGTGAATGAAGTTGGTTATAGTTTCTGTGACATACCTGTGAGTGCAGCAGCCCATTTCCCAGCTCTCATCTGGGGGTGGAAATCTCAGGGACTCATCTGGGAGAAAAGGTGGAACAACCGAGGGGTGTCAGTAACATCTCAAACAGCACTTCTGGCCTACAGTGTGATGCTGTGCATCTCACTTCTTTTTCTCATGCTAAGGCTTCAGGGGAGGAAGAATGATACTAGAGATTGTGAAATCCTCCAGCTGTTGCAAAACAACAGGAGTTCTCAGTGCTCCCAGGTGTGATGATGGCTGCAACATCACGTCGTTATGAAAAACATTATGTCTGAAAACCTGCATGTCTGATGTCAGGTAAGAATATAGAGATGGTAGTGGTGTTCTCCAACCAGTACAGACCGCAGGAGTAAAATCTTAGCTAGATATTAGGATATGAAGCTTTTAAAGTTATGCTAGAAGAGCTTTTTGGAGAGATTGTCCCCAGTTTCCACTGGGATAGAACAAATTTAAAAGAATTGAAATTACCAATGCCAAACATTCCTGAGCAAAGAAGAGAATGCCTTTTCATCTGTAAGTTTTACACTGTGTTTTCCAGCTTATTTTCCCTGCAGTGCAGAAGAAGGAGGGTGTGTTGAACCACCAGCTGAAGAAATGATGACCAGGTTTCTCAGGTGGTTTGAACTATTTATTTCTTAAGGAAATACACCATTTTGATCCAAGCTTCGGAATGTAACTGCCTACAAAAATCCCTGAAGTTGGAAGATGCAGCCTTTTGATCCTGAACATTAGCTGTACATATTGCACGTTCTAGGCGTGTTTAGGTTATTCTCAGAGACCCTACCACCACAGCGTTTGGGAACCTTATAGACTTTAATATGGTAACCCTTAAACCTTTCTGAAGGGCAATTATTCTTAGAGGTCTGGTTCTTCAGTGACATTAATAGAAGTAAGATATTACCACTAGACAGTGAGGATTTGGTAACTAGATATAACTTGGAAATCTGACCTAGACAGAAAGGGCCAAATCTTTGTACATGTTAAATATAAGGAGAAGACTGTAAGGGAGCTTTCTAACGTGTCAGACTAGTGTCTAATGTTGATTTTAAATAGCCAACCCTCTGGTGTCCAATCAGAAAACTGGATTAAATTTAATTAAAATATGTTATTTTTATTTGTATTTAAGTTACTACTTTCATCCCCATCTAGGAAGATTTTTACTGCTATCAAACACCACAGCATAAGACAATTTTCCATGACAAATCATTACAAATCATTTTGGGGAATCTGCAGTGTCTCTCGTATGTGTGACTTTCTGGGGTTAAAACTGTGCTTGGCATAACCTCTTCCCTTTCTTGTCTTTATCTCCTCTAAAGGAAAAAAAAAAGTGGTTTGGACACCAATCTCCTAATTAGTAGGGGATGAATGTGGGTCTGAGACATAATTTAGATTCACAATTATCTAATAACATATTAGGTGAAGAATGTTGCTAGCTTATTTTCAGTATTTCAGGTTTATCATAATGATTTCCATAAATTTGTACAAATATTTAAGGATTCATAGACAACATTTGGTCAACAAAAAGCATGGAAATAATGTAAACCTGCTACAGCTTGACACCCTCATATTTTTGTAATTAGTTAGCTCTTAAGACTTCAGAACTCAGTCCTGCTCCAGTGGACAATTTTTATGTTGATTGATTTGTCTTCTGAAAAGATAATCAGGGAGCATTCCTGTATTTAATGTACACGTCTTCTGGAGAACCCCATCACTGTGGCATGCATGGAGTGGAAAACTCGCTTATTCTGGGATAATACATCCTCTAATACCCACCATACCTATAAATCCAGCATATTGATGCATCTCTCTCCACTCCCATTGAGCTATTCTGGCATATACACAGTGAAAAAGAATGAAGAATCAGACCATTAATATAGTCGCAGTTGTAATCGCATTTTTTATTCATCTAGTGCTCCAAAATGTGAAGTTAACAGCTTGTTATGTGGGTGTACATTAATAAGCACAATGGGGGTTCATAATAGAGCTTCGAGGTCCTAATGCAGTAAGAATTAATGAATTAACAATTACCATTAATTAAAAATACAACAGAATATTACACAGCAATGACTAACAAAATAAAAGTCTCAGCAATCTCTCTGTCACACCTTACTTGTAGTTATTTCCAGGGCTTTTGTATAGTCTAAGGGAATAAAGTTTGTTTTAGGAAGAAGGAAGAGATGAGGTGTGGAAAAGCATTCCCTTCAGAAGAGAAAAAATTATTGAAATGGGACAGAAGTAGAAGCAAATATAGGAAGACAAAGTCACTGTGAAAACTCCAACAGGGAAAAAGCCCAGATGGCCTATGGATATGATAAAATTAAGTCTTAAATTGATGGTGATACTAAACTTGGGACTTGATTATCCTGACAGATGTGCATGCGACTCCCATTGACTTCAATAGGAGGTGTGCATGTGTAGCTGATGGGGAAAGCAGACCTTAGAACCACTGAACTGTGCTCAGAGAAGGAGAATGAACATGAGAAATTAAAATCTCTAGGTAAAAACGATGACTTCAACTTTATGCGGCATCCCATGGCTGAAAAATGTCAGTAAGTAAAATGTTTTCACTAAGAAAAAGAAACCTTTTTTAAAGTTAAAGCAGAGGAAGTCTTACCTGATGAAAAGCTATAGAAACCCCATGGAGAATCAGTTCCCTTCTCCACCTTTCCCCTCTCCTCCTCCCACAAAGTGTTGCCAATGCCCAGGTAAGTTTGATTCAGTTACACTGGTGTAAGCATAGAGTAACTCTATAAACAATAGGGGTTTCACACCAGTTTGCACCAGCTTTATTGAGATGCAGATCCAGCTTGAAGGGTGCAAAGAAATATGAGATAATAACCTAAAATGACTAAAAAGGGTCTTGTCTGAAAACATGAACAATAATTCTGTGATTGAAAGGATGTGAACATTATAGCAACTTTAAGGGCTATTAAGCCAGTTCCTATGTGAATCTGTAGTGTGAATTGTATAAGCATTTGGAATGTGTTGATGATAAAGGGATTCATAAAAGTTGTTATGCTGATTTTATGTTGATGGATGTTAGAATATAAGGTGAATTATTAACCACAGGAAAGTGAGACTAATGTTTAAGTGCTGTGATATATGTGTAATTGAAAGCAATTTCTTCTATAGAACAAGGAGATTGTGGGTATAAGTGAAACAAACTTTGAATAAAATACAGGTGAAGTGGAATCTGTTGGGTGTTCAGAGCCAGGAGACAAAGGGAAAATAAACTTGCCTGAAAAACAAATATTACTACTAGAAATAAATAATTTGCATTTATATAGAAACTTCTATTCAGAAAAAGCCCAAAGCAAGTTACCCACTTGGTAAAGCATTTATAAATAATGCTGTATACATAGAAATGCATATACAATACACTATTCTAGGCATCATATGCCTTTCTTGCATAAATGTTTGCAGTCATATAGCACTCAAATAAGAACAATACAAAGATTATTTACATCTTAAGAGGGGAAAACTGAAGAAGTCAGGGGTTAATCAACTTTGACTTGATTCTGATGAAGTCAAGAGCGCGACTTAGCTAAAAAGAGTCCAGCAAGTAGAGTCTGATACGGGCTGCTTCTTTGAAACCAGTGGGAATACTGGTATTCACTCTTGTGCCTAAAGGACCTAGAATTTGGCACTAAACAAGATGCCTGAGGTAGCACAGTGTGTCACAGTAATCACCAGAAGAAGACCAAGGGTTTTACTTTTCAGTCTTCTGCGTGTCTACAGAAGATCATGCACGTGATTTTCTGTACCCTCACAGTAATGATTCTGACTGGTAATGCACGGGACTCATACCTTAAGGAAAGCCAGGTTACTGGCATGCAGTCCATTGAGGATATACTAATGGGAATGCCACAGATATTGGGGCTGCATCTTGTACATGTTATTGGTTGACGGAAAACCAACTGAGGCTGTTGTAGCTATGGACAGAAGGAGTATTTCAGTCAGCTGATGAGCAGCAATAGATTTTTAGTCCTTCTGAATAAATGATGGTGTTGCAGCAATATTTTAATCAGTAAGAATTTGAAATGACTGGCATAATCATGTCTCATGAGCACTGTAACCATCATGAATTAATGTGGGTAAATACTTTGCATAGCATCATGTGTTCTGTACACAAATGCATAAGGCTAGTTTAAATTGCAAATCTCTCATGAAATCTAAACAGAGCCTAAACAAGAAGTGAATGGTGTTACAGTGATTTAGCTAAGGCTCTGACCTGAAACCTGCACATACAATGTTAATATTAATGTAATTTTACTGAAGATGAAATATCCTTGAATTATTATACTCATTGTATGTCACCATTTAGCGTGGGTAATTTTACTAAAATTTAAGGTTCAAATGATGTGCTTACACTTAATCCTAGCATAGAAAACTGGTTTCTGCTAGAACACGTATTAAGAAAATGCAGGGAAAAATAGTCCAAATAAACCATTAATTTGATGTAATAGAGTAGAGGAAAAAACCTTGAAAGGTAAGTCGTTAAAAAAAATAAATCTTATTTAAGTGATTCAGTAATAAAGTGAGTGACCTCTTCATTCTACTTAGAAAAGACTCTTAATGTTGGTGCATGGTTTTAACAGTTATTTGAAATAAAATTATCCAAGAAGCATGAAAACATTTATAATAGACTAAAGTGGTGGTTTAGCGGAAGGACCAGTCAGATAGTAAGCATTTCACCTCTGTTGTTCTAGGTCCTGTTCACAATCAGTCAGTACAGGCTGCAAATCTGTCTGCTGGAATTCTTCTAGAAGCTAAGCTTTCATTTTTAATGTTTGTCCAAAACAAGAATTTTGTATTTTTTTCAGCTCTTGTGAATAAAAGATTAACATTTATTTTTTAACTTTTTTTTCTAATTTCTTTCGCTTCTCTTTCTCCAGATGAAATCAGGAAAAAAAAAAAAAAAAAAAAAAAAAGAGAAACACAAAAGGTGCCCCAGAGCCATTGATGTTTGGATTAGAGCCTCTGGGATTTTTGTACTTCACTGAGCTATGTTAACAGTTTCTGCCTTTTTTACATACACTGAATTTTTTTCCCATTAATTATTTTGACAATGAAATAAAGGTGAAATACACTGTGCATTGCTGTGTACTGTTTAGACACAGGTGAGTGGGGTAAACTTGTTATACAGTGGCACTAGTCAGTGTTCAAACTCCAGTCTCTCCCATAGTATTCACCTATTATAGGAATATATGTCAGTTAAACTATGTAGATTGATCTTCTTGTCAGAGCTACCTCTGGGTTTAGAAGGTGTTGAGTGGGGTGTAGAAACACCCCAGATCAAACTATCCATGGCTCCGTAGAAAACCAGCCTGCTAAAGCATAAATCATTCCAGGTTTAAGTTGGACATTAGGAAAAAAAATTTAGCGAAAGAGTAGTCAAACATCAGAACAGGCTGTCCGGGGGAGTGGTGGAGTCACCATTCCTGGAGGTGTTCAAAAAAAGTGTAGATGTGGCACTTGTAGATATAGCTTAGAGGGCAAGGTGGTTTTAGGTCAACAGTTCAACTTCATGATCTTACAGGTCTATTTCAATCTAATGATTCCATGATTCTATGACCTGCAAAACTAGTGAATCCCGGTTTCCCATGAATGTTCTTCTTACAACCTGCTGACTTTGGCACAGAGGAATATTCAGTCTCCAATGAAAACATCTTTCCCTAATTCACACTTTCTTTGTGGATTCTCTGGTATTTAGTAAGGCTCACATACTACAGCTTTACCTTTGCTAAGGCACTTTTCAGAGGTCTGTCTTTTTGTATAGCTGCCTACTTTCATGAAACTTGTAGGGAATTAATTACCTTCTGAACAGTCCTTTTTTGCATTTGGCTTAATTTTCTCAAAGGTCTAAAAGCCAACAGGGAAGAAGCATATCCACATGCATTTTTTTAAAAATCAAAATATTGAATTAAAAAAAAAAATGAGATCAATGGAATTCTTGATTATCTGGATTTTCACTGATAATTGAAGTGGTTCCACATTTTTTGAAGCCGTGTGTTTTGCTTTGTTTTGTTTTGGCCAGCTATGGGTAATGATCACATTTCAGAGATGAGGAAACAAAGCATCAAGTCTTCAGAGTTTCCACAGCGTCACCCAGGAAGGACATATAAAGCAGCCCATTCTTGTGCCTTCAGCACAAGAATACTATTGATTGAATACTACAGAGAATATTATCATGAGAAATGAATGGTGTCTCTTGCAACCTCACTACCTTTTGTTCCTTCCAACAGACCAGGTCTTCTGCCTGTTCAACAGATTCCTACTGTGGTGAGCTCATCTAATTTTCCAACATAATTACTCCTGCTTATGACAGTTGCATTTTGCCATTTGAAAGGAAATTAGTAATTCTGTGAAAGCTGAGCATTGCGTTCCTGAAAGTTGAGTGTTTTGTTGTTCAGTCATCCAAGTATTCTCTTAATTGTTTTGTTTTTTTTTTATTCTACAGGGGCAAATATTATCAACCATTGTGGAAGTTTGATTTTTCTCTTTCTCTCTCAAATAGAAATTGACTTTTCTGTTTTCTCTCCCTCCTTGTATGAGCACTTATCATGCTGGGCTTAAATGACTGGAGCAGTTGTGTCTGAAGGCTATTAGATACAATGGGGAGAACTAGGGTCCCACACAGTTTCTAATGCTGATGCCTGGAATCCTGAGTTGGAATTCACCTGTACAAAAGATACCATAAACCATCAGTTAAAATCCAAGAAGGGTCAATATAATGAGTACAGAAATAGATGTTTTAATCCCATTTGCCATTCTACAAACAGCACCCCCAGAAAACAAAACAAAACAAAACAAAACAGAAAACAAAACAAAAAACAACCCACACCTACAAACCAAGAACCATCACCAAAAACATATTTGCAGGCCTTGGGTGAAATGAGAGATGCCTCAAGAAATGGTGTGGAAAATAGAAACGTTCTCTATTTATAGACAGCTCAAGGCAAGTTAGTTTTGGGAGACTTTGACATGAGTCCTTTTTCTTCTCTGCTATACAAAATGACAGACTGCAGGTTTCTCTTTCTGCTTTCATACATTTCTCATTCTTTTTTTTTTTTTGTTTGTTTGTTTGGGTTTTTTTTAGATGAATGCTTCTTTGCATACAGCTAAATGTAGGATTTGAGTCCATATTTTGAAAATAGAACTATTCCATCAAGGTTGAGTAAATATATGTGGGACATGGGACATAAAGGAAGCTTATGGCAATTAGGTACCCATTTCCTATTCTCTTATCTGTTACAAACATAAGTCTGCTGAGTGGAAGCTATGATGACACTTATAAAATTCCTGGAATCCCTTTAAAGGAAGCCTCAAACCTACTGCTGCTTACACAAAGAGAAATGATATTAGCAAGGAGTCATTAAGTGTACTGAAATATTCTGAGATTTATTATATTTATTTTCTTACAGGAAGGTCCTGTCAAGTCAAGCACTTATTCCCCTCTTCGTTGCTTCTTTGGTATTCTGTCTTATTTTTCTTCTACACTATGAAAATATTTACTTGACATAACGAGAAAAAGACATTCAATATTTTATTTTTTTTCTTTTTAGCTTAAAAATTAGTTATATTTTTGAACTTATTATTTTCACACTGTAAATTGAAATCATTGTGTTTTAAAAACCAGTCAGGTTTGACCTACCTGAAAACAAAGATATTTTCATCAGAGTATTTATTTCATCCACAACACCTACCCAAGCTATTTTGGTTGTACTAAATGGTATTATATTTTATATTGCTATATTTTTCCTTATTTTATTTTCTACATAGGAATACTACTTGTTGCCCCTCTTGCTATGTTATTAATTACAAGCACAGGCAGGAGGGTTGGAGATGAAAAATCCTTCTAGACACCAGTATTTTAAATGATGAATGGAGCTATCTAGACAACAGCTGCCCCAGAAGTCACAGCCAGGAAAGAGAAAGGTGGAGGCAAATAGCGGAGATGAGGCAAAGAGGAGTTAAATCTCATTCCTTGTCTCTGAATCTGTGCCAACCACGATTTCAGCACTGTCAAACAATATGTGCTGAGAAAGTCTCAGATAAATTATTTTACAAATATGATTGACATTTGGCCCTGAACTATCCCACTTAACTTTAAGATACCTCAGCAACATGGAAGCCCTTAAAATCACTCAACTGTAGTGTTTCAAAGTGAACCTAGTAAGTGTAGTCACAAGTTTTGGATCATCTGAAATTAGGAGTAGTTAAAATCTCCATATGAAAAACATAATAATAACAATAATAAATACACAAATTAAAACCTGAACAGAGGACCAACCCTGAAGGCCAATCCTGGTTAATTCAGCATGAAAGTTTTACTCTTCAGTGTATTTACATTTGTAAATAAAAAATCAGTTTTGAACTAAAAAATAGCACTCCTGCTGTGGATATCAATAGTTTCTTAATGAAATTCCTCAAAACTGGAAAATTCATTGAAGCTTTCACTTTCCTAGTAAAGATACTGGCTTAGATGGATCCATATTTTCCAAAGAAAAAATTCTCACCGGCTCTAGGTCTTGCTTTAGGTCCAGACACCAAAAAGGGACTGACTTGTGGCGAAGTGGCCAGCTCTGACATGTCTTTCCCATTCTCTAGTTTCTGTGCAGTGAGCCAGGTATTTCAGAGGACAAAGAAAATGCTCTACCGGGGAAGCCTCAATGAATAGGAGTGGATCCAATGTGCTCTGCAACACTGCAAATACACTGACAGCTAGAAAACACAACAAGAATTTAAGAAAAAGCCCGTTGCCTGCTAATATAGAGACCACCTCTGCATGACTAGAGACATGGGGATGGAGAGCATTTCTTGTACAATTCATTAGCATGAGCTCTCGTGTCTAAAACCAAACTCCACAAGACTGGACTAGACACTTCATGGGCCTTCCAGTTATTGAAAAGAAATCAAGATGACCAATAATCATTACTCTGGTCTGTTTTGGAGACCTATCTTAGAGAGGAATGAATAACCTCCCTCTATAAAAACAGAGGGGAGGTATGGCAGTTTACTCAGACATCTCCCAAAGGGGATTAATTTCTGCATTTGACCAACTGAATAAATCTTTGGATTTCACAAAGTATTGACTTAAAGTTCATTGACTATAGTGGGAGCTTATACTCCCTTCACTTCAGCTGTAGCTACCTCTTTATGAAAATCTGTGAGCTGAATGCTAGAAAGCATTTCTAGATGCTGAAATTCAGGTAGGTACACATCTCCACTCCTCCCAAAGTCTTTAAAAATGTACTAAGTAAAGCTTTTTCTATCATGTTGCTGTTCTGTTGTCTCCAAACAAAAACAAACAAACAAACAAAACCCAAAAACAAATTGTTGATCTTAATGTAGTTTTCATCAGACAAGACTTCCCAAAGCTCCCTTTGAGCTGACATTCAGTGGTAATTTAATCTCAGGAGAAAAACTGTCAGGAGAAAAGCCAAGAACAGAATAGGCCATGTTTATGACTTAAGGGTTGACTTGGAGGCCATGGTTGGTGAACTGTCAGAGACGAGACTTTGCTATTAAACTGTTTCTGTTCTCTGCACACTATTGTTTTCAAAGCTGTGAAGACTGCAGCTTTCATAAGCACCAAACTTACTCACAAACATACAAAAGAAACTTAAGAAAAAGTTACAGTCACCAAAAGCACTATCATAAGAGATTAGAAGTGATCTTTTGTGGCCTCCAGGTTGTACTTTTGCCTACATTCAGTGACCAGGCTTCATCTTGAATTACAACACCACAACTCAGTTTGCACTTAGAGTTTACTTTCACTTATGCAACCACATTAGTGCATTTTTCAGGGTAGACTATACGTCTATGTTTTGCTTATGGGTAGTAAGCAGAGTCCATCATACATCACAAAAATCATATTTCTTTACATTAGTATTTTCACCACTGAAACTCCATGCAAACAGCACACTCACCTGGCCTCATGAGAAAACTACAAGGCATCAAATAAGTGTGTGTGGAGGTGAAAATGTGAAACCTACCTTTTTTGTGACCTTGCATTAGAGAAAGCCTTGCTTAAGATGTGTATAATAAGGTATATAAAATACTGATAATAAACCTGACTGAAATGGGAAAAGTCCTGGAAGAAAGAGTTAAAGGCAGGTAGTTTATACTGTGGTTGCTTCTGTGTAAGTGTTTAGGAAAGAGGAAGGATGTGGGCTGTTCAGTGATCAGTGAAACCAAGCAGTCTGTTCCAGGTCTCACTAACCTGCATGGCTTATCTTCATAGCCTCTTGCCCTCTACTCTTGGAAAACTTCTCACGGGAACAGTTCATCACCTTTGGGCTTCTGTGTGAAAGCCAAGAATGTGTCTGAAGAAAGCTAAAAACGGAGTCCTGATCTCATTTCATCTAACGGTGGAGCAAGACCACATTTTCTGTCCCATATGGAAAAGAATACCAGTGGTAGAGACTATTCCCTGTCCTCACAGCAACTTTAGCCATACAACCCTGCTTGGTGATGCCCAGAGGAACTATGCTAGCAAATGCTAGCACAAAATCTCAGAAGCCTATGGCATACTGATTAACAAAGCTTCTGCCACTTTCAGCTAAAGGGAATTATGCAGAAAAATATCCTTATAATACCTTGAAAATGAGTGATGTCCATTTGCCATTGTGGTTAGCAGCACATTTACTGCAGCACAGCCAAAATGTCCTCTCACAGCAGGACATGTTATTCTGCATTTTTCACTGCTGTGAAGTGTAGGGACTTGCTTCAGTTCTCAGATGTCCCAGGACATCTCTTGTGGACAGCATAACTGTCTCTGATGACAAATGTGTTTGAGAAACAGGTCTTTGATTAACAGTGGTTATTACTGTTTCAGATTAGCAAATCTGGCTTCAAAAAGTGATTTCTTACTTCCAGATTATGATAAAGAGGTTTATCTGTAGAGCATTACCCACTATAAATAGACATCCTTCTGTATCATAGACAACGATGATATGTGGTGTGGCATACCAGAGCTGAAATTCCTTGCATACCAACCATAAGCAGCATTTATCATTCACCTATAATATTTGTGGTGTTAGAGCTATGTGTATTTACCTTGTTGCAACAGACAAATGTATGTGCATGAAGATCTAGAAATAAATTAGCAGTGTCTGGTTACTGGGGCACAAATTTCAACTGTTAGAAATATCCCTACATATGAAAAGGGGTAGAGGAAAGAAAAACCTAGAAATAAACCTGTGCTTCTCTCTGTGTGAGCAGCTTGGGAAAAGCCTGAGCCAGTTTTCCCTTGGGGAGCAGGAAAAATCGGCATAGTTTGTTTGTCCTGTGGAGCAAGTCCACCATAATGGGAGATTTTAACATACCCAACAGCTCCCCCATTTCCCACTGCACCCTCTGAGTGATGTTCCTCCCTTTGCTGACACAGCCCTGTAGTCCCTTTCCCTGGTCAGCAGCAGCAATAAGTGATGTGGCCGGAGCACATTGACCCCATTGAGATCAGAGTATTTTGGGGGGATGGGGTTATTCCTAAGTTCACCCTAGGAGGCACAGACTCTGACTGCTGCTCAGATCTGTTCTGTATGCCATTGCACAGTGCCCCTGGCAGCTCCTGTCTGCAATGATTTGTTTGACTTCCCATACACCAATATTATGTGTTTATTTTGTGGTAATAGTGTGTCTATATTCAGGCATCAGGCCACCCAGAGCTCTGGAGGCTGCCTCGGCAGTGTCCGTCTGATATAGGCTGGCCTCGTCCGAGGTGCACTGGTGATTGTTGCATTGGTGGGAAAGCAAGAGACGTCGAGCTAGCTAATAAGTCTCACTTTTTACAGCATCCGATATCTTGTATCAGTGTTGTTTGAAAGGATATCGCTTTGCGAGACTGATCCAAGGCTGGCATGAAGAATATGCACTCAAATCTCTTTTAGAAAGATTTATAATATTAACCTCAGGCTATTTTTAAGTCACCGTCGATCTTTATAGAAGCAGTGCTGAGATTCATTTGTTTTCCAACTGGCAGAAAGTCTCTCTTACCTTTTGTAAGCTGGTATCGAACAATTTGGCTTTGGGTCAAACTGGTTTAATGAACTGTCTAGGGTTCAAACTTCATGATGCCATTTGCAGATGTTCGATAGTCAGTTTGTTTTAGCAAAAGGAGTTCATTAATATTTGCAGCTAAAAAGCCTTCATAACATTGATGCGCAACTGTCTGCTGTAAATCTTTTAAGTAGCTTAAATCTTCTTTATGTAGAAGCATAAGGTCTGATTCACTCCTTGCTTGCACTACTAGTTTCAAGTGAAATTCCTCCTGTTTTAGTTGTGGGTTTTTGTTTAGGTTTTTGGTTAGTTGGTTGTTTTTTTTTTCCTGGCAGGTCTGAGGCCTACAGATTAAAATCCTTTTTTCTAAACTTTGTTCAAGTGTTTTATGGGCTGTAATGCGCATAAACCCATCTTAATTTTCTATAGATGCAAATGATTCAGCTGCAAGTTTTTTAAGTCCTTACAAACTTAATAGAGACTTACATATTTAAAAAACATTGCAGAGGTTATTTTAATTCTTCTATAGAAAAGTTATCACACTGATAGATTTCTCAGGAGTTATTTTTTCATGACTGATTATAATTACATTTCTTTGTGACATCCATTGGTTTTCTTCAGACTGGACCACCTACACAGGCTTAGGAATAACTTTTCTATCATGGTCATCTTAGGCCATACAAACATATCAAAAGTCATTTTAACAATGAAAAGAAAATATTGCCCTCCTTGTTAATAGCAGGTAAGAAACAAACCAGAAGGGCTTCAACAGTAGCAAGAGAAAATATAGACTAAAAATAGCAGTGGGGGTTAATATTTAAACAGTAAGGGTAAATAAGCAGTTGGATGGATTGACCAGGAGAGTCACAGATGCTCAAGCACTAAAGGTTCTTCTGAACAACTGAGTCAAAAACCTATCAGGAATGGTTTAGATATAGCTGATCCAGCCTTGGGACAGCCTTGTAAAATGGTGTAGTGACTTCTCACGATCTCTTTTCGTCCCAGGCAACTATGAGTGTATAGCTTGAGTGAACTTGTGGAAAAGTCAATAAAATTTAATAAAGAGGAAACAAATCGAGTTCTACTGACAATTTGTCCCTGATTCTCTTTTTAGGGGAAAAAACCCGACAAACAAAAAACAGCACACATTTCTACTCTAAGACCTTTTTCAGTGCAAAAACCTAGCATAAGAGCCTTTACAATTTAAGAGAACAAGGCTTTTCTCTAAGTCTGCCATATCTATTTCTACAGTCTAGACTTTTTTATTGACTTTTTTTTTTCTGACAATGGAAAAAACTTTTGAAGAAATTACCACTCTCTTCCAAAGCTTTTTTTCTTTTTGTATAATGAGTGCGTTCTTTAGTTGTACAGCTAATTAGTGAGTAAATAAGATCCAAGAGAATGAGTGACCAGGATGGCAACGGCTTTTTAAGACATGATCTATGAAAATAAAACCCTTCTAAAGAATGTAAATTTCCAATGTTTGCTTAGATCTAAAAAGAGCTTCACCTTGTTTATTCGAGAAAATGACTTTTTTCTCCATAGTGTCTCTTGGAAATGTGATGTGTTTAGGTAGTGATTTCTATGACCTTAAAATAGCCTTTACTGTCTTGGAACCGCAGGCTACTCAGCACATCTTGACTACTGGCTTGCTCTTTAGACGCTCCAATGATACCACATATGCCCATTCAGCTACTTCTTGCTGAGTTTCTCTTCTTTCCTTTCTTCTTCCCTCTTTTTTTTCCTTTTTTTTTTTTTTTTTTTTTTTGGCTGACTGCAAACACTATATAGTTTAGCTTCCCTACCAAGACTTTGAAATGACTAATTCCTGCAACATATTTCAACACATCCTTAACTGCTAATTGAAGTCTGTGCACAAGGCGGTGAATGGTACGCACCGATGGGAACCTCTCTTGCAATAATGTGCCGAATCTGCTCTTTATCTCATTCATTGCCGATGTCTCGTCTGTTGCAAGTCCAATCAATTTTTGTAGCTTTAAAAGATATGTCCTCTGTTAACTTTCTATATGCCAAAAAAACGACGATGGAAAATTAAGCATTACCTTTGCAGCAGTGAAACTTGATTGCTTCCAGAAGACTCAGGGAAAAAATGTTGTTGACATTTTTTTACTTCCAGTCTCTGCATGGCAATAAGGTATGATGGCTGATTTATCAAAGAGAGTGTTCTCATCAAGCAGGAGAGCGAGAGAGAAAGTTCACGTCGCACAAAATGAGCTGCTAATTTCTTTTCCATTTCACTGACAATATGGTATTGGAGCAGCTGTGATTAGAACAATGGATGTTCCCAAACTGTGCTCCATTTAACTCCTGCAACTCTGCAAGGTCACACAGTGGGAGAAGGAATTAAAGGTCTTTTTTTTTTTTTTTTTTTTTTCTGTCTATTCTCTTTTACTTTCTCTTGGGGTTTTTTTGGGGTGTTTTGTTTGTTTGTTTGTTTGTTTGTTTTTTTCTTTTTCTTGAAGAAAAAGAAGGGGAAGACAGTGTTAATGGAGACTGGGAACTGGTAGAGTTGTCTCCAAACAACTTTTGGATGGCTCAATCAGGAAAACTTGAAGCTGCCCATGTATAAATCTTTATTAAATGAACTAAAGAATCTGGAAACTACACTGAAGCCTGCTGAAGGCAATGAATGTTGTGTTGTTTCTATATATGTGCTTACCTACCGATTTTACCAAAACTTGTATCAGGCCCCCAGTCTAACATTTGGCAATTAAAGAAGAATTACTTAGTTCTGCGGATACATTTATAGGATTTGGGACACTGCAGTTCAGTTTCTTCTTTTCCCGCATATTCTGAAATGTCTTTGCTATTGCCTCAGTTTCTCAGCTTTCAGCAGGGTTACAACATTTCCCTTCTTCAGATTATGTGGAATTTAAAATAACAAAGAATCTGTGGTATTTAGAGAATTAATTGGGCTACATAAGTATTTGTGATAAAGCTCTTTATAGAGCCATTCTTCTGCTACAGCTAACCCAACAGACAGGTCATAAATATTCTGCCTCTTGATTTTGCTCCCTTCACTGCAGCCTGCTATCATTTCACTTTCAGGACTTGATACTTTCCCTTCAATGCTGACTTTATGTCACTATTGTCTTGGGTAGAAATACACATCTTTTACTCTGGTGGAGTAAAAGAAGGAATGATTTTCTCATCCTGTCTGTGCTTAGTACTTTAGAGGGTTTTTTGCTATTACAGTTGCATTAATCCATGCAAGACGAAAAATGTATTCCAAATGATTTATCATGCACTGTCTATATCTGCACATAAACTGCATTCCAAAAAAACACTTCTTAGCAATTAGCAATGGACAGTGGAGCTTCTACAATCATTATGTTGTACTACAATCTAGACAGCACGAATGTCAGACTCCTTCAGGATATGTATTTAATTTTCATCAATTTTGACGGATTCCTCAACTGCTTTCTGATCTGCATCATGTAAGCTTGGATCTCAATTAACATTGGTTTGGGGCAGTTTGGTTCTAGGGCTGCAGAGATATTGATCTATCATTCTCCAGGTCTCTCACTGTATGAGTAGTGTTTGCAATTCTGAAAAGTAGCTGCCAAGTCAATGTCATCATACAACATTTTTAAAGCCTAGCACAAGCCTCAGTGCCATTTAAAAATAAGCAGAGAAAGGATTGTTTCATTAAAAGTAATTAAAAGGGACTGCTGGTGTTTTTATCTGTATATCAGTCCCTAAGATGACTGTCACTTGTGCAGATATACAAATGACAATTATTAATGGGCAGGTAAGTTATGTTTAAGCTGAGGAGTATTTCATCAATAAGACTTTTTTTCTCCTTCTTTTTTTTTTTTTTTTCTTTTTTCAGTTTTGAGAAAGAATTACTTTATTTTCTGAATTGTATAGGACTCTTCAGCTGGCACAGAATTGTTTTGTACTATTTCCTGAACAGTCCATAAACCTTTAGCAAAGTAGCAAAGATTATACCTTTGGAAAAACAGGAGTTGACATGGTTGTTCACGTTGGTCTGTTAAACAAGTCCTACACGTTTATTAATCAAGTCCCTAGGCTGGGACTAGATGTACATAGAATTTTTCTGGAATGCATTTAATTCACAAGTGACAGGTCCTTTTTCATATACGTTACTTCGTCCTTTACTAACTTTTATTATAATTTTTATTCTTGGTCATCTCTAGGTGCAAAGATTTGACAGGTAGAGTCTGAGGAACAGAGTTCCTCCTAAAGAGCAAGTTACTGCAGAGGAAAACACTACTGCTTCCCAAATATGATCACATCGATTCTGTGTGCTCCTGATGTGGAAGAAAGGAGTTCTTTCCCCTTTCCACTCTTCTGTATTCTTGCCTAAAGGCAGATTCAATTTATTTCCATATGATCACAATTAATACATATCTGTTCTTTTCTCAAACCAAGAGAGTTCTGCAACCTTCTGACTATATGTGTGGATCTTATTCAGTAAGTGTCATGGAACAACAGAACCCTTCTTTTCTGTCTTGATGCAGATATTCAGGTCTCCAACAAAGACTAATAAAAATTGTTGCGTACCATTTATCTGTGAAATTATTAAGAGTAGCAAAACTTGAAAAAGTAGTTTTCTTAGTTCTCGGTTTTCTCTCAGATTTACCTGCAACTCTTCTAGGGAGAAAATATCACTTATTAAAACTGAATAGGGAGCATTGACACTGGAGTATGACTGCCATCCCCTGGCCTTTGGCAAGCGTTGAGATGCACTTTGTATTTTCCTCTGGATGTGTTTTTGTTATCTGTTAAGTATTTTAACACCACTTTTTGGGTCAAGCAACAGAGAGGCACTTCGTTTTATCTAAATTCCTAGGGTTAGCCAGTACGGCACAATTTCCCACACAAGTTGGAGCCCACGACTTCTGCACTGATTTTTAGAATTTGTAATCTGAAGTAAATCCCAAAGCTTCCAGTGTTAGAAACTTCCTTGTTTAAAATAAAAGAAACATTGGATGTGTAAAGTGAAAGGCTGTCAATAATCTCAAACTTCTGCAGGATCATTTGGTCCCAGCATACCCAGCTTGAGCTTCTAAGTCACTCATTGAGGTCGTTTTTAAAAACAACCTACTTTTCTGTAGCCTCGTTTTGTTGTTAACTTTTGCAATGGCCCTGAGTAGACCACGTCATTTAAACGGGGGAAAAAAAATGATGAAAGGCTAGAACTGTAAAAGGAACAAATCAAGGGCAAAGCCAGAATTCGGATTTTAATGAAGCAAGCAACATTTTACAAAGGCAAACTTACCCCGAGTCCTTCACAAACCTGCTTCAAACATGCATTTAATGCCCTCTTTAATATGATTACTTTTATATTGAAGTTAAACAGTCAGGGCTCTGTTGTGCTGTCACACAGTATGTTACTCAGTTTTCATATTCTTTATAAGCCCTGGGTAAGCTGCATGGCTCTGCCATGCATGTCCCTAAGCAAACATATAATTTAGGAGCTGTCTGGTTGTGTGAGTGTTTCTTGGTTGTTTATTTTCGTATATGCATGTACTCCATATTTATTCTTTTCCGGGCTTAGGAACAAGCAGTTTTGAAAAAGACCGCTTCCTCATAAACACTATTTTAATAACAAATGCTTTAATGTAGAAGAAATGATCCTTGCTGTATTTGAATCTTCACTATGTCAAGAGGAATTTGAGGTACTTTGGCAGGACAGAGGCTCTGGAGTTTCCCCCGTACAGATAAATGGTTCTTTTGGTGTTAAGTATCCCATCATAGATCCATCATTAGAGTCAAAAGACAATTGTTCAGCGCCCATCAAAAGGGTGTTTAGGAAATGACATAATAGAAATCTCCTCCTCTCTCTCCCTCCACGCATTTTCAGTTTTTCTAGAGTTATTTACATGAGTGTATATGAAAGTGGGTGTACATGAAAAACAGAAAAACAGAGAGAGGGAGGAAGAAAGACTATGTACACGAGAATTCAGAGAGAAAGCATGCATTAGGTGTCAAAGACTTTCTAAGAGAAAGAAATCTGCTTCCAAAATTGGCAACATTTGTGGCTTGAGTAAGGTGTAAGGAGAAAGGGGAAGATTTTTCACCTGATCCTGGGTCTAGAGGACTAAGTGTGCATACAGTGTATGTGTTAGGATAAGGAGTACCGAGCAGTATTTGAGTGCGTGCTGGAGATTTTCACCAAGCACGCTTGTCCACTGAGATGAAAAAGAGGCTCAGCCTTCCAGATACAGCAGTTCCACATTTTCAGCAAGACCGAAAAGGGTTCTGAATCATTGGATTTGTCTTTCCCTCCAGAACAGAAATCATTTCCTTCCAGTCATGAGGGAGACCAATTTATTGTTATATATGAGCCACGAGCTATGTCACAGAGAAGTAAAAAAATTTCCTCAAAGCAGCAAAACAAGTTAGTAGCAAAAAAACCAGACTACCAGAACCATTTTTCATAGCCCCCTTACCAATGTCATCTCAATTTTGTGTTAAAACTAGTGCTTTAAGCCCTATAGGACTCAGCTTTCTTACATATCAATTCATTGCTACTGACTTCACCAGTTCTAAGCCTAAGGAAATCTACAGTCCAGATAGAAAGTGCTTCTTCCAAACTGCTCCCATCAACTGTATCCCTCAGAAAAACCTTCTATCAGCCAACTTAGTGCTGAGTCTTAAGGTTGCTGAAGATGCTGCTCATTTTAATTTCAGATCTTCAGTCTGAACAGGATATTCAAGGTTATGAAACTTCATTGCATAAGCAGAACTCAGAAATTACACAGTGTTGCTCCTTTATGACATTTATTTAGAGATTCTCAAGAACATTACACTTTTTTCTGTATCAGTTCACAGATGAAAACTGACTGTTGTGGTCCTGCTGGGGAACTAAATCCCTATGCCTCAGTTTTACTGGAAATTGTTAAATATTTTATAGGACTTCCTATTGTCTCATGAATGTGTTTTAGGATACCTGGAATGCTTGATTTTGTCACCCAATCCATGTATAATTTTTAGTCTTTACAAAAAGGGTTTTGGCTAGTTGAGGTTGTTGAGAGATTTATGAATAAAAATTACATTTGCAGTGGATAATATAATTTCTACAAAACTGAAATCTACCTGTAAATGCCATGATTTTTAGTCTCACCAGAATATTGTCAGGTTCTTTCCACATCTCACTGCACAGCCTGCCTGAAGGTTGTTCAGTAATAGGTGGTTTGATTTCACATATAGATTCATATATACCATTTATAGATGACACTTGTCTTTTGGCCAAAACCCAGTATTTAGGGATCGGTTTCTACATGATACTAAGAAAATCTTCTCAGTGTCAATATCCACAATTTTTCCCTTATCTCTCCTAGGTATCTCTTCACCACCAGACTTGCCACAATAAACTTGGGGTTAAATTCAGTCAAATTTAAATTTTAAGATGGAATTTGAGCCTAATTTTAACAGTGTTGAGTGGGGAGGGTTAGGGAATAATTCACCCTATTAAAAATAACCACCAAAATCAACTGGGTTAACTTTGCTTCTGAAGAAGCTCATCTTTGTGTTCTGTATAAGAACAGTATAGATCATTAGTTTTGACTAGAAAACGACTTTCAGACGGCTAAACTTAAGTGAGATAAAAAGCAATCTTAGTAGCAATCCGCATGAAAACTTGAAGACCTCAGTCTGCCCCTCTTCAAGTTTTTCCAAAACCCTAAATAAGAAAGAAAATTTCAGAACATACCTTAAGCTCCCTTCCTCCCAACAGCAGTGGCCCAGATGACAGGAATCAAAGCTAGCAGTATTGTAAGGGTAGGTGAAACAGGGGAGAGCTACCCCAGAATAATGCTGGCCATTAACAGAGCATATTAACAGCTACACCACAGTATCAAAATGAGCAGGTTGGGGCACCCGAGGATATCACAGAACTCAGAAGACCACATTTCTGCAGTGAAATATTTGCAGCACCTTACTAACTGGTCTGAGACAGGGCTAGCTCTATATAATCCAGGCTCAAAAGTGTTCCCTTCCCCATCAAGCCTTACACACTGTATTAGCTGCATTATTAGAGTTTTTGCTACCCTGTGATATTTGTGGTATACATCACAGTTGGAGGCAGAACAGGATTTTGAAGGGACTGTTGATTTCCTCTGCTATACAAAAACAACAAAGGAAAAGAATCCTAACCAAACAAAAAGAGTTCACATATGCAGATCACTTCTCAAGTCTGTCTATGGCAACATGCATAGATATGAAAATACATATTCTATATATTTATATCTATATATCTGCACCTTTGTATATATAGAGATAGACATTCACGTGCTTTTCTTTTCTTGATAACTTTTTCATTTTATTTGGAACTCTTGGCAGCAGGTGACTGAAAATGGTTTTGTGTCTAAAAGCCAAAGAAAAGTTTAAATGACCTTAGAGGGCTAAGTTGTGTACTTGTAAGACCTCTCGTATGATCTCTAGAATTGTTGTTGACAGATAGAGCCTGATTGACTGAAAATCAATGTGATCAGATGTTTTTATGGATTATAGTGGCCTCAGCTAATTACACAAGATTGTCTTTCTAGATCCAAGAGGTTTCAAAGCAAACTCCAGGCAGATGCATGCAGGATTAATCTGCAGACTTGACAGTTTTTCCTAATTATCTTTTATAACAGCAGAAACTGGATCATCTCTGAAGTACTAGAACAAATAAGTCCTGTATTACTATCCCATACGCACAGCCTCCTTTATTGTCTATATATTTGCCTTCAAGCATTTGTTTTAGTGGTTATAAACACATCTGCATTTTACTTGGACTTTCTAGTTTTCTTAAAGTCAGAATCTGCCTCCCTCGGTCTTTTCTTACTGTGGGAACTAATGCCTGATCAAACTGTGGGATTTGTTCTTATCATTTATGTTTGTATCGCTCTCAGACAAAAAAAAAAAAAAAAAAAAAAAAAAAGAAAGGGAAGGACCTGAAAACACACTTCTAGTAGACTCTAAAAATGGGGAGATGAGGCTGTTTTATTTCATTTAAATGACATTATTAATCTAAAAACATCTTCTCATTTAAACAAATCAGATATGTAAAATATGAAATAATTTCTTTTCAGATTAAATGATATTTCCTGTTGCCCCTCAGGGTTTGTTTTTCAATATTATTATTTCTGGGTTTTTTTTGACTGTAACAAACTTTCCCTGTGGTTTGCAGAGCAGCTCTGCTTGTGACTATATCTAGGTCTACAAGAGGCATACTGTATCAGCACTAACTTTTTACCATGGTCCTACTTTGGACAAAGAAGAATCTAATCTTTGCAAAGTTATTCATGACAATTCAGAAAAGAATTTTGGCTGCATTATCATTATTTGCATGTTTAGGGCATTTTCCTGTGATATAAGAGCTCAAGGCATAAGTCCCTGCTTTGAAGCTCTTTTTCCCTCACCCTGAGAACACTTTTCTTGGAAGGCATTACCTTAAAATCAGTGTTTCCACAAAAGGATTTTAATTTCCATAATCCCATCTTCCCTTGGAAGGAAGCCTTGATGGAAAAACACCAGATACTCCTTGGGAAAATTCCCTGTCAGCTTTACCAATTTTGGCTTTACCTTCGTTTCTCCAGCTCAAGAACAGGGATGTGGATAAGATCTTCATTTGAAAGACGCCATTCTGAGAGTAAAGAAACCCAAGAGGCTTTGAATCAAGTGGGTTTATGAGGCTGAATTAATTAATACTTCTAAAGTTCTTTGAAATCCTGAGTCAGAGGAGATATTGAGATGCAAATTTCTGGAGCTGTAAGATTTCTCTCCTTCCAGTCAGTGTAAAAGAACATGCTGAAACACTCATTGCTTTGGTCACCATGGTGTGGTAACTCATAATGTGCACAACAACTTCATTGGAAAATTGTCCCAGACTCCAGAAAAAAATATGTCTTTACACTAAACTCCTTACTTTTTCCGAAAAGCTACATTTTTATTTTTTTCAGTTGTGTCACATTCGTTCTTTCTGGACCCTTTTGGAAAATACTACAAGCTCACTTCCCCAGTTGATGTTTAGTGAATTATTTTACTATCCCTGCAAGATTTTTCCACCTTCTCTGCAACAAGGAAGAGAGAGTGATAAAGAAGTGTAATAGATGCATCATAACTGAATGAAAATGATGACTCAATTTCAGAATAGTCAGTATGGCTAGACTACATTGTAAATGTAGGCCATCATGACTAAACAGCTATTTTTTAATTGACTGGGCACTTGCCCACTGTAAATGGCCTTCCTGTTACCTTTAGAAAGGGAGAAATCAATTAATTCCCATTCCTTCCTTTAATGGACCAAATATAGCATATTTTTTTTTCCACGAACATGGTGGCTGTGCACACATTGCCTGTCACACCTTGTGACAGTGTGTCAATGTTGGTGTCACGTGACTTGGTGCGTTTTAGCATCAGATACTGCAAGGGACTATGGTATGACCAGGGTGCTCAAAATTCACCTTGATGGAGAATGACCTGGGCACAGAGCACATCAGCAGACAGATGAACACACTAAGAACAGTCTGTGGGGTTGTCTGTAAGTCAGGCTCCAGCTCTTATCTTGTCTAATAGAGGAGACGCAGCTTTTGAAGGTGCAGCACATTCAGCCCTTAGGAACAGCATGACAGGTGGAAGATAATGTTTATTTGAAAGAGTGATGCTTCTTTGGAGGTTGGTGCAAGTGTTTGGAAAGACACCAAGAAAAAAGGTGGTTTGGTGTTGTGCTTCCTTCTGATTGGCAGCACAAATAACACACACAGCATGGTCAGTGAGATGGATCAAAATCAGATCCCTGATGGATCCCTGAACCTCCTGCCAGAACAAGAACTGTCTCTGTCACAGGGGATCAGGGTCAAACCAGGAACTGTCATGTGTTAGACACTGCAAAGGAGGGACACAGTCCTTCCACAGGTTGCACCATCACCAGATCACACTTTCCTTGTCATGCCTGTCTTCCATCTTGGATCTTCAGTGACTTATTCACATTCACCTTTGACTTCTGATGACACTACTTACAATTCATGTCTTCCCCCCTTGCTTCCTCCCTGACCATGTATGGAGGGTGGGGTAGGAGTGGGTTGTGTGCAGGTATAAACTGGAGTACCTGCCAGTACTTTAAAGGAATTTAGAGCAGCTACAGACCAGGTCCTCTATACTTTATCCCTGATTTATCATTTTTACAACATTTCACTGTGAGAGTTTATGGCAATTTATGTCATTACACAAATTATACAAATTGCCATTAACTGATGTAATGTACTATAAAGAATTGGAAGCATGAAGAAAAAAATTATTTGAATTTTTCTTCTGCATGTTTGCATTGCTTTATAGCTTAATTTATCAATTCAGTTAATTGAAATTTATATCATTAGAAGAAAATGCACTGAGGTGCTTTCTTTCCTCTTCTTTTTGTCTGGTTTTTAAATTATCGTTTCTTCTTTTTTTTTTTTTTTTTTACTTCCATCGGGCCATAATTGCTGAACCTTTTCTCTGTCAAAGGAGATAAGGTGAAAATGACAACCATCATTTCTATCTCTTTCCCCAGAGACTGAACATATCACCTCTGTGTTAAATTTACCTCCACACATCTTTGCTTTAGGCTTGTGAGTTAATCCCAAACAGTCCCTTTAATTCTGAAATCATAACATATTTTTGGAAGAGGGATAAGCAGCCTATTTTAGTGGCTTAATCTCCACCTGATTTTAGAGACCTTTCATTCTCCAAACACAAATTATCATCTGTCACTGAACGGTTCATGCCAAATCTACCCCTCCAGTTATTAATAGTAAAATTACAGGACTACATTAATTCTTCATCACAGAGGAATCCTGATCGTTACTCAGGTTCTTTTTGTGATGTATGCTGCAAAATTACAGACTAAAAGTCTGTCCTTCCCACAAGAGTTGCAAAATTGTATGAGAGAAGAGGCAATTTACACCCATCTATAGACAATGGCTGAATAAAGAAAGACAACAATGTTGATACAAAAGACGGGGTCACAGCATACTCCCTGTGACTTTCCCATTATTTTCGTTTGGAAGGTTGCAGGAAAGGTAAATTGGAGACATGCGAAGGAATTTGGTTTTCCTCTTTCATATGTGACCTGATCTCATGCTGAATGAGTGTGTGAGCCTGAGTGAAGAAAAGGAAAAAATAAAAATACCAGCATCACAATCGAACTTAGGAAGTTCGACATGGCCTCAAGACTAGTCTGAAGTTATCCCAGTACTGACAGACTTACTTGCTCTTTTTTTAGTTAAAGAGAAGCTAGAACTGGGACATATAGCTTGAGATCCAGAAGGCTATCAAGACTTTGAAATTTTTGCAAAATCTCCTTATATACGGAGTTGTGCAGTATGTAGAAGTGACAGCCTAATTCATAGATAGGGCATGAACATTTTCCCTATGCCTGATTGCAATGGATTTAGCCATATAGAGCATTCATGCATTTGTTCGAGATGTATTGCCTCTTTAAATCACTTTGGACTGTTTGTTTCAAAGGCTGCCTTTCATGGTCATTAAGTACAAAATATCAATGTACAAAGGCCAAAAGGTCCTTTCCACCTTTGCACAAACAAAAATACCTCAGCATTGGCTGAATACTGTAAGCTTATCTTCTAATTATGAGATTGACCAAGGTTGTTTCTCAGTGCAGTGTTGTTTTCTCTCCTGTTGATCTCATGCTTGTGCTACAGTTTCCCTAGGGCAGATCTTCCCTAGGATCTTCTTTAAAATTGTCCGCATCGCTGGGCTAATGAGCAGGATTCTTGGCTACCTCTCCGTGGTCCTACGTGCCATTCTGCATATGTCTTATCCTTGGCAGGAGGAAGAGAACTGAACATGGATCTCCTCTGTTTCAGATGAGTACTCTGACCAAAACAATGCGAGAAGAAACTGCCTCTCCATATTTCTAGATAAAGTAACTGTGGTTGCAGTGCTTGGGCGGTGAACTTAGTGTTGTTGATACTTTTGACTTATGGAATAATCATCCTTGAGGACTGAAACACTTTTAGGTGAAAGAGCAACCAGTTGTTGAATCCCAAACGTCCAGAAATAGAGAAAGGCCCAGGGATTCAGTTTAGCCGTGACTCTGGTGCATTTGTAGGATAAGTACAAAACAAACATATATTTTTTAGTTGTTAAAAGTTATGAGCTTGTAGATAACTACACTGCAATTTATTTCAACTAATTTTAGCTGTCCAGAAGTTGCTATCCACTTTACAAAGTTATGTGTACAGACTCTTAAATTCACTGGGGAGCTACAGATAATTATTTATACATTTTAGATTATTATCTTTTCCTGGCTTATGTTCTTCATTTTTAGATATGTAAAATTATGGAAACGTATTACATTCTAAATGCACATATGCAAAAGTAAGGTTTTAAGTATTAGCTGGTAAAATCATGTTCCAAAATTACGCCTACTGAGAAACTGAAGTGTTGATTTGGTTTGCTTCTTATCCTCTAATATTTCATGTCCAGTTCTTAATAAAATCACTGAGAGCCAGGAATCCAAATACAATTTCCTAGGTTTTCAGGACTTTTATTTTTTTATTATACACCCCTCAAAAAACTCAGATAACTTAGTGATTGTTATTCTAGGGTCCATACAAACCAATAACCGGCTATTGCTCTACAGAAATGAGTGAATTAGCTGTAGAGTACTTGGCCCCAAACACCTGAGGAACTGAAAAATATTTGGGGAGGAAAATGGAAAGAAAAATATGATATTAACTGACATTCAAAATCAGTAAAGTATAAACATATGTTTTCTTCTATCCTGCTTGTTTTATTAAATTTCGATTTCTGTTCAGCTGACTACAAAGAGCAGTCTAAGTACAGTGTAAACTTCATCAAAACAGTAAAAGTTATGGAGCAGTGAACAAAAAGGCAAAAGTTAGGGCAAATGTTTAACTGCAAATGCAAAATCTTTTCCTCAAAGGATAAGTAAATTTGATGCAACTGCTTTTTTCACTGATTTTACTTCACTGCACTTAAATGTGCACCTAAAATTCATCCATTGAAAATTTAGCCCATATGCACCACAATCAAAAAAATCTCTAGGGAAACGTGATGACTTTCTAGGGAGCAGCAAAAAAAGGGGAAAAACAGCTACTCCTTCTTCCAAATAAAAAAGACAAACTTCAGCGAAAAAATAAGGAGGAAAACCAAATAGCTCATAACAAATGTCTTATCAAAAATAAAACAGTCCTGTAAAATGAGGTAAACACTGTTATGTCATTAGAGCAGACATCAGCAAAATATTTTGAATACACTGCACACTCATAAAGATAATATAATTTTCCATTAAAAGTTTTTATTTCCCCATTGTTTTTGAACAAGCTTACTAGCTATATTTTCAATTTCTACAGGGTTAACTTTCACAGCAGAGGGAAATGATGTCATCCATACAGCCAGTCACTGTGACAAGTTATCATGAACTCAGACTAGAAAGTGGACAAGTAGTCATTTATGTTATCTATGGGAGGAGGGCAAGTAATGTGGAAATAATTAAATTAAAATTGGGATTTCCCATTAGCAAATTTTTTCCTGATAGTAGATTAAGCAGAAACAATCTGTACTTTATTTTTTAACCCTAAAATGACCTATCTTTGAGGACTTGCCTGTAAAATAAACCAAGAATGTATGAGGAAAAGAATGCAGAACATCCCTTGGATAAAAGGAGACGATGAAGAATACAAATTAGAACAAAGCAGGAGATGCAATGGGGAAAATACAACTCTCTTTTATTATTTCTATATTAATCTTTTTCTGTTTTGGAGACTTCCTTGAGGGACTAAGGAGGCCTGGGAGCAACTAGCTGAGTTTTCCCAGTAACTTGCAGCAGTTGGAACCGAACCTATGTTTTCAGGTCCAGCAGCTGCTCTTCTCTTTCCAAATTAACACAGCTGTTTGGGAGGTTGTAATAAGTCAAATGAAGGGGGTAAAATAGAATGTATGGACAGAGGAGGAGAATGAAAACACATGCAGTAAATTCTGTCTTTAAACCTTTATTGAAAGTTGGAAGACATTAGCCTGGAGGAGAAAGGCAGGGAGGCATATCGGCTCTCCTGGCACCAATGAGTATATTTTCCTTGATATATAAGACCCAATACATGCAGCCCTTGGATTCTTCGCTGATATTGCCAAACAATGTTTTTGTTAGTAGCAATCTTGTAAGTAGTGAAGACAATAGAACTAAGGCATTTCAGGACATCTTATGGAGTCCCATGATAATGCAGCTTCAGCATTGCTATTCTTATTGACTAGCCATGAATTTGAAGCTGGTGCCCTGGAGGTGAAAAGCACATGTGCTCAGTATAAATTTCTTGAATGTGACTGGTAAAACAGCATATGTCATAACAGTATGATGCTGAGTTCTAGATCTGAGCAAAAGAGTTCATTACAAATTTGAGAAAGTGCTTGCATTCATGTGGGCTGCCACACAACAGACAAAGCTGAAGCATCTTCATGAATGAGCGCGTCCCATGGGCTTGTCGCCCCCAGCCTACTATCTCCAGAACTGAGTGTGGGATAGGTAACCTGCTGAAATAAAACCATTTGAGAACCAGGAAAACAGAGAAGTGGATTTCATAATGCCAGTGCACCAATTCAGCCAGTCTGGCTACCATCCTTTCATCCTGACACCTGTGTCTAGTAGCCCATAAGCAAATGAAAGGTCCAAGGCACAAGAGTATCTCAGTAATCTATTCACTATCAATTAATCAATCATTTAATACTTAAAAGTACTTGCAAATTTTTTTTCAGTTTTCTTTGTTAGATACTTACTGAAGTCTTTCCCCACTTTTTTTTTTTTTTTTTTTTTTTTTTAATTTGTTTAGTTACTGCTTCTAAAGTTGTTCATACAGGTGAAGGACTAGATATCCAGGCCAGGCCTAAGCATTCTTGGGGTTGGCCAAAGGCAGCTTCTGTTAATCTCCCATTCACCTTTATGCACAAAAGCACAGTTAGGGGTATGTTTTTGGGTTTTTTACTCTTTGTAAGTCTGATGGAACTTTTGAAACAGTGATTTAAAAGACCAGCTTTCTCTCTCTTTCTTCTTTGTTTGTATATATACTGATATCAATCTTTCTATTTGTGGCAGAAAAATATTGGACAATTCTGACATGTCTGGGTTTCATCTCTGTCAGCAATACTCTGACGGTAGC
The DNA here is from genome assembly GCF_034619465.1 of Leptosomus discolor. Classification (NCBI taxonomy): domain Eukaryota; kingdom Metazoa; phylum Chordata; class Aves; order Leptosomiformes; family Leptosomidae; genus Leptosomus; species Leptosomus discolor. Next base: position 87,212,204 of record NC_141419.1, read on the forward strand.
CTTTTCAGCTTCACTTCACTTGAGGTTAACCCATCCTTCAAATTAAATACTCTGAGCCTAATTTAGCTCTATGGGGGATTCAGAATGATTCACTTGACACCATCATCATCTTTCTACCCTCAAACTAGAAAATGAAACCTGAAAGAAAGTCAAGTCTTAATAATATTGTTCACTGTCACTTATTCTGAGTGAATCCCTTTCTTCCTAAAGGTTCTGGATGATGGGTATTTGCAGCTCTATCAGAAAGGCAGTGATTCTGAGCATTTTTGGAACAAAGGAATGGTTCTGATTCAGGGCCCTACCCAACATGTCAGCATCACAAAGAGATGTTCTTGAAGCAGGCTGAGTCCTCAGTCAGCTCAGCTTCCACCGTCTGCCTCTTACATCCTGTGACACGGCTGCAAAAGTGAGGGTATCAATGGCCCCAGCCAGAGTAAGACCAGATTGCCCTCCACCCCTGCTTTCAAACAGTGTCTGAAGAAGTCTCAGTTCACTTCTCATTTAATTCATAACTTAATTATTGGATGCTGTAAAGTGGCAAACACTATTACTTTTCTTCCTCTTTTCATCCATCTCTCTTTTCAAATAGAAAGTGCTGGAGAAGTGAAGACTATACCTTGCCATACAGAGGTCCTGTGCAAGGCATTGAGTTTGGTGAACATGATTTGGTGAACAGTGTCTAACTGGGATAAAAACAGCAGTAGAACAGTTTTTCAAACGGGCAGGCTCAGTTTAGGTCAATGAGAATATTCAACTTAGGGAGTGCTGCTCTCAGTAGCATGTGGTTGACCAAACAGGCTCTAAATGAGCAATTAAAGCAGAAGTTGGGTATGTACAACTAGTTTTCCCTACAGTTCCACATCTGCAATATCACACACCTCATTTCCTGGGTGCTTACATGAAGTAAACCTGTGAACTAGGAGAGTTTAGACCTAAGGGCCATCTCTAGGCTTGTATGAAGCAAGTGTCCTGTAAAAAATATGTACATAGAGCAAAAAAAAAAGACATATATATGTGATATTATTTGCAATGGGATAATAATAGGGAACATCAAGGTAAGTTTGGGATATGGAGAGACATCAGCTCAGGTTTTCTGAGGCTTGCCACACAACCTTACCATTGTCTTAACACATTTAATTATTAACATCTCTGTGGTGATGAATCAAAAGTGCTGCATTTGACTGGCACAGGATGGTAAGTGCTTTGAAAGTCATTATCCTAAACACAAAAAGATTTTGAATAATCCTTCAAAATGTCAAGGAACACATCACATCAGCAATTGTTAAATATTTCTTCTGAGGAAGAAGTTAATTTAAAGCACTTTTGGTGTTTAATGCCACTCACTACAGCAGCTGAAAATTAACCCTCTGCATTTCCCTCCCCCAGATCTTAGTAGCCTCAGTATAATGTTCTAGGGTGGTAGGTCATTTTCAATGCATCTTATTAAAAAGAAATCAAGGGCAGCTTTAGGAAGCTTGAAGGATGAAAAGCTCTATGAAACTTCTAAATCGATCCATGGGAAGTAAGGAACTGGGGATATCTTCTTGTCAAATCTATCTATAAAATGGGCCCATTAAAATTCTCCTTTTATTGCAGAAGATTTTCCTCCCTGCTGAGTGAATCTCACTGAGGAAATATCAAGCTCCTGGGCAGGATATTGCCTCCTTATTGTGGGAGGGATAAAAATTTGTTTGGCAAATTTTGTAGTAATTCAGCCCCTTGCTAGATCAGTGGGAATGTGGAGAATGTGTGACGAGAGTCTAATAAACCTGTAGACGTATGTATCTGTTGTTGTTTAAAGAAGAAACCGTATGAATTTTTACGATCCACACCAACATGGCTGGGAAGATGTGAGTTGACTGTAAGACCAAAAAAATTTTTTAAAAACCACCTGTATAGCCATGATTTACAAAATTTACTTCCTTCCTTCAATGTGTTAGCTGATATTCATTCCGCGTTAAAATTGATGGAAATTTTGCAGTCTTGGGAATGAGATTAGTCCTCAGGACAAGATGCAGGGGGATACTTGTCTGGGCATTGCTGAGGGTTTGCCTTATCTAGGGAAATGATCACTTTTGTAAACATGATGCCAAATGTTCAATCAGAAATGTGAATCTCTGGGATTTCCAGAGATATAAAAGTAATCATTAGCATAAGTACTTCTTGTCTATGTTTTTATACATCATTTGTTTCAAAATACCTTTTTATTTTTCCTTCTAGTTATCTAATTTCTTCACACCAAGACTTACCAATCCCCAAAATGTTTGAAGACACTGTCAACAGCAGAAGTTCAACATTGTTGTGATGCCTGAAACTTCTCCTCACTCTAAGTGGTTACAGACATAAGAAAAGAAAAAAAAAAATAGGCAGGAAAATGTTCTCCATTTTCAAGAAAATGTTCTGTCCACAAATCTTGAGAGCGAGCCACTTGCTGAAGCCAGATATAATTAACAAAGAGTGAAGTTCCGTAAACATAATGAGATCCATTTTGACTTAAATGCCAGAACAATATTCAGAAATCTTAAATCTCTTTGCGTGACTAAAATCTGATTAGAAGTCTTCGCTTTCTAGTGAAATTACTAGTTCATCCTCAGTCTTGTTGAGTTCTTAGAGTGGCCAGAAGCTGTTGACTGGAGCAAATCACCTCTGATAGCCACCAAAGAAAAACCCGAACAAAGAAACAAGAAAGCTCAGTTAGGCTGTCTGGTCCTGTAGGCATGCAGAGGCAGTTTTAAGACGTTTTATTTATGAGAAATAGAAGTGCTTGACAAGTGCCTTTGAAGTCTCTGAGCAACTTGGTATCTGAGAGAAATCATCCACCAGTCAGCAAAACTGGGTGAGTCTCAGGTAGATCCTCTTGTTAAGAGCCCTCCCTGTTATGAGTCAGGACATGCAAAATAAATCTGGATCTGCTTAGTGCTATTCTCTGCTCTCAGCATATCAAAGTTAATGAGCTGAGTGTAAGACTTTCACACCCTCTATCCCAGTCAGGCTGCAGGACTTGCATTGGCTGTATTTTCAGGATGACACCAATATGCCTGTCTCGCCTTGGGACATGACAGGCCAGTCGTGGCTGCTCTGTGGCCTGGTAGCAGCCTGAGTAAGGGATGGACAACATCATGATGTGTCAGAAAGGGAAAGTACCAAAAGTCTGTGTGAGGCCAGCCTGTGACATGGTGAAGCATGCCAACCTGATGTGTTAAGATCTCAGAGTCTAAAGGGCTGTGAATGACCCTTGGACCAGACTCACAGCTGTAGACGTCCAAGACTGTCCCATCATAAGCATAGGTAGAATGCATCTCTGGGTCTCCATACTGGGTTTTCTGTAAAGGATAAGCAATATTTTTCCTGTTCCAACGACTCTCGGTTTAGATGAAGGAAACCCTGAAACCAGACAGAATAGAAGTAAGTCTCTGAGAAAGAACAGTGTGCACCTTCAGTGATAAACTGTGCTGAATTCTGCTTCACAAAATTATGTTGGGTGTAGAAGCTAGGAAATGCAGAGAAAAAGACAAAGATGACTGTTATTACTAGAAAAAATAAATTTCATTCAGCTATTAGTAGGCTTTTACCCCACCTGACAGGACATAAGAAGGGAAGCATATCTCAAGTTAGGAAAGTATTTCATAAAAAATCTTTTACGATTTTATAAAAATGTCGATGTAAAATATATATAAAATGTTAAAATATGCAGTGCAAAGCACCAAAGATTTATATTTGTGGGAGTTCCACCAGTGTCCTCATTATCAATTTATTTAGCTTTTAAGTTGTTTTCAGAGATACAAAAATGTTGCTTACACATGTTTAGAAGCCTGCAATGACCATTTAATTGAATTAGGTCACAGAATAAGCAAGTGAACAATTAAAAAAACCACAAACATTAATCTAAGGAATCCTAATTCTAGGCCTAATATTCTTAAATTCATCATACTATAGTATCAGAGAATAAACAAGCTGACACTCTACAGAAAACAAAAGAGTGAAACAACATATAAAATTTATTCATTTTGAGAGATCTTTGCAATGGCAAGGCATTCAGTTGTTGCACATGCAGTTTAGTGACACCCTTTATAATCAGCAAAAGAAAAAGGGAATTAAAAAAATTTGTATTGTTACATTGAATAGTGAAATCCTGCTCAGTTAGGGAAAATAGCAAAGATTCAACTAAATATTCTTGTGGACAAAATAAATGTTTTCCAATTAAGCTGCCAGTGATAAATCTAACCCATACAGAAGAACATACTGAATTTAATTTTCAGATTCTGCAGACTATATGTCATTTTTTGCCCTCCTAGGCACTACGAACTGAACAAGGTGCTCAGACAATTGAGTAGCAGAATTTAAGAAACCTGATCTAGCTGTAATTGTGTGGCTAAAATATTTCCTAGTAGATTCCTTTATCCTATTTGTTACTTTTATTTAGTTATGATGAAAGACTCCAAAAAAGTCTTCTAATGTTAGATGTATGGCACATGCAACAGTAATATTAAATGCCTGAGTAACATTCGTCATGATAATGTGTGTTCTTTCTGCTTAGGAAAAGCATATACGAGTTATACGCAGTTAGTTTTGTATTTGTTCAGTCTTTGGCCTTTCTGACAAGGATAATGGTGAGTGCCAGGGATTATGGACACAGGGAATTGAATTTGGTTATTCTGAGTGAAGCTATCAGTATATTTCATAGATTTGTCCATTTAGAGGTCGGAAGAGGTCAATACAGCTATGTAAATGAAAACTGTATATGACACAAGCCATAGATCTCAACTTTTCTCTGTTGCCTTCAATGACTTCATAGCGTGTTCACGAAGTCACCAAGGAGTCAAACTAGAAGATTGCACTATCTAACTGAGCCATATTTGAATCAGTACAACACCTATTCATTAAGTAAATCTGAAGCAGTCTAAAGGAAACACTGCTACCAGCAAAGCAGAAATAGTTTGCCATGATCTGGTTGTCCCTCCCATCCAGGCATCTCATGCAACTACTTCAGCATTGGTGCAGTCATAGTGGTGCAAAGCAGGCGAATGTGAGAGAAGTGCATATGTGGTACGGTGCTGCTTTGCCAGGAAAAACCTAATCTCACCTGTCATTCACACGGAGGCTGTAATACCCGTGGAAATGCATTGTAGACTTTGCTGCCTTTTATTCTGGAACCATTTAGTGCATTTACATTTTCTGTGAAACTCAATCAACTTTCCAGCTTTTCTTTTTGAACCTTTTCTTTTTCCCATTAGTCTGTTAATAATTGTTGCTTTCCTGGCATCCTTGTTCTGTTGGGTTATTATGCATTCCTCAGCATTGTGAAAAATGAAAAATGGAAAAAAATCACATGCTTTTCAGCTGACTTAACACTGCGTAAAATGCTGAAATTATTAATTGAACATCTTGATTATAAATTAGGTGGAAATAATGTTGAAGAAGCAGCCCCTAGTCATATAGGTTTATTATTAGGGCTATGCACTGAATGATTTGAATTCTGTTCTAGTAGTGGTAAATATAGTTATTACGGAAGAATGTGAGCTCATGGATTTTGGCTGAATGTCAGCGGAATCAAGCAGGATATTTCATCCATAATTTAAAATTACATGTCCTAAAACAATGTCTGTGTTATCTCCTGCTTCCACCCTTGCAAGAATAACGTGGTTATGATCTTACATAAGATAAGGAAATTATTTCAGCTACTGCAGAATAACTAATTGCCAATAATACTGTTGTCAGCTGTCCCTGTGTGCAGCAGCACCCTATTGTGCTCAGCACAGCAGACTCACAACACGGAGTTTTCAGTGCATTTGTATGATGACTGGAGAATTGCAGCTGCTGTGGAAGATTTTATCATTAATGCTGGTGATGCTAGATGACCTTATATAGTTTGTTTGGATGCCAGATTCATTAAGTGGAAAGATATTATCCAGACTTCATGGGTGCAGTTTTTACTCCCCTAGTGTATTTAGCAGGGCCAAGGTTTCATCATGAGAGTCACTCAGTCGGATACCACACAGTTTAGTGTTACCTCATAAGTCATAATTTCTTATCTTCCTGATTTACCTTAGTGTTGCAGATTGTATATATGTTGGACTATTATTTGTGCTTTAGTATATACAACACTGACCTTGGTAGAGTCCCAGGCTCGTCAAGCCATTTAGGCACTAACATAATAGATACATTAAAGAACAGCTACAATTGTTGTTGTCTATCCAGACAGGTTTGGAGCTCAAGATCTGCTGTTTGACAAATGTGCCACCTCACCACTGCTGCAGCATTGCAAGGGAACCCTATTCATCTTAACAAATAACAGAAAAGCAAAGGCAGATCTGATTTGAGGGAACTGAAAGGTCCATCTATGTTTGTTTGGGGGCTCTAGAGGGTTAGGGGAAAGGTTTGCCTCAGAGGTTAGAGCTTTGCTCTGTCCTGGATTGAAGTAAGCTCTTAAATCTGAACGGCTTTTCCTTAAGGCTGGAGAAATCTGACGAGACCTTCATTATTTCAAATTTCAGAATACCCTATTTCTCACTATTTTCTCTCTCTCTTTTTAACTCTAAGCTGTTTCTCCTCCTCAGATAACAAAAAGACACGGTGGCTGGTGGCAATCCTGGGCTGCAGCCTGGTGACCTGTTTTAATTTCCCGGTTATTCTGGTTCATCTGAGCTTTCCAGACTCAGTCCTGTAAGTTGCTTGCTGAGTGCAAGTCACTAGGAAATGAGGTCTTCTTATACTGGTAAACGATACTCTGTACCTCTCAGGATTACTCCTTGTATCCTAGATTCTCCTTCTGACCACAGTGACATGTGGGAAGCCTGAGGAAAGTAGGACTATACCATATTCTTCTGTACAGAAACAGCGTATGGGGACAATAGCCAAGAACATGTATACATGAAAGCAAACAACTTCTACAGTTCCCTCTCCTTTAAGCCCTTCTCTTTATCTGTATGAAGCCAGTAATATCATAACTGCCTAGAGGTCTACACCCAGGTAAGGGAATAAAGGAATATTGTTTCAAGTTGCCTGAAAAAAATTCACAAAAAAATACCAAGCAAAAGATATGCCTGCACAAGGAGCTTTCCTTAGTTGCTGTGTGAAATAGTTTACACAGCTGTGGAAACTGTGTGATTGAGAAGCCTGAGTTTGATGAGCAACGTGGCAAGTCAGAAAGCCCTAACAGATTTCTGCAGTAATTCATAGAATTGTAGAAGGGTTTGGTTTGGAAGGGTCCTATGTAATACTATAACACAAAACTTTTATGATATAATGTGCAATGCTGCTGACAGAAAAAGGACCAAAAGAACATCAGTCCAGATTTGTTATGGAAATCTCACTCACATTGTCTAAGTGGGGATGTCTGGAGTTGTACATTTAAGTGATTCTCTTAGGGAGCACTGGCCCTTGTGTCCCACAATGTCAATCAGATGCTTAGAAATTCGGATGCTGGCTATGGGTTATTACTGAACAAACAATGAAAAGCACCAGATTACTTTGTTCTGAGGCACGGTTCTGTGAACTTTAGGTAGAATCAGGAAATAAATTCACTTGACAGACAAGGGTGGCTTGCCTTGCTGCTGCTTTACATCATGGGTGGTCAACGTAATGCCATCAAGTTACATGTGGCTTGAACCCTGCTCAAGCGTGGCTCATTTTCTTGAGCTACAACATCAGACATTAGAGGTGGCTGTGAGGTTTACCTGTGCATCCTGAAGTTCTGGTTTGCCAGAAAGATCTGCAAGGAGGTCTGCTGAAGCCAGAAACAGCAGCCAACCAGCCTCATCCTGTTTGGAAATGTGGGACACAAGGCAAGCTGTTGTCCTCGCTATTTACATTCTTGGAGCTTCTTACCTTGGCTATCACAGGGATGTCATATCTGTTCTCATGGTACAGGCATTTAACATCCACTTCATGGTTTGGTTATGTTATCCCAAAATATTGTAATATTCTCCATTAGATTGAGAAGCCTGCAGAATGTGCTCAGTGTTAGCTTCTCTCTGTATGTGTGTGGCGTGTGCTTTTTCTAAATGTACAGTCAAATACACTAGCTTTCCCCTATTGATCAAATTTTCTTCTGGATTTCAAGCTTCTCAGGTGCTTTGTTTATGGCTATTTCTTCTGTTCTGTGTTAGATCAATTGACAGACTTGGGATAGGAAAGAATTCTTCTAGAGTAAAAGTTACTGTTCAGTTATTTTCATTTCGTTTGTTTTGTTTTACTAGTTAGTGTGAGGAGTTGTCTATTTTTAGGGAACAAAAGACAATAGTAAGCTTGTAGATAAAGACACATGTCTTATTAACCCTCAAAATGGATGCAGCTGGAAAGTGAGAAACACTTCAAATATTCATTAAGAAATAATAGCTTTTAGCACAGAGTTGCCCAGATGTCAGCACAGTTGTATGAACCTAATGAATACTTTTTCTTTGGTAATATCCAAAACCTAGTATCGAGGTGTTGAGGAATGAGGTTTGTGCCACAAAAGGAAAAACACAGCAGGACTGGTGTGGAGTTAATAATCAATTAATAGCTGATGTGTTTGTAGATCTCCTTTTCTTCCTGCTTCTATAAATTTATACCATGGTTTTTTTACCCTGGTTTTGGAGTAGGAAAACACCAACAAAACTTTCCCCTGAATTTACATCTGTATCTGGTCTTACAACATATTGCTAAGGACGAACTGCTGACCTGTGGATTTCTAAGTACTAAACATCTTCTGGTGGAATGCAAGAAGATTTTTTAACCTATTACTCGGCTTTTTGAATGTAGGTCCTCTGCTGTAATATGAGAAACGTTCAAAAATATTTTAAAAGTTAGATTTGTACTAAAGGATATCATGCCTTATCCATCTGGTTCTTTAATCAGTCTGTATTAACTCTAAACACTCCAGAGGAAGATGACCCAAGTGCAGGACCTGCCACTTGGCCTTTTTGAATCTCGTACAATTGGCCTTGGCCCATCAATCCAGCCTGTCCAGATCCCTCTGGACTTAGTGAGACATAGACTACATTCACATTATCCTGTTTAATGCCAAGGGACCACTCTTCCATATGAAAACTTGTCTTCATTTCACCTTCTGTATCTTATATTTTTTAGCAGACAGTCCTACACTTAATGTTATAAAAATCCAAAGTGGAAGTAGAAAAATGTCTTCCTTTCTGAGATTCCTTTTGATGCCAGTTAAAGCTATGTATGTTCACCATCAAATTACAAGCAAAGAAGGAATCTGGGATCTGAGAGAAGCCGAACTTTACATTATGAAATAGAACCAAGGGATCTTTGACACTAGGATGATGTAGTTTTAATGAGATGATTCTGATTAAACACTGCATACAAGAGTGTTGAGGAAACTCAAAAAGCCACAGCTGGGACTTCAGCTGATGTGGTGTCTGAACCAGTAAGTTAGATAAGCTTTTAAACAAAGAAAAAGGATCTAGATTAAATGCTATAGCAAACAAAAAACAAACACTAAGTATGGTATTCACTTGTCTAAATTTTCTTTATCTAAATGTGAGGCACACTGTTTAAGTTGAGCATCAAGGCACTTTCTATAGTTAGCAGAGAAAGGATATCACTTCAGATGAACAACAAAATTCATGAACAACAAATCATCAACAAAAAGATATCTGAGATGGGGGCATGATCAATAACCCTCCTCCAGGGACTGTTTTTCTCCATTAACTGTGAAGAAAGTCTGGAATCACAGCTTAAATTTGATGCCTTGCTTTTAGACAGATAAAATTAAGTGAGACGAGTCCTACCTTAAATATCTACCACCCCATCGCTTTCATTCATGGTTAGATTCATTGTTAATGGTTGATTTCACTTTCAGCTCCTATACACTGGCAAACTGCTCTTGCTCTCTGCTTTTCTATATTTCAGGGGAATATTTATACTGAGTAAATAAAACATTGCCCAAATTACAGTCAAATCATTTCTCTGCATATTTTTGAAAAGTTTACATAAAACTTGCATAGTAAACTTTATCTTTCAATTGCTGCCTGAATGTTAATGGAAAAAAAAAGGGGGGGAGGGGGGGTGACACTTTTCCTTATAGCCTGTTTAAAAAATGTAAATTTGCTAAACATCTTTATTTCTTATTCAGACATATAAACCAGAGTTTGCAAGGATTCACTTTTCAGAGATTATTTCTGTACTGAAAAAAACTGTCTGATTCCTGTAAACAACAGCCCAGAGTAAATCAACATACAGTTTGGATTTTTGATTTATAGCAATGAACTGTTTTGTGTAAATCAACCAACGATCCTCAAAGAAAGGTGCCTCGAGGCTTTAAGGCAACTGAGACTCTGCTCAGAAACTGACTTCAAGTGCAGCAACCTGGTTGAAATATCATCTCCTTGGTTTGAGCAAGCTTTTCAGTTTTAATTGAAAGTAGGAGCACTGAGCTAGAATATAAAAAGCTCCTCAGTTCTCTGCCAAAGTCCCATGACACCACACATCAACTTCTTTTTTTTATTATTTATCAATGAGTTAATTTACAGTTTTTCAGGGGAAACGTATAGCTGGAGCTACTCCACAGTGTTCTGATGCAAAATAACCCCTTGTATCTACTTTTGTCAGTAGCTGAACTCATGCTGCATAGTTCTTAACTGAGGTTCAGCTTCAGCATGTTGTTATGGTGCAAGTGGACACAAGTGAGAGTGGAGAGGATTACAGAGTAATTGTAAATGGGAATATATGTATATATGTAAAAATATATTTTTTTAATTCTTTTTTTATTTTAGCTTCAGGTGAAAGTTTGGTAAATCCTGCTTTTTCTGGAATCGACATGTATTTTTGTTGTTTTTCTTATTTTCTGAAGACTTCATGCTGGGCAAATTATATCCACAGCAGTAAAGCATCAATGAGAGGCAGAGAGCCAAACAATTTAATCAAGGAACTAATTCAGAGCAGAGATATAACCTGGTGCATATTCCATCCCACCAGGCTGAAGGTCATTACATCTCAATTTGGGTGAACAAAAGTAGGAACTGCTCTGTGAGAACGGACATCTCACCGACTAACTTCCCGTTAAGTATACAAGATGGATGCTAGCAAAAGTCATGGGACTTTTGCTAGCATCCATCTTACATATTTAATGAGAAGTTAGTCGGTGAGGTGTCCGTTTCCCTGAGCAAGTACAGACAGAAAAATAAAGGTCAAAAATACTAATCAGAAAACCACTGGTTATCTCTGCTTTTGGTAGACCAGATTTTTTTGCCCTGCTTTTGCAAACACCAACTGGTAATGTGCAGCCATGTTTCCCTTTCGGGACCTTAAATACAGACCTGCAGAATGTCCTTGGATGTAGTTTATCTCAAAGCACCAGTCCCTCAAAGTCTTTTTAGTATGTCTTTCTGGGAAGCATGGAAATGTCTTTCTGACTGACTATGAATGGTTCAAGTCAATACAGCTAATAGCATTACTCTCATATATATGGTTCATGTGACCAAGACTTGAGCTGCAGCACTGAAATCCTCAGATGTTTTGTGCGGGCAATCCTGTGTAAGCAGTAAGATGCATGGTTCCTTAGAAAAGGAAAAAATAAAATCTATTAATAACAATTATTGAAAAAAAGAAAAAAATTGAGAAATTTATCCCTTCGAAAGCATTTATCAGTCACCTTATCAAAGAATTATCAGAACCACAGATTTCAGTGGTTTCTTTCCATATGCCAATAATTGCAGTGGGTTCTGAAATTTGTTACAGTAAAGTGAAAGGAAAAGAAACAGGCTTCCTCCTGAAGCTTTTCCAAAGAGTAAATGCATTTATTTATCAAACCGCAGTATCAGATATACCTGCTCCCAGTGGACTCACTTAGTACCAGGAATTATTGCTGAACAGAAAGCTTATTTAATCTATTATGGGTCAGAATTTTTATCAAGCTGCTTAATTAGAGTTCTCTCTCTTTCTCTTTTTAAAAACAGCTTAATGAGGAGTTTCATCACTCCTGCCAAGATGAGTCAGGTGTTTCAAGCAGATGAGTGTGATGTAAGTAAATATGCAACATGATATATCTTCATTGTATCTTCAAGGCAGAAGTGGGGTCAAAAGCTTTAATAGTTCAATAATATTTCAAGCAACTGTTTAAAACTTTTAGTAAGGGTATAATATCACACACAGTCTTTTTTTAGCTATAGCCTCCTAAAAGTTAAATTAGATGTTTAATGAAAAATTAGTCATCTAGGCTCCCTATAAAACTTTTGGATGGCTTTATATGAAATAAATCCCATTTTGCAGTCTCTTTCACCAGGGAACTACTGCCACATAGCATTTTAATTGAAATTATTTGGTATCAAATGGGAGAGGGAAATGGGAATAGCATTTCAGTTGTTCCAAACAATGACCTCATTTGTTATATGGAAAATATTACTTTATGAAAATACATGAAGAAATAATAGGAATATGGTACAGGTAAACAAGTCAGCAAGTTTTAAAAAATTATTCTCCTAATTTAAAAAACAACAATAATCCCAAGACAGCTATCTGTCACGAAGAGTTTCCACCTAAATGATGGAAGTCTGAAAAATAATAACTGAAGAGGAACTAGTTTAATGGAAAGTGTCAAATGACTGTGACTATTACTTGCAGCACAGTTTCTACCTCTGATACGGCTTGGAGTTGCTGAAGCTTTTGTGGCTCTGTATGAAGTGACACTGGCCCAAGCCGGGCCAGTGTCATGACCAGCACTTTGTGTTGAATAGTAAAAATGCAACTTTGCAGAGCAGGTCTGGTTTCAAGACTGTGGCAAGCTGTCACTAGGATCTCACCCTTGTACTGCAACAATCTAGCTCAGGTGAGGTTGCTGGAAATTTTCCCTCCTATGAACTCCAGGATTTCTATATGTTTTCTGTAAAGCATTTTGCTTGAAACCCCAGAAGATGTAAATCCATAGAGGTCTATTGATTTTGGTGGTGCTACTCCATTGTATGCTCATCAAGAAACTAGTCCCCAGGAGATTTTATCAGCTACAAACACAGGATTCATGGGAAAGGCTCATGCTTTCAATGAAATCAGTATGAATTTTATTATTGATTTCAACACCACCAGCCTTTTAATCACAGGTGTTTTGTAAGGTCACTCAAAAACAGAGTATCTCATTACCTTAACAGAAATAGTAGGATGAAAAAACATGCTAGAATGAACAGACTTTGCAAGATCATTCACTAAACTATCCCAATTAAAACATCAAATATTATAACAGAATAAGGACCAATTACAAGTTTAATATTTGTAAACAAAATAAAACTGGCTAAATATTTATCTGGAAATTACTATCAAGATAATGGTAGTAGAATTTTCTGAAGAAATAACTGAGAAATCTGGGAAAAAAAAAAAAAAAAAAAAAAAAAAGGCTGTATCATTCATATTTGATTTTATAGACTACCTGTAAAAGGACAAGATACTTTTTGGGAAAGCAAAATAAGTCTCAAATTTACATCACTATTTTGTTGTTTTTCTGCAGAGCACTGAGATGAAAGGCAGCTAAGAAAGGAAAAGGAAACCATGTAGGTGAAAAACCTGAAGTCTCTTACAGGCAATCAGATTCTCTTTATAAAGCTTTCTTTCTGCAGCTGGAAAAATATTGAGCTAAACCCCTAACCTTATTGAAACAGAGTCAAGAGATTATGAATAGCAATCTCTATGGAATCAACAAGCATACACGGGATTTCTGTTTGAACAATGATCTAATCTGTACCTTTATTATGAACTATCAGTAAAATCATGACTGTGCTGAAGTCACTGATAAAATAATATGATTTTGCTCCACCTTAACTATATTTCTCTTTCAAAATGTACATGATCATTCTGGATTTCTGAAGCTGATAGAATTTGGCTTATATTCTGTAAATGATACTAGCCTGAATTAGTAGAAATAAGATGTACCTCTCATTTATTTTTACTGATTCCGTAATAAAGGACCAGAAGAAAACAGAATGCATCTTATTTGGGAGATAATTGTGAAGATTTCCTCAGGCAGAGCAGTACTTTATTTCATGAAGAATGCCACTGAATTCTCTGTGAATCAACATAATATAATAAGTCTTTTTTTTTTTTTTTTGGTCTTTATGCCATTTGTTTTCTATATTTATATTATCAAAAAGTTCTTGCAGAAGTCTAAAATCTTAAGATCTATACAAAGAACTTATATAATTGGGGTGAACAACCAAACAGATCCCAAGACATCCCATTCTGAGGGATATAAAAATATTACAAGCTTCCAATAGACGACAAAAATAATTTTAAAATCTCTGAGATAGATCTAGCTGTCTATCTCTCTATTAATCCATTATTCTCCCACAAAGACAAAATTTCTCACAGTCTAGGCAGAATTTATTTGGTTTGCCAATTCATTACTCTGGTATGTTTTGAAATGTCAAACAGGTATTTACTTCCCAGTTATGTGTATGACTGTAAATGCTTTAGAGCATATGAATATATGCTTTAAAGTTCAGGATGCATTTATACCCACTGATTAGATGAAGTCTTACCAGAAGCTGTGTTTTTTCACAGAGATGACAATTTCATGATATACTCAAATTATAAGACATTTTGAACTCTTTTTGAGATGAACAGGTCTATAAAAATGTAAGACAATCTCAGACTACTGGTCAACCGTGACAAGGTGCATAAAGTCACCATCCTTATGACAACTGTCTGTAAAAATAACACAGGTCATATCAATGTCTTCAGTAGCTAGTGACTTTGTTTACTCCATTTCAGGTGCCAGGGTGGATCCAGTCCAGCGCAGGAAGAATGAACTGGCATAGACGGAATGACAGACATTAGGCATAAGTACTTTTTATATCAAGCCTTTGGCAAGTTACTTGTTGGAAAAATCTGTTATCATGAACACAATCCAAAATCTGCAAGTTGTGCTACTAAGGCATATGATAACTTCTACTATCCAGGGATATGCTAATACATACCATCCTGGGATATGCCAAACCATTGCCAGGATAATGGCTCATTCCAGATGCCAGTCAAGGTCCTTTTTGACAGCCTTAGGGCATTTCAGTATAAAAGCAGTTTTCACTGGGTTGTTCAGAGCAGAGGATCTTTTTTTTCGTTATTCCCTCCACCCCCCCCCCCCACCCCCCCACCCCCCACCCCATCATAAACTGTAAATAAACTTTGAATTAAAAGAGGATGGAACATTGTACAATTCCCCTCATTCACTATAACCTATAATTATGCATTTACTGTTCTGGTTTTGGGGTTTTTTATCTCCCCACATGTTTCATCTGACACAAAACCACCATTTTTCCCATTATTTGTAGGCCAAGAAGAGGGACAAAAATAACAAACACACACAGATATAACGGAAAAAGTGAGAAGAAAAGGTAGAAATAGGGCTTACACTAAAGTAAGAGATATATTACAGATTGAAACAGGAGATTTAATATCATTAACTACCAAACACGATCAATTTTTCAGTGACATCTTAAAGTTGGTGGGATGCTGTATTCACAAAGCATCAGCCAGTTCTCAACTATTAGATTATGTGCCAGATAAATTACTTAATGTATGCCTAAAGCTATGGGGAGTTTAATTTCTAATGGTAAAACATCATACTGGTAACACTAACAACTATAGTTGTGGATTTTTTTTTTTCATTTATTTATTTACTTATTTTAAAATTAGATTTATGGAAACAGTTAAAAAAAATGCACAAGGCCTAAATGTCAATGGGAATGAAAAGGAAGGGCGAAGGAACTGCATGCTTTTCATGGAAAACTGATTACAAAATATTCTGCCTTTACTTTTGCGTAGGATTCACTCATGGCTGTGAGAGCCACAGATGAGAGGAGAAATGTGGTCCTACTGAACAGCACGACTGATTAAAGTTCATTCAAGTTCAGAGAAATTTATGGAAAAAAAGGTAACCATGAAACCTGAAGCTACTGAAAGCGGTTTAACCAGTACATTAACTAGTAATTACACTTAATTAAATGTAATTAATATCACTTAATATTCATCAGATAATATTAAGTATTAGAGTAATATTAATGTTACTTCTTATTAATTAAGATGAATTATTAACAATGGGAATAGCCTACAAGAATGCTAAGGTGATTTTTTTCATTATTATAAGATTTTGCAGCAAACCTACGCATTTCCCTAAACCACAAAATAGGTCTGGGCTGCTCTGAGCTGCTTATATGACTCCCCTCTTAACAACTTATCCGGTACATGAATATCGTATCAGAAGTTCCATTGCATACTCAGGTAACTAGCTACAAATAAGGTAGTTTACTTTGTGAACATATTAGCTTGCATTCTGAAAGCATGTGGTCTATCCAAACTGAGAAGTCACCTTCTTTTTCAAGTCTAATTAAACTGATTGCAGCGACGGGCTAATGAGTCTGGGATTAGGTTACGGCTTCTGAGTAATGTACTCCATAAAAAATCAATTTACCTCACGATCAGCAGTGCCTTTTATATATACCTTTCATATACATTTCTCAAGAAACACAGCTTTGAATGTCTACGTAATGCAAACAAGGACCTTAGGCAATGAATGGCTGAATGACCTTCACTAGGAGGTATAGGAAGAAGAAAGGACTAGAACACCTTCCCAAAGTTTGACGCTAGCACCTCACTCCTTGGTCATTTTTCTTCTTCCCAATTTGTTTGGATTGGCACAAAACTCTGTAGGAGAAAGTCTATTGCCCACGTGGTATAAGGTTTCAGACTAGATGGCCTTTTTGTCCTTGACAGGCAGGAATGTCAAGGGAGCTACGAAAATACAGTACAGGCTTAATACCCGAGCTTGTGTGTATAGCTTTTACACCCATACTCTCACTAGAAGGTGAAAAAGTAATATTAAAAAATCAAGTGATCTTACAAAGAAGATCAGTTCCTCAGATCAGTTCTATTGACCTTGTTCTTGCTTTTTGTCAGTTCCCCACGTTACACAGTGAATTCTTACATATATCTCTGGGAAATAGAAATCTTCACAAAGATACAGCGTGAAGGAGAAACACTTAATGGGCCACATTACAGCAAACTCTATCGATCTGCTTTCTTTTACTTGTAGGCATGATTGAGGGCTCAAGTAATTGAATTTTCTTCTTGTAGTCTGACATTTTATTTTCCAAAAAAATTTTTCTTTTTTTCCGCTTTGTTCTTGAGACATGCTAAACAAGCAGACCTGAGGCTGGAGCAGGGGGAGCCTAGGCAAGGAGAACAATTTAAGCAAAGCGAGTTGAATTCCTACCATTTTCCTTACTGCTAATTCGGATTGTCATTGGCACCAAAATCCTTCTGCTTCTTTCTATGGTGTTGGTAAATGGAGAAAGCAGTGATTCCTTTAACTTGGGATTTAATCCTAATCATTCTCACCCAGTCTCCATAATGTTTAAATGGCCAAATCTGCACTTAAGCTAAGCCTTACTGTAGTAAATGTAGACATCCAGAAGAAATTAGAAAAAGACAATTTTCTGTGACCATCCAGGAGTCACTTATCATCCTGTTGCAAAGACCTTAGGCTAGAAATCTTAGACAGTTTAATGAAGTCATTTTGGAAAATCATAATATCTCAGAGTGTCTTACTCTCCTTGTAGTCCATTGTCAAAGGACATGATTGAAGGTCCAGAGATAGGTCAGTTATTACCTTATCAAAAATCCCTTTTATCACTGCTGAGGATTTATAACCAACCAAGAGACATGCAGCTGTCAGGATGTGGCTGGGAACACATGCAATGCAGGGCTGGGCAGAATACAAATGATTATATAATATTGATCAGGTGATTTTTATAAGATCAACCGGGTGATCTGTCTTTGCACTTGGCTATTCAAGGAGTGTATCTACAGCCTTTGATGACCCTACCAAGACTTTCTTGGTTTGCCTCTCTATCTTGTTCTATCCCTCCTCCAAAGCAGGTTTTAGGGCCCGAGAGACAACATTCATGGCCAATATGAGTCTTGCAAAATATTATTCACATATAAAAGAGTCTACAAAATCAGTCCCCAAAGAATGAATAATTGAAATAACTGGGAATAATTAAGATATCTTATTTTGTCATTCTCTCTGCCTAGCTTTTTATTTCTGTCTTTTCTATTTCTATTTCCTTCCCTTTTCTTCCTGCTTTTTTTTCCTCCTATTATGAAATAGACAATATTTATCAGTGAATAACACAGAAAGGCTAGAGATAAAATAAGAATGCCCTTCTAAGTCATCATGGAAATTACTTATAAAGTTCTCAGACAAAGTCGGTTTGATTGATGGGTGTTTTGGTTTGTTATGTTTTGTTTTTGGAGTTTCGTATGCTCCAACACAAGCCTCTGGTCTTATGATGCCCCTAGGTCCCTTGGTGAAGTATGTTTGAAATAATCTAGGAGAAAATCTTTGTGAAACTTTTGCTGCAGTGATATTGATAAAGTGATCATACACAGTGGTAGTAAGGGGGTGTGTATTATTGTTTGGATTACATTCTTGCATTCTCATCAAAACTGATTCTCTAGTACAAAAGGGATTTCCATTAAACTCATAGCATTGCTGTTGTTACCCTGGGTTAATGACTTACTGATAGCGGAACCAGAGGGCTGGGGCAGACATTTTCAAGGAGAAATGTGGATCCTTGCAACAGACTGAAGGAAAATTATCTGCTTGCAGGACTCCTTTCTTTCACTTTTTGTTTCAGGCAATTATTCATTAACATGAATAATTTGCTTGGTGGAACAAATAAAAGAGTACTTTTTTGGTCAAACATCAATTAGTTTAAAAAGATATTGTCTCTTTCTGAGGAACTTATTCAGGATCAGATGTAGTTTTTGATTGACTTGCCTCTGTGATTTTGAAAGAAAAAATGTATATACAGTCACTTTTGTGTCCAATTTATAAATTTCGCCATTAGGCAAAGAAGGAAGAAAAGT
This sequence comes from Leptosomus discolor, assembly GCF_034619465.1. NCBI lineage: Eukaryota > Metazoa > Chordata > Aves > Leptosomiformes > Leptosomidae > Leptosomus > Leptosomus discolor. The sequence continues at coordinate 87,231,056 of NC_141419.1, forward strand.
ATAATTTAACTTCTCTAGTATATCCCAACACTCAAATTGTGCAGAGGAACCTTAACACAGAAACCAATTTGTTTGGCCAACAATTCTATATTACTCTACCTCTCACTGAGCACAACAAAAAGCTACACTATTTCATAGAGTATTACAAATGAACTGTTTTATATACAGGCTCTACTGTATCGGGAAATATATTTATAGACCCCATTTCTTCTGTGACTTGCAGCCTACTTAGCTCTTTTGAGCTTAACAGGACAAATTCTGTATTTCCTTCAAATGCCTTGAAATCAAAGTAATTTTGTTTTCATGATGCAATAACTCTACTATGTTGTCTCACTTAGACTTAAACAATTTCTAAGAACTCTTTTTCATCCTTTCTTATTATTGAACTGACCTCACAATAATAACAGAACAGTTTCCCGCAAGATATCTCTGCTGTTCTCTTTCTCAGGCATCCTGACAGTATTTCGTTCTTCTGCTTCCCCCCTTTCAAATCTGCAGGTACTCTATCAAAGCCCATTCAAATGTATCTTTGATTTTACTCTAAATTCCTTCCAGAAAGTTAGCACAAAACCAAACACAGCTAAACTTCCTGCAGAAATAGCTGTAGAAAGTGACATTTCAGGAAAAGATTTTCTTTTCAGCAGAAAGGCGCATATCTTTGATAGCATATCTCTGACACCTATTGATCTTTATTATTTTCTTCTTTTTTTCCAGATTTTAATACTGTATTTATTATCTTGTATGTGAAAAATTGTGTAAAAGGAAAAGAAAAATATAAAATTTTGATTTTACAACATTCCTTATCCAGGAAATCACAAAACCAAAAGAGTTTAAAGTTAAACTCACACATAAGTGTTTTCATGAGTTAGCATTGTGCTAGGGTAACAATATGGATTTAATTTTTAACATTTCTAGAGGTAAATGGCACAGAGGGGGATGCTACAGGATATTAGATATATTTAAATCAGAAACTGTTTCCTTTTCATTTTGGTGGAAAGGCTTATGACAATATTGAAAATGAAATTGTATCCTCTTTATTTATTTAATCCAAAAGCTAATAAAGGAACTAATTTCCTAAAATAATAAGACTCAGAGTAGATAAAGTCTTTTAGTCAGCCAACACATCTCTCTCAAGTGGAGAATGGGCATGTTTTAGGGATGGTCCTGATAAGAAGCTTTGTTAGTATGGTGAGCCTTCTCTATCAGTCTCGAGGTTTATAAGCCTCAGTTTGCAAGTTAAGAGCACGTGTATGCGCAAGGGCAATAGCATGACATTGATTTCTTTCAGAGCTCCTCTTCAAAATCAATGGAAAACTGTGTTTAAAAATTGAAGGTATGTTATGGCACTAGAATGCAATTTCTTACGAGCTGATCCAAAAGGCCCTTAGGTTAAGTTTCATCATCTAGAGTTTAGACATCCAGCCAAACTAGCTATTTTGACTCCTCTTTGTGATAATGTAGAGGAAAAGGTACCTTTTTTTTTTAATTTTTTTTTTTTATTTTTTTTTTTTAAACCTGAAATGTGATTTCTCCTTTGTATCCAGACTGAGTACTGAGGGGAACACTCAGGTAACCATTTCCTCTGGTCATATGTAAATTCTTCAGTCTGTAAGCTGTTCTCTCTTCTCAGCTTCTCAGCAAGTACTTGAATCCTTACAAATTCCGAAATTTTTCCTGTTTGCAACAGCATCTTACTGAAATATTTTTGCATCCTAAGACCAATGCCAACATAACCCACAAGCACAAACATAGTGTACAGTGAATCAAAATCTGTCCTAAGAATTGCCTCCCAGTAAAGCCAAGGAAAATTCCCATTTTCTGTTACCATCTAGTATACAAGATAAATTCAGACGTAGAACCATTTTGAAGCATTTTTAAATATTTTCTAGTGCTTCCTTGTCGTATATGAAAGTGCATTGAGAAATAAGCAGTCAAGTCACACAGTTGTCCTTTGTATTTGACCCATGTCCAATACTAAACAAATGGCTCCCAACTTCTCAGCCTTTTTCTCTGGAAATCCCAGTAGATTTACTTGCTTTTTTTACTTCATCCACCAATAAAAATCCAGCATGTACAGAATGCCTTTCACCAGCATGCGCTTGCTATGCTGAAGAAAAAAATAATAAACCTTTACTTAGACCAGCAGGCTAAAGATTGATATTCACAGATTTATTTTGTCTAATTTTACACACACATTTTATGTTGAGTCAAGAAATTGACCGGCATAAATAAGAAGGTAAAAAGACAAACTAGTTGTACCAATGTAATTGGCCAGGATTGATAGTAAAATGTATAACAATTTTAGTCAAGAAGAACATCTGAAAGCATGTTTAGAAATGTCAATTGCAACTACAGAAATACTATAATCAAGTGTTACACTATTATTGCTCAAATAATGCCTAAAATTTCCAACAGGATTTCAGCCCCAGTACATTAGCTTCAGTAGATACACATAGTAGAAGGCAGTCTCTTCCCTTAAAAGCTTATAATCTAAGTAGACAAGCAAACAAAGCCTGGGAGGAAGGAAGAGAAGCACAAAGAGATTAAGGGCGAAACCCTACTCCTAGTGAAAGAAATGGAAGTTTTGCTACAGCCTCAAACAATGCTAGGATTTCAATCTAAATAGTTCTCTATCCTGTGTCTGAGCTTGGAAGTGGACCTTGACCTCTACAAGACCCTTTTCTTGGATTTAACAGAAATCTGTTCCACAAAGCAATATAATTTTGTACGTAAGTTAGTACGACTTTTTGACTTCTGAACTAAGTATACAGGGTAATTTCCTTTTCTTGATATGGTACAAAAATTAAAATAAAATAAATAATAATAATTCAAAAAAGACAACATGACACAGAAGCTAGATTACAAGTTTCAGAAATATATCGAATTATCTTCATCCCATACATATTTACTAAGTCTTAGACTCCTAAGTGCCTATATCATTTGAATGTGAAGGAACTTGGGCATTTTTTAAACAGTACATCAGCACAATGAAAGAAAACCGCAGAATTGCTGTATTTGACCATCAGTCCCTCTCTCTTTCCTTATTGCCCTTCTTCTGCTATGAGGAAAAAAAATTAGGAGTGACTTAGCACTTCATCAAAAACTAAAAAGAAATCCTTTTCTTTCACTCCTTCAGCCCTCCATGTGTGAAGAGGGCAGAATTCAGCAGTGTCTCTTTAAACTGCCTTTGATTCCTGCATATAACTCTTCTCCTGGGTTTTAGTGCCATATTGTAATGTTAAAGTGTAAAACTCTGCATCTGCTGAGGCATTTGGCTGGAAAAGCAAGTATGTCAACGGCTGTCCCTAGCTGCCATCACACATATGGATTTTCTGTGTTCAGCTCTGCCATCTGGTAGTTAGACCTAAATTCACTCCTCATTGAATAAGGACCATCTACCATATCATACTTCATTGTATATGCTATCCCTTTTCATAGCCTAGTTTTATGTAATTTTATATGGTGTTTGTGTGTCCCATATGTGTGAAAATGTTGAAAGTGTTCAGAAATATTGAGAAAACACTTTCTTTCTGGATGTACTCCAGCCAAACATGCACACATATGTGTATGTGTGTACATGCACACACACATACACACACACAAATAGAGCTACCTTTTCCAGGGGAAGAGCAACAAGAAATTCTACTTGAAAATATGATGCTGTAAATGTAATTTCTAGTGCTGTTGGTTAGAACTCGGAAATGAACATAACAATTTATAAACAGAAAATACTGTCACTTGAGAAAGACCACCTAACAGTGTAATGAGGCTATGGGTTAATAACCCTTCCAGTCTCTTTTCCCTTCTTGTGACACCTTCAGTAGTAGCTTAATCTGATGAAATTTTTTTCCCTCGTTACTATTTTTGTCACACTAATAAAGCACTGGGATTTTATGGCTTCCTAACAGAGCAGGTGCAGCTGTGTTGGTTTAACTTTTTCAGTCTTTAAATGCCTTAGCTGTCTTTCCTCCTCTTTTCCAGCCTCTGCCTATGTCTTCCACTTGCATTAGTTTTTAGGATGAATTGCAGGTTCAGTGAAAAATGTTTCGAGGTCCCTTCCAACCCCTAACATTTTGTGATTCTGTGAAACTCTTGGAGTCCACAACATCTGAAGAGAGATAGAGCTCTCTACTGCTTTCAAGAGCAAGGGCTAGAGCAAGGCTCCCTTGCTCCAAGAAATAAAAAGGGGATGAGAAGAACCCAGAACTCTGCTCGTATCAAGACTCATGTATTGCTAAAATTACTATTATATTTTTTTCATTGTGATGTTTTAGAAATTGTGCTGGTTACTAGTGACAACTTCCATTTAAATATATTCTAATTTTTAGTCATCTGTGGAGTCTGGATTCCCCTTGTGCCAGCAAGGTAGAGAGGTGGTTGGTGGTAGGCTCTGGTCAGGATGGATAAAAAGGCATGTAACAATATCTGTTCATGTTGCAAAAGTCTTCAAATCTGAGCAAGCTATGTTTGTTTAAAACAAATTTTCCATTGGCTTTAACATTTTTGAGGGAGGGAGTTAGTCTGGGATAGTTACTATAACTTAGAAAATAAATTAAAAGTTGGAGTTAGCTCCTCAGTGCAACACATTTGCCATGCTTTCCAGTTTCAGTGAATGTAAGCTAGGGTGGGTACAAACCATGGCCATGGATTTGGAAAACTTTTGGATATATATCATGGTGTCATGTGACATAACTATATTCTCACTGCCCGCCCCCCCCTTCACCCCAGTCATTTCTTCTAGACCTGAGCTTTCATTCTGACCTTGGTTCAATTTCAACTCTTCTAACTTCAGGCACTTAATTTTGGCCTAATAGAGAAACATAGAGAGTGAGTAAATTCCCTAACCATGGGTGTCTAGGTCATTTTTGGTGGCTGCAATATACCTAAGACGTGGACAACATTCTGGCACATGTGCAGTGAAGCTCCTTCTGAAGCGCCAGGAAAGATAACCTGTGAAATGTAGAAGGATGCTAAATGCCTCTGTTCAGGCACCTGAATCTCACTCCTCTTGTTGCCTGCAAAAACTGATTCAGCCTTTCTAAGATCTGAGACACAACAGCATATTCTATTGTTCTGTGACGACTGGCCTTCAAAAACAGCACAAAAATAACAATACTAGGCAAAATTAATCGTTGTAGCTTCTGAGCAAAATGTAAATGGGACTTTTAACCATAATATGTTGCAGAAACTTTCTAATGCTATTCTCAACATGTTAAGTTACCCAAGATACTAACACACAATTGGCCAAAATGCCTCAGGACTTGTGGGAGGCTCATGCTTCTCTGGAACGGCAACTGAAAACCAGCTAGAATCTTAGAGCATCTCAAATGGCACTAAACACTGAACAATCGAATCTCATCCTATGAAAACAGTGGTGGAAATAGGTGCCTGCAGAAGGCAACTCATCTGACTTGTCTGATGCTTATTTCAGGAAGAGAGAAATCATACTCTGAAAGTACTTTATCATTTCCAAAGACATCAAGTGGATGGCCCATCTTAAAGTTAAGCCTCTGGAATTTGGTGAGATGAATCCCATCTCCCAGCCTCCAAGGTTAACCTTGAACAACTGTGAAATACGGGAACAGAAAAATAAAAAACCCAAACAAACGAAGACCTGACCAGATGTCAAGAAAATATGTCTCAGCTGTGAGCTCTAATGAACTAAGTACAGATGTCCCAAAAGAAATGATGGAAGTAATTGAGCTTTAAAAAAAAAATTAAAAATTTAATTCATTAAGGCCTTTGAAGTTATAATGCAAGAGAAAATAACGTGTTGGCATGAACGAGACAGAAAAATGGCTTTATATATCTTTTTACTCTAGCATATTTTCCTTCATATTATAGGGTTTTTTTTCCTTTCTTTTTTGCTCTGCCCCCAGGCACTTTGATCTCTTACATCACATACATGGCTCTTCCTTGCTTCCCTTATTTGCATTTATTTATCTTCTGGTGACTGCATCACTGCAAAATGAAACAAAATTATTGAACCTTGAAACAGTTCTAGATTGCAAAGATGACACCATAGTAAATTCACATTTGAAATAAAACCTAATCAAATATTATGAGAGGATATGTATCAAATCAACCTCCCAAGATTGTTTGCATTATAAACTGAATTTTTTAAGGTTATGTTTGCATTATAAACGTCCAGCCAAGTTCTCCTTCCATGAAACATACCAAAGTCAACTGAATTACGTTAAGAATTAGCTGGAGCCTATTTATCTGTTACAGGGTAGTTTAATTTATCTATTAGCTTTGCCTTCGTACTGTTAGAGATTGCAAAAGACTGTAGATAAGATATGTTTGTAGTATTAGATGAAATTAAATATTGAGACTTTACCTAATTTCTTATTTAAATATGAATAAACAAATGAAATAAATCTGAGAATGATATGTAGAAATTTTGGAGGCATTTTTGCTTTTGTGTTTTATTTCCCACCAAATGCAATCAATTTATGTATTGCCAAGCAGAATATAAGCTCAAAATGTGCATCTAAACTTACACATAATTAAGACCTGAGGTGACAAGATAATCTAAAAATCTAAAAATTGAATTCTATACTTCTCACACTCAGTAACTGTTTCAGCAAAAGACAGTGAAACTTTAACTTTGTCCCTCAGCTTCTACTTCTTACCAGCTTCCTTTTTGTGGACCAACTGAACTCTGTATTACTGACTTCAGCTCATCACAGCATTGTGCTTCAGGATCTGTGGACGCCACTGAAAAGCAAACTGGCTTAAGTTACCAAAAACAAGAGCATTAATTTATCTAGTTCTTACATGTGCCTTGTCTCTGCATCTTTAGGTCCCATTTACAAAATGGAGGGAGCAGAAATAGTTCTGCCTCACACAGAAGTTCTGATACTGAAATTTGATTCAGGCCTTAAGCTACTGAGGGTCTTGCAAAAACAAACAAACAAAGAAACAAGCAAACAAAATCAAACAGTAGAACTCTTCCACTTACAGCTTTCTTCTATTTCTTTAGAGAGTATTTGAGATGATAGGCTATATACTACATCATGGAGAGGGGTTATCATGGCTATTGTCTCTCCCAGTGCTCTTACACAAAAATCAGATAAGAAAAATTACTTGGAAGACCTCTGGTATCGTGTGTATATGGGTATAAAGAGGGAAAACATTCAAAAAGATTAGCAAATTTTTGCAACCATGACACCAACAGCTCAAGCAGCGGACACAGAAAGAATAGCCTTACAAGCTTGCGTTCTAATCTTTTATCAGTTGGATACCATTATGATTTCCAATAAAACTGTCAATCTTCCTGAGAAAGCTATGAATAACCTGATTTGACCTCATAGCTGACCCTGGTTTGAGCAGGAGGTTGGATTATATGGTCTCCTGAAGTCCTTTCCAATCTGAATTACCCTGTGACCTTACCATCCTACGATATGACTAAGTGCACACCAAAATCCTAATATGGTCAGCACCTGTAAGACAGGCGCATGTACCTGCAGTTGTAATACACCTGTATGTACCGCAGAGACCCAAAGGAAAGGAACTCCTTGCATGGTTAAGAATAGAGAGGTAGAAGTGCTGTCCTTGGGGTCCCCACATAGCATTACAGGATGGGGCTGGAATCAGCCCATAGCAGGTCCTAAAGAAACCTTATCATCAACTTCTGAATATATTGCTTTGACTGACCGTGATTTGGATTGTCTTGCAGCCATTGTCACAAATTTGCAGTTGCCTAGTGAGGTGTACCCATAGGTACTGCAGTTGAACTGCATGGGAGCTTCCAGTACCCATAGATGTTCTCTGTCCTCTGCCTCCCTCAAAACCTTGAATGACATGGACAAGTCATATCTGCTTTACCTGTTTTATGAGCTGAGAATTCTAAGGATAAGAGTTGTCAAAAATATAGCAATATCATCAGAGACAGAATATCCTTCGAGTCTGCCATAGAAAATCTCCTCTGACTATGACATTCAGTCAGTTAAAAACATCTCAGCAGAAAAGCCAAACTTCTCTCCCATGAGGATCGGGGCTGCGTCTCAGACAAGCACAGGAGAGGGGAGTAGAGTGAAGAACTGAGGTGGAAAGCAGGTCTGAGGGCTTTAGAACAACAGTTTGTTGTTCCCATGTTTTCTGAAACAGTTTGCCCCCTTCTCTATCTAGGACCCTGCACACATCCAAATTCCTCCACAAATGCTGCTAAGCTTTATGAACTTGCAGGCGCAGTGGCAGGAAACATTTCCTGACTGTTTCATACCCCCAACAGTGTGCTGCCCAGACAGCCGTCTGCTTTGTCGACACTTACACACTGAGTTCTGGCTCACAGATAAAGTACTTGCAAGTATTCAGCATGCTAGTAAATAATACCCTGTCTGCACTGGGCAGTCACTTCTCTTGTTTAATTAGAGCACAGGCAAGCCCGCATCCAGCATATTTTGCATTGCTTGGGCCAATGCTACGTATAACCTAAAAGACACAGTTTGAACATACGCACGCACACAAATAATTCCCAGCTGTCTTGACGTATTATATGTTTATAAACAGTAAAGGTAAATAGTAGGCTGTAGTAGGTTTCAGCATTCAGGCTTTTAAAATGCTACTTTAGCGATTTAAGCACTTCTCATAGACAGACAGTCCTAAAAACTCACAAGGTGAAGATTTAAGTAGTCAGCGCCTCTCTAAGCAAACGCAGGATGCCAAGGACTCACTTCAGAGGAGAAAAGGGCATTGTTGAGAGTGAATCACTTGTGAATCATCGTTGTGAACTTTTCCAGGAATGCCAGTTCGGTCATTGCAATGTGAACTTCAGAGCACAGATTTTATATGCATAGGACTGTCATAAATAAATCATGGGAAAATGTAATGAGAAAATATGTAGCACGATGTAAAGCAAACGTCTATACAGAACATAAACAGAACTTAATAATTCAATTCAGTGAAGGTCTGTGTAAGGAAAAGCCAGTGATCTGTACTATGGCACTTGAAGAATCATGTGAGTTTGTTGCAAGTTAATATACTATTCAAATTCAAATGCATATGTCTTTGATTAACAGCACTTCAGGTTCCAAATAAACAAACAAATACAGTTCATTATCTGCTTGTTCCTAGGATGTGGGATGCCATGAGATCAAGAGTAGGTGTAGATATTCAGTCCATCTCAAGGTCTTACCTAAATAAACATGATGAACATGGGTTGACGTGTTCCTGGATTTGAAGGCTGCTGAGATTCTTAAGGCTGCAGCACTGAAGCAGCGCTGGGGACAGTGGGTTATATTTCCAGTATAAACACTGAGTTCTTTAACCAAGTCTTAAAGACCAAATTTTCTGAACTGCTTATCTACAGCAGATTTTCAGAAGGAACTGAGCCTGCAGCCCGCACAAAGCTGAATTCCTGTGAAAATACGCTGTTGTCATATCCACCATGCTTTTTTTTGTTGTTTTTGTTTGTTTTTTTTCTCTTTTAATAAAACCCTGTTAAGAGCATCCTGATTCAACATTTATGGGAAAGTAGAGTAAATTCCTACTTTCTTTATTTATTTCTAGACAATTTAGACTAAACTTTTGTTCAGGGAGTACTACATGACTGATTGTTTGACTTAGGTACTCAAGCAATATATTTGGCTACAGTGAACAGTGCATAGGGCAAGTTTGTCTGTTCTGAGAAACTTCCTGTTTAAAATCAGGACAAGTCAAAAAAGTCAACAGGCAAATAAAGTCATCTCTCACATAGGTTGTCGACAGTCAAAGACAAATTGGCATCTGATAATAATGTCTAACAAATTTGAATCACAAATGGTTCTGCTGATGATGAAAACCAAATGTACTGAGATCAGTATGGCAAAAACAATATTACTTCATTCTCTACCAATCTGTGTCCTTTGACATGAAAAGCTCTCTCCCTTCCTTTTCGTGGGTGAAAAAATACCAATGGCATTTCATAACTTATTCCTGGACCACACGCCAAAACAAACACAATATTAGGGATATAGGAAAAGCATTTTTTTGCTAGCATTATTGATACCATTAAATTGTTTTTTCCACTTCTGCAACTACATGATAACAAAGTGTTAACTTTGAAACACATTAAAGGCGAGATTATGTTGCCTGAGTAACAGCATCTACTAAGATGACCTATGAAGTCTGAGACATCAAATTGGGAATGACAAAATATGACATAAAATTTATATGAACTCTAAAGTCTTCCAGAGTGTTGTCTGGAGACTTAGCCACCAGTAATCTCTCCAGATATTGAAAATCGGACTAATATATGAGGAGGAGTTTGTAAGGTAAGCAATAGACATAAAAGATATCTCATGAGTTGTCAAGTTCTGATTTGGCTGTTCAGTCTTTATCTGAATTAAAAAAAAAATATTGTGACAAATAGCTCAGGGATGCTGTTTTGGTTTTATATTACATTCTAATTTACTACCTGTATTTTCACAAACACATACTTTGACTTTTCACTGTGTCATATCTCTAGCAGAAGACTCGTGTGCAGGGACAGAAGAAAAGGGGGGGAAAAAATCACTTCTAGGAGAGAACAGGGAAATAAGTTTGACCCTGAATAACCTGAACCTGTCTATTTGTCTGTCAGTTAATCAGTTTGTCTGTCTGTCTGTCTTTGCAAAGTGCCACTTATCTAAAAGAAGTCCAAATGTAGACCTAAATCAGCTGTAGATTTGTCTTCAAAGGCAGGCAGAAGTCTTTCAACTTTGGAGCTGAAAGTAACTCTTAATTGCAATTAAGTGCTGTAACAGTAGCAGATAGTTTTAGAAAGCGTTGGAACAGTATTTTGAAGTATTTTATGCCTCATATCTTGAAAGAAAATAAAAATCCTATTTAACTTCAGAGCCTACTAAGGATCTGAATGTGCTGTAGAAGTTCTGAGCTCTATACTGACCTTGGAAAAGTCATCTCATCCCTCCATGCCTTGGTTACACATCTAGAAAATGGGAAGTATAATATGTCTTACAGTTTTCTTACAATGTTGACCTTCTGGGCAGAAACAATGTCCTACTGAGTACGTATAACACCAACCACTGCCACAATCACTACTGGAGTTTCCATGAGCCAGTGTGGATTAATAACCATAAAATTAATCATAGAGATGCTGCTGATAATCCGATTATATTTGTTTTTATTTCTAAAGGGGATCCTTTCCTTTCCCTTTCTGATGTTTTAGAAAAATTTTGACTCCAGCAGTGGCTTTTTTCCTGCCTATTTTCAGTTTGTTGCTCTTAGAAGAAGAGGGATGATATCAGATTAAACAATGCATAGGCAAATGTTTTCTGTATCCCATTACAAGTTGACTATTTTCTCAAATGGATTTTAAGAACAATTTTCTTTCATGGTTTCTAAGTTTCTTCAAGTGTTATGGAACGCTCAGAGCTCTTCAAACTTGTTCTTATTCTGATTTACATTTTCATGCTCTTTAAAGGCTCAGAGCATTGTAGAAAGATTCAGTAACATACAAGTGACACAAGAACCCAATCAGGTCCATCGGTGCCATTGATTTCCTTTGACATTTGGAAGATTTTTTCAAAACTCTACAGAAAAGGGGAAGAATATACTGTACGCCTTTCCTAAGAAGAGATTAATGCAAATTAATTTAGGTACCAAACAGACTTTCCTAAATCACAGCTAATGACCTTGTGCTGTTTACACATCCCCTGGGAGAGAAAATCCATCTGAGATCTCTGGTGTGGTCTATGTTTTCCCATTCAGTACAGACAAAGCGTAAGGTTAAGTACTTTCTTAATGCAGACGCTGCCATTAAAAGCCTATAGTAAACTGGGATAAATCTTGCTTAACATGTTGAGACAAACACTGATGGAAAAATAGAGATTCAAAGTAGAAACTGCCCTGTGAGATTCAGACCTCCTCTCCTCTTCTCGCCTCTCCTCTCCAAATTAGGGTCAAAATATTTTACGTGAAGAACATTTCAGAACATCAGAGAACCTTAACAGTTACCCATAAATTATGTGAGAAGTTACATGTCTGGCATTTAGGACTGTCCTCTGCAATCAAAACCCATCAAATCAGCCTCATACATCAAACCACTGGCTTAAAAAATGAGATGTTTTCTGTTATTTCTGAACTTATATAAAAATAAAACTTGCAATAACACACTTAGTATTTTCAAACTGTTTCTCAAATGTACATAGGAATACCAAATTACATGAAATATGATAAGATTTGCCATATTAGGTTTTGAATTTCTGGGTCCATACATTGATTAAAACATTAGGAAAAATAGGAAACAATATATTGACTTTGCCGTGTTCTACTGTTAAAAACCAGGACATTACAAAGGGCAAGTCCAGTTTCAGGAAGTGCTTTGATATCTCCTCAGGCAGATATGCTTCTGGTCTTTTCTTATGGAGACACTAAAAGTTCAAAATCATCAGTGCACATATAATTCTTTTTTAATGTAACTGCAGAGGGAGAACTGAAGAGGATGAGTACAGGTACTAAATATGCCGTTTGTGTTATTCATACATTTCTGATTCCCATTCTATGATTATCTGCAGTCTTTCAAGTTTAATATAGTATGTGCCTATGCTTTTTCCCTTGGAATAATTTGTCAGATGACAGCTTTCCAACTCTTGTCCTCCTCCTTGGTACCCTGCCTCAGTAGCCAGCCAGTGATCAGCAGCTGCTAGCGAAACTCTGGACCACACAACCATCACGCTGCAGTGCAAACATACAGTTGGAGACTGCAGGCCAGAGCGCAAGAACAGCCAAGTGGCAAGGTGACAAATAATGTTGCCCCCACTGAAAAGGATAAATTAGCAGAGTCTTATTCTTCTGTTTCTGCCAGTTTCCAGGGGTGAAGCCAAGTGACAGCAAACTTGGCATGTATCTATCAACAGGAACACATCTGCAGCAGTGCCAAGTTTTAGAGCCATCATGCCCGCCATTTCCTAAATGTTAAGAGTGGTGAAGAAATAAAGGCCAGGACTTGAGTCATAGTCTATTAATGCACAAGCACAGGCAAGGACCTAAAACCTAGGAAAAATCTGTATTAAAATAAACATAACTTATAAAACCAACATATTGGGTGGGAAGAAATGTGATGAAATGCAACAAGAGCAAGTGTAGAGTCTTACATCTGGAAAAGAGCAACCCCACGGACCAGTCTAGGCTGAGGACTGAGCTGTTGGAGAGAAGCGTAGGGGAAAGGGACCTGGGGCTCCTGGTGGGCAGCAGGATGCTCATGAGCCAGCAATGTGCCCTCGTGGCCAAGAAGGCCAATGGCATCCTGGGGTGGATTAGAAGGGATGTGGTCAGTAGTTCAAGAGAGGTTCTCCTCCCCCTCTGCTCTGCCCTGGTGAGACCCCATCTGGAATAGTGTGTCCAGTTCCGGGCCCCTCAGTTCAGGAAAGACAGGGAATTGCTGGAAAGAGTCCAGCACAGAGCCACAGAGATGATGAAGGGGATGGAACCTCTCCCTTCTGAGGAAAGGCTGAGGGAGCTGGGTCTCTTTATCTTGGAGAAGAGGAGACTGAGGTGTGACCTCATCAATGTTTATAAATATGTAAAGGGTGAGTGTCAGGAGGATGGAGCCGGGCTCTTCTCGGTGATGGCCAATGACAGGACAAGGGGCAACGGGTGCAAGCTGGAGCACAGGAGGTTTCATATTAACATAAGGAAAAACTTTTTCACTGTGAGGGTGGCAGAGCGCTGGAACAGGCTGCCCAGAGAGGTTGCTGAGTCTCCTTCACTGGAGAAGTTTAGAACCTGCCTGGTCGTGTTCTTGTGTGACCTGCTCTAGGTGGTCCTGCTCTGGCAGGGGGGTTGGACTAGATGATCTTTTGAGGTCCTTTCCAATCCCTGACATTCTGTGATTCTGTGATTATGTGATATGTTTTTAGCATAAGGACACTGAGCTTCCTCAAGTAAAGTAGACAAAACTTATCTACCTAATTTTAGAACTAATTAAAGGAATTAAGAGACATTTGAAGACAACTCTGCAATTAGGACAGATAAACACAGTAGAAAGGTATCTCAAGCATCTGAACCATACTGCTCTCCTGTTCTTTGCTCATGTAACATTGGAGGGTTCTGCATCCAGTTACTTTTCTGTCAGAAAATAATATGCTAACATTCTGTGTTGATTACACACCCAGTTGTAGCAGGTAGTATGTTCCAGTTCTAGATGTATTTATTAACTTTGATCTTTAACTCTCGATAGTATTTGAGCAGTTAATTCCTCTGAGTCCACAAGACTTGCCCAAAGTTTCTTAGAGACCCTATGTCATATCCAATAAAGTGCTGAGTTGGTGCCTTTCTAGTTTTTCAGTTCCCCAAATATACGCTTCCAATATGCTCCTATTCTAAGTTGCCAGGGGTACTTTCAGTTATCACATTTGGTCAGAACACAGAACCAGCTTCCAACAGGACTTTGTATCACTTATCATTAGCAGTTCAGCCAGTTCTCAGTCCACCTCCCTGTCGACTTATCTAGCCCTTACGTGGTCAGTTTGTCTGTGAGGATGTCATGTTAAGACAATGCCAAAAGTCTTGCTGAAGTCAAGATAAATGATATCCACTGGACTTGTGTGTGTCCAGTTTTTTTATATGTTTCCTCATCTCATCCTCTTCCATGGATGGTAAGTCTTCCTTGCTTCAGACTTTTTCTCTGGTTTCAGGTGTCTGGGACTCCTGAAGGCAAATTTTAATAGGAAAAAATAAAGTGAAGAGGTCATTAAACACCTCAGCCTTTAATACATCCTTCTTCACTACTTTCCCTTCCTCAGCAGTGGGGCTACGTTTTGTCTAGTCTTCCCATTGCAACTGGTGTACCTGCAGTAGCCTTTATGGTTGTTGTTCATGGGCTTTACCAGATTCAATTCCAGAATCTGACTTTGGCTTTTCTAACCCTATCCATGCACATTTAGTGTCTCGGTATTTCTCTTGTGTGACTTCACCTTGCTTCCAACTCCTACACTTTTTACTTTTGAGGTTTGTCAGGAGCTCCTTGCTCATCCGCATGGGAATCCACATGATTCTCCTGCTACCTTTGCTTGATTTTGTGTTAGCTGGGTTGGAGCATTCTTAAGCTTGGAGGGGGTGATCTTTGAAAACCGGGTAGCTCTCCTGGGCCCCTCTTTTCTCTAGAGCCATATCCCATGCGATACTTCCAAGCATATCCCTAAAAAGACTGAAGTCTGCCATCCTGAAGTCAAGGGCTGTTATCTTACTGTTTGTTAGTTCCTCTCAGAGTGCTGAAAGCCATCATCTTATGGTCACTGCTGTTAACGTTGTCCCTGACCTTCACATCCCCTATAAACTTTTCCTTGACTTTTCCTTGTTTATATGCACAAGGTCCAGCAGACCATCTCCTGTCATCAGCTCCTTAGTTACCTGTGTTTGAAAGCTGTCATCAATGCCCTCAAGAAGCTTTGTAGATTGCTTTTGTCCTGTTGTGCTGTCCCTTTAGCAGGTATTGGGGTGGTTGAAATTTTGCATGAGGATCATGTCCTGCAAAGATGAAGATCCTTCTGCTTCTCTGAAGAAGGCTTCATATACTCCTTCCTGACCAGGCAGTCTGTAGCAGGCACCCACAACGTCACCTGTGTTGGTCTGCTTGTTAATCATAACTTAGACGCTCTCAGATGTTTGTTACCTGCTGTTAGACAACCGTCCCAGCGTTTCTACTGTTCTTTCACATCAAGGGCAACTTCCCCTCATCATCATCCCAGCCTGTTCTTCCTAAAGGGCCGGTGTCCACCCACAGCAGCACTCCAGGCGTGTGAGTTCTCCCATGACGTCTTTATGATTCTAATGAGACTGTAGACTTGCAACTGCATGTACCCCTCTAATTCCTCCCTCTTGTTCCCCACACTATGTGCTTTAGTGTACAGACATTTCAGAGGCACCCAGACACGTTGATTTCCCAAAAAGATATGAGGAACTTTCCCCATAATGTTGTCCTGCTGGCACTTCCTTATTTGTGTGCGTATGATTGAGGTACACCACAGACAGCCTTATTTTGTTCGTTAGGCGGTGTCCTGTCCAAATCATCCTGCACACTTTTCTTGCCAAGATAGCCCACCACTGCCTCACTCTGATTGTGGGTCATCATCCTTTCTTGTCATGTCTCCTTAACAAGTCCCTCATGTACATATCCCTTCAAGCTCCCTGAAAATCAGAGCGCATGCAGGAAAGTATCTAAGTGGTTATAGGAAATAAAAGAGCCAACTTGTTTAGCAATCATATTTGTTCAGAAGTTAGGTTAATTGGGTTAATATTCTCAGTGAAAGCAAGTGCTCTTCCTTGAAGATGTGACATCTTCTTATTTCTGTCAGCCACTACTCCCTCACTACACTCTCTATGGACTGGCATAGAAATTCAGCTGCCCTTCCATTTACCTGTTAAATGTCTGGCATTTTCCTCTGCTGAACTCCCTACCTGCTGTGTGCCTGGTGTTGTTTCCTGCTGTCTACTCCACCTGTCCACTTTACTCTTTTATTTCCTCCTTAAATGTTAACATGGCACAGATGGGCTCTTACTGCCTGTGACTTTCTAATGGAGTTGTTGAATGTTAATGATACTTTGGAATTTAAAAAGAAAAGGAGACGGACAGCCACTAAAATATCAAAGAAAATAAAGGTATGCATCCAATGTATCCATCTGTCTGTATGCAACACAATGAAATAGCTCATTAGAATGTTTATTATTGAAATATAGAAGCATTGAGAGTCCTAACGCAACACAAAGAGTTCCCTGTAGACAATGAAAAATATTGCAAATTACTACTTTTTCCTATCTGAGAGTGAAAATAAATCTGCCACACACACATATTTGTAGCATAAAAGCGAGGGTGAAAAGTAAAGATTCTTCAGTGGTAAAAGAAGTCCGTTCTTTTGCTTTGAAGTCCCTAACCCATCTTAGAAGGAAAACAATCAAGGCATTAACAATCAGATATTCCCACATTTTTGTGCCTTTGGAGGGCCCTGTCATTTTCATGTTATCATCCATTTGGAAAGAGCAGGTGCAGCTGCTGGCATGCTCACAGCTGCCTCATCTCTCTTGATGTGTCCCTGTTCTTACTTAATAAAAAACTTCTGTCTGGTTCAGCACCACCTCCTGTCTCTTTTTTTTCCCTCATCTGGAACTGCTGTATGCCAAAGGGGGCCAAGAGACATCCACCAGGATATTTTAGGCAGCTGGATGGCTGTAGTTTCTCTAGTTCACAGCCATAAGATCCCTGTGAGACAACACAGCTGCTACCCTGAATGAGGTGCCACTGGAAGGTCAGTTCTACCCTCCAACCTCAAACAATACAGGAAATTAAAGGACTGAAAAAAATTACTTGTCTCATTATACTGAAGTGGCTGAGGAGTCTTAACTCAACAGTTTTATACCAAGACATAATTGAATGTGTGAAAGCAGGCCATCATTCCAGATTTGTTCATAGTACCTTATGTTTATCTTCATTCTGTTGAACAGAATCCTGAGCACTTGGCATGGCAAATATACCTGCACCTTCATCTCACCTGATGTTTTGATGACCTAGATGCAACCTGAAACATGGCTGTATCTACCTTTGTGTTTGGGACTTAAAAAAGAAGAGAACAGAAGAATGCAGTATTGCCAATACAAAGCATTCAACAAGAATTAATTAAAAATCATGTTATTTGAAAATAAAATCTATAAATTCTAAGTGCTTTTATTTGCTAGCTCATGTTTGAGATGTGGCTGCTGGCCTTGTATTTCCTGCTTCTCTAACAGCTAAAAGCAATCCTTCCTTCCTTCCCCTCCTCTCCCCCCTCCCTCTCTTCCTCCATTCCTTCCTGCCTCCCTTCCCACTTCCCTTTCTCTCTGAAAATTAGGAATGAGGACTGCCTGGCAGCACGGTGATAATCTGCAGCTTTCAGAAATTCATCAGTGTCCTACATCGCTCTAGTATTTCTATAGATCTTTGGGTAGATTATTTCAGTCCTTTTTTGCTCATCTACAAAATGTGAACAGTGTACAGACAGTCTTTACAGAAGCATTGTGGAAACTCATAAATTCAATAAATAAAGGTAGTTCAACTGTAAAAACAGAGGACTGAAAATAATATCTGAAATTAACAGCTAAGCTCTCTTTAATATAGCCGTGTCATGCAGCCCTGCTTATAAATACACCATTTTACATCTTAAAACTATTTTTACCCACTCTATTTCTACCAAAAGGTTATTCTGTGACTTCAAAACTCAGAAAACTAGCATCTATGTTTTGATTTTAAGTTGAAATTGAATTTTATTAAATCCATTTTTATGTTATCTATTACGTTATTTTCTTTAAATTCCATTATCATATTTACCACCATTTATCATTGGATTTATACACTGAAATCGTACTCCTGTCTCAGCCTTCATACAGTTAAGTCAAATTCAGTTAGTGTAAAACTGCCTTTTTTTTTTTTTTAGTCAACCTATTTACTGTGATGTTTCTGATCTTTTCTTGAAAAAGGGTGACCAGCATGGGATGGCAACATCCAAATAAAACTATTCAAGCACATAGTACTTAAAATCTTTTGCCTGATAAATAGGAGCCTAAGATTATATTAATCGCTTTCACAGATGTATCATACTGATTGTTTAGATATATATTATGATCTGTTAATATATTCAGATTTCCCCTTTTTCTGTCATTTGTTATTTATAGCCTCACAGCTCATAGAAGAATTATCAATTCTAAACCCCAAGTATATTTTGTAGACCTAAATTTCACGGTACGTTTTGTTTAATTCTCAATATCGTTGACTTGGTTTCATCACATCCCTTCCTTCATGTTGGTGGTGCCTCAGTTTCTGCTTCATCAGGAAAGCTGAGGGACATTCATCCCATTTAACTTGAGTTATCCAAAAATCAAGCATCTATTCCTGGCCACTCTTCCTATCCAACATGGGTTTTAAATTATATTAAAGGACGTGTGTGCAGTATACACAACATGCAGTTTAAAACTTGAGAGTGAAGAAGACCAACATGAACATAAATAACTCTGCTCCTCAACTCTTCGTTGACTGTAAGGGGGAAGCCTAGGTAATTACACTAAATTTGTAGATGACTTCTGAATGTTCAAAGTGAGATGAACTAAACTATAACCTCCATTATCAAATTCATACTTCTGAAGTAAAAATCACAAATATAAATACTGTTAGCATTAGGCAACAGACTGGTCCTTGAGAAACAGATTAAAAATAAGTTCCTTTAAAACACAATTTCTCATTGCTTTCCTTTTTTGTGGTTACCTTTCCAGTGAAGACTGTATTTTTTTAAATATCTATTCAAATTCTTCAGTGTCATTTAGCTGAAAACTCAATTAGCTTTACCTGAAGAAATCTGTAATAAGCGTGTAATATATAAGAAGACAATGATTTTCAATTTGTTGTTTCTACAGACAACAGGCTTTTTATGTTTTATTAGTTCAATATTTAGCCCACTGACTTCTATGCCTAACCCCTCTAAACTTTTGTGCAATCCTAATCCTAACTGGATATTTTTACTGATTTCTATTTCACCACTCTTACAAAGGAGGTGCAAGACCTAGTCAGCATCTAGAATTATGGAAGTACACTTTCTATAGAGAGCTGCAAATCATCCTGGTTGCACTAATGGATTTGGTTCAAAACACACTGTTGCAAAAAGCAATTCCACTGAATAATTTATTCAAGTGCCTTGTAGATGAATTCATCTCACCTGACTTAAGGCACCTACCTGATGTGCCTGAGAAGTGACTGTTACTCCATACTCATGAAGAGAAAGATAGTCAACTCTTACAATAATTTGGACCATTTTAATTACTTACTTGAGTACTTACAGGACTTTTCTTGCATCATTAACTTAGGGATAGCTTAGAGTCAGCCACTATTAGATTTCCAAAGTTTTCTAACATGAATTGATGTTTGTAGAGAGAGGAAAATAATTTTTTTATACAACTAGTACTGCAATCAGGGTAATTTAAGGACAGATATGCTCTACCTATCTGGAGTATATCCTTCATGCTTCAAAATGTATATCTCATGCCCAAAATCATTAAGTATAGAGGTCTGGGACAAGATTTTCACAGGGGAAAGTCTGACTATATCTATGGAAGGGTTATTGTACCTTTCTCTGAAACATCTGGCACTGGCCAATATTAGCAACAGAAGACTGGACTAGATGGACTGCAGGTCTGATCTGGTGTGGCAGTTCCTATGTTCCTGTGTTCTTCCTCCACCTGGTGCAAGGGCAAAACTGTCAGGTATAATGAGGAAATCTTTATTCAGGTCCCAAGTTAAGACTGTAGAGTTGGCAATTAAAAAATCAACTTTTGAAAAACTCAGAGAATTTTGCCTCTTTTACTGAGAAAATATACATTATCTATATCAAGATCTTCCTAGTTCTTTCTTTCCCTATATGTAAATGAGTAATATTACTATAGATAGATGAAAAGGAAAATTTCCAAAGAACTTCTGAATAGTATCATTCTATACTGTTTTTATTCTTGTCATGAAGATATAGAGTAGACTTCATTGTTTATGTGCTGTATTAGTATAAGAAAAACACATTTTTGTCTCTAAAAGCTTACATACAGATTAACTTCCTCTAGTCTTAGATCCCTAACTGTATTTCCTAAATGAAGTACCTACTTGTCTTGGTAGCACTGTTAATTATGCAGAGAAACAAGGGCTTCCAGATGAGGGTTTAGGTTTGAACACCACCTACACACATCCACCTCAATGGTATATTTTTCTCTTCATTGACAACAAAGGTAGCCATGTACGACTAGAAACCAAAGTTAAGTCCCTTTTTTAAGTGAATGTTATTAAAAATTATGAATTCAGTTTCATGATCTAATGTAGATCATGTAGAATGGAAGACATAAAACCTTAAAACCAGTAGACAAAGTAATACAAAGAATCAACAAGAAAATATTGTCCATCATTTGGCAGTGATCACAGTACATCAGCAGCATAACTATTCTGCAATTTTTAGTTTTCAAGAAGTGCAGCATAGTTTTAAGAATACTGAGAAGGTTTTCCTCCTGACCCTTTAGGTTATACTTGTAATTAGTGGCAAAGTAATTTGGTGAAGAATGGCACCAAGGAAAATGTGACATGTTGTGTCTAGAAAAATTTCTGTTGCCTAATACAGGTATTTATTACTGTTTGAAATGTTCTAGAGTATCCGTTGATGTTCCAAAAGGTGCAATACTCCTTCAGTCCCTTTATCATATCCACCATTCCCATGGAGAGGTCTCAGAAATGCTGGCTCGTGACTTTGCCAACTCTGCCTGAGGTTCTTGTATTTTCAGTTTTCAGTTTTCATAATCTCTTATCATAGCTATGTCTGTGTAATTTTAGTGAACTGGTTACCAATTAAAGTCTAGATGAAGGTATTCTGACTTTATCGCTTAATGGAGTTGCCCAGTTGAGGAATGCAATCACCCTGGTTTCCCATTATATTCAGTGGAGAGAAAAAAGGCACCTGCAGATGCTGCGTCAGATCTAAAATAAGCTGAATTGTCTTTTAGAGGTGCTTATTTCTTCCTTCCATTGACAGGAGAAAGAACACAGCTGAATGGGAGCCTAAATTTAGTGCTCCCAGGAAGCAAATGGGAAATTAGGAAGGATAAATCTGGCTATAACAGTTGGATCGTAAGGTCAAGTGCTAAAACTCATCACCCTGCTGGAAACAGTGAAATGGAATTACACTTCTTTAGTACATTGTTCCCTCCTCTTCTCACCTTCCTGTGCATGAGTCTGTGGCTGATCACTTTTTCCTGCCTTACTTGGTTTCCTGTCTTAGCTATTTGCATCTCTAACAGATATTGTTGAAAAGAAGAAAATTTTAGTGGTGATAGTCCAACATATCTCATTTGATCCTAAATACCAAAGCTGGAGCGTAATACAAGCGGAGTGGTATGCAGAAAAAAACCCACCAAACTTTACCGATAGTAGTGAAATTGATTATTCACAGAAAAATCTAAACTTAGGTTTTGAAATAGACAACGAAACAATGAAAATACTCTGAATCAAACTCAGTTGAATACCAAATAATAACAGTATAGAGATATTGCCTTGGGTTCTGTTCAGACAGAAGGAAAAGGAAGCTCAAAATGACATATTGTTCAGTTAATTTCACTGTTTCAAAAGCAGACACAATACAGGGAATAGAAATGCAAGGTCATTAGCAAACAGAGGACTATAATTAGATTGTGGTTCTTGATCAAAACTGAGGTCTTTTTATTATCAATGCTGTTGTTTCTTTGATTCACAATGGCAATAAGACTCTGTTTTCTGTGTATCAAATGAAAAAAAGGTAAAGAGCTAATAAAATAAGAGGTAACATATGGAGTGTGGCACTGGCTGCATAAAGATTATAGATTTTATTATTTGTTGAAATAGAAATGTCAATGTAATCTCATGGGCTTATGCCATGGAAATTCCATTGGATTTTCCATGTTGCTGATACATTTATACAAGCTTTTTGGATTATAAATGTACAATACAGTATTAACCCATTGGATTGTCTGTCTGATATCTACTAGCTTGCAATATGCCAACATTGAAGAATGGTGTTTGTATACACACCTGAACTGTTGAGAGAAGAAAGCCGTCTCAATCAGTCATTCCTTTTATAATTTTTAGTATTTTATAAAAATACAAAGACTTCTCTGAGAGAAGGAGATAGTCCCTGACCGAATAAGATTGAAAATGCGGTCTTCCAGTTCTCAGTCCCATTATCAAAAGAGTCTCAGGTACACTGTAACTTCCAGTAAAACACTTTTTCTTTCTTTTTTTTTTTTTTGAGGGACAGTGCCTTTCATCTTACAGCTATTTACATATTTATTGATTAAATCATACTGCATACAAGATTTATGAAAGAAACTTCCCTGCACATGCACAGGAGTACAGATAGGGGCATAAGTTTCCAGGTTGCCTCTAGTGGGAAGAAATGTTGCAGATGTTGAAGAAGCACAGCATTCTCACACAGCAGTTCAATACTACAGAAAAAATCCCTTTAGTTTCCCATTCAGGAGTGGCACTCATCTCTCACAACTTTTATGGTCTTATTCAAATTAAGTCTGCATTCCCCTTGACAGTCAACAAAAAGAGTTAGAAACCACCATAAAGAGATTAAACTTATAAGGTTAGATCCCCATTTTAAACTGACAGAAGTTTCCCATAGACATCCCTTTCTCCTGTTATTGACTATAAAGAGACTCTTGACCTCTACTTCAGTTTTGGCAACTGATATTTAGATAGGCAATCCTAAAAACTAATGAATGAACTCCAAATTCAGGTTATGCTTTTAATGTAAAATATACTAATAAATAAATAAATAAATAAATAAACTCAACAACAACAACAACAAAAAAAAAATCAAAACAGAACAAACTAAAAGAAACAGGAAACAGGTTGTTCAGTAAAACCTCACTAAAATGTTCCATGTCACTAGTGGAATGGTGACTTTAGTGAGATAGACAGTAGACATGAGTCATGTTATTTATGCCAGGCTAAAATACATTGAAACATATTATTTTATTTTCATATTATAAGAACAGAATAGAATTGGAAAGAGAAGAGGTGAGATGAGGTGAGGTGAGGAGTAAAAGTAATCTAGTAAAAGAAAGTTCACAGTGAAGAAAGTTAAATGATTGGAGCCAAGTAAGTACGTCAAACTTTAAGGGAATGTGAGGAGAAGAAACGTAAGAAAAAGAATTTAATTGCTGAGATGGACTTCTATACTGCCTTGAAGATAGGACCTGAGAATGTCAATGGAAATAAAGAAGTTTTACCTAGTTTTTTAACAAAGTATTAATGAGATGGAGACAGCATAACCTGGGCTGCAAAGCAAGAGAACAAGTTTAGCCTCAACTTTTCATATGACTCATGAAAGTAGACAGGCAGGTCACAAAGAGAAGTAAGGTACCAGAGGGGAGGGAGTTCCTGTAGCAAATATCTGGGATGACTACACACATTGGTAAGAGGTTTGCAAAGCGAAAGGTGATTTTTAAGATGTTGTAAGCCACAGCAGAAACAGAAAAGGTAGGATGCAAGCATTTACGAATATTAAAATGAACTAAAGACATGTTACCGAATCATAAAATAACAGCATTAACGTTATTGGTTTCACTACCAAAGAAAATAATGTATCTCCCCTCCTCTCTCCTCCCCATCTGGATATTTTTTATGCAAAAAGATGAAAGACAAAAATTCTTACAACCCTGCTTCATAAGGAGCATGTCAATTTTCCCCAGGACCTGCCAAATAAAGACAGCTTTTAGTATACCAGGGCTTTTCTAGTCCACAAAATGCCTTATATGGTGACAATCACTCTGCCCACTCCCACCCCCCCAGATGCATTAATAACATCTGCCTTTTCAAATCAGTATCTAACCACCTCAACAGAGCCAAAATGTCTTCCAAGACTGCCAAACTTCAGTGCTTATCTAACAATTAAATTTTAGGCAACAAAAAGGTACCGTTTTAAAATAAATGCATAAGTAAACAGTTCAAGGGAAAACAGAAGAGGATTTTGAAGACATCCAGATAGAAATATCTTCCACCTGTGTTCAGGCATCTAAGTTAGTGCTTAATAATATACATTAACGAATGAGTTATACACCAGTGTTAGGTGAATGAGACATTTAAATTTTTTTAACTGGCTCATCTGAGGGGCAAGGACTACATTTCAACACCCTTGTGGACTTTGCAGTCAACTATGCTGTCTAAAAAGCATTACTAGCATTATTTAGGCAACTAAATTGCTGCTGTAGTTATTGATACTATTGGTTATGTCTGAAAATGCCATTTAGACAGATACCTCTGGAAATACAGAAGCAACTGCAGAGAGGCAAGGTGATCTTTCTAATTCCACAAAGTACTATAGTGTTACCATCAGAATACACAAAAGCCTTGAGCTCTAATCACTTAACACCGTTCCCTGACTTCGATCATTTGCACCTTAAAATTGGTAAGTTTTCTTTCATCCAATACTGTTGCAAAAGGTTTCACTCTAATTATATTTGAAACTTCTTTTTGTTTTTCCATTCCAAGTCAGTTTCTGACTCTGTGGCAGACTAGAACATTGGATGGAAAATTCAGCATTTGCAATTTAAATTCCAAGTGAAGTTTTAATGCTGAATACTTGCAGATACCATTTAAAGGCCTGCAGAGTTAAACAATGTAGATTGTTTCACATATGTGGCAAACCAACTTTACAGATATTATTCAGTTAAGATCTGCAGATAATATTAATATGGTGTTTACGCATAAAACTCAAAACAGGCAAATATTTTGTAAATTCAGCATTTAGTTATCTCTTATCCATTAACAAGAAGCAAAGCAAACATCTCCTCCTTATATTCGTGCCCCAAGCTAAGCAAAGGGAATGGAAAAGGATTTTAGAATTACAAATCGGACCTTTAAATTGTAGAAACTTGCTAATTTCATTTATGAAAAGCATTGCAGAACTTCTGCTTTTCTCCCAGTTGTTATTCAAATCACAGTCCCAAGCTACCAAAAAAAAAAAAAAAAAGGAAAAAAACCCAAAAAACAAGACAGACAGAAAAAAGAAAAAAAGCTGGGGGGGGAACCAATAGGGAAAGCGAAAAGAAATAATCCTGCCAGGAATTTAGTGAGTTTTTCTTTTCAGAGATCAGGCAGAAATACTGCATATTTAAATATGCAAATTGAAGCAAAACTTAGGTTGCTAAAAAAGAAGAAAATAAAAGGGGAGGATAAGAAGTTGAGAAAATGTAGAAAGAGTTATGAAGTAAATTCTCAAAAATAGATACGTGGAAAATATGTGAATTCACATATATAGTTTTGAAAGTAGAATATGCATTTCAGTGTGCAAATTGTGAATGTATGTTTTCAAATATTAAAGATTTATCTTTCTTATAAGACTTTGCAGTCTTTGAAGCAGTAAATACAAATTAAAAATAAAATTCTTTCTTGTGTAAGAATCCAGAACAAGGGTTTTGCACTTCCTAAATCCCACTAAAGCCCTCAAAATAGGATTTAAGAGGGAGTTACGTGGCTCATAGGCAATATGTAGCTGGGAGAATTTCACCCAAAGGGATAAAGCATATTAGCATTACTTCTGCAACTAGTTTCACTACAGCCTCTTGGACTAATTACCTAAGATGAGAGTCCTTGCTTCACATAGTCTTTTAGTCTGGCAAG